>NC_051225.1:25545757-26745757 GCF_015220715.1 Pygocentrus nattereri | reverse complement strand
ACTTTACTGAATTGAGGTTAAAATCTAATAGTAGCTAACCAGAGATTTCTTAGTCTCTGAAGACAAACATTTCTATAATTAATTAATTATTTTTCTAATTTGCAGGCTGGACTGTTCATCTCAAAGGAAATTGGTGTTACAATTGATGCACATTTTTAAAAGCCTTTAACTTGCCATGTTTGCTGGAAATCCAGAACACGCTTTGCTCTGATGTCCAGCTAGCGCTGGGTGGTATTGCTAAAATCCAGTATTGCGAGATTTTCAGAATAAATCATGTCAACGTTTATGTTGACTTTACTGATTTCTTTTCATTACAGATGTGTTGAGCGAGGAACGACATGCAGTTTCTCCAGGACACAGTGCTACATTTAAACATAAAGCAGCAGCAGGCAACAGTGCAGACAGACAGTAAATACAAATAATGCAATAAATATAGACAAACTGTCCAAACACTGTACAATAAACTATTGGCACAATAAAATATACATTAGACAGTATTAAATTTGCATTAAGAAAGTTTCCAAACAAATGCTTGAGTACCACTACTCTGTGCTCACAGAATGTCTTACAAACCTGATATACCTCATTTTGTTTGACCTGTGCTTTTCTGTTCTACTTCTATTAAAGTTACACCAAATTGAAAATTACACAGTATTGCAAATGCTTAGCAGACAGAAAGTGCATTTTAAAGTGTTCAAAACAAGAGAGTTTAGATCCACTGTGCCTGACTGTAACCTTTAGATGCTCAAGGTCTTTATTACCTGGTTCAGGTGCGTTAGATTAGGATTGGAGCTAAACTTGGCAGTGTTGTAACACCCCATCTAAATAAGTTTCCACTCAGTTGAAAAATTGGTTTTATATTGTTGAAATCATTCTAAACTTTTGAACGGCAGTGAAAATGATGTTATTATTTTAGTAGTATTGTTCCTAATATTATTGATGGCCATAAGCTTTCAAAGAAGTTGTTAAAAATGTCGCTAAAACTGGAAAGCAGCATTGTGACATACTGATATCATTGTATCAAACCACATAGCATACAGTCTTCTTGAAAGAATAATGGGGATATACATTATAATTTGGAACTGTGAGTTTAGGAACTGCAAGCTTCTGTGTGTACAGAATGCATTGATTAGTGTCCAGAAGAGGACCGGCTATAGTTAGAAAGAGTAAGTGCATAGTTGAAATTAGAGATAAATTTACATAGATTTGTTACAGAGCTTAACTATCATGTCATAAAACCTATGCTGAAAATAGTATTGAATTGCATTGAATTCACCTGATTCAAATGTGTAGCTCATGTTCTTATAAAATATATTACACCAGCAAAGTTACTTCCAAATGTAAACTGTAAGACAGTGTTATGTTAATGTATTAGATTTTGTGTAAATGACGAACACATTAGAATAAGGTAAAATCAGTGCATTCATGTTTAGTGTTCTTGGCTTTAACTGACCAAGCGATGATCATTTATCAGCTGCTGTCACAAGCAGTGGTGCATTTGACAATACTATTAAATAAAATGTTGCATATGCCACTAAAATTTTAATACTTAGACAAAATGAACAACATGCCTTACATACAGTGGAATGTTGTTATGTCTGAAGCAGTGCTTAAAAAGCAGATACTGTGACAGAGTTTTTAAGGCAGTTGAGCAAATGTTTGCATGAATCTGCAAAAGCAGGTCCAGTATAACAATGGCCTGAAACCAGCATTATCCGATGTGGAAAGCATTAGCCCTACACAGTGAGTTCTTTCCTGGCTTTTGATGCAGCTTTTAGCTCTTACTACTTATATAGCCCACACAAAGAGCATACACTTAGTTTTAAATAGAAGTCTAAGCATGTTTGAAAAAAAGCACACCAGGGTATTTTCATCTTCAACAACGTTACACGAAGCCAAAACGGAAAAGGTGTGTGAGGCTACTTATTTTTATATGACCACTTGCCGCCACTGCAGTCTGTTCAGGGCAGGTCGATATTAGCTCTCTTGCCCCGGTTGACTTAATAAAAGTTTGATGCTCCCAGACCACAGTGACTCGCAACACAGGGGCACGTTAAGTTAGACGCACGCTGTGATCTCAATAGCAGCCTTCACAGGGGAATCTTGAAAGCCCAGACGCTCCTCTGAAGAAGTTCTGAAGGCGCGGCAGCTCCCGGCTGGCCTACTTAGCTGCAATTTCACTGACGGCTTCTAATGCTCAAACAGTTTCTGACATCAGAAGACTGATAGAGGCGACACTTAATATTCTACAGCTTTCATGAGTCGGCTCCTTATGTAATCTTGCTCTAAAATTAACGGTGAATGCACCTTTTATTTATTTATTACTCCCCTTTCTTTTCTCATTCATACAAGCAGACAAGCTCTTTGCTCTGGAATATGTATAATTTTTTGCCTGACCAATTAAATTTAGCTGTTTAGATCATGCAAATGACATAATTAGAGGCACAAACACTTTCAGCAGAACTGACAAATGAGTCTTTGTTGCAGGCTACCGGGGACCTTACCTCACCTTCGTGAATGTACATGTAGAATACATTGGTATATGAATATACACTTGTCTGATCTGTTATGATGAAAGGAATTATTCTTCAGAGGGCTCAGTTGTTTGACACAAATTTGCACTGCTATATTTTTCTCGATGATGCATTGGCTTACAGGATCCTGTTTGAACAAAATTAATCAAATAACCAAAAACAGACAGTGTGAAATTGTCCCAGATTCTTGTGGAAGTAGTTTGAAACAGTAATGCAAAGTTAAAAGCATAATTTAGGTTAATTTGTATTGATGCCTACCTGTCACGTAGCCTGCATTCAAATATGCAATGCCAGGGCCGATAGGGGTGGGTAATATTGCAAAAATGCATCACAATACTTCAAGAAACTTTCACAATGTGTGATATTTAACAATAATGTTTTTTGGTAAGTTAGAAGGGACAGAAAAGAATCAGTAGGGCCACATTAAAAATACCATCAAAACTGTGAGTTTAAATGATTTTTATTCAATATTTCACAATTATCAAGCGCTCTCCTTTAACAAGCTCTCTTTATAATGAGACATGCATTTGGGTAATATTCTAGAAGTACTGAGCATATATTGAGAAAAGCAGACTGCGACACATTGTGGTGTAACTTCTCTCAGAAGCCATTAATATCGTCATATTACCCAGCCCTAATTGCCGTAAGATAAGAAACCTGAAAGACCATATTGTGTTATTGCAAGATCTTATATTTATGTGAAATTTGAATCATGTATATTCTCTGCATTCATTTTTCAGTGTCCTTACAGTGTTCTTGGCCTTAACTCACTGTAACAAACACATTTGCATTTCTTTTTTTTGTTCTTTAATGAAATATACCAAAACCAAATCATTTTTCAGAAATTGTGCAGAACTGTCGAAGCAGTAGTAAAACAGTAAAGCAGGAATGCCTAAACATTTTGTTCAATGTTTGTGGTGGGCAGAGGGCCAAAAAGACAAAATACCAAATCAGAGGAAACATTATAGAATTTAATAAGTTATACTAAACAATAAAGTTTGGACGCTCCACACAAATTACATGTTTTATTGATTTTTCTTAGTGAGTTTTTTTTTTTTTTTTTTTGCTGAATGTAACATATATGGGGGGGGGGGGGGGGGGGGGGGGGGCTGCTGTGCAAAACTTTATATTTTGTACCCCCCCCCCCCCCCCCCATATGTTGAACTCAGCTATTAAATTTGTTCGGAGTAGAGGATGCATTAACTTATTTTTACTTAGAAAATCAACAAAACGTGAATTTGTGGGTGTTCAAAGATTTGCTTACTATGGTATGTATGTCAGCTGACTACGGGATAAAAAGTGAAACAGGCCAGAAGTTGATTTGAACTGAGGTTTTTGAACTGATGTAAAATATTACATATAAACATTAGTTTTGTTTGTGTGTCCTGCTTAGTAACGCTTGCACTGTTTCATTAATAAATCAGATTTAATCAAAGAAATGAAAAGAAACCATTAATAATAAAAAAATAGTTAAATTACGTATTATCAGAGTAGTTTTAGGTTGAACTACTTTTAAAGTGTGTGTGAAATGTGCGTATTTGTACCATATTTAATAGTACCAGTCCATTCAGATTGTATTTATTCAGAAAATAAAGCATGTATTATCTGTATTATTATGTATTAGTCAGTTGATTGTGACTGTGGTATGAATGTGCAGTTGTCTGGCATGGGAAAGAGAGCTCAAGGCGGTTTGGATGACGAGTAATAGTTGTGGTGCGCTCTTTTCGCAGGTTGCTGCGACTTTGCTGCTTTGCAGAAGCTTCTTTTGCAGCATGCTTAAGAATAATAAATAGCATGCATGACACTAGCACACCGCATGGAGCCTTTTTTCTGAACTCCCCTTTTCGGTCCAGCCCGGTTGTGTACCGCTCGAAATGTGTCACTCTCTGTAATTAATTTTAGCAATTTTGATAATCAAATTGAGGGCTTTGGGAATTTGATTGAATTACAGCCCCAGCACAGCAGAGCCATTTAAGTCCTGTAGGAAACAACATTCCATCCAATTTTGAGTTATTTTCAGGCTCATTCATAACTTGTATGTTTCCTTGTGATTCGGTTCTATTTTTGCACAGTCATTATGTCTTTGGTGTCATAAGACTGAAGCACAGCTGCTGATAAAGAGAGGTTTGTTTGTCTCCTGTAAGCCTGATTAGGCTGTTTATGCGTTTGTGTAATTAAAATCAGACGCATAATACATAATCAGTTGAGCATGAATATTCCAGCACACGGCCATCTGTTGCACATTTTTTCCCCCTCTTGAGCATTTTTTTGTTTCTGTAGTTAATTATGAATTTGCATTACAATTAAACAAGCTCATACTGATGTTTTTCCTCATTTGATGGTCCTCTGCTTTTTTGTTTGAGTGTGTTTTTTGTGAGTGTTTTGACACGTTTTTTCTTTCTACTGTTCATTTACCAAATGATTCTTGGTGCCAGGGGAAGAGAATATTTGCCTTTTGGCTGGGATTCACCTCACCGGCTAATCAGTGGATTAAACGTCCATTCTGTGATTGCAGCGCCAAAGCAACAGCCAGTCGTCTCCACAGTGACACCATTTTCGCCATCCTGTGTCGTTACTAGAGTGCTGTTGATTTGAGACTGCATTCGGTAGCTGGATTCGATTTTAGTGTTAACAGCTCATAATGTTGCTCTGTGCGGTGGGTAAAACTACGCAAGATCTGCAGACTCTGCTCTCCTCAGTTTAGTGTTTTCCCTACTTTTGCTCTTCGTTGGAAAACTCTTGATCTGTAGTGTATCTGATGAGCTAATTCTGAGGCATTAGTTGTGTCTGGTATGTCGGTGCTGTCATATCCTATTCTTGTGGCTTCTGTTTCAGCTTTTTTTTATCTAACTTGTTTGAAAACACTAGCTGCTCTTTACATTATGTGAACTTTTTATGACAAATAATCAGTATACTTTTTCATTCAGTGTAATGATCAGTGATTAGCAGGTTGCACAGTAATTATGCATATTTTAAACTCTTTTCATAGTCAGAAACAGACCTTTTTTATGATTGATTGTATTTCTTTACAGCCAAATTATTGTAATATTTGTCTGATTATTATTATTGTTTATTTTTTATTATGAAATTTTGGGGATTTGTTTTGTAAGAGAGTGTTGCCTTAAGCATTAAGACATGCTCTGTTTAAGAACTTTTCTGTGCTAAACCAGCATGTGTAGTATGTAATTAGAACTCAGGAAAATTATCCACATAAAATATCGAAAAGTATGTAAATATTCCATTCTAAATTGAAAATAGTATCAAATGAGGAAATCAGTGATATCTGTGACCAGGAGTGGGGAGAATGAGACAAGACCAAGACCAAAAAAAGTTGCTGTCGGAAGAAAACCTTGTATCTCCATTTTTTAGTTTTTGACATACTTTGAAAATGCCTGTTCGTTCTTTACATTGTGTGTAAATTTCATGATTAATGGACCAAAAGAAACATCCCAAAATGAAAAGGAAAAAAAATATGGTTCCATTGTCTTACAATAAAAGTAGGTTGTTTCCTTGTACTGTAAAATGACCATGTTGGAGATCCGAGGTTGTTTCTTCCGACAGTGGTGCAACCCAGATTTAGAATCACCACCTAAAGTCAACTCGATGTAAACCAAACAACATACATCCATTTTTAGTATTAAATGAAAATATAGCAGTTAAAACATTCTGATCTGGTCTGTTTGAATTTTGGAACCAGTAAGCATCAACAAACAAATAAAACCCAATTAAGGCATCATGAGAGAAATAACTGTTTATTCTGATTGAAGGTTTTGTTGATATTCAATAACAATAGAACAAAGTTAAGTTCCCATTCAGCTCAGATGGAGGTGTTGCACTCCGCTGCTCTTGAGAACTATATTTGAGTGCAGCTTACCCCCAGACTAAGAGAAGACAGAGTCAAAATAATCTCAAGATTGAGACAGGATTGAGACTGTTAAAGCTGCACTTTGTAAGTTTTGGGGATTTGGAGACCTCTCTGATTAAACTGTGCAATTGCACGAAACATACAGAAGAACATTTTGTATCGTCAGTTGTGCTCTTTGAGCTGATAAATCTGATGATTTTGGATGATTATTTCAGGCTTTACAGGGTGCCTCGCAGCACATGTTTTAGCGTGTTTATTCTGTTGGCTCACCAATACTACTTTGTTCAATTATCACACCAAAAATTACATAGTGCTGCCTTAATTTATGCCCCCTAGACCAAGACTAAACCTGATGGCTACTTTACCGATACCTAGTTAGGATGGTGTTAAGAAGCTACAAAGAGTCCCTCTTTCTTCAAGTGTATATGAGGTCCATATTTAACAGGTTGAATTGTAGTCACAGCAGGTAAAAAAGCCCAATTTTACATTTTATACAAATAATTTCAGTTTCTTTAGTCTTCAATAAATAAAATTACTCTTGATTTGTCACTGTATTAACAATAACCAGTGTATAGTAACTGCATAAACTGAATCTCAACAAGTAGGAGACTGGATCTGTCTATAGTCTTACATCATGAACTCATTTATTTCAACTTTTAAGATTTAAAAAGTTATTTTTTTTAAATAGTATATTTCCGAATGTTGAGTTTAAGGGAAGTTGTAGTCATAGCAATGTTTTTTTTTTTGTCCTTTCCAACTCACAAACTTAAAAAAATTCAAATTCAAAAATTCACAAAAACTAAGATAAAAAATGACTTTTTTATATAAAAAAGTTTTTTATATAAAACACTTTTTAATATAAAAAAAGTAGACCTGAATGGTTTAATTGATTTTAAGTTCTGTTAAATTGTAGTTTTTAGATTTTCCAGTTTAAGTGACCAAATTCTGCAGTTCTACACTTGAAGATTAACTTATAAATAATCTTTTTCCACAGCTTTTCTTTAATAACCTGTTATATTATTATATAATATTATTATTTTCTGTTCATGGATTGCTTGGGATAAGTATTTCATAACTACTTATTAAAAATTTTTTTTACGGAATATAGTATTTTGTAATTTGATCTCATTACTGCAGCGCAGTGGCAGCCATTGAAGTTTAATTTTTCTTGGGCCAGCATTTTGTTGTTTTTAGTCCACTTGAGAAATGAGAGAGATACGTGGGTACGTTGCAGTAATGAGAATTGAGGTTAAAATACCAAAAAACTTGAAAAAAGGAAAATTAATAATTTATTTTTTGCAGTACCTTCATTTATCGTGGCAATATAAACTTCATGCTATATTCACCGTTCAATCTTGCATAACGTATCTGTAGGATTACAAAATTTGGTTAAAGTGACTATTTGACAGATAGCAGGGTCACATAAATATAAAGTCATTATCAGTCTGCCATAGATGCCTCAAGAATACCCTGTTATTCTCCTGAAATGACTTTTTTGCAGATATTTGTAACAAATTTCTTCATGTCGAGATTCTCTTTTTTTTTTTTATTCAAAGAGTCAATCATAGTAGATGTCAGTGTGACAAGACCTTGAAAGGAGACTAGCACAAAGGTTTAATAGCTTGTGAACGTAAATGAATGTGTGAGATCAGAGGTGAATGCTGCGGCGTGTTTACCGAGTCAGACTGTGTTATTATCCCCAGACGTTTTTAAAGCTGCTTTTATCAGCACGCCGTCACAGCCTTATTTCACACAGCGCCTGAGTGCTACTGAAATTAAGCTTATGTTTGAAGAGAAAACAAGCTTTGGGTATGCCTTTAAAGGAGAGCGAACGAGAAAAGAGGGAAAGAGAGGATATGTGAGAGAGAGGGAAAATGGAGTGAGAAAGTCTGTGAAAATCATCAAAGCAAAAGAAATTCCAGCCCGAATGTCAATGTGTAATTATAAAAGTAGGACAGAGAATCCAATCTGTAAAAACCTCTCTCTCTCTCTCCCTCTCTCTCCCTCTCTCTCTCTCCTTCTCTCCCTCTCTCCTTCTCTCTCTCTCTCCTTCTCTCCCTCTCTCCTTCTCTCTCTCTCTCCTTCTCTCCCTCTCTCTCACCCTCTCTCTCTCTCTCCCTCTCTCTCTCCCCCTCCCCCCCCCTCTCTCTCTCCCACTCTCTCCCTCTCTCTCTCTCTCCCTCTCCCCCCTCTCCCTTTCTCTCTCTCCCCCTCTCTCTCTCTCTCTCTCCCTCCCTCCCTCCCTCTCTCTCTCTTGCCTGCCTGTGTGTACATCTGTGTGGAGGAGGACAGCACAGTTGTCGACACCCATGAGCTGAATTTGTAAAGCACCTCCATGGTTGCTGATCGTAGCTGCAAGCTTCAGGATCAGCCTTAGCCCAGCTGCCTGTTTTATACTGAACAGAGGAGGAGGGATGGGGTTCCAGGGCTTAGGGTGGAGAAGGAGAGGTGATGGGGCTGATGTTAAAGTGTGGAATGTATATAGTGCATGTCAAACGGAGTCCTTTTCTGCTTTGCTCAGCTCCTCTCTTACCTCATCTAATAATCTAATTGATAACCCCTTTAGAAAAGCTGTTTATTTGATAAGTTTGATCATTTTACTGAATTAGTTTAACTGCAGTCCCACAGTGAAAAAACAGTATGGTATTAAGGATTATGTTACAATCTATTTAAACCCTAGGCATTAATTGAGATAGTAATAAGCTAAATATGTACAAAATCATCGTTTGTGGCATACTTTCTTTTGGGAGGTTTCTGTCCCAAACCCATTATTTGAACATGCTGTCCCACGTTTTCATGTCACTACTGAAAGACGTTAGCTGTGTCCCAATACAGGGGCTGCATCCTTCAGAGGCTGCATTTGAAGGCCGAATGCGTCACAGCAGCGCGACTAGGCTGTCCCATTTCGAAGGCTCCTTCATGTGCGGCAGAGAAATGTGTCCTTCTTTTCCTTGACAATAAAGGATCCAACAGGTGGATCCATCACCAGCCACCATATCCTGAGGTTCATTGCATGTCGGTGAGGATATGAGAACATGGCATAATCAGCAGAGCAGTGAACAGCAGCTGAAGACACACTTATAAATATAAGTATTGGGTTTAAACAGGTGAGTAGCTAATGATACAATTGTAAAAAAAAAAATCATTAGCTGGTGGTGAAGCATCTCTAGCTCTAAGAAATGAAAAAGAAAATTAAAGTTTCTGGCTCCGTTTAAATAGAATTTTAGAGCAGTGTTTCGTGACACAGCGGTAAGTGTGGGAACAGAGGTGCTGTGAAACAAGCAGGAAATCCGTTGTAGAGCAGACCATCTCATTTCGGTTCAGCCTTCACAGGTCTAAGCAGCCTACGAAGGACACACTTCCAGCCTCTGAATTGGGACAAAGTAAAAGAGTATTAGTTCATATGTGGAGCATCATTTTAGAGTTTTTGTGTTCTGCTCAAAATTAGCCAAAACTGTCACAGCCGAAACAGTCACTACCAAAGCATTTGGTAAAGTTTTGGAGGTGGTATAATTGTTTTGGTAGTGACAGAATGCAATGGTTTTAAATAAAAATAAACATAAGCATAACGTAATTGAAAGCAAAAAGATTTTAGTCTGACGTCTGAGTCAGTATGCTTGTCTAGAGGTGCACTGATGATTTTTTTATGGCTGATTTTGATTTCTTTACAACAAAATTGGCCAAGGAATGATGTTTCAGCTGGTTTCTGATCAAGTTTTTTTAATACCTGAAGTTCACACTCTTTTATGGCCAAAGTTGCAATAGAAATAACATTAACAGCTCTTTAATGGACTGAATTGGTATTTCTATTCTTAAGTAAAAAATCAGTTGCCTATTTAAATATGCATATGCATGCATCAAATATCAAATACAGTACTTCATTGAAAGTATAAGGTAGCCGGCTAATTTGTTCAGAAATAAGTTGTGCTATGTCATTTTGTTATTCAGATACTTGAATGCACATGCAGATGCACTTATCTGCTTGCATTATTAACAGTACTGTGCAAAAATCAGAGACCACTTTTCATTTATTTAGTTTCCAGGCAAAATAGCCAGGCAATGTATTTAGCAGAAAAAAGAAAGCATATATTTAAGAGAAAATTACTCAGAAACCTCATCAACTTAATATAATATCAAATGTCTTAGTATTTAGCGTGTCTACCCTTTGCCTTTATTACAGCTTCCATGCTTTTCAGGAGACTTGCTTTCAGTTTTTTCACAGAAATCTTCAGGGATATTTTTCCACAGTTCAGTCATAGACATTGGTTGCATTTTCTGATTCTCATGACTCAAGTAATCCTAAACACATTAAAGAATGTAGAGGTCGGGACTTTGGTTGGTCAGGAGACTGTTCTGAGTACACTAGCAAGGCATTAGTATTGATGTAGTCAACAGAGCCACCTCTAAAACTGGACAAAACTCCAGAACTATTACTAAGAGTTCTTTGTAGTTCAAAGCATCATACCAGCACAGCAATAAGAGAAACAGTATAAAAGATTTCTGGAAGCTGATATGAACTTTAGTAGAAGTGGCTGATTAACTTAGGACCAGGCAATATGGCAATAAGTTTTTGTTATAATCATACGTTCACCACATGCTTTTCTGAGTGTATCATAGGTATCAGTGATTACCAAACTTTGAACATTTGCAAGTATGGATAGGCAGAATAGCAGTATTTAATGTTAAATTAGTTATTGAAATTAATTACTTTAGTGTATGTAACAATATGATTTTCTCTTTGTGAATAATTAAAGAACACTTACTAGCTGCATGTTTGATTACAAAGAGAGCATAATTAGTCTGGTTTAATTGGATTTAGTATAGCACAACATGTGGAATGTTGATTACAAATCACTGGCTTCATAGTTGGGCACTACTTAGTTTGTTTCCAACTCATTAGATGTCATAAAAAAAGAAGTCTTCTATTACATAGTGTCATATTGTGTCATATGCTGTATAGTGAAAATTTCTTGATTACTTGATTGATATTACATTACATACTCTAATTGCATGCTTGATTAAAAGACAGATTTAGATTAATTTGAGAGCTTGTAAAGAACAAAACACAGCATATAAAAACTGCATAAACTGGAAAGTAACAAGGAGGAGATTGGATGTCAGTCCAATACGCTAGTCGTACCATATTATCTTGTTTGTACCTGTTATTTTTCCTCCTGTTCCTTCGAAAATAGCTTCCTTTTCCATATGTTGAATCTAAAAAAATGTACTCATGTCAGTCACAAAGTTCTTGCTTTGGTGTTGGGAGAAACTTTCCTGGGTTCGCTTTGCAGAACGGATGGGGATTGTTTTATCTTCTCAAGGTTAAATGAGGTAAAGTGGAAAAGGAACATTTTTTTTCTGGAGTGCACTGCTGTCACACCTACAACAACAGTGTCAAGCTGTTGGTGCTTTGACTACGGCTATGACATGACAGTTAGAATGTGTGTAGGCTGCTGTCAGAGCATTGCCAACTGTGTGCCTCCTGTGGAAAACCTATCATCAAAAATAATGTTTTTCTCACTGTAAATCTTCATTTAATTTCCGAATAGATCACGGTTTTGATATGGATGTGAACTTATATCTGATGTAATTGGAGAGATTAGGCAGGTGGCAGCAATCTAGAATTTGGTATTGGTTATTTGATATGTGGTTTTGTAGCATGTAGCATACTTAGATCAGGAACAAAGCTGGAAAAAAGTTACTGGTGCATTTTGAATATAAAGCATTGTTTTACCTAGCTGTCTCTGGCGTAGTGATTACGGTTGCACTGTATATCAGTGGCTGAAATATTATATCCCGATACATGGGAAAATAATGATGCATGATGATATTGGAATCCCATGAATACTGGCACATTTTTTTTGCTTTAAAATAAATAATCAACATTGGACTAATTGGACTTTTTGGCTCTCTCAAATGGACAACATAGTGGATAACATGACCATCCACACTATAAGAGTCTTTGGGCAAGAACTTTATCATTTCCTTCATCTATCATTGTAATAGATAAGATCATTTGCTATGTAATAATATACATATAGTGTATTATATTGTAGTATAAAACACTTACATTGAATAATGTAAATGTTTACCACAATTGTTATGTCTAGTTTAGGTCATGACTGTGTGAATTTAATTGATGATGTAGTTTATAAATGAACTGTGAACTTATTACAATAAAAAAAACAATAGCACAGCAGTGTATTACATTTCAGCTTCTGTTACTGGCCCCAGACATACAGTATCAGTGCATTGTGGTGTGTGGTTTTCACAGATCTTTGTAACAGAGCTTTGTAACAGCCCACTGTGGTTTTCATTTTTTTAAATACTAAGGTTGGATTCAGTCTGTTTCGCCCTAAGCTGATTTTGCAGTTCAAGAGTGATCGAAGAGCTGACTTCCTCTATATTCTTCCTACAAAATGTAAAAACATCATTTACTACTCTTTAGTAAAGACGAATAGCTTGGGTACAGCATGATGGGTTCATCCGCCAGCAGCATTTAAGGGTCTGTTAGCTCGACGCTCATATGGTTCAAGCCACATTAGCGTTGATTACTGGGGCTGCTTTAGGGTCTGTCTTGAGAAGAGCTCTGAGCTAAGCAGGGTTTGTCAGTTTGGCACTGCTTTAGCACACTTCCTTGGCACTGCACTCGGCTGTGATGTATCGGGGGAGATATTGCAGTGGCCACTCCGCTCACTGAAGCAGCGTTTGCAGAGTTGAAGGGGCGACAAGGATTTGGCCCCATTCATCAACCATATATGAACTCAAGCTGAAACTGTAACGCACTTCTTTCTCTTTCTTTCACTGACTGTCTCCCTCTCTCACTCTCTGCTCCTCTTGTCTTTAATGAGTACCTCAGGGAGAAAGATAACCTGATGAGCCTTTTCAAAAGCGTTCAAAAACGAAGATGCACGAGTGGGAACATATTGGAAGCGAAAACTAGTTTTTCTTTCTTAAATCAAAGAGTCTGCATTGTTTTCTTTTTGAAGACGTACTGCTTGTTTTTCATGAGCACAGATTTAGCAGAACATTACAAGGCATTTAAAGTATTTTCAGCGGGATGTGAGTATTCGAAGAAAGCTTTGTGGGAGGAGAGGTGGGAAGAGAAGGCCACGTCAATGTAGGTGGTTGTGCAAAGAACTGTGAACAGGAATAATACTCAGTGCTAAACTTTAACCTTTATCCTTAAATATTGGAAAGAAGAAAAAGATTCTTTCTCCGGCATTCTTTGTACCAGACACCTTGAGCTTCGTAAGAACGTGTGGTTATCAGAACATTAGTGTTAGAATTCTCAGCACTGCGGTAGAATTGCTAAGTTGATTGATTTGTAATTATAGTCATTGCTACTCCTCTGTATGTTATACTAATGATCACATCTCATTCCTTGTTATTGTTTGCTGTCCAGTGTCAACCAGAGGTGGATTGGTTCCCCTTTTGAGTGTTGGTTCCTCTCAGGGTTTCTTTATATTGCTCACAGGGAGTTTTTCCTGGCCACTGTTGCCATTGGAGACGCTCATGGGGGCTTGGACCCGGATTTTTCTGTAAACACTTGTCGTAAAAAGAGCTATACAAATAAACTTTGACTTGAATTGACTTCATGGCTGTTGTCCATAATCATTAATAATCCAGTAGGTGGTCCCAGCCCAGGTTTTAACCTAAATTTAGATGAATTTGAATATTCATGTAGACTAACATACATTATGTTTGAGCTGACTCAAAAGAATAAATTAATTTTTTTTGCTTAAGGCTGCTGATTTCCTGACAGGGTGTAATGACATGTTTACCAACAAGTTGTGATTGAATCCTGATCTAGCCAGTGGCCCACACAGTGCACACAGCCATTAAAATGAGCTCAGCTCTGGCCAGAAAATCCTGTTGGTATTGTTTTTGTACCAACTGATATGCATTGTAGGACCAGTTGAATTAGGTTTTTTGATCAGTGATAGCTGCTGCCTTTTTCTAGACAAACACAAAAAAGTGACAAAAGCTTTTTCTTCTTGCTAATGTGCTTCTCTAAAACAAATAGCAGCAGAAAACATAAAGTCTACTGGTGGAGAAGACAAAAAAGACATATTTTTTTTATAGGCCACTGCCTTTATGTGCTAACATTGTCAATTTATTTTATGTAACCTACTAGAACACATAACCAAATAGTTGTGCACCAGGGAACCATTTACCATCACATACAAGTTTCTGTTTGAATGCCCACTTCAGTTCCTATGAGGCTGTTCTGACAGGAAAAAAATACTAACATTTCTCTGATGAAGAAATGATTCAGCACTGGTGATGTTATAAATACAGCCTTTCTGTATGTTCTGTTCAAAGCTATAATTGTCGATTATATTAAAAATGGAATAATTTATTTATCAATTTTTTAAAGAAGGGAAATCAAATCATAAGAGTTACATATAAGAATACATAGACAGGGCTCCCCAAAAGTATTTGAACATGTTAGCTATTTAACTATTGGTAAACTTTAATATTTCTTAAGGTTACTTCAATAAATGTAAACAAAGTGATCTTTGATTCAAAGAAAGGTCCTTGTAGCACAGCATCGAACAGATGATAGACTCTTGGTGTATCATTGCACTAAGGCAACAGAAAAGCACAGACATGGAGACATCAAAGTCTGGAGCTTTTTTCTAATAGTGGGGTTGATGAATTCTTCAGACAAAATACTCAAATCATAACCATCTCAAGTCAAGAGTCAAGAGGCTTTTTATTGTCATTCCATCTATGTACAAGTACACAGCGGAGTAAAATTACGTTCCTCCAGGAACAACACGGTGCAACAAGGAACAAAGAGTACAAAGTGTGAACGTGCAGACAAAAAAATAAGCTAGAAACAATAAATATGATAAATTAAAAAGACATTAGACACAGTAAACAGACAGGACAGTGCAGCACTGACACAGCACTTATTCTGGACACGAGGTAGTGGAATAAGGTGCAGAGATATTTAACATGCTATTGATCTGTGAGTCACACAGTCATATGACAGACATAAACGTAGCAGTTACTGAGGTAGAAAAACCTCAGTAAAACAGTGTAGCAGCAATGTTCCAGATAGTGCAAGTAGAGCATCAAAAGAGTTGTGTATCTGGAGTGTGTTTGTGAGGGGGGCGGGGGTAGCTCAGTCCTTGTGAGTTTAAGAACCCGATTGCTTGAGGAATAAAGCTGTTGCAGTTACCTTCTCCCAGACGGCAGCAGTGAAATAAGGCCATGTGAGGGATGGATGAGGTCGTCCACAATGCTAGTGGCTTTCCGGATACAACGTGTGGTGTAGATGTCTATGATGTAGGGGAGAGAGACCCCGATGATCTTCTCAGTTGTTCTCACTATACGCTGTAGGATCTTGCGGTCTGAGACGATGCAATTCCCAAACCAGGCGATGATGCAGCTGCTCAGGATGCTCTACACAGTCCCCCAGTAGAACATGGTGAGGATGGGAGGGGGGAGAAGAGCCAACTTCAGTCTCCGGAGGAAGTAGAGGTGCTGCTGGGCTCTCTTGGCTATGGAGTTGGTGTTGAGGGACCAGGTGAGGTTTTCTGTGATGTGCACACTGAGGAACTTGGTGCTCCTGATGATTTCCACAGCAGAGCCAGTGATGTTCAGTGGGGGGTGGTCACCTCAAACTCTTCGGAAGTCAACAACCGTCTCCTTAGTTTTGTCTACATTCAGAGACAGGTTGTTGGCTCCGCACCAGTCCATTAGCTGCTGCTCCTCTCTGTAAGCTGACTCGTCGTTCTTGCTGATCAGACCCACCACAGTCGTGTCATCAGCAAACTTGATGATGTGATTTGAGCTGTACTTTGCAGTACAGTCGTGAGTCAGTAGAGTGAACAGCAGTGGACTGAGCACACGGCCCTGAGGGGCACCGGTGCTCAGTGTGGTGGTGCTGGAGATGTTATTTCCTATCCAGCAGGCTCAGTTTTCCAATCAGCTGCTGAGGAATGATGGTGTTGAATGCTGAACTGAAGTCTATGAACAGCATTCTGACGTAGGTATCTTTATTATCTAGGTGGGTGAGAGCCAGGTGGGGTGATATGCAAATTGCAGTGGGCCCAGTGAAGGAGGAAGCTGGTCTTTAATGTGCCTCATGACAAGCCTCTCGAAGCACTGCATGATGATGGCAGTGAGTGCAACGGGTTGGTAGTCATTGAGGCAGGAGACTTCTTCAGCACAGGGATGCAACACACCAAGGTCATTTGGAAAGAATACTTTTCTAAAAAGCAAATTGTGAATTGCAAGAGCAAAATGCCACTTTAATAAATACATTTAATTAATAAATGCCTCTTTATTTATTGTACTCTGAACATTAACTGAGCACGGAGTACAGATATTTTGGGGTGGATTTCAGAGGGCAGTTGTTTGTTGGTAGAGTTTGCCACAATCCATCAAAGAATGCTTAACAAGTCTATTTTTTTTCCAGCATTACATCTGGCCCTGCAAGGCTAAGCTAAGTGAAGTACATTAGCATTAACCATATTGTTTGTGCATCACACCGCAGCAGCTTCCAGTGCACTTTTGGGTTAATCTCTGTGCCGTTATATACCGGATGCGCAAATCAACAAGCAGCAGTAATATTCTTGTTTGCACCAAGTGCAATTTTAAGCTGCAAATCTATTTTTTGCTGCTTGCTGTTATCAGCAGTTGACACTGTCAACAAAATACAAGTATTTACAAAACATTGCAGCCTGCATTAGCTTCATTTGTGGGGTTATATTTTATACTCAGAGATACACAACGTGAACTAGCCTAGCCAAATGGTAACGTGTAAGTTAGCCTAATGCACAGATACAGGCCTGCTCTTTCTGTAATGTTCGAGTATTGAACATTCAAAAATTTAAATAGTTTTTTTGTAATCAGTCACGACTAATCATGACAATCCTAGAGCCAGTGAGCTGTAGCCTTAACCCTCCCACCCCCACTCCACTATCCACCTGGGATTTCACCGTTATGCCATACCACTGTCAGAGAAAACATTATTAAAAATTAAACACAGATTACACTGAAAAGGCTTCTCCTTCTTCCTCTCTGCTTCCTCCTCTCTTTGTGTTGGCCTTGCTTCATTTTTATTTTCCTCCTGTGTAGTATAATTGATGAGAGTTGATTTATGTGGTGCTTGGGTGATTATGCAGCAAAAGTGGAGTGACCTGATAATCTTTATTTCTGACTCTGTGCCCTATTCTATGCCCTTAATCAAACGTTTCCTATTATAAACTGACCGGATGACCCCTGATAAAGAGAGAGGAGGTTGTTGCAGTGCAGCGCTTTTTTCCAAAAGGCTAAATTTGTCTGTGATGGTCATGGTTGTCTAAGCTGTTCCTGCTCACTGCGTCAGTGAGCCTGGGAGGCTGATTGCCATGTCACTGCATGTCAGTGTCAATCCATCCTCTCCAGTCATGAAGCACGCTCACCCTTCCTCCTGACACCTGCAGTCATCCGCCAGACCAGCTACCTGCCCTTTTTGCTGTCGGTGGGGTCCAGACCTGCCATTGTGAACACTGAAGGATTTTTTTTTCTAGAAATGAAGGGAGTGGAGACTGGCTTGTTTTCACGTCATGAAAACATCTGACAAATTCCTTGAAGGCCAAAATATCCCTGTATAGTATATCGAAGCGTTTAGTGTTGCTAATTACATAGTCTCTTAACACTTGTTATACAATTAGCATTCCTATTAAACAGTTACTGTTGCATGGAAATTGAGGTAAAGCTGAGAGCATGCTTAAAAAAATTAACACAAATAAAATTAATAGAAAAAGCACACAGACTTGCAAACACTGACACAAGCTGTTCATAAATACTCAAATATTTCAAGGTTTAAGCTCAGGTATTTCTCAAATTTCCTTCTGGGCAATGTATGTTTTTAATTTTGAATTGTGCAGTCAAAACAAGTATTAAGTACAGGTAATCCATTTTTTAAATACCATTTAAAAATATACAACATTTATTTAACAGGAACTTACATAGAAGCCTAAACGTTGAAATATTACATTTAATTTTTCAGTATTTAGTGTGTTCATACTTTGCTTTTTTATGGCTTCCATTGTTTTCAGGAGGAATCTACAGGGATATTTGTCTACTCCTCCAAAGTTCAGTCTTAGAAGTTGATTGCATTTTCTGCTACTCACAATCCAGAGAAATCCCAAACACTTTCAGCGATGCTGAAGTTACAGCTTATTTTGCTTGATTTGAAAATTTTGTTCTTGTTTTATCTGTTTCTTGACAGCTACACGTCCTTTCAGACCCACAGCGCTGAGTTGTCTTGTCACAGTGCAAGGATGGACAGAAACACCTGTGGGTTTTTTCGGAACCCAGAGTGGAGCTTGATTTTTGGTGGTCTGCACTGTTGTGTTGAGTTCCTTATATCTTTTAATATTTATGTATTTATGTAATATATATTCATGCCAGTTCAGACTGTGTCTTCATTTTGTGGTGGTAGTAAGTGGGGAGTTCTGGGTGTCTTTTGCTTGGAGCTGGAAGTCTGGTTCCTCTATTTTTTAATTGTAGGAGGACTGACAAAATGGACTATTGTGAGCCTGACTGAGGGATGGGGGAGATGATATGGTGGTGTGGAATGCAAAAATCTTGTAGCAAGAAATGGAAGGTAGTGATGGGACTTTACAGGGCATTAGATTAGAAGGGGGGAGGGATTTCAGGCTAGTCCCCCCACGTAAACTCTACTTTGGCTTCCATTTTTGGAAACTGTTTTTTCACTTACTTTCTTTGTACATTCTGCTTCATTGTGCAAGTGAATTATCCTCTATCTAATCTACACAGAAATGTCTCCTGAAAAACAATTAACTTGTACTACGGCTTCTTTGACTGTAAATTAAACAACTGATTAGCCGTCTATGAGTTTTGCACAGCACTGTATGTTTTTCAGTGCTTATGCATGTGGTTTTTAAGCCCCTATGTAAACAGCCTTTAAATTGCCAGCTGATGTTGTTAGAGTGAGAATTTTTTTTTTTATTTTTGAATTTATTCCATATCATACAATGGAGTAAGGCTGTCAAATGTTTATGATGTCTGTCAAGAGCTCACTTTGGAAGCCAAAACAACCAAGCGAAGAAGCAAAATTTCGGCCACATAAATAATGAATCATATCTGCTTCATCAGCCCTGTTTGTCCTATGCCTGACTTCTTAAAGTTTAGCGCTTTGCATTCAGAGGCCTAATTAGGGTCTCAGAGGAAAAATAAAAAAAAAACACAAAGAAAGGAAAGAAACATTTTTGCAGATGACAGAGCTCTTTGCATGTAAATGCATTGTAGTTACATCAGCATTCTTAGCAGGAGCAGAAGCAGGAACAGGAGCAGATGAATGAATATGGAAAATGTGGTAATTACTCACATGCCCGTCACAGCTTTTCAAGCATCCTCCCATCACCTCCTCCCTCCACCCTCAAACACCCTTCGTTCAGAGCCAAAAAGGAAAGAACTGTTACCATAGTGACAGTGGGAGAGCCAGTCTCCACTCGTGAGCGACAGCGCTCAGGGCCGCCCCGCTCAAATTGGGCTGTCACCTCCTCAGTGTTTGGTTTGGTGGCTGAACCCCCCAGGAGCCCATCACCCTGTGCATGGGGATATTTTTGGTGTGGGCCCGAGCACGACTTTCCCCTGCGGTTTTAGCACTGAACTCTACACCCTCCGTCTGTTTATTCCAATAACATGCACTGGCAAGTGTGGTGCCCTGCATGTGCTCATCCTCGAATTTGGCTTCCATTTGGCTTCCATTACTCTTTAAAGGGAATTCCATCAGTTTTTAAACTTTAAATAAAGTTGCAAATTTTTGGAACTTCAAACTTTGACAAGCCTTGACAAGTGAACTTGCCTTCTGTATTCAGGGTTCTTAAAAGCCTTGAAACTGAAGCTTTAGCATTTGTTTGAGTTAAGTTAGCCCAATCAGTTAGTAGCCTTAACTGATAGTTGGTAGCAAATGCTTGGATAAGTAAACGCAACATTAGGCCACAATACCACAGTTAGAAGTTCTATTTTGCAGCTTTTATCTGAGTATAATTGGGATGAAGTCAAAAGTCTGCCTCTTTTCTTGCTTGATTCTAAATTTAACATCCTCATGAAATACTCAGTCATTGTTTCAAACAAAGAAGGCTATTATAAGGAAAAGAAAGAGTTATACTAACAATCAAGGCAGTAATGGGAGGTGACCTGTTGGCAACATGATGAAGGTCAAATGTGGCATCGTCGTCCCTCCCTTTTCTGTAGAAGACTGTACTTTAGTTTTTGTGGCTTCCTCTTCTGGTGGCCCTAATTTCCCTAAACTCAGTCTCTATTGTACTTTTAAATCACATCCATGTACAGTAGTGCCCTGTAGCACTGTAAAGAAGATGTTACTTGTGTTTCTTTTAGTGCAGGCTGCTGTGGAGCTGAGCAGTCTTAACTGAAATGATGTACCAAATGATGATCGACTCCTGCTCCTCCCCACTGACTCATTAGAGTATATCCTGTTAGTCATTCATCAGTTTAGAACAGCTAAAAAACACAGGCCTACATGCCCATGCACAGTGCACACTTTTTAATGCTCTCGGTGTGACGTAAAAAGTAGAGAGACCACGAGCATCTAATTTAAGCTTCTCGTTGTGATCTCATGTACTTTGGGGGGGTGTGTTGACAAGTGGTCCCTCTGCACTGTAGGATTTCCAGCACATAAGTATTGCAAGTTCATTTGCAGCTGCCGGAAATAAGGTCGCTCTGTGCGTTCTTGCATCTTTGCTTCTGCAAAAGCGTTGAGTGTCACTGCTTGTTTTTTCAGGTTTGTCTTGTAGAGAACCAAGGGTGGTTTTTCCAACCGCATAGTGCTGTTGTGAACCAGACTACTGGGAGTCTGTAAACAAGGGCAAGGTATTGTAATGTTTTGTTTTTGTGAGGTTTGTTTAGAGCTGGATATGTCTAGAGCCTTTCCGTAGACTATACTGTAGTGTTAATGAGATTAAAAATCCTTTGAAATTCATTGAAAAGGCTAACAGTTTTTTTGAGTGAACTTTGTAAATAGTTGTGTTGTGAGAAATCAAGCTTCACTCTTGCTTCAGATTTGAAAAATTCCACAGGTGTTTCTGTTTGTCCTTCCACTGTGAGAAGACATTTCAACACTACGGGTCTGAGAGGATGTGTAGCTGTTAAGAATCTCATACAAATGCTGATACTGAAAAAGGAATAACTTATACTTAAAGGCTGATTATTAGATTATTAGATTATATTGTCTTTATGGTCCTTAAGTAGAGCAGGGCGGTATGGCCAAAAATGTTATCACGATAAACAAAATGAATATCGTTCGATATCAATACATATTGTGATAAATGTCAAATCTTTATTGTTTAAAGTTTGAAGCCTGGGTAGTTAATTGCTGTTTTAAAGTATTTATGGTCAGAACACGACAAACACTCGACAAACAGTGGAATATTTCACAAGTCTGTCATGGGAGAGTGGGCGAAATTTCTGGTGGGCTGTTTTTATCAGCTGGAGAAACACACCCACAGTTTTTGTAATAGTCATAATTTAAGAAAGGAAAAATTATTTTCAGCTGTTTGTTGACGAGCGCTCAGCTATCCATTTACAAATGCTAAACAACTGGCCAAAAACAGTGCTGAACTGTTTACTTTCTCAACAACATCAACTTAGTACAAACAGCAAACATTAGCAGGCTCATACGTCAGTGATCTGTCATGGGACAGTGGGAGAAAATGTTTGGTGATCTGTTTTTATCAGCTGGAAAAGCATGGCCACAGTTTTTCTAATAGTCATAATTTAAGAAAGAAAACAGTACGAACAGCAAACTAGCTTGGCATGTCAGTGATCACATTGTCTTACTGCCATCAGTCCCAACACATCCATGTCAGAGCATATCACAGTACACACCAGCTGACGACTGGATTTCTCTATTCTATCGTAGTAGTTTAAGGGGATGAACCACAATATATCAACCCCAGACAAGACCGGAGTCCTCCTTTTAGGTATGTTTAAACTGCTTTTGTGTCGTGTTTGATCTACCTTATCATCAGTTCGCCATGTTGTGCGAGTGATGGAGCACTGCTTCAAGTTAGCCCACTGCTAAAAACAGCTAGCCTGGAAAGATAGCGTTCTCCCACTCTTCAATGCCTCACAGCTTCCTCAGTTAACTTTCGTTTAAATCAGGTCTGTAAGTTGCATGAATCCACTTCTTTCTTTCACTTTCTTTGCTTGGAAATGCACTTATACTTAAATATAACTTTTTTGAACACTGTAAGAGCGCTTTAGTTGTGAGTATCAGGCATGATTTAACGCTGCTAAAGCTTGTAAGAAAATAGGTGAGTTCACTGTAGGTCAGTACAGTGAACAGTACAGAACAGATCACCGGTCGCTCCACTCAAATGGGGAATGTGTAACGCCACGTTTCAGATGTTGCTAAAGTATAGTTGGCAACGCTTTTTTACTTGTGGCGCCCACCCTCTCTAATCATGTTGAAAAACTCGGAAGTGCTTCTGGTGACAACAGAGTAGTGTTGCTTTCCTTGCAGTAGAAAACGTCACCAGGGCTTTTGGTGAACGTGGAAGTGTGAGAATGGAGTATTATATTGAAAATTTATCGAACATGTCTTATTGCTCTATCTAGGAAAAGTTATATTGCGATAATTAAGGTTTTATCGCCCAGCCCTATCCCTAAGGGGCATTTTGATTTGCTGACAGCAGTCAACACAAACATTCATAGCATACACAGAAAAAAAAGGAAGGAAGAAACTAAAAAAGGTCTTTGGGTTTTTCACAGTACTGTACATTTTTATTATTGTTGAAATGGTATTTGGGACTTCTTGCATTCATAGTAGGGATACTATCCGTACACTTGTGTTATCGGACCATTCGGTAGTCCATCCAGCCGGCACCCTCTGCACTAAAAGCTAGTCTAGGGGTTGGGAAAACCAAATGTTCAGAAGAGTCATTTTGTTCTTTCAACAACAACAAACACCTTGAGAGCCACAATGATTTATCTCCATTTTACCATTGTGGCTGTAAATATGTCTCAGTATGTGGTAATGTTCTAGTATAGAATAAAAATATAAACGAAAAATGTAGACTTAATGCTGCTTTTCTTGCATCCCCAGGAGGAGAGTTTCTTATAAAATGTCTCTCAACTTTAGACTTTTATGAGGCTGAATTCGCTTCCCATTCACCACTCTCTCATTCGAATTTTCCTGTTACACTTTAAATGGTGCTTGACATGCCAGAATGTAACTGCTGTCCCGTTTAGGGTGGAACAGGACAATTCGAACAAGAAGCTGACTTCAGCTTTGTGACTTATTAGTGTTTGACAGTTTCTTGTTGCAGATTAAACGTATCAGCAAACCAACTGAGTGCCTATAAATGCAAATGTACATTTGTTTCTAAATTATCCATGCTTGTTTTAAATCTTTCTCTTCGTCTTTTCGTTATAAGCTAAGCTAAGCGAGAATGTTGTCTGCATTGCTGTTTGACCTGCAGTCTGCATGCCAATCTTCAGAGTTATAGGGAGGTGAATTAGCAGCGTTTAAGACCATTTATAGTTAAACGTGTGTAACAACGATCAGCAGGGATTTATTTTACTGCAAAGGAGGATTATTTTTACCTAAAAATCTCATTTTGCCTTGGCGCCGCACCACAGCAGTAAACGAGCTATATGTTGCCGACCCCTGAGCTAGTATTTGGAAGCACTTTGGCTTCTATAAGGTTGAGGGGGAAAAAGGACCTGGATAAGAGCCACACGATATGCAAGTTGCGTCACTCTAAAATAAAGTATTTTGTAAACACAACAATCATGAGAAACCATATTATGCTTCCACCCATTTCCTGCCTATTTTTTGACTGTGGCAAGTGCTCAAAGCGTGTTGATATCACAAAAGGTGCAGTTGTGCTATGTGATCTATCTCAGCAGGGCCATCTTTGTGGAGAGATGTGAAGTGTTATCAAAGAATTGTTTCTCACACCTCCACTTTCATGCTCATTGCTCACTAGCAGCTCAACAAAGTCACAACATTTCCCAAACAGAGAACCAACAGTTTTCTAGTCAGTCTGCTAACAGAGTCACAGCACAAAACATATTTTATTTGGTTATATTACTTAAAAATTTTCAAGTTAATTGAGTGTATCAAAGCAAAATGATCACTAAGACGATCTGTAGAAAGAAGTTAAAGGCAGAAATAGTTGACATAGTAAGACCCCAGTGATCGCGTACCTGCAGGGTTATACTAACTGCTTTATTCAATTCCATGCTGAAGTACTACATAGATGTAGTGCAGAGATTTAGGAGGTGATAATTATATGGAGCACTGACGTAACCAACCACAGTTCTTGCTTCTGTATTTTTCATGTGTCAGGCCCTTGCAGTGTCATTTGCTGACTGCTGCAAAGGAAGTGAAGCAATAGGCCCCCAGCTTAACTCGCATGTTCAGTTTATTTCTGTCTTTTACTTTTGTTGCTTTAATTAATGTTTACCATCTCTTTCATATAAATGAAGCACACTTTATGTCTGATTATTACAGTTCTGCATTTGTTTGACCTCTTTCAGAGTCAGTGCTAAGTGTCTTAGTGGTATATGAAGACTTTGCTGGGGCAGTGATAAGAAACGTCATGAATAGTAGCAAACGTGACGTCCTTTTCCTGTCCTTGTGTGTGCTTGTTTGTGCTGTGGTTTGATCTACATCAGCGGTAATGGGGGCTGTTTTGCAGGGCTTTCTATTATATTAGTTTGCATTCTGATGTGTTATAATGTGCATTTTTATACATTACATATTCAGAATATATTTGAAAAATTTGTACTAACCATGATACAAACAATGGTTTCTGCATATATTTCACACATTACGTGTATTTGTATTTGAGACTATTTCAGTATGTGTGGTTCAGTTGCAAAGATAAGATACATAAGACTCAGTTTCAATTTTAATGCGGTCTGAAATTTTCTTCAAATTAGCCTAACAAGAGTTTCTATTATATAAATGTAACTTTAACAGAAGTCTAAATACTCCTTTTTTAGCTTGCTGTCTTCAGGATGTGACCTAGATGCTAACCTGGACTACATCTCACCATAACTGGCCTATCACTGCTTGTGGTTAAACAACAAAATAGGTTGTTATTGTCTGTGAACCAGGGGACGACAGCGACCAAGCAGACTGAAAATAGCCTGCCTAGGATTGGACTGTTGCACTTATGGTTAGTCCTCTGGTTTTGTCTGAAGCCAAGTTACGTTGGGAAAATGTCCAAAAACATGTCACAATATTACTAACTTCTCTTTTTTCGCGTTTAGATACTGTCTTCTCAACCTGCTCTGTAAACAGTTACCGTAACAGAGATGTCTTAAGATAAGGGCTAATCAAATCACTATCGACCAATGGGAAGTGCATATACAGGGTTATTCAAAGAGATTCATCTGATTTCACTTTTAAATCATTACATAACAAAGCATTAAATAGTAAATTTTACAAGTGCTCAATATGAACCTCCACCAACTGTACGGAAACATCCACACAATGTTGAGCATGTTGGGTGTCACTGTACTCATGGCTCTTTCAGTGTGATTTCGGAGATCATCCAGTTTATGGAACCAACAACAAACTCTCTGAGCTGTTGGAGGTTCACTGCCGACAAAAATGACATTGCACAGTTATGAGGGATTCACTCTTCTTGAAGTGGGGAATGCAGAACGCTTTCTACTCAGGGGTCACATCTCCTCCCAGACTGAAGCGAACCACCTTCCAGTGACAGTCAGAAACTCTGTGACCCCCTCTTTCAACTGGTATGTGATTGGTTCCTAGGATGCTTCACAGTTGTAAAAATATGGTGCTTTGAAATCTAATGAATCTTTTTGAATTGCCCTGTATATATTGTGTGCATATATATATATATATATATATATATATATATAAAACAATAAGTAGATTTGACTTGAACTGTGTAAGTTAACCCAAGAAGGCTCCTTATTACGAAGATGTTACTTAGGGCTATTTCTAATGTCCCATACTTCTAAATGTGAAAGTGATAAATGTCAAATCATTATTTCTTTATAGTCTAAAGGCTTATTTTTGGTTTTGGGGTGAACGTTGAATAACGGAGATGGGTATTTGTTGTTTTGAGCTATTTTTTGTTGTCAAAACATGATAAACATTTGCCAAATAGCAGAACATTTCACAAATCTGTCATGGGATGGTGAGAGAAAGAAAGGTTCCCAGGTGAGCTGCCTTTACCAGCTGCTTAAAGCAGCACTCTCACATGCACAGCATGTACAATAATACAATTTTTGTATTATTCATAATTTAAAAAGAAAAAAGATTATTTTTAGCTGTCTGATGAAAAGTGCTAGGTTATCCATTTACAGTTGCTAGTTTCTCAACAACGTCATCTTAGTACAAACAGCAAACATTAGCTGCATAAGCCAGCACACATTTGGATTTCTCCATGCTGTCGTACTAGTTTGAGGGGTGGAAGAACCTCATATATCTTTTAAGCGCGTTTAAATTGAATTCAGATCACAAATCGCTCCATGTTTCAGACGTTGTCCTGTGGTTTTTGAGTAGTCTGTCTGCCTCCAAGAAATGGGCTTCCCATGTAGGTACTGCCTCTTAAAACGGTAAATCACTGGCCATTGTTTCCCTCACATTGTTTCCCATTGTCTTCACCCTGCCCTACTTTGGAGTATTTAATAGCTTCTAAGTGAGAATATGGCATAGGTGTATTTTTATTTGTAACTGTTTTGAAAATCACCTGTTTGTACACAGGTCTCTTAGTTACTGGCCAGACCAAGGGACAAATAGGGTACAAAATGCACCAGACTTTGTGACAATAGGCAGAAGTGTGGCTGGCGAAACGACAGATACCTTGACTTTGTTACCAAATCCTGAACAATACTTTTTTAGATTGCTTCTTTTTTAAATTATAAACTTGAGTTTGTCATTTAAAGGAATGAATCAGGAGATTATTCATGATTATTAATCATGAAGCACTGATGTTAATAACCTCCTTACAGAATGTGTGGTCTGATGCTGTTGCTTCTTCTGCCTTGATTGAGTGCCCACTGCTTGCCAGCCTTTTGGACCATTTCAGCCTTCTGGACAGTTTTGACAACCATTGAGCTTCACGCTGTACAACGCTGTGCAAACCTCACCTTCATGAACTGATCCTCCTGGCTGATGGTGCTGCTGCATAAACTCAAACTATCTAATTAACCATTGCTCTGCATGTTTTTCCTGCTTTGTATTCTAATATTTTATACTAATACTGTATGCTATCAGGTGTCAATCAGAAGAGGATGGCTTCCAGTTTTGAGTCTTGGTTCCTCTCAAGGTTTCTTCCTCTTGCTCTTAGGTTATTTTTCTGAAGTGTTTTAGGTGTAAGAGCATGATTGAGGACAAATCAGGGCATTTTAGTGCTTTTTAGCGCATTTGAATGTGATAGTGTTAGAACTAATCAAATTCAGTTTCAGACATTTTACACCCAGATGCCATTGCTCAACTGAAATTAAGTGCAACAAATGTTGCACACTTCCTTTTTGGGTTTGTTTCTTCATTTCTCTATAGTGTGCACACACCATGGCCGTTTCAGCTGCTTTCATACATTTCATCTCGGCCACTGCTATTGCCTTGGCCTTTCATTCTCTAATATTTATCGGCCTATTTATTCACCTCTATTTACCCAGGCTCTCTCCCTGCACCCACCCCTCTTTCATACCTTCATCCCCCCCTTCTATTTGCAGAGGAAGAGGAGCGAGGGAGAGTCTGTTAACCTCCTCTGACATTGCGCCTTATCGGCCAGGCTGGCTGCAGTGGATTATATGGTGGATTAATGGGAAGGATCGTGAAGCTCGCAGCGAGAAGCTGCCTCAGCCGCTGACACTTTCCCTCACAGCTCTATCCTGCTGCTACTTGGGGTGGGGGGAGAAAATAAAGAGCAAAGAGGTAGATTAATAGAAGTGTCACTGGTAAAATTAGCTTTGTTAACGGTCCAGTTACTCTTGGTTTTTAAGAGCGCATGCTAACACAGCAAAGTTCAGCCAGATTTGAGGGGAGCACAGAGATTAACTGTGGGGCAAGATTGATGCAGACCCATGGGAATGCGTTCATACTTTCCTTTTTGTTTTAAGAAAACAGTAAATATGTTTTAAAATGTGTGCATGCAAATTTTAGGGATGTGTGTTCTGACGATATTCAAGTAGTACTTGTGATATTAGTAATGCAGGGATATACAGTTAATTGCATGGAAGAAAGCAATAACAAAAAGGAAAATAGATGGTTTATTGTTTAAAAATTTCCATGGAAATCAGTTGATTGTCATGTTGGATGAGCAAAGAAAGCTGCCTCTTCAGATGAGCTAGAGAGTTAACGCTAACTGATCAGGATCCGTTGTCTTCTACAGTGGTTTCTTCTCAGGACGTTGCAATATGTTACTTTTTTATCAAAATATGTTTTCAGTGTTCCCAGATTTACTCAGGAAGTCAGGAAAACCTCAAATTGTTTTACTAAAGTTCATGGGTTTTAAGTTATACTTACATGTTTATGCATTCACATTACTTGGAAAACATCAGATTGCCTTAAAATGTTCAAGTAAGATTGAAACGAACAGAGTTTGTAGAAAAAGTACAATATACTCACAACATTAGCCACATTTACATGCAGCCAAATAACCCGTTAATAATCCGATTAATAGCTCAATTGGAATATGTTATGTCCACCTCAGTCAGAATAGACTAGTCCGATTGAGGTACTTTGGAATACAGTTTCGATCTGATTGAACATGAGTAGGGTGGGGAATCCTGTATATAATACGTTAAGTAAAAGAATAAGAATTATGTAAACACCTGTATCTGATTACATTCCCAGTCGGATAGTTTAAGTACGTTCTGCATGTATGTCGTGTCATAGCAAAAGTTTATAATGTTCAACATGGTGGGAGCAGAAACTGGTCTGCAGAGGAGATGAAGTTTATGTTTTAAACTTAAAGATTGCGTGGGACGGACGTCCAGCTCATGTGTCCGAAGGCTGAGAGGAAGAACACAAGGTCTTGGTAGTAAATGTCCTCTGTCTTCCCATGATGAAACCTAATGAATACTCGAATAGTGATTTCAATTCAATGATGTAGATATCTTATCTGTATCACAAGATCATTGTTAAAAAAAAACAAGATCAGTCTCAGACCATTGCTTAGATTTGACCAATAATTCAAACCAATTCATTTATTATGTTCTGGAACATCAGTGTGTTGCGGTATGTCTGTATTTTATTCCTTTTGATCCACTTTTTGTGTCACACTTTTTTGTCAGCAATTTCCACCTTGTAACTAGGTCTCCCTTCACCACACGATACTGTCAAGACGAGAGGGTGAGGGTGAGCATGTGCTTCCTTTTAGACCCATGAAGTGCCATCACATGTTTTTGAACGACAGTTAATCTTTGGACACATCAGTGCACTTGATTGAGAATGCTAACAGCTAATGCTGTTATGTCAGTTAACAAATGCTTGCACTGACTGACATTGTGCTGAGTGACGAGGAGAGGAAGTTCCATCCTACCCGCCCAGAGAGGTCAGTTTGTGATCAGTTTGTGATCCCTTAGGGATGTAATTTGTGATCTCCAGATGGCCAACACTAAGCTGGTTGTGCCACTCAGAGCCCCATTTCACTGTACTTTTAACCCAGTTACACTTCTGCATAATGCTCTAAATTTCTCAATTTTCCATCAGCATTGGCATTAATAGATATGTACAAAAACAAATTATGGATATTGGCATATCAGTGCATCCCAACTTCTCTCTTCATTGTTCCTTTTAAACTGTGCTATTTCATAGTATTTGAGCCCATTTTGGATTATTAGCTGCAGTCAGAGATTATTATAAATAGCATCTGACAGTTGTACAATGACGTCTGAAATATTAATGGAATTTATAAAACCATAGTAGAAAATGTAGGTGTTATACTGACATGGAAATGGGGGGTGGCAATTAATTTGAAACATATACTTACTGATCACTTTAATAGGAACACCTACCTATTAGAGGTGGGCAGTGTGACAATACTTTATCATTGTTATAAATAATTTATGAACAGTATTCTTTGTGAGAATATTTTGGATTTTGTCAGTGCATAAAAGAACACTGAATAACTTCATGCTTCATTACAAAGGCAGCATAATTAGTTCTATTTAACTGGACAGTGCAGTACGACGTGTGAAATATTGAATAAAATCATTGTGCCCAGAGTTTTCAATGGCTGTTTTTAAACTCGGCACTACTAGTGTATTGTGTTTGTGTGTCAAAATATTGGGATGCGTATCATGCATTGTGAAAACATCTTTAAATATTGTGACATGATTTTTTTTTGCTATATCTCCTGCTCCTACTACCTTGTATCCACACTTTGTCCATTTTATCAGCTCCACTTACTATATATGTGCACCTTGTAGTTCTGCAGTTGTAGACTGTAGTACATCTGTTTCTCTGCATACTTTGTTAGCCCTAGTTCTTAAGTGGTCAAGACCCCGCAGGATCTCCACAGAGCAGGTACTATTTGGGTGGTGGATCCTTTTCAGCAGTGCAGTGACAATGACCATGGTGGCTGGTGTGTTAGTATTAGTATGTGTTGCACTGGTACAAATGGATCAGACGCAACACTGCACATTACAGGAGTCTTTAAACACTGTGTTGGTCATCCTCTAGTCCTTCATCAGTGGTGTCACAGTGCTGCCCACAGGACACTTTTGGCTGTATATTTTTGGTTGACACCCACTAATGTATCACTGCAGAACTAAGAATAGTTCAGACACCACATAAATAATACCTGCTCAGTGGTGGTCCTGTGGGGGTCCTTAGTTCTGATATGCAAGGTAACAAATCATACAGAGAAACAGATGGACTATAATCGTCAATTGTAGAACTGTCAAGTGCCCCTATACGGTAAGTGGACTTAATGAAATGAATACAGATAAAAGATAAAGGGGTGGGTGCATCTAATAAAGTGTTCAGTACATGTGTGACCAAGTGCTTGCTGATGTTTAGCATATTTCAGTGCTTTCTGACAGATAAAATCTGGCCTTTTGATGGAAGAAATAAAGAAAAGACGAGGAAGAGAGAGCACTAGATAAAGAAAGAAAAGTTAGAGATTATTGTGATTTGCAGAGGTGAGTGTGTTGAAACAGTTCAGTCTGTGGTGTGAAGTAAGGTGAAGACGCTCAGTTTAAACCGCAGACAGAAGTGACATTTGATGGGGGTGGGGGTGGGGGGCTAGAGACAAGAACAAGAGCAACTTCTCTGTAGAAGAGAATTCAGCCAACATTTCAGCCCTGAGAGTATGCCGCTGAATTTTAAGAGGCTTTCTCTCTTTTGGCAGTGGAAAAGCCCTGCAGGCATTTACCTGTCTCAAACTCCCTCTGAACTAAAAACCTACAAAGCAGGCCTAGATGTTTAACTAATTACCAACTTTCTGGAGACTTTCTGAGACATTCAGATAGACCAGTAGAGGCTGGGAACTGTTTAATTAAGCATTATTTAAATATCTTCCTGGATGTCCTATAATTCAGATTAGTAGTACACCAGAGCTGTCCTGTCCTCTTTCCAAATTCTTCTGCTCTTTCTGTGAGGCGCAAACCATTTTAAGATTTTGACTTTTCATGCCCTTCAGTAATTGGAGGATAATAGCTTTGCCAAAGCTGTCTTCAGGCCCCATTTAGGGTCTTATGTTTATACACCCAAGACTATTACAAGATAAAGTCTGCCAGAATTGGATCCTATCTTTTTCCGCAGCAAGACGGTGCATCCATCACGTAGACGTCAATTTAATATAGAAGCTCATGTGAGACTGAATATGAAACCTTCCTGTCAGAAGGATTTGAGGAATTAATATTATGCCTTGCAGAGGGAGATTCTGTAGGCTAAAACTCCGAACACATTTCATCCTTAGTGGTGATAGGATCTAGTGTTGGAATTGGAATGGGTATTAAAATTTGACTTAAAATTTTTAGACTTGAAATGTTTTTATAGCAAGCGGTTAACATGTAGTATGGGTGGAAGACAAAAACGATACAATGTAATTTTGTTATATTTTGAGTTTTTATATAGTGTCTATGCACAGGGGGCCCACATATCAATATTTTGTTATTTAATTTTTTAATTTCATTTTTAATTATTGATGTTCTATTGCCCAAAATGACCATTGTTTATTCAAAATATGAAAAAAATACAGACAGACCTTGAAATATTACATGGACACCTAAAATATTCCAAATTTAAATTTTGAATATTCCCCAGGAGCTTAGTCTTTTAAACCTATCTATTTGCCTGAACTAGACACCTGGCATCTTTCTGTGCTGCAAGTTGATTAAGACTTTGGCTCAAGTTCTGAGCTGCTGAGCTGATGTTAAGTGCTTATATTGGTTGAACTGCAGCTGAAATGCATTTTGGTGATATGACTGGTGTGGAATTGTGTATAATTGAGGTGTAACTGTGGTCCCATAGACTATTGCTGGGGTAAGAGAGTCAGAGCATGTTACGTTGCACAGCATGTTGGGGACTGTAGTGCAGTGCATTGTTAAACAAGCTAATATTATTAGAAAACTAAAATACTTTTCTTATACAGATCTTATCTGATTGATATGGTCATCTGATTGATAATGATAATGTAATGGTAAATCTGATAAAAAGACATTTTCTTTGGCTACCGTATCTCTTTACAACACCCTGCATGTACCTCTTCTAAAATGGATTTTAAAAATAAGGCCAAAACTTCAATCTCAAAACTATAATAAAGCAATGCTTCAGACATCAGGCAACACATTTATATACATTACATGTAATAGCTTCCTGTGATGTGATGTAGTAGCATTAAACACTTCAGACTTAGGGTTTCTGTTTCTGTCACCGTCAGTGTAGAGTGTGGACTTTCTCTGTTTCTCTGGAATGGAGCAAAATTAAACATGCAAGGTCTTTTTTGAATATAATCAAATAAGCATCTGCAATACATATATATATATATATATATATATATATATACCGTTTAGATGGTGTGTGTGTGTGTGTGTGTGTGTGTGTGTGTGTGTGTGTGTGTGTGTGTGTGTGTGTGTGTGTGTGTGTAAAAGGACAGGGCAGACTTCACAAAGTTAAACTCAATATATTGCACTATGTCAGATTGTGATACTTAGCAGCATATCATAGCATGTTTTTGAAGCCCCAGGGAACCTAAACCCATGATTACTTTTTAAGTAGGCTAATCTTGCTCTTGCGGGCACACAATACACATGTACAAAGTATGTCCTGTGGATATCTTTCCAGTGTTCATTAAATGGATGATGCATTTAGCCAAAATTCTCCTCTTTCCATGTGAACTTGGCAATCCTAATCTTGTGTAATGCATTTGTAAGACAGTCTTCAGTCCTTACCAATCACAAGCCTGGTGTGGCTCCTCTGGGCCACACAGCTGTAAAAAATGTAGTCTCTCTCTAAATTTGAGCCAAGGAAACTTACAGAGCGAAAGCTAACAACCAAGTGAAAGCTCGTACATCCAACAGAAAAGAAGCTTCCCTTTTTAATTTCCTTTTTAATATATTGCCAGATAAAAGCTGAATAATGTTTTAGTGAGTTGTGGACACAGATAGTCTACAACACCACTTGTGTATGTAGGGCCCATATCTCTCATAATATTAGGCCACGCCCAAATAGTTCCTGGACAGGTCTAATATGTGATTTTAGGGAGTGTTTTATTGCATTTTTCTTTTAGACGTCTGGATGTTTACTATAACAATTTTAGTATCATACATACATTCTTGATGTTGTACTCTGTGTTCTGTGGGACTCAAGTATCATGGTAATGCTGTAATGTAGGGCCTATAGCCAGGAGTACTTCAACAAATCAACCAAATGTAGCGTATGTGACCTTTGAATTAGGTTAGTCTGACTGTAGGGAGGGTCGAAATTTCCTTGACATAAAGAGATGAAAGTAAAGCAGTCTGCTCTTGTTGTAAAAAGAATGCTATTGACTCACTGCTGATTTGCTTAGCATTTGTGTGAGGCGCTTGTATGTGTGTAAGAAAGCAGAGCAGAGCTGGCCACTGACTGCTCTAAGGCGCATTACTGCAGATCTCTGCATTTCAGAGGGACAGAAAGCCAGCGATGCCGCTGCCCGTTCTTCTGCCACTCAGCGTTACACATCCAAGGAGACGTAATTGGCTGCCTCTGAGCTGCTCATGCTTTTGTGAAAAAGCGTTTTTTCGAAGGATGCGGCAGAGTACAAGAGAGCCGGATGAAAAAGGCTCCTTATGTGGTCTGTTATTACTGTGATGATCAACTGGAAATAAATGCTAGAAACTGATAACTGCAGTATTTGTAATATGTTCACCAAATGGTTTTGTATACTTAATGCTGATGATTATAGCTGATTACATTTTTAGCAGTACATCATTGTTCAGTCTTTCTTGTCACATTCAGCTGTTCATGTACTGTAGCAGTTAATAACATTCTAAAATTGTATATGCACATGAGTTATTTTATTGATTGACTGCAATTTTAAAATGGTGACTCAAGCATGTAGTGTAGTGAGGCGTGTAGTAGTCATGGGAAATGTAGTTTTTTGTGCTCTTAGTAGTCATTTTCTTTTTTTCAGTGAATTCAGTTTGACAGCCATGCCCCATAATGCAGTTTTTCTTCCCTGCAGGGTTCACCACATACTCCTTTACATAACCAACTATTTTGTACAGCTTTTAATGCATTGCACATCACTCTGCAGAGTCTCTTCCACTTTGATGCTCTTGAGCTGTCCTCAGTTGAAACTCACCAGTTTCTGTCAGTTGCACTCTACAGTATTAGAACCTCTTTTTCTGTGCTTTTGTACGTTTTCTCTGCTAAACTGTCTCCTCTCTTGGCTTACAGGATAACGGGGATGAGACCCACAGGATTGCCCCATCTCCCGTGGTCCATGTTCGGGGGCTTTGTGAATCAGTGGTGGAAGCTGATTTGGTGGAGGCTTTGGAGAAGTTCGGAAACATATGGTAAAAAAGTGGATATGTTTTCTAAATGGATTAATTATCGATAAACTGTACTGTACTAAAGCATACTGACTTCATGTGTGTGCTCTTAAAGGCGTTATTTCCTTCACTGTTGTAGGGCTGCAGTGAAAATATGTTAATGAAAATATTAAAATATGTTACAGGCATTCGAATAATGGATGCCTTTACCTCTTTAAGAAAACCACACACTTCTGTGCAAGTATGCTTTGTAAGTCTGAAGAGAAGCAAAGTTTTCTTTGCTGAGATAAATGAGACTAGGTCACCAGTAGAACTCATTATCAGTGTATCTAAAGAGATCAAGCATCTCACACAAAAACAGTCTTTTTTCTCATCACACTCTTCTTATCAAAGCAAGCGGTTCTTGGCCAAGTTGAGACAGTCTCAGCTGCATTTCACAATATAAAAGTTAGCATGCTGTCCGGAGCCACAGGAAACTTGCTTGACTTCATCATGCATTAAAGGGACTGTATCTTACAGTATGGTTACATTTTTTTGGTTTCTCTCTGGCCAGTTTATGACATATTTGAGGTTTAACATACCAAAAACTGTTATAATGCATTTATACATAATCCATTTTTGAACCTCTGTTTATCTCTTATCCTGCCTGCCGTCCAGTGACAGCTGGGATAGGGTCCAGCACCCCCCGCAATCCGGAAGGATAAGCGGTTTAGAAAATGCGTGTGTGTGTGTGTTTATCTCTTTACCAAAAATAGTCTTGTTTAATTCACTGTGCCTTTAGGCCTGGTACACTGTATGTAAATTAGTCTTTTTTGATGCTGTTCTCTATTTTGCCTCATTCAAAAAGCAGTCCAGCTTGAAAGACTCCTTATAACTTCAGTATGAATGGGCAGAGTTAAGCTGCTGTAGGCTGGATATGTGTAAATGTGATTGTTTCCCTGACATAACAAAAACAGCAGATTCAAAACAGGCATTTTTTTCAGTTTAACTTTCATATATTGACTATATAGACTGTACTGAATTTATATCAGTGTTTACATGGTACATCAACTCTATTGTTAAAAAAGGCAGGAAAATGTAGTTTTCAATAATATGCCCCCTTTAAGACTGAAACAGCTCAGTACAGTGTGTGGTGCAGTTTTCCCTGACAGAAGTTGACCTAAAAGTTGCTGGAATTTTTAGGAAGATTGGTTAAAGAAATGTGGTTTCCTGTGCTGTCCTGCAGATAATAACAATGAAAATGATAATACGTATACATATAGGTTAAATAAGCATTTATTGTAATAACAATGACAATAATCATGTGTTTTTTCCATCCAATCATTAATGTAGAACATGTCCACATGTAATTATTAAGACAGCACATACCAACAGGTCTTATAGGGTTGCAATGAACGTTGATAACATTTGATAAAGTCAAAAATTTTACTCGCAGCAGTGATTTGTAGCAACACACACACAACATATTTTAGCGTGTTTGTTGTAATGCGTTTTCTTTCCATTTTAACAGAACTGATCTTATATAGTGCAGCTTTGTTTTTAGGGACCTGCATGAATTTTCTATTGAATGTCTGATTAAAAAAGCATATTGGTTATTAGTTGACCAGAATATGGGGCCACAGCCCTGCTCCACACAAACCTTAGTTGAGCTATGCTTATTGTGGAGAAGCTTAAGACTTTGATTTTTTTTACAGTGGTGGTGACAGGAGCCCTGGGTCATGTCTGCAATGCTATAGCCATTTTATTAATTATCCTAAATTACCAGTGAATCTATATTTCATAGGCTATGCCTGTTTTATTACCCATTAATTCAAAACCCAACCTGCTACAAAAAAGATACTGTTGTAGGGTTTTCATTGCTGCGGTCACACCATCGTTATTCACCAAGTGATCTGAAATGCCCATATAGTCCTGACCAGGTGGCAGGTTTTTCTCATTGATAACTGTGTTTGATTCATGGTTAAGTATACCATACATTTAGCAAATATAACTTTAACAGTTATGAAGTCACAAATATTTAATATAACTGAGATATTTCAAATATTTATAGCCTCTTTAAAGCCATAAAGCGCCTTATATAGTCAAAGAGAACGTCTACAGTGCAGGTAATGGTGCTGTAAAGCTTATGTTTATACTGATATACTGTTAGTGAAGGTTGAGAGAAAGGTTTATTAACCTTCAGGATAAACTCAGCTCTCAAATGAATAATTGAGGGACCACTCCTAATGAAAGATATTTCTTGTCCTTTGAAGCTGGTGCCTACTGGATGTAATGAATACCAATTAACTCTTAATAAGGTTGTGATAAATGCAGTGTATATTCCACAGCATTAGGCGAGTTCAATCTACCACAATCTCTCATGGGTGTTTTCACTCCAAAGTCAATGAATTAAAGTGGAGCACAAGAAGAGCATAAGCTAATGTCATGTAAAGATGTCATTCATGTCTTTTTGTGCTCTTTTGGAAAGTGCAATCCTGTTAAACCAAGTGGAATCTGTGTATCTAACTTCTTAAGTCTTAAGGTTTGTAAGATGTAAGGTTTAGTCCTTATAAACTTTCAGTTAAACCTTAGTGTGCTGAGTTTCTCTTTAACTTTCTTGATTGATTTTTTAATAGAATTAGGAGAACATTAAGATTATTCTGGTTCACGGAAGGAGAAAACATCTGTGAAGTATGTCAGTATTTAGGCCATTCACTGTTCATTTTCAGCTTATTACTATTTGTGGGAAGCAACCACTGTGTTAACTAGAACTCTAAGAAGAGCATCCAGAGGGGAAACATAGTTAAAGATCCAAAACAGTGGTGACCAGCCCTTCTTTTGGAGATCTACTTTCCTGTAGAATTTAGTTCTAGTCTGCATCTAACATGCTGCCTTCTTTTACATAATGTCTCTGCAAGAAGGTAAATCTCCAGGACCAGGTTGGTGACCACTGATGTAAACACTGCCACATTAAAGTGGAATGTTTCTCTATAATTCCATCACTGATAGGTGAAATCATTCAGAATGGTTTGATGTAAAAAGTTAATTATATGCAAACTTACAGACTGTTACAGATTACAGATTTTACAGATTTTCTGATTTTACAATGGTGGTGAAAGGAATCAGGGGTCACAGCAGAAATATAGCCATTTTATTTACTGTCCAAAATGACCAGTGAACCTACATGCCTTTTGAATTTTATATGCATTATAGCAATAAATCAGAAAAAAATCAATTTTGTCTCACAGCATCTTTTGTGTACATCTCCACCATGAATCCACAGTTGTATGTAGAAGTTGGGGTGCCTCTGGTCAACTGGTGTTTATTGATTTTCTAACCGAGTTAATGCATTCACTACAGAGAACACATTTCTGCACATTTTAATGCGCAATTACTATTAAAAAATCAGAAAATGTGGGCTGTTCAAAAGTTATGTTTTATTTTTCCCAGCATGTTAAAACCACAAATAAATAGAAACTGTGCATTAAAAATAGCAGAAATGACCACATTTGTTTGTTTTGTGTAGAGAATGTTTTAACTTATTTTCAGAAAATCTGTATCTTAAAGTGCCTTCCACCCAATGGCCACTGGGACAGGCTCCAGTCAAGTATTTTTGGCATCAGGTAATGTATTTGTGACAGTTTCATGTAATAGTTTCTTTTAAAGGCATTTAACGGGGTGGGGAACTGAGGGCTAGTCTAGCACAGTTTGCTGTTTTCCATTCTCTAGCACACCAGCTAAACCTGGTAATGAACTGATGAGTTGAATCAGGTGTGCTTAAGCAGCAAAAATCACTAATCCATGCAGAAATCCAGATCTCTAGGTCAGGAGTTCACCACCCCTGCTTTAAACACTTTAGACATCTGGTTCCTCTCGCCACCAGTGTGAGCAATTCTGACTTGGTTTGATTCTCTAGAATGGCAGATATTACAGCAGATATTACAACTCTGACTGTTTACATCTTAACCATTTAATTATGTAGAAAGTTTGACAAAGTGGATTTTCCCTCTAACTCTCTTTTGTAATGTAACATCATAATCAGTCATTTTATGTGTGAAAAGTTTTAGCATAATGTGCCCTTTTGAAATGTTCAGCGATGGTACTATTCTAAATTGGTATAACTGAGCTATGCAGTATTCATGTAGCGCCTTTATAAAATCAGACTGCTTTACAGTGAAATCAGAGTTCACATAATTTCTGGAGATACAGAAAGATACAGGAAGTGACTGTAACTAGTGTGAGGTACTGTATGATGAAACATTACAGTCCCTCTCTATCAGCAGTGTTGTCAAATAAGGTCAAGTTGGTATGAAGATACTACCAAAGTATCAGATAGCTTGTGATTAGACTCAGTGCTTCTTTCCGGTGCAGCTGAGCAGAAATAGAGTAGCGCATCAGGGTATTTTTAGGCCAGCGGCAACATCGACAAAGGACTCTCTGAGAACATCTTTGGGGTGGGGGGGTCCTCTGTGACATTGTATTTAAGTTCTAGTGCTTTGCAGAACTATATTTTCACTGAGAGAATTTAAAGAATGCTAAACACTACATAAGCCAAGGTTAATGTAAGGAGGTTGAATCTAGGAGATCAGATGATAAGAAGGCAGTGAATAGTGTTCTTCACACAAAGTGGAGAGCACTGTGGCATTTTCAGTTTTGTGTACTGTTCTTTTGAATATTAATCTCAGAACCTGTAATCTATGGCAGTCTTTTTGTTGTGGAACTCTCCACTGCTGTGAAAATCATCTCTTTTTGCTGTGATAGTACTGATGTAAATAAATTGCATTGTGAAATACCCTTCAATGCCTTATGTTATGTGATTCTTTAGAAGAATCTGTGTTATTTTAAATCTGTAGAAAAGACAGGCATGTTTTCTGTCAGGTCCATCATTTTGTAGAGTCTGATACTGATTTTTGAAGCATTAGAATGACGGATAGCTATGCAATTTAGTGTAATCACGAATGATTTCATGCAGAACAGTTCTCTGAAGCTTTCTCAAATGTGAAGGAGAACCTAAATGCATATTAGCTCTCAAACTGCTGTAAGCCTTCATTTATCAACAATGTGGAACATAGCAGCTCTCACTCAAAATCCATCTGAGCTCCTGTTCGTCATGCTTCACAGAGCAAGAGCGATCTAGTTCTAGCTTTTTATATTCTAATGAATGCAGATATGCGGCGAATGAGAGGGTTAGCCTATATAGGTTTTTAACTGCTATGCCTGTAACTATGGGTCTTCTACTGTAAGTGCTTACATACTGTGCAGAAGTCAGAAACTACAATTCATGTATTTGATTTTCTGTCAGAATTGCATTAAGTGCAAGTGATTCATTTTCAGGAGTATTAGGAGTTAATCCTCTTGCAAGAGGGCAAAGTCAAAGAAAAATAAGTGGAATTAAAAAAAATAATTAAAAGATAAAGAGAAAATAGACTTCCAGCAATCATACATGACCTATTAGAGCATCATAACTGTGCCCTTCAGACAGATTGTACTTAAGTCTTTTATCTTTAAAAGATATGAGAAAATCAGGCTCCAGTCCTGCTTCAGACTGGAAAAGATGCTCAGGTGTTTCTGTCCATCCATCCACTGTGAGAAGACAACTCAATGCTGTGGGTCTGGAACACATCATTGTATCTGTTTGGGATTGCTTGGATCATGAGTAGCAGAAAATGCAACCTGCTTCGGAGGATCTTCAGTGGTGTGGAAAAAATGATATTTATTTGTTGAGGTTTTTGTGTCAATGAGTAACTGGTACTTAATGATCGTTTTAACTGGAAATTGATTAGGGGGACTTTTGACAGTGTTCTCTTACAAAACCCAAAAAACTGACTGCAAAGGGCATTGCTTATGCATATCCCTCTTCTTCTCTTGCAGCTATGTGATGATGATGCCATTTAAGAGGCAGGCACTGGTGGAGTTTGAGGACGTGGAGAGCGCTGACCGCTGCGTGGCATGTGGCTCCAATGAGGCCGTGTACATTGCAGGACAGCAGGCCTATTTCAACTATTCTACCAGCAAACGCATCACCCGGCCCACCAATGCAGATGACCCCAACAGTGGAAACAAAGTGCTGCTGCTATCCATTCAGAACCCACTCTACCCCATCACTACGGTAATTAGAATTCTCTAGACCTCATTACTTCAGTAACTAGACTTTTCTACAACCCATCACGATGGCTCCTAGATTCCACTGTATAGTATTACTATAGCAACGGGAACCTACTATACAGAATTGCTGTGATGTTTAGGGCCCTGAAATACTAGTCAGTTAAGACTTGTTTTGCATCCAAATTATTCTTCTTTAGGTTAGTGCTGGAGCTAGGTGGCTAATGTTGCTAGCAAGCATGAGAAGTCAGTAGTCATCCAAATCTTTTCTATAAATACAACCACAAAACTTCTGTCAAACTGCATCCAGGTTTTTAGTGAGGTCACACAGACTTGTCTGCTACTATAGTTTCAGTTGTCTTGGGGTAAGTCCAATTTGCATGCCTAACCACAATATTGGAAACCTCACCACTAAAGAACTGATAATGTCTCTTTAAGAAAGCATTACATTGCATAATGTGATTGTTTCGAATAACAACAAACATACTGTCAACCATAAGGGATATTAATGACTTGCTAGACCAGGTCTGAGTTATTGTAAAAACAAAAAAGAAAAAGATTTATCTGAGGCTCTGTGGAGCTGATGTAACATAGTAGGTCATCATGACAGAAGGTAATGATACAGCCCAGAATTGGCCAGAATACTCAGGCAGTATTGCTAATATAACACAATGTTTGCTTACCTCTAAAATGTGATTATTTTTATGAATAAATCTCTCTTGAGGAATGCAGTATGGTGTAAATTATATTAAGTATACAAAACTAGATTCTCAATTACTTTAATGACCTCACTGGAAGTACACATACAAGTTTGAGATGGGTATCAGAAATCATTTTTGAGTTATGGGATTTGTCGTAATGGATTAGGCAAAGCAGGAATGCATTACAACAGTGAAAACACATTTTGTCCAAAATGCACAAAAATCCATAGGCATGTTATTTACTATAGTTTTTCTGACTAACAAATGAAGGGGTTACAGTAAACTCTGTAACATGCATTAAGGCTTTTATTCACTCCCATGCAAGAAAAACTATGAACCGGAAGTGGCTTTTAGTTTATGAGTTTATGCTCATTTGGTGTTTGTGCTCATAGAACCAAAAGCACAAACCGTTTTGATCAATTATTTCCTGGCTTGAACTTGCATGCATGTTGCACTCGCTCAGCATAAAACAGCAAGACTGCTCTTCTATGGGAAGTTCAGTTCAGCTTACTCAAGGACGACTATGATAAAATCTGTATAGTAAACCTCATCACTATAGTAACATTCATTGTATCCTTGCCACCCAAACCACTTGGTACCACATAATAGCATAAATATTTCCTAATCAGTTACCTGGGTACTTTAATTAATTAAATCACATATCTCTTTAATGATTAAAATCCCTGTGACCTGAAGTTTTGGCAGTTGAAGGTACATTGTCTCATTACTGTGGCAACCAAAATTCCCCATTACTGGGCTTCACACACTCCAGCAACACATTGCTTCATCACCAGGGTAACCATGTTATCTAATCATCAGCCAGCATTGACATGCTCCTCTGTCACTTATCCCATGGCTGCCATTGATAGCCGACCAATATGAATATTATCAGGACAATCTAGTGCAGAACTCTCTAATGGCTAGTCAAACCTCATTGATCAACATTATGTGAGTTCCCATTCCTTTGGTTTCAACAACCCCCAATAGAATCCTATGCTTTAGAGTAGGTCTGTCCCATAGATCAGTGTCCTGAGCAGACACAATCAAGGCTGCACTCCAGTTAATGGGCCTTAAAAGATCCTCACCGCCTGCAGTGCTGCTATGTTAAGTGGCATGGACCTTTCCAGGAGAGAACAGCAAGGCCTGATTAGACATATAGATCTGGGTTTCGAACAGCATCTAGCTTGATTAACAAGCTGATGAGCTACTTCCAACTGCATACTGTTCTGAATCTTAGTGGAGTTTTAAAGGGCACAAAAAAAAAAAAAACGACCGTAGTCACTTGCAGTGCAGATCTCTGACTTAACAGCAAAGCAGTGCTTTAGAATGTGATTTGATGCATCATGATAATTTATTGCTAATAATGTTATTATTTTAATACGGTCCAGAATAATTTTTAACAATACACGGAACACACAAATGAATGGAGGAACTATTTTCACAGTGGTGCAACTGAATGTTAATAAAATAGGTCATAATCCATTGCATGATCCTAACATTGTGATAGTTGAATCTTCAGATCATTGCATTTTCCCTGCCTTAATAGTTATATACATAACATTAAAATGGAATTCATAGTGATTTAATGTGAAATTGTTCACTGTAGAGACACTCTGATTTCTTTATAATGGTATCTTTAACATGTAATCATATACACATTAAAAAAAAAAAAACAGGTGAAATTCTGAGCTGATTCAAGTGCTATTTTGAAGCATTTAACATCAGTGTGGCTCCTAATCATCATCTGTTTGATGTTGCAGGATGTTTTGTACACTGTCTGCAACCCCATTGGCAACGTGCTGCGGATCGTCATCTTCAAGCGCAATGGAATCCAGGCCATGGTGGAATATCCTTAGTGGAGCACTTACTGCTGAGATAGGGATGCAAGAGGCTCAGAAACCTGTGTGTGGGTGTGATGTGTATAAGGGTGAATGTAACCTAGCACTGTTGCGCAACAGCCAGTTTTAAGTGGGCAGGCATAAGGCATAATGCACTGCATTATGAGATCTTTACACCATATTGGCAGGGTTAGTTCTTTGCTTACACGCTAGAAATACTCACACTGCAAAGCTTGTTTTTTTCAGGTTTGTTATGCTTGAAAGTGAATCAAATTAAAAAAGGAGGTACATGTTAACTCCAGAAGGATGCCAACAATAGCCTTATTGACAGTGTAGTTCCATATATCTTCATTTATAGACCTTTTTTCCCAGCTGGTGTGTGGCTTAAGTTCCTATTCTTTCGAATAATTTATGTTTTTCAAGTCACTTAAAGCCCATGTAACAGTTTACAAACTAATGTTCTGTTCAGCTACTGGTATATTTCACTCAGACCATAGCATGTTTTACTCATATAATGGCAGATTTCACTCAGCTGCTGGCATATTCTACTGTAGGTAGTCTTAACTTTTAGTGAATGTAGGTGGTCAGTGAACTAATGAAACTATTACTGTACTATATTAATCACCTTAAAACCACATAGTAGATCACTTGAAGCTTGAGGTTTACACCAAAAGGGCTGCTAATCTAAAGTCTTTAAGATAAATAAATGCCAGTTGCTAAACCTCAAGCTAATATTACTAGCCCAGTCAGAACTTGCTTTATCTTGTACCTTTTAACAGGAAACAGCAAATTTATGATTACTGTTGGAACAGAACTTTGCACTTCCAAAAAACGTACCTTAACAGGAGAAAAAATAATGTTCTTAACTTTCAATTTAAGTTGATGTTGCAAAATTTTACTCTTAATAATTTTGATGAATTATCTACCATAAAAATTTGACACTTTTTTAAATTCTGTAAAAAAAAGAAAGAAAAACAATAAAAACAGGGATACAAGGTTTTGTTCCCAAAGTAGTAACATTGTGATAGTTAGCTGAGACCAAATGTGTGATGAATCCACTAAATGCTGAAAGTTGTAATCCATTAAATCTATTCATCTGTAGAGTGTATATAGAGCTTCAGCTCAGTGTTTATCACTATGATGCTTCTGTGTGCCATTTAAATAGAGCTGTGTTTGCATAGTCGATTGAAACTTCCTATCCTATCTGCTTTCCTTAGTGTTTCCTTATCTTTGGTCTGGTAGCCATGCTAGTCAGCTTTGCCGTGGGAATGCAGGTTGGAAAGGAAAATTCCTTCAGCTATTCAGAATCAGCCTAGGCTGCCTAGCCCTGCCACAATGGCATCACGTCACATTACATTCTCAAGTCCTGTACACAAAAAGGCATCTTCACACACTGTCACTCACAATGCACATGCGGACATCTCCAAATTCAAGCGTACAGATCCACACACACCCAGTTCACCCGCACACACACTACTCTACCTCTTGCTGCTCCATAGCTAGATCAGCATGAGGACCTCTCCAGCATTTGAGGGCCCTCATCAAATATAGATGTATCCAGGGCAACACACACTGAAGCACGACACTGACGAGACGAGCCTCCTCCATAGAGAGATGACTTTGAGTTGAGTCGCTGAGGAGGAAAAAACTCATCAACAGACCATTTCTCTGTCTCTCATGTTACGTGCAAGTAGGTTACTCATCAAAACAGCTCTTACAAAGTACAGCAGTGCACTGGCTGGCTTTGTACAGCTAGACAGCTAATAAAGTTTCTGCTTAGAAATTAGTGCTTGCAGTTATCACCAGCAATAGCAAAAGCACGGGTTTATTTGGTATGAATTATAAATTATATATGTATATATAATATCATTGTAATAATAATTTCTCATGATAGTTTCATTATAATAATAGCTTGTAGCTAATTGAAATTGCAGATGCGAAGCTTTCAATTTATTTCAGTGTTTTAAGTGTTTTATTATTTCAATGTATTGTTGGTCAGACTTGTTTGGCTAATTCTTGTCATTTCTTGATGCCAAATTTTGTCCCCATTTTTTTAAAAGTATAGTTTAAAATATGTTGCATAATAGCTCACTTCAGAAACCATTTCAGATTACTTTCAGTTTTAGAAGAGTGCCATGAAGTGTTGTTTTTTTTTTGTTTTTTTGTTTTTTTTTTTTGTTTAAACTTTAAGCACATTTTTGGTCATTTTTTTGAAAATGTGTTCCTTTTTGCATTTCCATGTCCTCTCTTGTTCTACTGAATTCAGGTTTTCCACCAGGCAAATTTGTTTTCAGTGTGACTGTAGATGTAAACCAAGACAATATGAATTGTTAATTGTTATGAATTTAAAAACAATACAATAGTTCTGTAATTATGTCATTTTTGTGCTGGTAAAAAAGTATTTAGGCATATAAGCACAGCTTTGACAATTGACTAACATGTTGTGCTTTCTTTTTTTGTCTGGCTTTCAACCTTTTCTTAAGCACTTTTTAAACAATAGAGTTTGCTTAATATCAAAACAAACTGAAAAAAAGAAATGCAAACTGTCAATACAGAATGTACATCTAATGTAAACATAACTAATTTTGAACTGTAATTAAATATCAAATTTTGTTTATTTGAAAAGCATACCAAAATAATATAAGGACTCTGTTACATAGTCAATACACTGTGGTGTAGTTGCTTCAGTTGCATTACTCTAGTGAGGACTACTTACTAAAATGCTTCCAAGAATAGAGGCTTGCACATATGGCCTTGTGAAGTGTGTGGATGGCTGACCTTGGCTTTGACCTTACTTGGTCACTATGCATCTTACAATGTCACTTGCTATGGCGAGCATCTCTGCTGCAACATGGTCTACCTTATGTTTACTCAAAAGGTTGTAATTTGTGTGAAATGCATTTCCTTTTTCTGTTTGTTTCTTGCCTGTTTGTTCAATTGTAGAAGTACAGAAGAGCGTAAGGTGATGCTGTGTTTTTTCCAGTTCACTTGCTGTGATTTTCCTTGACTAACTGTCCTCCACGTTCGAATCCGTCCAGAACGCCCAGAAGGCCAAAGCGGCCCTCAACGGAGCCGACATATACGCCGGCTGCTGCACACTGAAAATCGAATACGCTCGGGTAAATCTGCAGCGCTCACACACACACACAGTTACACACTTGCACACTCGTACACACAGTCACACACACGTACACACACCCACCGGTGGAGCCTAACCCACATGCACTGCCGCTGTGCTCTCTCTCTCCCTCCCTCATTCTAGCCCTCACGCCTCAACGTCATCAGAAATGACAACGACAGTTGGGACTACACCAAACCCTTCTTAGTCAGAAGAGGTGAGCAACTGATTGACTTTGCAATCTGTCTGTGTGTGTGTCCAAACCTCCATTCCATAAAATACATGGCAGCATGTAAAATGCAAGTAAAACCAGAAAGCAGTGATTTGTAAATCCACTTTGACCTGGTTTTAAAAGAAAGCAGTCTAGAGACAAGATATATAATATTTTACCTTATTAATTTGTGGAGTGTTCAAAACGATTCTAAACATGTGATGCAATCATGCTTGAACATAAAAGGAGCATCTAGGAATAGCCAAGACATTTATAAACTAGGATGGGTTGAGGGTCACCACTTTATCAAAGTTCCTTAGTGAACAACTGCAAGGATTTTAGGTATTTTGCTCTCTATGGTGCATAATGCTATCAAAACATTCAGGAAATCTGGAGAAATCTGCACGTAAAGGGCAAGGCTGAAAACCACAGCTGAATGGCTGTGACTTTCGACCTTTTAGACAACACTGCATTAAAAAGCGTTGTACTTCTCTGCATCCACAAATGCAAGTTATGACTACACTGTGCACAGTGGTGCCTTTATGTTAACAGTGCCCAGAAATACCTAGGCTCAAGCTCATCTAAAATAAACACAGGCAGAGTAGAAACGTGGTCTGATGAGGTAGCCTTTCAGATTGTTTATGGAAATAATGGGTGCTGTTTTCTCCGGGCAAAAGAGAAAAAGGACCATCTAAATTGTTACCAGCATAAAGTTCAAAAGTCAGAGTCTGACATGGTTTGGGGGTCCATTAGTGCACATGGTATGGGTAACTTGCACATCTGTGAAGGCACCAGAGAAATACATGCACACTTTGAAGCAGCATATGCTGCCTTGTACACTTCTTTTTCAGTAATACCCAAGCTGATTTCAACATGACAGCTCCAAGCCACATACTGCATGTGTTACAACAGCATGGCTGCATAATCAGACAGAGCAGGTGCTGGCCTACCCTGCTTTCAGTCTAGAACTGGCTCCTTTTGGAAACTTGAAGTGCATTATGAAGTGCTAAATACAGCTATTAAGGTCCTGTACAGTCGTGCAGCTGATGATGTATAATGGAAGAGTGGTAAAAATTCTGCTTTCAAAACTGGATCAGTCTTTGTTTTTTGTCTGTACACATTATTGTTTTGCATGTTTTCAGTTAAGTACAGGTCATATAGAATTCACTAGTCACTGTTTTCTGTATTAATTAGCATTTCACATACTGCCCCATCTGTCCTGTCTTTTTGGAATTGAGTGTGTGTGTGTAGTCTCTCGAAAAAGCTGTTTTCCCTTTCATATCCACTTCCTCTTGTTTATGTTCATTTGTTTCCATGTCCATGTGTGAGCTGTCATTTTCTTGAATCTTCTTTTGAAGCAAGAATTCAGAAAACGGATATTCGTTTTTTTTTACATATTCATTTTGCAGTGCATATAACAAGAAATTGATTCACTGATTCTTTAGAAATACCTTCTTTCTCCTTTTGTGAGCCTGAAGAGTCTAGAGTAGGCCTATGCCTACTCTATAAGCTAGAACAGAATTTCCAGACAAAAAAAAAGAAAATTTGAATGTGATTTTTTTTTTTTTCAAAATGAATTTCTGATACAAATATGTTCCTAGCGCAACTCACATTTGCAAAAGCTTCAAGCAAGGCAAAGTCAGCCACTGTTTGCTTCATCACACTTAGTTTTTGTCCATTTTATATGATTTTATTTTATATTTACAATGAACCTAAACGAACCATCTTCTGTGTCACTCATGTGCACTTCTATAATCTGTACACTGGATTAAGTGGGACAGAGCAAAAAATGAAGTGTTTGAGATTAAAACTGATAAAGAATATATTTTTTTAATTTTGTTTTTATTTATTGTTATTAATTTGCTATTATTTTACCTGCAATCACACTTTTCTACCTCTGTGTGTGGATGGTTAGCAGTATTTCTAAATATATGTAGAGGAAAACATGGCTAAATCATATTTTATTGACAAAAATCATAGACATACATATTTTTATTGCCAACTGAGGGTGGAGTACTGAAGCCTCTGTTCTAGTGGCACATACTCTCTGGAAGTCAGTGTTCCTTTTAGACTTCCATTGCTTTTTGCTGTTCTTGTCATCTTTCATCCATCCATTGATGCTTGGGAACATAACGTTCACTTATGGAACTACGTTTCTTAGCAGAATAATTGTTTAACTGAATTAATAATTATTATGAATAAGAAATTATTTGTGTGTAGTTTTCTTATAGTAAAAATTGTGTAGTTTATCCTATTTTATGTTGTCAATCATTTTAGAAAATCAATAAGCCACTTAAGCAATGCATTAGAGGGACTGACCAATGATACGTTTGATCTGCTGTGCATTGTATCTAATAACAGTCTTACCCATGATAAAATCACTGCAACACATGCATTTATTGCTTTATCTTGTGTAGAATTTGACTGCACGTGAACCTCTGCCAGTTTACAAAAGATGAATGAAACCTCGGGTCTTTAACATTTGTAACAAATAATTTGAAGGTCAAAATGAAAATGTAAGGAGTAATTTTTTCACCTAGAAAAGTAATTGGGTGAAAGTGGAAGTATTCAGTTGTTATTCACTTTGTGTAAAGTACACATCTTTTAGACTAGTACTTAAGTATGACACAGTACAGATATTTTCGACCCTCTGCTTTTTGATTTCAGCAAATGATAGAAACGTGTCAATAATTAGAAAAAGCACACTTCGTTTGAAACATTAGGCTTTTACTTAACAATTATTACCAATCTGACCTGCACTGATCCAGCAGCATGGCGTCAAAGCCATAACACAAACAAGAATGACCTTCTGTAAAAGAAAAGGTTGACCTGTGATTGCATTAATTCAAGAAGGATGGAGAGGAGGGGGCTGAGGCATTCTTGGATGAAGCAGGGGATACGTCACGGGGGCACAAGAGCGTGTGATTAACCAGCTTATGGATTGGCTGGATCACCGCAGCACTGCTGCAGCTGCTGCTATCCCCCTCGTCCTTTACCCGCAAATAGAGGGTAAACATAGTGTTATCACCAGAGCAGCCGCTGCTGCTTAGCAATCGATCGGTGTCTTCTATATGGGATTTGAAGGTCTTTTTGACTTTGTTGGTGCCGTAGCTCTCTCAGTGCTGCCATAGGTGCGTGCTGTCAGACTCGTTATTGAGGCGAAGGGTCACGTGTTCGGCGGAAGATGCTGTGCTGGAATTTGAATGCTAATTGAATCCTGAGCTACAGAAATAAATAAAAGCATATTAATGGATCTGCCAAGAGTGGAAAGAAAGGTAGTCACCCCCCGCCCCCTCTCTTTCACTGGTTATTACAGTCAGCACTTTGTAAAATTAGAAATGTCATGAGGGTACATAAGAAAGGCTTATTAGAGGCCTGTAAATAATGGATTCAGTCTTGTCAAAGTGCCAACAGTAATTAAAGGGCCCATGTCATGAAAAACAGTTACTTGCTTGAAATAAAAGTGGTATATTAATACTGTTGAAGTTTCAAAATGTACCATTCATTCCTCAGTCTATACTGTCCATAAATGGAAAATAAGCTGCAACAACTTTGTCTCCAAATACAACACTTTTTACATTTTTCCCCCTTATCCTACAGCAGTTCAGCCCCACTCATTCATGCTGAAGTTATAAATGAAGCAGTGTTTTGTCCAGAAGTTTTTTTGAATGATGCTTAAAACAGGGCCAGTCACAATAGAAGTCATTTACATATTGACACTGTCCAAAGAAATCTTCAAAATAGTAACTTTACAGGAGAAGGCAACAGCACTCTTACCTTTTGGTGTAAAATAATGTAAAGAGGTTTTATTCCAAGTGATTTTAGAGCATTTCTATCAGTCCATTCTTCATTAAATTTACATACAGCATAAAGGACAGTTGGTGAGTTGAAATGATGCAGAAAAATAAAAATCGATAAAAATGGAGATACATGGTTTTCTTTGGACAGTTACGATATATCAGTCTTAAAGGCACAGTAATAAAAAAGAGCCAGTTTGTCATTAAAAGGTTGGAAAATGGTCAGGTAAAATGAAGGATGTTTTTCAGGTACATAAACCTACACAAAGTGAAAGAAAACCATGGACACAGTTTTGAAACCTTTTTTTTTTTTGTCACAGCCTTCACAGCCTTAACCCGTCATGCCGCACCATAGTAGAATCATGCTTGAGTGTCATTAAAAATTGTTTGATTTCAGTACCGATATCAAAACCTTGGCTTTGACAGTGATTCCTAACAGTTTCTTGAATACCTTTTTATAAATTACAAACAGAACGTGTTTATGGATTAAATCTTTAAAAATGCATGAAAAATTTGCTCTCTATGAGTGAAGGTTTCTTTATGTGCATACCTGGACTTACAAAGGTGAAGCCAGTGACAGGATAAGACTTTAGAACTTAAAACAGCTCTAGCTTTCATCCCTTTTTCAAGAAAAAAAAACAGTAGGGAAAATAGGAGTGAGAAAGATGGGAAAAGAGAGTCTTTACACATCCTTTTCCAACAACATCCAAGATTTTGGAACAAGCATGCTTACTAGGGTTTGTGAGTCCTAAGTCTGACTACGTAGGTAGTGAAATACTCCATTCTGGATGGTACTTTAAAGGAATTGAATTTCGATACTCTGCCCTATTTCGAATTCAGTCTCAAACCAGACAGATCCTTTGGAGGTTTTTCAGTTGTGTTGACTGAACTAAGCAGCCCTTTTTCCACAGCAAGTCCAGGGCTCAGGACAGCTTAACATGGCAGTAACAGATTTCATAGGGCTGTTGAAGAATATGATGATACTCTTGTTAAATGAGCTCTTGAGATGGAGCAGGATGTATAACAGTCAAACAAGAGTATTTTGTGAGGCACCATATTACTACAAAGGTGAGCTGGAACTAGACTGACTGTGACCCTGCAGTGGAAAATTTATTATTATTGGCATTTAAGAAACTGAGTCACACTGTCAGCGTAAAAACAATGATGGGTTTAGCTGTCACGATTACTCAAATAATCTTTACTCACTTCAAATTCATATTCTTGATAACTTGACAATGATAAGCTGGCAAATAAGCAAGATGAAAATGCATATTTTTTAATATCTTATCATTTATTATCTTTTTTTCAAGGAGTTTGTTGTAGTATGCAAACGTTGAAGTTTCCAAATGTGCCATTTTTCCACAGTCACTATAGTTTTGAATTCAAAGATGTTTTGATGTCACAAAAAACAACCTTAACATATGTCCACCTATTCAACCAACAGCCGATTAGCCCCACCCATTCACATTGAAGTTATAAGGGGTGTTTCAGCCCAGACTGCTATTTAAGGGAGCTTACATTGCAGCCAATCACACCAAAGATTTTAAAATAAGAGTCATTTTTAAATAGCTTCTTATTTATCTCTTTCACGATTTTTTGAAAGGCTCTGCATTGTTTGTTACTGTTTCTTTCTATTTTCATCTCTATTGTTTGGCCTATTTTAAGTCCTCTAATTACTCATTTACTCAGTAAAATAATTGGTAGATTACACAAATAATCGTATAATGAATAGTGACAGTTCTAAAAGCAGTAGTGTTGTGTGGAGAGGAGCCACTTAGAGAGTGAGCTGAACATTCACAGTGTGAAGGTCACCTTGAGCCCTAATCCTCCCCCCACCTTCCCATGATTCCTGTGGAAAATGGAGCCCAGTGGTGCCCACAGGTTCCTGCCGCTAACCGCTCATTTTGTAGCAATTAGCATCGCTCTGCATGACTTCTCTCTGCAGGCCTCCAGAGCTAAATAGAAAGAGAACAGAGAGAGAAAGAGAGGGGAGAAACAGAGGGAGAGAGGGAGCGTGTTGCTCTTTTCTCCTTCCGCTCTGCCTCTGACAGTCTGGAGTAAGACTTTGTTCCTACGCGTGTGCCTGACTTTGAAGTGATGTAATGCCGGCTGATGTGTTGCGTTGGCACTGAGAACTTCCTTCCTCACTGCTTTTTTTTCTCACTTGTAGAATTGTGTTCAGTGAAAAGCTCAAAATGATGCTGGATATCGCAAATAACAAGACACTGTCTTCCTGCATTTGTGAAACAGGCTTAATTTAACAATGGAAATGACTGCTTTCTGACTACAGCAAGTCTTTCTTCCCCCGTCTTCTGCCATCCTATTTTCCCCAGTGTTTTTTTTCTGGTTTTCATCATGAAACGGGGGATAAAAGTGAGTGTTGTTCACATTTAAGTGTTTTCTTGCCATTGGCTGCACCTTTGTAAGTGCAGGCATGCACATCGACAAACCCTTCATTCAGAGAGAGAGCATCTTTCATGTTTTTTTTCTCTCACTGAGCCCAGCTGGGGTTTTCATTCGTCTGCGAATTTCCCCGCTCCCGTCTGCTTTGAGCAACAGCATGAAATGTCTTTTTCTCTTATTTGTGTTGCAACTCTATTTTCGTTTTATTTTAAGCAATATTCCACATTTTTTTCCAATAAATGTTCCAGTGCATGCGCTGCCTTTAACAGTGGTCATTGACAAGACATGCATTTTTTCTGTATATTATTTTTCTATTAAACAATTAAATACCTAATAAATTTCCAGTGCATCAAAATAAAATCAGTTTTAGGCATTTATAGCTCCCAATTGGGGTGCCCAAATTCGATACTGATACTGTTATGAAATATTGGCCCGATACCATGCTCATTCACTTGTACTCAGCTTCAGAAAAATGTACCTATACTAACATCCGATACCATCTGATGCTGTGTGACATAAGCCCAGATTACACTGCCACACTAAAGAACAAACAACTCAAGCTGGCCACTGAAACAAGGGTCTGCTCACACAGAGAAGTGTTGCTGACGGCAGGGAGATTCAACACAAAGCAGCACTATTCAATCCACTATAACTAATGTAGCATAGCTATCTAAATTTAATGGTGTAATGTTTAAGGTACATTGCACTCATTTACTTTACTAAGTTAACTACTTCATTTTAAGTAGGCTTAGTCATTATAGTGTCAGACTCAGCTTTAAAAGTATTCAATGTATTAAAAAACATTTGTCCAAACGTTACATGGCACAACTAACAACACAAAAGAACATTTAATCTGACATGCTGTCAGGAATAGGCAGCGTTTGCATTGTAAAGAAGACCCTCAAGTGAAATTCATGGTGCAATGCCCAGGTCAATAGCCCACTCATAAATATTGAAAAAAAAATTCATTTTTGAGACAAGTGGTGTGACAATGAAAACTATGAACAATAAATCATTATAATAGTGTTCATTTACTTGAGAAAAATGTATGTGTAAACTTGAGCAAAGGGCAGTTTTATACAGCTATCTGAGTGCAAAGAATTGTTTATAGATGTTTGCAGTAGTGATCAATAGCTTTAAAAATGTGTTGTTTATATCAGCACCACCTGACATTTTCGGGGTAGTAAAATCGCCAATTTTATTTCAAAATTAATTTATACCATTTAAAAGCCACAAAACCAATGTCAACACATTGAAAATTGAAAATTTTAAAGGCCTTATTTGCCGTTCACCCAAATACATGAGTCATAAAGCAGAGAAAAAAAAGCACTCATCATAAAAACTCAGCGTGACATTTCAGCCAGCAGGGCTTTTGTCAGATGCTTTTGTCAGAACAAGCAAAAAGACATGCATAATACAAATACTACCCACTATTCATCAAAAGAAGTATACTTTAAAGCCAAAAAGCGCATGTATCTGGTGGAATTGGTAGAAAATTCAGGACCATCAAAACAAGCAAAGCCAGACATGTTAACAGCTTTTCCCCCAGAGCTATAGTACTCATTAATCACAGTGGACACCTCACCACAGATGTTACATTTCTGCAAATATTCATAACATTCTGTAATACTCTGTATCTAAAAGTTTTTGTAGTATATGTCATCAGACCTTCGCATGTATAGATATTCTTATCTGCATGTTCAGATATTCACACATCTCTTTAGGATCTCTCCAAAGCTCTTCATTATTCATGCTTTTGTATTTTTTATTCTATTTATTGTATTTTTTATTTTCCCTTAGCTGAGTAGTCGTTAACAGATTGTTTGCTTGTCTGGTCTGTTTAGTATGCTACATGTCATACATGTGTGACTCATCAAGACAAATACCTTGTATGTACAACGTGCTTGGCAAAATAAAATGATTCTGAACTCCAGAGTATCTTTAAAGGGAAATACACCTTCACAGTTTTTTTTTTTTTGGTTTATTGTTTTTCTAGTTTCTGATCTGACATTTTGAACATAAAGGGTTTGGGTGACAGGACTGTAGGCTGTCTTCTACTATAGAAGAGTCCTGTATCAGTCTTGTGCTGCACCTCTTTCACTTTTGACACTCCCTCCCCCATCTGAGTTGTAGCCTTTCTGTGCCTGTGACATTTAAAGGGCTTTAGACAGCCCTCTCTTTCTCTCTCTCTCTCTCTCTCTCTCTCTCAGACACACACACACACACAAACAAACTCAGTCTGATTGTATCTCTCTTTCTTTTTCTGGTCATGTATGAAGTTTAGGTTTGCTGTAGTTTTTGCTCTGTGAAAGTGAAAATAAAATTCTGTTGTATGCAGATTCCATCTCATTTCCTATTACACTTGATCTTCCCCCTGTTATGTTTTTGCTTTCTGTCTCTCTGCCTAAGATTATGTGCATATATATTGCATGTTTCATCTGTGATTGTGTGTATGTTTGTCTGTAAACCTATGGCAGTTTCACATCTCCCTCACAACTGTGAATATGTGCTTTGATTACAGAACGTGGTAAAGGCAGACAGAGGCAGGCCATACTAGGGGAGCATCCGTCCTCCTACAGCAACAATGGTTACGGTCAGTCTTCATCTCTCACACACATATGCATACATAGATAAATGTTTGTTTTTATACACTGCTGGGATGTGGGGTCATATACTGCATTCAGAAGTAGCTATTTGTAAAAATAGTTTTATATAAACTTGCTGTCTGAAAGAAAGTTTAAGGGAAAAAGGTTTTTGTGTAAAAGCAGTATGTGCATATCTGTGTGCAATAATAACATGCCATTTATGTTTTATATGTAAATACCTATATGTAATATTTGTATGTTCTGTATGTATTACATATATATCAGCACCTATATTTAATAATGTGTAATATATGTGTAATATGTACTATGTACTAAGTACCTACCTGTACCAGTTTGTAATAATAAAATGCCTCATAAGTATTAAATCTAAATTACTGTATGTAATAGTAGTATGTTCTCTTTGTATTGTATATATGTAATTCATATATGGAATACTAATAAGTTCCATATGTATTATATATCTTGTTGCTCTTAAAAAAAAACTAAGGCCAAAACATTTGTAAAGTAAAAATAATACATGTTCTGAGTTTGTCACTCCACACCATAATGTGTTAACCAACCAGCCAAATTTCAGTAATGAAAAACCAGAGGTCGAAAATTCAGATCTAAAAAGTAAAAATCCTTCTCAGGATTTTGTTCCAATGGCCTGGCTTCTCTAGTTAGATCAAACCACCAGCAGAGCTGTCCAAGCAGTTGGAACAAAATCCTGGGAAGATTTTTTTACTTTCTGGACCTGAATTTTCCACATCTGTGGAAAAACATTGTGAAGTATGTAAAATTAGGTTTGAAAATTATGGTAAAATAAGCAATATTCTCTGCTCTGATATTCTGGGGGAGTGTTCTCTGAAGGCGCTGAAACCACACCCAGTCACAGGAAAGGTGCACCATCTCTTTAGCTTGTTTTCCTGTGTGCCAGAATGTAGTTGCTGCATCACTTAAGGTGGAATGGAAAATTTTGAGTAGGAACCTGACTTCTGATTCATATTTGCTAGAGTGTAACTACTGCACCATTTTAGGTGGAGCAGAAGAATCTGAACAAGAAGCTGGCGAATAGGAAACTGACTTCAGCTTTATACTAACGTTAGCATATGCATTAGCTCACTGAGTTGGGCAGTAAACCTTTTCCTGGATTGAAATGACATACACTTTTGAGCCACCAGAGCCAGAATCCAATTTGGAGCCAGAGGACACTGACCTACCCGAAAATCAACCTCGTTCCTCTCCTGGTCTTTATTCTGTTTATGCAAGTTAGCGACAGGTGTTACTGGCTAGCATAACCAAATAATGTTAGGCTGGGAGAACTGCTAAAGCTTTTGCACTCTAGTTTATTACTGACTTGCATAACCTAACCAAGTAAAATTTGGCTGGGAAAACCACTGATAATAATGCACCCTAGTTGTTTTAATGTTATAGTGTCAGGGGGAAGAGTATGGTTTCAGTGTGTCATCGAGCCATCATTTCAGGCCTGGCCAAAAAACAAATGGTCTTAATGGTTTTATGGTTTAACTCCACAATTCAGGATGACATAGTTCAGTCTTTTCACATGTTTTCAGCAGTTATTTTTTTAACATGTAGAAGGTGTTAAAAACCACAGTTTTTTCATCTTTTGCCACATGTCAGTTTGCAAAATTTCTGCCCTACTAGATCTGCTCTGGTCAGCTGTTAGTGCTGTTGTTGAGAAATGGAAGTGTCTATGAGCAACAACAGTTCAGCCACAAAGTGACATTGCAGTGAAATTTCAGAGTGAAATTCATGAATTGGAGTGGCTGAGTCCTGAACCACGTAGTCTCGCTCACTACAGTGTTCTGTAGAGCCTGTGGAAGAAGTATCAACAAAAGAATTTTGTGTTGAGAGTTTCATGAAATAGGTTTCCATGGCCAGGCAATTGCCACCAAGCCTAAGATCACAATGTGCAATGCCAAGCATCGACTAGAGTGTTGTAAAGCATGCTGCCACTGGACTCTGGAGCAGTGGAAATGTGTTCTCTGAAGTGCTGAATCACACGTCACTATGTGGCAGTCTGATGGTCGAATCTACGCTTGGCAGATGTAGGAAAATGCTAAGTGATAAGATAAGATAAGGCTGTTTTGCAGGGTTTGTGCCTGGCCCTGTAGTACCAGTGAAGGATAATGTCAATGTTACAGCACACAGAGACAGTTTAGTCAGTTCAATTCTTCAACTTTGTGACAACAGTTTGGGGAAGTCCCTTTTCTTTTCCAGCATGACTGCACCCCTGTGCACAAAGCGAGCTCCATAATGACTTGGTTTGACAAATTTGGTGTAGAGGAACTCTAGTAACCCACACAGAGCCCTGACCTCAACCCCACTGAGCACCTTTGGGATGAATTGGTACAACTGTTGTGAGCCAGGCCTTTTCATCCAACATCAGTGCCTGACAAATGTTCTTTTGACTGAATAGGCACAAATCCCTCACAGACACACTCCAAATTATTGTAGAAAGCTTTCCTAGAAGAACGGAGGCTGTTATATCTGCAAAGGGAGGCCAAGTCCATATTAATGCCCATGGTTTTGGAATGGCATGTCTGACAAGCTGTGGTCTAGTTTTTCTAGGTCTAATAATCATATTAACCCTATGTATGTGTTAATGTAACTGTCCTTGTTAGAAATGTTTTGCCTTTTCAGGTATAAAAATGTACAATGTTAGAGCAACATTTTTTATCTTGTAGGTTAGTCCTGCAATTCTGTCCTGAAAATCACATACACAAACACCACTCATCTTTGTCATGTTTTTCCCCTTCCTCTCTTCCTGTGTTAGTCTGCAGCTGTTTCTCAGTTTGGGTGATTAGACTCAATCACCTTTTACCACACAGATAAGGAGGTGGGAGAGGGTGATGTAGGGATGGATGTGAAGGAGAGACAGAGGAGAGAAATGAAGTAGGGAGGACGGGAGGTAGCGGGGATGAGATGCTGGTCTGCAAAGCATGGTGTAATTAGCATGGGAAACAGAGTGCATCAAACTAGAAAATAATGTGTAATTTCTCTCCCTCCCCTCTTCCTCTCTCTCACTCTCTCTCTCTCTCCCTCTCTCTCTGCCTCTCTCTTTCTCATTTTCGTCTTTTTTGTTTCTGAGACATTGCACCACAATCTAGCTGCTTTCTGCAACTGACAGGTCTTCCTTTCCCCTCTCTCTCTCTCTCTCTCTCTCTCTCTCTCTCTCTCTCTCTCTTTTTCTCTCTCTCACTCTCTTTCTCTCTCATCCTGTATCCATGGCTGTCTAGGGTCACACTGCCCCCTGCTGCCATTGCCCAGTAACAACCGGTTCAAGAGGAGTTCCCATGAGGTGCCCGATGTGGTGGCGTACCCTCTGCCCCAAACCTCCTCCTACATTGGCCACTCCTCTAGCTCTGTTGCCATGGTGAGTGGCCTGCATCCCACCAAGATGAACTGCACCCGCATCTTCAACCTCTTCTGTCTCTATGGTAACATCGAGAAGGTAAGTGAGACTTGAGAAGAATGATGCTGCTATATTTTGTCATTTACTTAACAGATAGTATTTCATTCACATGGACATAGAGGAGCAAAAAAGGTTTTCTAGTGTCAAGAATTGGTCACAAGTAGACATAAACTAAGCAGAATACACTTTGGAGCAGTTTCTCAAATGCAGATCAAACTTGATTTATTATTGTGAAAAATCAGTGACATTGCAGTTTAGCCCAAGACTAGGCTTTATCTATTCCCATTAAATGGCCTGTTGAAGTTCAAAAGTTTATAGACACATTTCCTCTAAAATTAAGAGTATTAATAGGACGTTTCCTCTTTTTTGCAGCAGTAACTGTAGAGAGCAGTAATCTGCTCTTATGGGAAGGCTATACACTAGTTGTTGAACATTGCTGTGAGGATTTGATTGCATTCAGCCACAAGAGCATTAGTGAGGTCAGGTACTGATGTTATATGATTAGCTATGGATCACAAATGCCTCCTCATCTCATTCCAGAGTTATTGGATGGAGGTCCATCATTCCAGATAATGCAGTTCCACTGCTCTGCAGCCCAGTGCAGGGGGCTTAGCCCTCTAGTTGATAGTTGGCATTGAACATGGTGACCATGTGCTGCTCCAAAGCGTCCCATCCTATTGACAGTGATTTTTTTGTCCTATGTCAGGAGTGGGTGCATCTTAAACGAGAGGAATTCATGAACTAGATGGAGTGTTGGGTACTTTTGGACATACAATGTAACCATGCAATAGTTCTGAGAGTAGAAATTCAGTTTTTTGGTGAGAAAGTCTGCGGGTGACATGATTCATGCATGTTTTTAGGTGAAATTTATGAAGAGCGTGCCAGGCACAGCCCTGGTGGAAATGGGGGATGAGTATGCTGTTGACCGTGCCATCACACACCTCAACAGCATCAAGGTCTTCAGCAAGAGGCTCAACGTGTGGTATGAACAAATCAAATCTAATTTATTTGTATAGTGTTTTTTACAACGGATGTTGTCACAAAGCAGCTTCACAGAATTCCAGAAAAGACATTTTTAACAAGAATGTAAAAACCCCCAGGTGAGTAAGCCAGGGGTGACAGTGGTAAGGAAAAACTCCCTCAGAACTGAGGAAGAAACCTGAGGAGAGAAACTACCTACAAGTGATTATACTACTACTAATAATAGCAGTAGTATTAGCAGTAGTAATAGCTAGGAGTCTATGAAAACATCAGTGTAGGATGGGCAGCTACTCCAAGGTAGGTGGCGGAAGCTGGGGCATGGGCAGCTGGTATGAAGTGGGTAGCAGGAGGACTCGACAGTCAGTCGTCCTTCAGTGTCCGGCTGGACATGTGGGCGGTCATATACTCGGAGAAAAGGCAGGGAGAGGGAATTAGTTTTATTCTGTTTGTACGTAAAATGTGCACATTTCCAGAGTGTGGCTAATGACTCCAGCAGATTCGACTATGGCAGCTTAACTAAAAAGAGAGAAACAGGAGACACAGACACGAGATCACTCTGGAACAGTTTGGCATCCCTCCATTCCACCGTCCACAAACCTGAGTGACCGTGTGCGAGCAGCGGGACGACAGCACCAGCGTCTCAGTTTACTATAATTCCCTGTGTCCATGGAACTTAGGATCTGCTGCCTTTATCTAAAGGCGAACATTACCTACCAAAAGCTAAACTGAACAAGTGAGTTTTCAGCCTAGTTTTAAAGATTGAGACTGTGTCTGAGTCCCGACCCAAAACATCATTCCAGAGTTTGGGGGCTTTATAAGAAAAAGCTCTTCCCTCAGCTGCAGCCTTATGAATTCTAGGAACTATTAATAATCTGAGTAGTTGTGATGGCTCGTAATAGGAAATAAGGTCTTGCAGGTACTCAGGAGCGAGCCCGTGTAGGGATTTATACGTCAATAAAAGAATTTTATAATCAATACAGAATTTAGCTTTAGTGAGAGCATTTCTATACTCTACAAGGCTGTCCTTCCAGGCAGAATGGAACACTTCCAGCTTGGTTTGTCGCCATTTCCGCTCTAGTTTCTGAACTGTTTGTTTTAAGGTACAGGTTTTATCATTGTACCATGGGGCGAGCTTTTTCTGCCTTATTCTTTTTATTTTAAGTGGCGCCACATTTTCTAAAGTAGAAGGTATTTTTTAAATAATCGGTTAGTAAATCTAGCTCCATTGGGTCTGATGGAGTGAAAACTGGGGTTGATAGTTCTGGGAGATTTTCTATAAATTGTAGGGCGGTAAAAGGTTTTTTGAGCGCTGTGTAGAATAGCGAGGGGACATAGATATATTATGGCTAAGTCGTAGCTCATATGAAATTAGGTAATGGTTGGAGATTGCTGATGGCCCTGGTGGTCTGTTAATGTTAAATAATGAAAATGCGTTCTTTTTTGTGACCGGATTTGTAACGTGAAAGGAAAGGACCTCAAAGGAAGTGAAAGTGTCACATTGTTTCTGACTAATATCTAGAGTATTTTGGTAGATTATACAGACTCCACCTCCCTTGCCTGATAATCTTGGCCTATGTGCATAATTATAGCCTACAGGGGTGGCATCATTTAAAGCTGAATATTCATCTGGTCTAATCCATGTTTCAGTGATACAGAAAATGTAAAATTTATGATCACTTTTAATTTCATTTACGACAACTGCTTTTGAGTTTAGTGATCTTATATTGAGTAGTCCAAATTTTAGATCTAAGGTGTTAGTGCTATCATCTGAATACAGATATATGTTGATTAGGTTGTTTAAACGGGCTGATTGAGTTTTTCTACAATTAAATTTAGTTTTAATTCGGGGCAAATACACAGTCTCAATAAAGTTGAACCTGGGTGATGTCTCAAGGCGGTTCGCAGATGGTCAGTTTTGCCTATCTGTCTGCGGCCTGGTCCCGGCTCTGGACTGTCAACAGCTATTTGCACTACTCTGCCGACTAACTAAAAGACTATGAGCTATGCCGCAAGAAAGTAAGTCAGCACCCTCCCGCATGGAGTGGACACCATCCCTACCTGTAAGACCAGGCTTGCCCTCAAAACGCAACCAGTTGTCTATAAAGCCCACTGATTTTCGGAACACCACTTGGGCACTTTTAACAGGCTCCACAGCGGGTGCTTCACTGAGCAGGGCAAACCTGTTTGACACGCGAATCGGAGGAGCGTGGTGTTCCAGTGAGCTAGCTTTGGCCTCAGCATTAGTCTTAGCTTTCCGTCTAGACCGCCGAGTCATCACCCATTCACCCCGCTGTGAGGCTCTAGTGCTGGAGTAGAGGGGGTGCTAACTCTCCCTAGGGCACCCGTAGCTGCTAACACTGAATCTTGCTGTCTGTCCTTTAATAACCCCCGGGTGCGCACCTCTAGCTGGTCCACCTTCTCCACCAGAGACCTAACTAGCTGGCACTTACCACAAACACAGCCACTATTATTATCACTAGAGGTGGAAAAGGGGGTTAAACTAAACATGCCACACTCTGAGCAAACAAAACAACCAGCAGAAGCCATGATATTTCAGGTACTTACCGCTTTTGGTTGATTTCGGAGCTTGTAGCAAAAAACGTTGCCACAGTGATGCACTCTCAGTCGCTTGCAGTGACGCGCTCCTTCTTTTCATTTACTATCAAAAGACACAGCAACTAGAGATAAATGAACAGGCAAGGACTCACTTGTCAAATGCCATTGGCATTTATTTACTTATTTTTATATCACTTTTTGTCCAGTGATTAAGCTTGTGATGCAAGATACATTTACCTAGCAAAGTCTATTTTATCCTATCTTAATGCACAATGTTTGAGCTACACCGTATTTATTATAGATAGATAGATAGACAGACAGACAGACCGACAGACAACAAACTGACCATGGTAGTAGCTGGAATTAGCTTTGTTTATCAAGAGAGCCATCAGTGGAACTTGTCATTTAAAAGCTGCAGGAGAGAACTACAGTATTGGAGTCACAGCAAAAGAACATGGGCAGCTAGGGTTCAGGCTGAAAGTACAGATTGTTCAAAGGGTCAGACTACAAAAATTTGATTTATGTCATTAATTAATGCATGACATCACTAATAAAATGGTTCTAATATGATAGTACTACTATACAACTTCATAGGTTTCAGATAATTTTGTAGGGGTAGTTTAGAATGATGAACAGAGATGCTAATGGTTTTAGTGAGAAAGCTGTACAACACTGAAAGTGAGGTTACCAAAGATTAACATCCAGAATGCCTTACATTTGAAACCTGTTGATCAAATCTGAAGAAATGACAGTCTAAAATAAAATAGATAATAAAGGTGTATTGTTTATTATTGCTTAAGACATGTTCTGGTGCCTGATTTGTAACATTTCAATCCACACATATAACAGCAATTATTATGACAGGTGATTCCAAACTTTTGACCAGTAGCATACTCAGTGAGCATTTTATTAGGTACGCCTCCACTCCACTTGTCTGTTGTATCAGCTCTACTGACCATAGAGCAGCACTTTGTAGTTCTTCAGTTATGGACTGTCCATCTGTTTCTCTGCATACTTTATTAGACCCCTTTCACCCTGTTCTTCAATGATCAGGACCACCACAATACCACCACAGAGCAGGTATTATTTGGGCGGTGGATCATTCTCAGCACTGCAGTGACACTGATGTGGTGGTGGCGTGTAATGTGTGTTGCACCAGTGCGAATGGATCAGACACTTCGGTGCTGCTGGAGTTTTTAAACACTGTGTCCTTTCACTATCCACTCTATTAGATTATTGTATATGTAAAGTCAGAAATGATAACTCATCTGTTGCTGCACACTTTGTGTTGGTCATCCTCTAGTCCTTCATCAGTGGTCACAGGATGCTGCCCAGAGGATTCTGTTGGCTGGACATTTTTGGTTGGTGAACTATTCTCAGTCCAGCAGTGACACTGAGGTGTTTAGAATCTTCAGCAGCACTGCTGTGTCTGATCCACTCAGACCAGCGCAACACACTAATGACAGTGTTACTGCAGTGCTGAGAATGATCGACCACCCAAATAGTACCTGCTCTGTGGGGGTCCTGACCATTGAAGAACAGGGAGAAAGGGGTCTAATGAAGCACGCAGAGAAACAGATGGACTACAGTCTGTAATTGTAGAACTACAAAGTGCACCTATAAGGTAAGAGGAGCCGATACAATGAACGTAGATACAAGGAGGTGTTCCTAGTAAAGTGCTCAGTGAGTGTATATATATGCAATAGCTTCGTTATGTGTCACTAATGAAATGACTAAATTAGTGAAATGAAGACGTACAGTGTTGAACTGTTCTTCTACTTATTACTAGGTTGCCTTGGAGCTTCAGCTCTAAGTTTCTTTTTTGAGTTTTCCTCGAGAGCCCTTCGGGGATGAGAGGATGTCTCATTAAGTTGCCTCACATCATCCATCAGAATAATTCACTGGTGTAGCACCAGATTCAGTTAGAAGTGGGTGTTGCGTGCAACAGCTACCACGAGCCTTGAAAGCATGTCATTAACCAACTCGATTCTGCAAAGCTGCTGCACTTTTCATCCTCAGGACTTCAATATCAGATAAAGCAGCAAGGATACTTCAGCCCGTAGGACTTTAAGCTCTTACATGTATTGACTTAAGCTATGCTTCTGCAACTTAAGCTATGCTGTGCTGCCACACTAGGAGAATATGTGCTGACCGTAAGCAGGGTGTGGATTTTAAAGTAAGTAAAGTGCATTCCAAGTCCAAGGGCTGGGAGCCTTGTCTCCTTTCTTTGCCCTTTTACCTCTGGTTGTTGTCATTGAAAATGTAGTAGTGAAATGCTCTGAATTTCTCTGGTCCAGTCATTTCTGAAGGATAACCTTTTTCTCTTTTGTGTTACTCCTCTCTGCCATCATTCACATGTCTGTGTTTTTCTCCTTTCTCTAATCAAACTGTGTCATTTGCTGTCCTCCTTCTTCCTCTGTGCACTCAGTCCTCTCCCCTCGCATACGTAACCCTTTAATGCTAAGGTAAAGAAAAGAGGTTATTTTGCCTTTAGATCAACTCTTCTCTTTTAGTAAAATGAGAATTGTGTTTATTTTGGTATGTTAAGAATCATGTAACAAAAACTTACGGGAAAACAAAACTAGATGTTTATTTTGTTTATGTCACAGACTGCCAGGAAATATATAGTCTGCTACAGTAGTCAGAGATCACCCTCTGCCAAAACGGCCATTGAGTACAAGTTATTCATTTTTCATATGTAAAAAAGCTGGAAACATAAATTTCAAAGAAAATTAGACGGAATCATCAGCAACTATTTACAATATTTTTTAGTATTAACTGTGTGGACACTCCACAGGGATAGTTTTCCACACCTTTGAAGTCTTATTTCCTTTTCTCAGTAAGGGCTTCTTGACAGCTACACATCCCTTCAGCTCTTAGCATTGAGTGGTCTTCTTACAGTGAAGGATGGACAGAAACACGTGTGAACTTTTTCTGATCTAAAGTAAGAGTAGAGCTTGATTTTCTCCTCTCTCTCAAAGATGAAAGCTTTAAGTGGTGTTTATCTGATGAGGACGGTCTTGGTAATCTCCAGGCTTTGCATGGTTGTTAGAAATCCTGTTCTCTCTGTATCTTTTGATTTTTTTTTCCTTCTTTCCTTGCCATTTTACAAAAATGAGAAAGAAGTTTGAAGGCAGCTAAGGTTTTTTGGGTGGTTGCATGAGTGTGTGATGGTGTCTTTTTGAAGGGGAATGTCAGTGTTTGTGGCCAGCTTTTGTTGGGAGAACATAGCAGTTACTCACTGGTTTTAAGGTTGGAAGGATAGAGGTGTGAAAGTGGCAGTATGTGTACAAAAGCAAAGCATGCCCAAGTTAAATACTGATAGATTTGATTTTATACTTAGTGTTGGAAACTTTTGTGTAATTTTCTGTCAAAGATTAACATATATGTATATATATATATATATATATATATATATATATATATATATATATATATATATATATTTTTTTTTTTTTTTTTTTTTCAGACACTATATTATAGCTAATGGTTCTTTTGAATAAACGAAGGGTTTGCACAGTACTGTAGATACAGTGTGGAAGTGTACTTCACACTTCATCTTTTATTGATTATGATATTATAATAATAACAACCCCCTACTTATTCAGGCTGTTTTGAATGTCTAATAGAGTGGAATTGTAGCACGCTAGACTTATGATACGCTAGACTTTCCTGTCTTTGGAGTGCACACAGAAAGAGGAGCCATAAATATGGACTTCAGGCTTCTTTTAGTGACAGACTGAGGATCCCCTTAATCCACAGATTTTCAACACTGTAGTCTGTGATAAAACCACATTACCTGCCATGCCTGCTTAAACTAAATGAAGTATGCATGCTGTATAAGTCAAATAAATTACTTTTTACTGCCTATAAATTGCTTCTGGTTAAAATAATAAAATGGCTAAAGCTTAACACATGTGAAGTAGCCTAAAGGCTACTGTTACTTTATAGCTATACATTGTCTTTTTTGTTTTTGTTAACCGATGTAATCACAACATAAAAAATGTTTAAGCCCCTGTTCATGTTTTGTGAGGGAAGCTGTTTGATGTGGGGATGGCTGCAGCATGGCTTTATCAGGTTAACAAGCACGACAATGGTGGGAGAAAAAAAGATCTACCGTACTGCCACAGAATATTTTAAAACAGATTGTGAGACAAATTTAATTACTTTTGTCCATCTTAAAGCTACATAAGGCATGTTTAATAACATGTTGTATAATTTGGTTGATAATCGGGACAGATGGAAACGTATAGGTGATTTACAATACTATTGTCATTCGGCGCAACCTATAGCACACAGAACGCTCTAATTCACATGCTGATGCATTTTACTGTGCCAGTGCAGATATGAATGCGGTCCAGCTACTCTGGGGGCAGATTTTAATGAGTTACAGTAGACAGAGAAAAGGCTTCTAAACATATTGCAGACAATATGTTTGGTAAGACTGGGTTAATTCTCCTCTCCCTCGCTCGCTCTCTCGCTCTCTCTCTCTCTCTCTCTCTCTCTCTCTCTCTCTCTAGTGTGTCCAAGCAGCATGCAGTCATCCCCAGCCAGGTCTTTGAGCTGGAGGATGGCTCCAGCAGCTACAAAGACTTCGCCATGACCCGCAACAACCGCTTTACCAGCGCCGGGCAGGCCTCCAAAAACATCATCCAGCCACCCTCCTGTGTACTGCACTTCTACAACGTCCCTCCCTGCATCACCGAGGACGACCTGCTGAGGGTCAGTGCCTCTTCAGACAGCAGAATGAAGCACAGGAGAAAAGCTCTGTTGCCATAAAAGCCTAACTGGAGGAAGATACAATGTGGAGAAAGAGCACAATCCTTGCTGCAGCTGTTAGCCTTCTGATCCACACACACTTAGTCCTTGTCACCCACTGTGGTCATTACGCAGCATCTGTTGAGGTCTGATAACATTTAAGGGTGTTACAAATGGCTGCTGCAAACTAGCAGACCTAATGTGCCTACTCGCCATGATAAATGAATGGAAACATTGCTTGTACCCTATATTTTGTGCAAGGGCTTTGGTGTCATAGTTGTATTAAATAGAAAATACAAATGGTCTAAGTTTCAGAAATATGTGATTTGTATTGTGTTGCCCAAAAGATACAGCAGAAAGTGAGCAAGGCTGTTGTTTTAGTTTATCAGAACATCCCTCTAGTGGGCTTTGTCTGTTAGTGCAGCCTCATGAGAGGCAAACATTCACTGTCTTATTGATCTCTTCCAGTTATGCACGGAGCATGATGTGCCAGGCTTCATCAAGTTTAAAATGTTCGATGCCAAACGTAAGTTACTTTGTAAGTAAACCAGGCGGAGTCAGTTTGTGTTTGTGTTGGGTGTCCATATTTTCCGTATCTTTTAAGTCATTACTCACCCAGATCTTTTTTGTAAATGCATACAATCGAAGACCTGAATGCAGTTTGTGCATATTTCAGAAGTTTTGAAGACATGTTTACTCAAAATGATTTCGGTGACTATTGACTTCTAGTGTTTCTTAGCAAAGTTAGCCTTATCGTTCCTTTGCTAATAAAAGTAAGCAGAATTTGGACACCAAACGTGTCTTGACTGATTGACTGCATCTGGGGTTAAGTGGAAATTTGTGTAAATTAGATTTTTTGCTGTAACATTGCTTTAAAGAAATATCACTTTGTTTTTCAACAAAATCTGTATTGTACAGTTATTTGCCACAGTGAGTAATTTCAATACATTTCCCTGTATTCTGTAAAAGAACAGAGAACTGCACTCACTGCCCACTTACAGTAAAAGTCAATGTGCAGTTGTTTCATCAACCATATTCTAAAGATGTGTTAGCTAAAATGAAGTTGTGTATGTTGTATATTTATTCAAGTCAGATAATGAATCATTGTTTACACTGTAATATTAAAGTATTAGACATGATAACTTGAATAGTTTGTTTTCCTTTTAAGCTTTTCTTTATTTTTAGTGGACAGAAAACTCAGTATCACATAAACCATGAATAATGGTATATTTTCATACTTTGGGACTGATGACCTCAATCCTGTCTTACAGCGAGCTCCAAAACCATCTCGGGGCTACTGGAGTTCGACAGCAAGACCCACGCAGTGGAGGCACTGACAGTCCTCAACCATTATCAGATCAGAATACCCAGTGAGTAAAAGACCCCTCTTCAGCCACCTGGCCACTGTGGATTGGCTTAGGCCTCACCTACTGCTTTCATATGTGCTGCCTCACTGTAATACTACTCTCCACTTGTCCTCTCACTGGCAGGCACATCGCTCTTAACCTCTGTGGTGTTGTGTGATGCACATTGCCTTTGATTTTGCCCTGCACAGCTAATATTGTGTCAGGAAATCTGATGCGACTCCTTGTAATCCATAGTCACAGCAGGTGTTTTCTTTCTGTGCCACCGACACAGCAAACAAAGACGCCTGCTGCCGGGCCTTTTGTACATTTGCCTGGAAGGCACTGCATTAATCTTCTAAAATACCATTCACTGTGTGTGTGGGTTCTTGGTTTTATTATCATATTATAACTGAAGACACTTTCATGTTAAATAGAACCTCAGTGGCTTGCTCAGTTTAATTCACGATATGGGACCAAGAAGGGAAAATGTCTTGATGCCATAACATGTGCTTAGTGTTCAAACAGCTCCAGATATAGTCATAAGTCTTATGTTTTCACTTGAGGGTGTTCAGGGGTCATGGAGGGTCATCAGTGAACAGTATTGTTGAAAGTGAAACACTATTGTGTGTCTCTTTTTTATTTTAGTGCTTTTAACCCAACTCCTAGCATACTCTCGATCAAAAAAGAGACTTGGCACAACATCTGGGAAAACAAAATCAGCTCTTTAATTGTATGACTGCTTTAAAATCTGTTTATATTGTGTAAAGCATTGAATCTGCTTCTTACCTAGCCAAGCCAGTACAACAAGTAAAATCTATTGCACTTACTGACCACATAGGCTATTAGGTGCACTTATCTTGTGTCTACACTCAGTGTACAAACTATTAGACACACTTGTCTTGTTGGTGTAGATGTAAAATCAAAGATGGCAGCTTAAGTTGCTGCAGAGTTTGTGTTAGTCATCCTCTCCACCATCAGTGGTCAGTTCCTGGCTACAGCATGCTGTTGGCTGTTTGTTGGGCTGTTCTCAGCCCAGTAGTTGGGGTGTTACTTTTTGGCATTTTGGCAATATGATTACCTAATCAAAAAATATCAAGGGTTGACAGCATCATGGTATTAAGCAACCATTCAAAAACACACTAGACGGTGGTAAAATGTATAGGAAAAATGTTCATTAAATATGAACATCACCAGTATTCCATGCTGCAGTTTAAGATATTACATTGCCATTTTCCTTGAACATTAGTTATAGACAATTTTCTTTATCTTCGTGTGAAATGAGGTCTCCAGGCCCAAAAGCTTTGACAAAGTAGTGGATAGCCTCAATATCGTATCGTATCGTACAGTATCGAATGTTATGTTTAGATTTGTAGGCCACAGTGTTGTTTCAGGTGGTGATTCTCAGTGCTGAGAATGATAGACCCCCCCCCCCCCAAATAATAACTGGTGGTCCTGTGGAGTTTTGAATATTGAACAACACAATTAGAACATTTTTTTAGTATGAAACACACAGAAATATAATAATTTTCCTGAGTTATACAGGGAAAAATCTTAAAAGTAAAAAGTGTGCAGTACTCTTTGGACAGACCTCATATTATTTTTTTTTTGTTTAGTTATTAGTGTGTGTTGCACTCAGAATTATTCAACCCTCACTGACATTGTAGGGATTTACAAAATCAAGCTTTTATGAAGATCCAAACCATTTCTAAACTACCAATTGCGTAACCTGTTCAAATTGATGGTAAAAATGTGTCATGTAGTATTTCAGAGTAAGAGGATGATTTCTATTTATTTCTAAATGTTGCAGATTTTTAAGTCAGTAGTCTGTAAAGTTACCAAATTGTGTTACAACACACTTAAGCCTTTGGGAACTATATAATGCCAATTCATTTGCTTCATCTTTGATAAATATATAAACCCTCCCATGCATGTGTTCAAGCTCAGCAGCAAACAAGGCAGAGAAAAAGGAGCTCTCACAAATGCTAAGAGAATGAGTTATTTCATTGTACCAAAAAGGCTCGTGCTTGTTAGTGGCTACAAGAAAATGGCCCAATTACAGTTGAAAGAGACACAGTTGGAGGTATCATGTGAAAATTTGCAACTCATGGTAGAGCAGCAAACCTAGCTGAATGTGGAGGAAAGCAAAATTTCACAAAGAGGAATCAGACAAATGAACAGAGAAGCTGAGAATAACCCTTGCATCACTGATGACCTGAGCACTCTTGACCTGATGAAGACAGAAACAAAATCTGTGAACACAATAGGAACACTACACAAGCAAGGACTTCATACCTGGACACATTGCTGCACAACGCTTTTGACAAAAAAGTGCATAAGAGTCGAGCTGAATATGCTAACAGGAATTTGGACAGGGCTGTGGAGTTCTGGGAGACAATTTTATGGACTGATGAAAGTAAATTGGAATTGTATGGACCCATAGATCAGCGACTGTCTGGTATACAAAAAGGAAAGCAATCTTGTCTGTTTGACTTGCATCATGGATTCTTTGAAATACCAGGCTATTTTGTAGAAGAATGTGTTGTCTTCAGTGTTAAATGAAGCTCGGTGGTCATTGGACTTTCCAGCCAAAGAGTGATCCCAAACATACGTCCAAGTCAACTAAATCTTGTTTCAGAGATCAGTCCTGGAATGTCCTTGAGTGGCTGCTTCAGTCACTGGATTTAAATCACATTGAAAGTCTTTGGTGGGATTTGAAGAAAGCTGTGGTGGCCCAGAAACGAAAGAACATTAATGAGCTGGGAGCTTTTGCACAAGAGGAATGGGCAAAAATTTCAATAGAGATGTGTCAGGAGCTTGTGAGCACCTATTAGAAGCATTTATTGGAGATTATAAAGTGTAAAGCATGTGCCACAAAATACTGACTTTAAGGGTTAAATAATTTTACTAAAGCCTTGGTTTATGGATTTTCATTATAGATTTTCATGATATTTTATTTATATTGCCAACATGAAATAGACAGATGGACAGATAGAAGGGTTCTGAGTAAACTTGTCCATCCAGAAAATGGTGTTTTAGTCCCTTCATGACATGAGTGACATGAAAATGGTGTTTTAGTCCCCAACATTTCCATTGCAATGAGAGTTTAACTAGATGTTTCTCCACAGATGGCTCCAACCCCTACACCCTGAAGCTGTGCTTCTCCACCTCCTCCCACCTCTGAGAAGGAGCAGGGGGACACCCACTCAAGACCACTGCGCTGTTTACATGGGACGATAGAGAAAGGAAGAGCTACAGAACATGAGGCAAGAGGAGGGGAGCAGGGGATGATGCACACTGTCATGGCCCGTAGTGCGAGGACTTCAAGCGCAAAACACTCAAGAACCATTTTCTTCGTTTTTTCTGACTCTTACACATTTTTTGCCATCCTTTTCAACAGCTGTCTCAGACTCTGGTGTAACCAGAAACTGACTGACTTCATGATAAATGAGACATGATGATGTCATCCCAGCCAATCCTAATTGGCGACTGGCACTGAAGCTATGTTTCCCATGGCAACCGCAGCGAGATAAAATGAACAGGGATGTATTTTTTTGTTTGTTTTTGGTCTTTAGTTAATTCCTTTTTTAATGTTTTGTTTTCTGTTCTCTACCGAATGTACAAAGCCCAAAAATACAACACCCTGTGATTTATTGTTATTCTAATGTTACTGACCTGATAATTAGCTGGATGAACCACTCAATGAATCTAACTGAAGTGGTGTAATGAGAGGTGTATGCTTAGACCTAGAGAAGATAGAGGTGCCTGGGAAATGAGCAACCTGTTAATAGACTGTAATTTAGATTCTTCTGTGATATTTATGTGTATAGATAACGAGTGAGTCATGAGGTGAGACTTGCTGGGGCACAAGGGGCCTGATTTGATAAGCCATGTATAGCCAGTGCAAACACAGTAACATGCTCTATGTGTGGTTAAACTATTATTGGTGACCAGCTACTAGTTTTACCAGTCAAGATCATGTGCTTAAGGCTTCATTAGGGTTGGCCCCTAGTGCATTTATTAATGATTGTCAATAGTGGGGATGGGATGTTAGCTGTACATGACACTGTTGCTCCATAGCCAGACAAGATGACTTATAAAGGTATCTGAAATGGCCTGTGCCAGTCATTGGGATGTTTACACATCTCTTCGGTTTATTTGATGGGTGACAGGTCACGTAGTAGCGCTGCACGATAAGGACAAAATGCTAGTATCATATTGCTGAAGTCATGCAGCATTCTGTGGTCTGCGTCTTGCCTGCATGAGGAAATCCAGGTCTAAGCAGATTTTCTGTATGAGAAGTATGAATAATGCATTTTGTCTTGTGTTCATTTTCCCCTGACTGTTACTGGATCCTCAGAGTTATGAGGTAATTTTAGAAGTAAAAATACAAATAATGCTACATGAATTACAAGCATCCTAACACTCCCACATGCTGAAATGAAGTCTACTATTAAAACCTAATTCCAAAAAGTTTGGGACAGTAAGTTTAAGGCACATAAAATTAGAAAGCAGTGATTTATTAATCTACTTTGACCTGTATTTGAATTAAAAAGTACAGTTTTCTAATCGCTGTTTCAGTTTTATTAGCATAGCACTGTCTCAGTGATGTGGGAATTGGGTTTGTATATGATGTCAATTCAGTGCACAGCAGTGTATATACCAGTATTCGAAATTTAGCTCCTTAACGACCTCATAATTCAGAGGATTTTATTTTTACCTCAGGGTGCAATAGCAGTGATTTTGAAAATGCCATTAAGTTTTATCATAGAGAGAACCAGTTTAGACCCAGAGTTTCTAATAGAGCATGACACCAACTACTACAGCGGCATATTGTGATTGCAATTCACCTTCCATTATATTAATAACACCTTAAGTTGATGATGTGGCATGACTAAAAAGACTAGAGCGCATTATTTTGACCAAAATAATGTGCTCTTGTTAAATAACTTGAATCATCAAAACACCCACAGAAACACTCATTTTAAACTGATTGGTCAAAATGCACATGACTGTAAAAATCATTGTGCCTCGTTCACCGTTTTTCCTGAAACTCACTTTTTCCCAAACTCACAGTTTTCGTGAAGATTCTGATATTCACCAGTGGTTTCTTATTTGAGATTTGTTCTTAGGTAAGAACAGAATTTACACACACTCAAGAGCACAAAGTTGCAAACAGTTCTGGGGTTTAAGAACACGACAGGAATCTGATGTAGATTTTTTTTTAGGACTTTTCTCAAGAACAGATTTAAGAAAAGGACCATTGTGATGGTTAGAGATGCTTATTTGCATATTGCAGACCATTATCGCAATAATGTTGAACAAGTAATATATTGTGTAGACTTCACCTTTTTGCATGGGTGCAGAAAGGGATCAGGAACGGCTTTTGGCTCAACTAAAAAAATTAAAACAGGCAAGAAAGTTCTTAAAGTTTGAAATCCATACTCCAGCTAGTCAAACTGTGGAGCACAGTGTGATAACAGCTATGGGAGGAGCCTTGCAGATCCATAGGTCATGTGTACGGTATTCTCAGTTTACTTGTCCATGTGTGTAATTGGCACTTCACCATATCTGCAGTTCACTGTGAGCATGTCCAGCCATTAAAACATTTGCCAGTTGACATGTCTGTCATTTATTACCCTTTAAAACGATGGTAGGTTCAACATTTCATCATTGTCATATCAACACTTTGTAGCTTTTCGGGTTTTCTTTTCTTTACTCCGTTTGAAAATGTCAGCTGAAGGGTCACATTGTGAACATTTCATGATGGATGGATGGATGGAGGTTTTGTTAGAACAACATGATCAAGAAATGTTAAACATGCACAATGTAAGATTTGGGGGATTTGGAGACCTCTCTGGGGGAAATGTGTAATTGCAAGCAATGAGTAAAAGAACATATAACATGGGTTGAGCTTTGGACCACTTCCCTGAGTGAATGAATCTGAGGGTTGTGAGTACATTGAAGGAGTTTTCAAAGAGAACTTGGTGAAGGACGTGTCTTCCGTGGATGTGAGTGAATTAACTACTGTTGTCAGCGTATTGTGCTAATGTATAAAGTATAATACAGTATAATATTGGTTTTCCATTTGAGATCTAAACATCAAGCCAGGCCTTTTTTCTTCTTTTGCATGTGACGTTAATACATAAAGGCAAATGATGTGATCCAAGAAAGTCCTGTGAAGTCTGACCCGACACCTCTGAAAATTTTAATACTTCTAATCAATAATAAAGTTAGTAATAAATTACTAGTTCAGGTTTTGCAGGGTGACCTTCAGCAGACACACCACATATTAGCCTCTTTTTATTCTTCTGGCTAGCTAATTCTTTAAATAGTGCAGCTTAAACTGTCTCTACATTAAACACTTTACCTTAGTTGTGACTTATAATACGAATTTAAATGTGTGTTGTGTTTAAAGCCTACAGCATCTCTCAGGAGTAACTGTCATCCTGTCTCTGCACTAAGATTATGGATATGGCTGTGAGTTATTTACACATTATCCTCGTGTCAAACGTTTGACAGCATGCTTTACAGGAATGTAACAGCAGTGTGGATGACATGAGAGACCTTGGCCTGGAGTTAAGTGCCTGCTGAAGACAACATGGTTTGGTTTGGAGCGATCTCAGCAGTCAGTGCGGGAATTGAAGCTCACTGCAGGTCCATCTGCTTCAGCAATGCCCAGAGGCGGGGAGCTGCCTTTACTTATCATCCTCATTTCCTCCACTCTGCCTCGCCCTCTCTCTTTTTGCACTGCCCATTGGGGGGGCTGGATCTCTGAGCTCGATTCAATTTGTTTCAGTTTCTGAACTGTTAGGAAACAGTTCAGTGCATCATATTGATTATATGGGGTTAATTTGGCCAGAGAATTTCATTTTGGCCCAAAATCACACATATTAATAGCTTCCTTTTAAAAACAAGATTACAAGATCCCTGCTTGTTTTTTTTGTAACAGAATAAACTGCCTTGCTTCTGAATGAGGGGCCAGAACATAACCATCCACATATCCACATAACAAAATTTAAATATATTATTTATAATTTATCTGCAGCAATGAAAGCATTTTATCTGTAGCTGATGAATTAGTACATATGAATGTCCAAGAAATGGACTGTTTTAATTAATTAATGTGTGTCTATGTGGACTTCACGTTGTTTACTGTGTCAAACCCATGTGGGCGCTGTACTTTAGCCTGGTTAGTGCTTACTATGAGTTGGTTGTGTGCTTCAAAATGGTGCTATATTACAGCCACCAGGAAGGTGCTTCAAATAATTAAATTAATCTTTATGATCATTGTACATATTCTGGGTTACAGTATAATAAAGCACATCCAGGTTACTTCTCTAGTTCATAGACATTAAGACAAGAACAGTAGGCATGTGTGCATAATACACTGGGCAGTGGACAATGAGTGCATAGGCACTAGTGGGATAATAAACTTTATACAGTGAGTACATAAAAAGACAAATGCAGAATAAACTAAATGCATGGATGAGTGCTGGTGCATATACAGTAAGTACAACATATGTGCAGCGTTCTCAGAGGTCCAGTGTGTAAAGTATGTGTTTAGTAAATAATGTTATGAATGTGTTTATTCCAATTGTATAGCAAGCTGGGCAGCAGTAACATGGAGAGAGTGACACAGTCTGAAACTATCAGCTGTCCTTTACACTGTGTTAAAATTTCATGATGACCAGACCAGTAGAAATTGTCCAGAATTACTTAGTTTTGTCTGGACATTGTTGATATATAGTGTTCTGTTGTGCGCTGTGGGTGTGACCGGTTTAACAGCTTGAGGGTAGAACCTGTTCTTGAGCCTAGTGGTTCTGGCTCGACTATTTTGGCATCTCTTCCATCTCTTCCCAGATGGCAGCGGGTGGAACAGGCATGGTTAGTGTGTGGGGGGTCTGGGGTGATACTGCAGACTTTCCTCAGACCTCTTTTATTGTAAAAAAAGCTGGAGTGATGGGCTGCACAGTTTTCACCACCCTTTGTGGAAATTTGCAGGTGGGTGTCTTCAGGGTGAATATTGGTTCCTTAAGCTGCTGCATGGTAAACCAGAACCTGTCAGTAGAACCTAGCATGGAACACCTCGCACATCTGTGTTCCTCTAGTCAAAGGAAAATGCTTATTCACATGGACCCTCACATAATCTCACCATTAACCATGTAGCTCTGCAGAAGAGCAGGGACTGCTAGTGCTGTTGCAGTGACTGTATTGGTCCTGTTTTCACTCCTGTAGATCATGAGCTCTGGGCAGGTTTAAAGGGCCCATACGATGGAAAACTGAATTTTGAAGTAATATGTAAGTACTGGTAAAGTTTTATAACACAAAGTTATTACTATTTACTACACAGTCCATACAGCCCATATAGGGTAACTGTGCTGCAACAATGGCCTGTTTTGAATTCACTGTTCCTATGATGCAGTGAGATCTCATTTACATAAATGGCACCTATTCAGGCTACAGCAACATATACAGGCTACAGCAACATATACAGCAATACCTATTCACACTGACATTCTAAAGAATGTTTCACCTCTAAGCGCTTTTTGAAAGGCATTGTAAAGAGCAGCCAGTTGGAACAGAGCCCATTTATATCAGTCATAGAGGTACAGTAAATAAAACAACCCATTTAATTCTAACTGATCAAGAATGTTTGGAAACCTGTGTTTGATACATAAAAACACAAAAATGTCCTAAATGAACCTCAAGGAAAAACATCCTTCCTAAAACTGCTGATGTAGTGATGATGTGTATGTGCGCTTTAGACAGTGGTGGACAGTAACTAAGTAAATGTAACTTTTACTTTCGATATTTAAGGACATTTGAAGGCAAATACTTTTGTACTTTTACTCAAGTTGATGTCCAGAGTAAGGACTTCTACTTTTACTGGAGTAATATTTTACCTTGGGTATCTCTACTTTAACTCAAGTACATGATTTGTGTACTTCGTCCACCACTGGCTTTTGACATTGCTGGAAAACAATTTAAGGGAACTAAAATGATGATTGTGCAATAGTCTGTTGTTTCCTGTAGTTAGATTTTTAACATTTTAGGTGTTGGAGGACTTTTATTTTACAACCCCAATTCCAATGAAGTTGGGACGTTGTGTAAAACATAAATGAAAACAGAATACGATGATTTGCAAATCCTTTTCAACCTATATTCAATTGAATACACTACAAAGACGAGATATTTAATGTTCAAACGGATTCACTCATTTTGAATTTGATGCCTGCAACACGTTACATATAAGGGCTATTCAAATTTTTGCATCTGCAATATACTGTAGTTTTTGAGTGGTCAGAGGGCTACCACGGCCCCAGGCAGTCAGAGGGCCCTGGGCTCTGGTCCCACAGGCGTGGTCAGTAATCTGTCCCTTGTCTGATTGCTGTCAAAATTTGCAGATGATGTTGCTATGAGAATATAAAAAAGAGACTAAATGCACATTTAACTTAACTACATGTTATGTCTTAGTTTATGCCCTGTGCCCCTACCATTAACATCTAAGCAAACTTGAAATTCACTGTGCTGAATGCTGAAAATGCAATTCACGTGAATCATGTTGATCTGAAGAGTTTTTGACTCTAGGAATGGGCAGTTGGGCAGAAAATCCATCCCCTCCCCCAAACACACCATAGCAGCAGTTCACAGCCCCACAGACAGCCTGAAGTATTTAATATAGTAATATACTGTATAGCAAATATGGTATAGCTTTTACTCAGTTTCTGTCTGAAATGGACAGAAACTAGAACATGTGGAACATGAGAGATGAGACTGTCTACATTGCTAGTGGCAATCATCAGGGTCCAAGCATTAAGCAGTTCACTCTCTTTGAGTCTCGGAGTGCACCAGAATGTTCATGTTAAAATCACGAAAGGAACAGTGCTTCCAGGCAGAGGGACAGTGAATTAGTTTATGACCTTGTTACCTGTTTCACTGCTCATGATACCCTGATTCACACATCACAATGTATGCATTTTTACATTCCTAATATTGGTCTCTCCTTCATTCTCATACTACTCTGTCACTCTACCACTGTTTCACTCTTCTCTATATCCTCTACTTTCTCTTACATCCCCTTCTTTCCTCCCTCACTGTTCCCCCGCTCCCTCTGGCCTTTCCTTAGCAGCAGCCTTCATCTGTCACATTAGATTTGGATGACGGGGAGTGGATATATATACTAGCGTGTCCGTTACTGTTAATGCAGCTTCACCTTTCACACTGCACTCACAGCTGAGACTAGACTAATTAAGTTTTTGGCTTCCAGTTAATTTCCTTCTCTTTCCAGGGAGTTTCCTGTCAGCTATTGATAGAGTCTCTCTTTTTTCTCCCCGCCTATAAACAGCAGCCATATGTGTAACAGGTTGGTTTACTTGGGAGAAGCACGTCTGACATTGTTTACTGTTGGAGAGTCATCCCCATGGCAAAGCAATATGTCAGCGCTCCTCCAGAGAGGCTTCAAAACGTGACCTGGTTTTCATGCAATGTCGGCTAAGGTCGGACCATTGCAGTGGGCTGTGTGCGACACATGGTAGTAAATGGCCCTTACATGCTTTAAATTCCAGAGAAACTCCTCGTCAGTGGCTTAGGGGCTAGATGGATTTTGGCATGTGTCGCCCCTGTTGCTTGCTCCGCGCCTGTCTGCATGTTGGAACGGCCTGGCCTAGTTTTGTCAGAGCTGATTTGGCCCCTCAGGATTTCACAGCGAGCTCAGAGAGGCAGGAGGCTGACTTAAGTAGCTGGAGTGGAAGAGATCAATCACTTTCTCTCCATCTCTCCCTCTCCATCCTTTTTTTCTCCTCTACCTTTTGGCTCTCGCCTGTCCCCTGACACATTACCTACACCAAATAAAGTGCCGAGAGTAGATTTTTTTATTTGCACTCCATAAAAACAATGGTGTTCTCAGGCCACAGGGGTTGGACTTTGATGCCAGCTCTCTGACTTGAGAATGTAGCCTCAACTGTTGCTGGTTCACAGTGTATGGGTTTCGAAACCAAATTCATACTGAGCTGATTATCGGTTCTGTGAGCTGCTGCATGGTGAGGGTAAATCAGAAACTGCCAGAAGAACCTTGCATGGAATACCTCGCTCATCCATGTGCCTCCAGGCAAAGGAAGGTGCTCGTTCTCTCGGGCAGGAAAGGTGTCCTTAAATTTGATTTCACATCTAATTTACTAGTGTAGCGCATCTGACCTCACTATTTTCCCTCTGGGGATCCGTGACACTATATTCAGGGCAATTCCATCACTATTAGCTTAAATGAAATATCTAAGAAGAGCCCTCAAAGGGGTGAAGGGTCATGTGAGCCTGACAGTTGACTATAGCAGAGCGCCCTGATGCATTTCACTTTTCAAACTCGAAAAATTATGGTGTAAAAAGCTGTTTATAAGCCATAGCAATGATCTTCTTTTAAAAACTATTTCAAAACTGCTCGATTTGGTGGGATACAAACATTTGGTTACAAAGTACTATACTTGATTTCTGAAACAACTTTGGGACAGTTGTGGACTGGAGGTTAGGGAGCTGGCCCTGTGACCGGAAGGTTGCCAGTTCGATCCCCAGCACCGACAGTCCATGACTGAGGTGTCCTTGAACAAGACACCTAACCCCCAACTGCTCCCCGGGTGCCGTGGATAGGGCTGCCCACTGCTCCGGGCAAGTGTGCTCGCTGCCCCCTAGTGTGTGTGTGTGTGTGTGTATTCACTAGTGTGTATGTGGTGTTTTACTTCATGGATTGGTTAAATACGGAGGTGGAATTTCCCCGTTTGTGGGATTAAAGAAGTATCACTTAACTTAGCTAAATGCTACACAAGCTAACATCAACAAAATAGGCAATAAACCTCAGTTCTAAACCAAAGCTTACAGCCAGCTAAAGCAGTAATTCACAAAATATATAGGCTATGTTATGTTTAAACTCTATAACATTACATGTTATATCATGTTTGGTTAGCTAACTGATTAGCTCACTGAGGCTAACCTAGCCAAGGGTGAGTGCAGTCTATGCTTCTTCACTGACCTCTCCTTTCTTTCTGCTGCAAGTGGCCACTGAGGAACTTAAGTGTGATGCACTAGTGGGCATTCTGGCTTTTTCTAAGAGCCAAAAATTGCATGTGTTTGTTATTTGAAAAAAATCAGCTATACTGATTAGAAGGTTCACTGGACAAATTTCAAGAGGCAGGGGTCATAGCACAGCACGCTAAATGCAGGCAAATCCATCAACCAGTCACCAGCAAACAAAGGTGGGGCAAAAATGAAAAACAAGCCAAAAACAAATTTAAAAGCTGGACTAATGAGACATCATAGAAAAACAATGAACGTTTATTTATAAAAAAGCCAAGAACAAAAGTCAAATTGGTGTAACAGCCCTTAAAGGAAAGTGACATGAATTTCACATGTGAATAAAACATGTTGTTTCTGCACACTCCACAATTTTCTGCCACAATTCTCTAGCAGTTACTAAACTTGTTCCCAAAAGATCCAAAAGCAGCCGTCAATGTAATTCATTTTCAGGAGGAAGGGAGACTAAAGAGACTTTAAATTCAAAGTCACTTCTTTCTTCTCCTCCTGATGTTAATTGCTTAATTGTATGATGCAGTAAACCTGTCCGGAAGCACCTGCACTCTGTATTTCCACCGATTAATTCAGGCTTTTACTTCAATTTGTCACTTGTGTGTGCATATCTATTCTTACGGAGCCCTCTGGTGGCTTGACAGGCCTTAAACGATCGATTACAGTTGATAGCAATAAACTGGCCTGATGTGGAGATCATGAAGCACTGACTCATAAAGAAACAGAGGAATGGTTCAGTTATGTATGTTTTACTGAGAGTGTTCCCTTTTTTCCAAGGAAATATAAAAGCATTCTGATTATCGGGATTCAATTCAAATCACGACTCATCAAACCCAGAGTACAGCAGCCTTCATGCAGGTGTGTTTTTGAATTTAGTGCTGCAGTGGAGCTTATTAGACCCTCAGTAGTTTTGTCGTAAGTGCTGTGGTGCTGCTGAGGACATGCAGGAGCAGCTCTGTGGCCTTTATCACTGCCGTGCCGCTCCTATCGATCCCCTCACTGCGGTCCCCTTCCACATTCAGGACGGATCACAGTGGAGCACTGAGGCTTAGCGGGATTTAAATCCAAGGCAATGCAGGCATGTTTCAGCGTATGTGTGTTAACATGGCTGTTTCTAAGGATTTGGAGGTGACATTCTACTCCACAATCATTTTGTGTCAAAGCATGAAACATATTTAATTCATCATTCATTGCAATCAAGAAAAAAATGGAAACCGTGCTGTGGTAAACACAATAAAACAATAATTATTTATTGTTGTGTCTATGTGAAGTAAAAAGGCCAAAGTCATATTAAACCCACTCTATATAAGAATGCAATGGTTTTTAACAACCCATCCGATAATCAGCAGGCTTACAGGCTGCTCCAATAAATATTCATGCATATTCATATTCATGTTGGCACCAACAACCATGCCATGTTCAAAGTCACTTAAATCTCCTTTCTTCACCGTTCTGATGCTCAGTCTGCACTTCAGCAAGTTGTGTTGACCACCTCTACATGCCTAAATGCATTGAGTTGTAGCCATGTGATTGGCTGATTAGCTAATTGTGTTAACAAGCAATTGAACCAATTGTACCTAATAAAGTGGCCAGTCAGTGTATATAGGCAGTTGACAATGGATAAACCAACATAAAATATCTTGGGTCACAAAAAGGTGCAGAAACTAATGCACAATTCTAAGTCTTTGGAACTGTAGCTCGAGGGTTGAACACCAGTCTTGCAAAAGATGTTCCCTCAGTTGGAATTTGTGATGATGGTAGTGGAGAACACTACCTAACATATAAATCATGTTCTCTGGCCTTCACAGTCACCAGATCCCAGCCTAGCTTAGCTACTGTGGGAGATTTTGGACTGACATTTTTATACTAATCGAACCATTCAGCGACCCCGCCTGACCTGTAGATCCAATTCCATGGTGAAATGGGCTTGCTCTGTATTTTTATACATCCCACAGAGCAAGATGTTAACTGCTTCATTTTATTATGCAATTTGGAAGCTTATGCACTCGTTATGTATTTCTACTAAATTATTCAGGTCTTTGCTTTGTCACACATCTGTAAATATGTATTCTTATAGAGCCCCCTGGTGGCTTGGGAGGCCCTTAGCAACTGCTTATACCACTTACAGCAAGTAAGTGTGTCTGTGTTGTTTTGTTCTCCTAAGCACTATATCTGCCTCACATTCACACATGATTGGGTCGGCAATGTAAAAGGTTTTCACCTTTCCAAAGAAACGTACAAGCACGAGCTGACATCAACTCAGATCACAACCCAGCAAAGCTGTACAGTGTGCTTGAGTCTATCCCTTTCCCAACTGTGAGATCCAGTGACCAGGTCCTGCATTCCGTACCACACTCACAACTGTGATAGGATGCTGAGTCAACCCCACATCACACAGCCCATCAAAGCATTTCTCTCAGCAGCTAAAGTAACTCAGTCAGGCTTGAAACACACTGACACTGGAGCAGTTTGTCCCACTCCCCTCCATGTAATTATATCCAATAAATTAGTGATTAAACTGTGGTTAGATTGATAGCATAGGCATCGGAGTCATTGTGCCCTGATCAGACAGTTAAAGCCACAACATTATCACATCCAGTTCTCTCTCATTCAGCTGTGCTTGATCTCAGAGTTAAGGGCAGTGAGTAGGAAGCAGGTCCTCTTACATAAACACACTGTCTTGGTCTCTGCACTGGTGTCATTACATAAAGGAATTCAGGGTAAAAGAGTTAGTCAAGAAAATATGTTGGAAGCAACTATTGGTATAGGCATCTTAGGTGTCCAGCTGAATTTTATATCTAGATCGCTTAAAATGTGCCTTAAAATAGGCCTTATGTTTTTAATGTCTGCACATTTACCCCTTAATCCAGTTTAGCCTTGAGTTGATCATTAGTATTAACAAATACTGTGACCATTTAAAGGTTTGCTTTCATACGTCTTTTAATTGCTTCACCTTTATTTAACCCTTCTCTTTGTACAACCATAGTCATCTATTGTTAGCTCAGAAACACATGCAATATAAAATATTCACTTAAATATAGACTTACAGACAAACAGAATACCGACTAATTATAGTTTACAAATATAAATAACACATGAAAATATTATAACTGCAGAGGTGCCAACATTTTTGACACCAGACTTGTTTGGATGAAAATGGAAAGAGAAAAGGGGGCTGGGGAAAAAAACCTCAAAGATTTAAAAGGTGTACAGTGAAGTGTCAAAGTCTTTACAAATCATTTTAAAGGCAATGACAATAAGAAAAAGTGATTAAAACACCGTTTGTTCACTTTCCACAAAGCTGAAAGCTTCTTGTTCGACAGCTTCTTATTCAAATTTTCTGCTTCACCTTAAATGATGTGGCAGTTACATTCTGGGGCCTCAATATGTTTAATCATCTCAACAGGTTTGCATAAACCTCACACGAAAAGAACTGGATTAAAGTTGTGCTGGTTCTTGAATTGGACTTGTAAAGACTTAGATTGATTTGCAAACACAGCTAAACACAATGTCATTGGTTAGGCATCACCAAAGATAGTGTCTGTTGTGGTCACTCTCAGTCAGGCCCAGTCCCCCAATGATGGAAACACACACACACACGTTCTGAAACTGTGTATCCTTCTGGGTCGTGGGGGGAGCTGGAGCCTATCCCAGCGGTCACTGGGCAGAAGGCAGGAAACACCCTGGACGGGCATGATGGAAACACTGGAGTTCCAAAATCACAGGCTGAGCCACCATGTCTGGTATGATAGTCTGTAGACTGTCATAAGCAAATCTGTATTCCAGTCACAACAACCTTCTCAAAGAAACATTCTCCAAGCTCCATGGTGTCCACGGAGAGAAGACATCACAGAAACGTACCACAGGCCTCACAGATACATAATACATACACCCAGGTGTCACAAATATATTCTTAAGGAATATATTCTATATTATTACTTTACTGAGTTAACACAGTTAACTCATTTTCTAAAACCAATATTTATTCAGCTTGCCCTCGAGACAAGGGCTTAAACAGATTATAAAGAAAAAACATTAAAAATTAAACAGTGTGTAGTGCATAATAAGAACCTGTAGTTTCACAGACACTTTATATAAAAAACAGAGATCGAACAACAGGATAATAAATCTGTACCTCCAAACAACTTATAACCTTAAATGACATAGTAAAACTGTCCCATATGGAAAGTACTAGAGTACACAGAATTGACCCAAGTCATATTACAGAAATATTACACTATAGGTCAGGTCAAGGTTTAAAAAATCCTTTTGAATACTTACAGCAGACCTAACACCATGCAGTGAGACCATATACATCTAGTGGGAACCTGCAGAGAGAGAAAACACATGCAGATCTTTAAACTACTCACAACTTCTCGAACTATAAATAAGACTCAAAATTACAATGCAAATCTTCCTTTCACTTACAAAAGTGAACTTACACTTCACTTACACTTCACTTTTCACTTACAAAAGTGAACTTACAAAACACAGCTGTAGAAAAGAGTCTGGAAACCTTTTACCCACTCCCACAGCTGGAGCTAGAGAAAATGATCTCTTCTGCAAATTGCACAACCTGCACACTCGATGCAATTCCATCAAAATTACTCAAAGAATTACTGCCAGTTATTATAAACCCTATCTCAACTATTGTAAACTCATCCCTTAGTCTGGGCCATGTACCCAAACTTTTAAACTTGCTGTTATCAAACCTCTGATCAAGAAACCAAATCTTGATGTCACCGTTTTGTCCAATTACAGGCCTGTTTCTAACTTACCGTTTATATCTAAGATCTTAGAAAAAGCTGTGGCCCAACAACTTAGTTCATATCTACACAAGAACCATATATATGAAAAATTTCAGTCTGGATTCAGGCCACACCATAGCACTGAGACGGCTCTAGTTAAGATAACTAATGATCTTCTTCTTGCCTCTGATCAAGGTTACATATCTCTCTTAGTGCTACTTGACCTTAGCGCGGCTTTTGATACAATAGACCACAATATTCTCCTAGAAAGGTTAGAAAACATGGTTGGAGTCACAGGGACGGCCCTATCATGGTTCAGATCTTACCTATCAGAACGTTATCAGTTCGTTAGGGTAAACAATTTATCTTCCACTTATTCAAAAGTGAGATTTGGAATTCCGCAGGGGTCTCTATTAGGACCATTACTATTTACACTATACATGTTACCGTTAGGCACAGTTATAAGTAATCATGGCGTAAACTTTCATTGTTATGCAGACGATACTCAACTGTACATATCAGCCAAGCCTGATGACCAACACAGGTTAAAGAAAATGGAGGACTGTGTAAAAGACGTGAAAGGCTGGATGTCACGCAACTTCCTCCTATTAAACAGTAACAAAACAGAGGTTCTCCTTCTGGGTCCAAAATTAGCAAGAAGTAAATCACCAGATTTAATCCTAAATCTCGCCGACTTTCCAGCCGCACCTGGATTAGCAGCAAAAAATCTCGGCGTTATAATAGATTCAGATTTATCATTCGATCAACACATAGGCAGCATCACTAGGACAGCTTTTCTACATCTTCGCAACATTGCCAAGATCAGAAATGCCCTATCCCTGCGTGATGCAGAAACACTAGTACACGCTTTTATTACTTCTAGGCTAGACTACTGTAACGGCCTACTGTCAGGATGTACGAGCAGGAATTTAAACAAACTCCAACTAGTCCAAAATGCTGCAGCCAGGGTCCTCACTAAAACTAGAAAATTTGAGCATATTAGTCCAGTGCTATCATCACTTCACTGGCTACCTATTAAATTCCGTATTGATTATAAAATCCTTTTACTGACTTATAAAGCCCTACATGGTCTTGCTCCTGAATACCTGCAAGACCTTATTTCTCATTATGAGCCATCACGACCACTCAGATCCCAGAGCGCTGGCTTATTAATAGTTCCTAGAATTCAGAAGGTTTCATCTGGGGGAAGAGCTTTTTCTTATAAAGCCCCCAAACTCTGGAATGATCTTCCAGAAACTGTTCGGGACTCAGACACAGTCTCAATCTTTAAGACTAGGCTGAAAACTCACTTGTTCAGTTTAGCTTTTGGTAGGTAATGTCCCCCCCCTAGATAAAGGCAGCAGATCCAGGGGTCCATGGACACAGGGAATTATAGTAAACTGAGACGCCGGTGCTGTCGTCCCGCTGCTCGCACGCGGTCACTCAAGTTTGTGGACGGTGGAGTGGAGGGATGCCGAACTGTTTCAGAGTGCTGCCGTGTCTGTGTGTCCTTATGGTTCTCTCCTTTTAGTTATCAAAACACATTAACATTAAAAGTAAGATGTTGTGGAAGAAAGATAGAATGGTAGGCAGGGTAGGTGAGGGTGCAGCAACAGGGTGTTACCCTGGACACTGCACCTTTAATGTGATCTGTATTACTGTAAAATGGGTAGGTGCTGCTGTTTGTGGTGCCGACTGGCACCCCCTTGTGGCGCTCCTGTACACCAAACACACCAGGAGCCGGTCCGAGATCCCCTTGTTTTTATTTTTATGTAGCGGTCAGTGATCAGTCTTCATATCTTACTGTTCTTTTTCTAAAACCTGCATGTTTGACATTTACCTTCCAAACATTATTTCACCTTCATGCCTGTTCGAACTTCTGCTTCTTCACTTTTAGTGTTTTAGAGTTTAGTGGTCATGGTCATGCTGCAGGCAGGCCAGTGGGATGCATGTGGTCACTTATTTTCTTTTCAGTGTGCTTCCCAGTAATATGAAGACTGTTTTATGAAAACATAAGGTTTATTTTAACATTATTACTTTAATTCACATCTTTGAGATGTAAACAAAGTCATTCCCAGCGGTTTGGTGTGAAATGCTCCATTCCAGAGAAACTTCTGTATGAATTCTTCACAGTGGTGGTGATAGGGCCCAGATGTCTGAAGTGTTTAATGCCTTTAAAACCTCCCTTACAGAAAGATATTACATAAAGAGGTTATGAATACACTGCTTCAAGCTTGAGATATTATTTTACAATAATTTTATGACCAAATATTGGCCTTAAATGTACTTTCTAAATGTATTTATGGTGGAAAGATACATGCAGAATGTTGTAAGGTGAAACAATACCCAAAAAAACCTCAGATTTTCAGATTTGCCACTGTTTCACCATCATCATCATCACTACATATAAAAATTCAGAAGACATGTGTAGGCTAACTGGTTGTTCATTACAGTGAAGAACATGGATGTATTTTTGTTGTCGACATTCTGGCCGCTGGTTCTTATCACCACCATCAGTAGAAAATCAATCAGTAAGTTTCTCTACAACAAACCATTTGATGTCCAACCACTCCAAATGACATTGTTTACATCTCAATGATTGAATTATGCAGAAATTTAAGTCAGTGTAAATCCCACTCAAACGCTCCACATGGAAAGCTACATAAATTGAGGTTAGTCATATTTTTTGCTGATATTGTTGTGCTCTGTTTTTTATTATCCTACAAATTCAGTACAACAATACAGACCTTTCTGTCTCTGCTCTTCTCTGCTCTTCATTTGAATAAAATGTCAGTGTTATCTCACAGTGAAGTCTGTTGGCTAAATATGGATCCATCTGGAAATGCCTGTTGGGGATGATGTTGTCTGGAGCAAAGCACTGCAGATGGGATCCCAAATGGCTGTCTCTTCTTTAGTGGACTGGTTTTTTTGACACTTAAAATGACAAATGTATTACAAATTCAGTAAGAAACATGAGAGTGTGTGTTGAACAATGATTCATTGATGTGATGATGAATTCTCCCACACATTTGTGCATTAAAAGTGAACTAAACTGTGTTTTTTTTCAGAATTTCTGCATAATCAGGTCGTGTAATGTGATTTGGCTTTTAGAGGCATTAAACACTTTGAACATCTGGTTCCTATCACCACCATTGTGAAAAATCTACAAGTTTTTCTAGAATGAAGCATTTCATATCAAATCGCTCTTAATGATTTTTGAAAATTGGTAAAATTATCCTTCAACACAAATCTGCTGCACAAATCCAGAAGCTTGATTTCACATCCATTTTTTAAACGAATGACTTCAGTTCTCACAGCTGGAAGCCAAGTTTACACAGCATAAAAAGGTTTTGCCTGAAGCCTTGTATTACTCTTCCATAGCAGGTACCAAATACAAGAATAAATGTGGTTTGAGAGTTATGGCCTAAACTGTGTAAGTAAACAGTACGAGTCAAACCCCAGTTACAGGACACAGCACTGAGCAGTTGTACAACAGGAAATAAATCAAAACAGACTGCTCTTTTGGCATTTTTGAACATAAAATATGTAACTTTTCTATCATGTTTTAATCAGAAAAACATGTTTAATCTACCCACAGCCATCTTACATAGAACAAAATTTCTGCTGTTGAGATTAGCTGATTTAAATATTGCTGAGTCAGACATGGTTTTATTGGATTTCAAGTACCTCATAGAAGTGACACTCTCATTCACTCATGTTTAGCAGGCTAAGATTGTTCCACAAGGGGGCACCAATTAGCAGTCAAATAGCTTGGCACTCTGTTTGCATGTATATATAACCCATATATGGAAACAACACTGCAAGATCAGCTGCTTTTAAACACATTTATATACATCCACATATTCAGCCTACAGCTCTGGCCATTCATTCTCAAAAGCACAGCAATAAAAACAACTTGTCTAATTCTAAAGGAAGAACAGAGTTAATTAATTAACAGCTCAGTGTTTTAAACACCTCAGTGTCACTGTTGGACTGAGAATAGTGACCAACCAACAATATCCAGCCAACAGCGTCCTGTGACCACTGACAAAGGATTTAGAGGATGACCAACAAAAACTGTGCAGCAACAGATGAGCTACTGTCTCTGCCTTTAGATCTAAAAGGTGGACCAACAAGATTGATTTGTCTAATAAATTGGTTTGTCTAATGGACAGTGAGTAGACACAACTCCAGCAGCACTGCTGTGTCTGATCCACTCGTGGCAGCACACCATGTGGCTGTGTTAATGTTATGGTTGATCTGTGTGTTTTTATTGGTCTAATATTCATCATCCCTTCATTGGGGATTTAGAGCTGGTGGCACTTTCCATGAACAGAGTTCATGTTTTGGTTTGAAACTCTTTATAACTTATTTCCTTTAGGGTTTTTTTTGACAAAGTATTAATCAAAGTAAGTGCTTAACATACAGAAAATGTTCTTTTTCCACCACAGACTGTCAAATCAGATAATAAATGAGCTGTTTTCACCATGAATGACTTAGTAATAGGGTTGAAGCGAGTAATAGGACAACACTGAGATCAAATTCCCCATTAACCTGATATTAATGCAGTAAAAAACATAAAATTAGAGCCCAGAGCAGACACGAAACCTGAAAAATTGTTTCAATTAAAATGCTTTTATTAAAATGTTTTAAGCCATTTTCATTTAAAGTAACTGAAGGTTAAAAAGGACTAAGGGGGTTGCAAATGTAGCCTGAAACAAGCTAATAAGCTAAAATTCAGGAGTGGCTAGCTCGACAGGGTGCACATTTTTTTACACAGCAGTGCTGCTAGAGTTTTTAAACACTGTCCACTCACTGTCCACTCTATTAGACACTCCTACCTTGTCAGTCCACATTGAAGATGTAAACTCAGAGATGGTAGCTCATCTGCTGCTGCACAGTTTGTGTTGGTCATCCTCTAGTTCTTCACAAGTGGTCACAGGATGCTGCCCACAGGGCGCTGCTGAAGGATATTTTTGGTTGGTGGACTATTCTCAGTCCAGAAGTGACACTGAGTTGTTTAAAAACTCCAGCAGCACTGCTGTGTCTGATCCACTCGTACCAGCACACACTAACACACCACAAGGTCTCTACACCACATCAGTGTAGAGCAGTTCAATGTCAGGTGGAACGGCCCAAAATCACTATTTTAAAGATGGACACAGACATTTGAAGTGTTTAAATGTTCATTTTAATCGTTTGATTTTAAGTTAAAGATCCTTTCACTTTTTACAGGAATAAAAAAACAACTACGGTCAGTGTATTTCTTTTAAAAACTTAATGGGCCATGAAGTGAACTCTATTTATGGAAAGTGTCAGGTAGGAAAGTTTGGTTCAATCCAATCCAGACCCAAACCAGCCAGTCCACCTTTTAGTTGCGGTCCAAATCCTGACACGCCTGAGGCCAGGTAAAATGCTCTATATTCTGAGGCTTCAGGTATATTTGGAGTTAAACGGAATAAAATGGTGAGATGGATCGACAAACCGGGCTGGTTTCGGGGAGTTTCCCGCTGACTAAACGTCTCCATAAAGACTCTCATGTGATGTAGCGCGTCACGGGTGAAGCTGCTCTCAGTGCGGAACTGAACGCAAACAAGGAAAAGCTTCCCTTCATCAAGAGCCACGACAAAAAGCAGAGCTCCCTGGTTTACAGACAGAGTCGACGGGTGACTAACATTTACTGTATATTTATGAATCAGTCATTGACACTATGAACAGATGCTCAGCTCGCTTTTGTGTGTTCTTCCTTCTTTGTTTACTTTCTGCTGTGACGTTAGCTGCCTAGCTAGCCGGTTAGCAGTAGCGCTTCCTGGATGTGGTGACTGGATGTTTATTTGCTCGTTTCCGCAAGGTTTTACATGAAACTTCTCAGCTTTCGTTCCATTTTATCAACGGTATAGTGATTAGTATGTATATATTTGCGAATTTGTTGACGGAGTTAATTTGTTCAGCCACCTTTAAATGGGTGACGTAGCTAGCATAGCTGTCTTGCTAGCTAATTGGCTTCATGGAAACCTCACTTTTCGTTGCTGTTAGTCTTTCAAGTAGGTGCTTCAGTTCTTTCTTGCTCATGTTTGGGCAGCAGGTTACACTTATATCTGCTTAGCTGGAAATAGTGGGAAAAAGCTGGCTGAATGACTGATGTTGGTGTACAGTCCTTTTCCTGATAGCTACAAATGCCCAGGGGTTTATGGTTATGGTTTATGGTTGTGTTATACACATAAAAAATGATGGTTCTCCAAGGGTTCTTCAGTAAATGGAATGGTCCTGTGTAGAACCATCAGTTCTGTATATAAACAGTTTTACCTCAATCTTTATTTGGATGGTAAAATGGTTCTTCAGCTTGATGGAGGGTGTAATGTAAATTTAAAGGAATATATAACATATTTTGAATGCAGAACTGTGTACCACCAAAAAAGATCTTGCTATTGCTATGATGGTCATAGTTAAAGAACCCTTTTGGTGCTTTATAGAACCATTTTACAAGAGGTTCTATATAGAACCATATACAACACATTCTTATATTCAATCAGAATGACCATTTCACCATCCATAGGAGCATTTAAGCATGAAGTGTACCTGAATAGGACGATTCCCTTTACTAAACAACCATTGAAAGACCACCTGTTTTATGTAGAGCACCCAAAAAAACTGCTGTCATAATGGCCACTGCTGAAACATTCATTTCTAGCTGTTAGGCTATCTTCTCAAATCCATGCACGACTGAGTAAGCTGTCTGTTGTCCACAGAGGTCTGTCCATCATGCTTGGTGGTGGATTTAAGGCAGAGAGGCTGCGTGTCAATCTCAGGCTTGTCATAAATCGCCTCAAACTCCTTGAGAAGAAGAAAAGTGAGTAATTTCTCTCCTGTGTGTCTGAATATGCACATTTTAAGACTACAAATATTAACTCCCATTGTGTCTTTTCTTTGTCAGCTGAATTGGCCCAGAAGGCACGTAAGGAGATTGCTGATTACTTGTCAGCAGGGAAAGATGAGCGAGCACGGATCAGAGTGGAGCATATCATCAGAGAAGATTATCTGGTGGAGGCAATGGAGATCCTCGAGTTATACTGTGATCTGCTGCTGGCACGCTTTGGCCTAATCCATTCTATGAAGTGAGTTACCTAAACTACCGTGTAGAGAACAGTACCTTCATGATCCTCTTACCAGTGTTGGGTTCATTCTCTGAAATGTTTTTTTTTCTCCTCCACAGAGAGCTTGATCCCGGCCTTCAAGAGGCAGTGTCCACGCTCATCTGGGCTGCTCCACGACTGCAGTCAGAAGTCTCAGAACTCAAAATTGTGAATATGTATTTATTTGTGCAAAGAATGTGGGAGTTCTGTAATTTCATAAAATGTTGTTTTCCACTTCTTGATCACACCTATTGTGTCTCACAGGTTTCAGATCAGCTGTGTGCCAAATACAGCAAGGAGTATGGCAAGCTTTGTAGGACAAATCAAATTGGAACAGTCAATGACCGAGTATGATGCAGGCTTGTATTGATTTCACTAGATGTTATGACTTAATCTTTGCATTTCTGCTCTTAATCTTTACTTCAATTGTTTTCCCAGCTCATGCACAAACTGAGTGTGGAGGCCCCACCTAAAATCCTGGTGGAGCGTTACCTCATTGAGATTGCAAAAAACTACAACGTTCCATATGAACCCGATGCTATGGTTCGGGTAAGACTCACAAATTTCAGTTCAGTTCTTCAGATATCCAGTTAGATGTTCAGATATTGATTCCATTCTCTTCTGTTTAATACTGTACATACAGCCAGAAGTGTGCCAAGGAGAAGAGGCTGATCTCATAGATGTGGACAGTGACTTCAAGAAGCCTGGTGGTGGAGGTGGAGGTGGTGGAGGCTTCACTGCTCCTGCTGCTACTATGCCCATGCCCATGCCAATGCCTATGCCCATGCCCATGCCTACAGCCTTCAACTACCCTCCACCTAAAGGAGCTGTAAGACAGTCATTTATACTAATCATAGATGAATCACTGTGGTTAAAACTCATAGTTTAGGTTTGCATTTGCCATGAATTTGAATTAAATTCAAAATCCAGTAATGTAATGCTATCAATGCCTAATGCTGAATTCACATTTGCATGTGCAGCTGTTGGTGTCGTGAAGCTACACAAACATTGGCATGGTGATTGTGGTGCCAGAGAAAATGGATGATTATCAAAGAAGAGCTTTTAAGACTCTTTATTTAAGTTGTAGTAAAGCAGGACAATGCTTTGTACTCCTTTAATATTGTTGTGTAATACTAAGTTAAACTGGAATTTAACAACAAGACATTTGCCGTTCATGACTTCCTAAAAATCAACATCTGGTTTATTACATTATTAGTGTTAAAAGTTGGGAAAATTTAACTCTTGATGGAGCGTTTTATTTACTGTTGTGGACCGTGGAGAATTGGCGCTTGCATTGGCAGAATTTTCCCTTGCTGCTTTTTTGAAAACTTTGCTGTAGTTCGTCTCCCGCAAACGTGGACTCAGCATTAATGTGAAATGAATGCTAGCTAAACTGTCCTCTTCTGTCTGTAGGAGCCTTTTAATGGTCCTGCTGGCACCTATGATGGCTTTGGCAACTTCCAGCCACCGGTGAGAGGAGGGCCCCCTCCGCAACTTCCAAGTTGCCCCCCCACTTATGAGTCTGTAAGTGCAAGTTGTCCCTGCCCCTTCCCATCCTTCCCGACAGACCAGGACGACCTATTCGCCTTTCAGGGAAGGAGTTTATTATAGTTCATACATCCTGCTGCTTGAGTTTATGGCAGTGCTTTCCATCAATTCTTATTCTTACTTGGTGAGCAGTTGCAAGCTATGAACTAACCCCTAGAGATGTCTCTATGTCTATGTCTCTATGTCTCTGTTTTAGAGTTTTGTAAACTTGGGATTATATAGATTATAATCTATATAGATTATATAATCCCTGGTTAAATGAAACATGGGTACATCCTAATGTGTTTCACAGTTGAACATGGTGGGCACGTGAGGATGTAAGTTTAAATTTAGGTTCAGGTGTTTTTCCCCAATGAGCCTTGAAAGCTGGGTGCATATTTATCTTTACTGAGCTACTTTCCCGTGCCTGGGAATGTGTTGGGGGTTGTGCTGATCTAGCATGGGTCTTCTCTGAAATGAGAAAATATTGAAGCTTTTTCCACAGGGAAATAACACACTAACACCATTGCCTGAATGTAGCATTATGTAATGTAATGTATGAATAGTGGGGCTGGCCTGTAAGTATACTGAAGTGTTTGTTCATTACTTGGGCATTTGGTTCTCTGTTTAGTATTCGGAAGCTTTGTTTTTTTTGTGCTTTGCGGCTGGCCAATTAAGCAAGTGAAGATGCTTAAGAAATGGCTTTAAATTATCTTCTGATATGAAAAGAGAATACTGCAGAGACATAAGTTTGATGAATCATCTAAAATAAGTAAGTGTAGTTATCCTTATTAGAATACCGCTTGAACCACCTTGGTGAGAGTGATGCTAAAACCAGGGAGCTCAGAGCCTCAAACTGGTTTGTAATGTTGAGTTCTGGAAGTGGATGAAGATGGAAGCACCCATGCTGTTGAGTCTGAGTCTGGTATGGGGGTGAAGTTAACTTTTTAGTTTAAAAAGTTAACCACTTTTTAGTTTCACACTTCGAATCTAAATATGTGACTCATACACTGTATATAAACAAGAGGCTACAACCACTGATTTTGTCACAGCAAAATATTGTGCAAGAGCAGATGTTTATACGCGCTTCAATGTTGATACATCACCACTTATCCACCTATTGGATATATTTTGTACTGCAGTAATGGACATACTAAAACAACAAATATTGTTTTTAAGGATGATTATGAGAATAAGTATGAGAGTACTTATTCATAAAAACCAACAAATGCTGTTCAGGCCAGCCCTAATGAATGCATAGCATAATTTCTAAATGTTGATGCTTTTTCTTGAAGATTGATGACTTGGCTGTGAAACCATCTGATTCTCCCCAGGTTGTCCCAGGTATGTCCAACTCATGTGCTTATCATAGTTTGTCCTTATGGGATCGTTGTTCTGGTTTTATGTTTTTCCAACCAGTTGACTCTGCTTTCACTCTGTAGGCCCTGGCCCGTCGTCTCAAATCTACGATAACAATGCACTTCCCGAGCTCCCCTCTGTTCCTGACACACTCCCTGCCTCCTCCTTGGGTGGGAACACCACAGCTTCAGACGACATTGACTTTGACGACTTATCACGACGCTTTGAGGAGCTGAAGAAGAAGACCTAAACCCTCAGATGCCCGCTGTGCCCGCTGTATTATCCTGTTTATGGATCCTTCAAGAGATGGAAAGAGCCCTGGTCAGATATCTACCCAAAATCTTCATCTGCAGCAATGATTTCTAATCATTACAGACATCTGTGTAACCTTACCTCATTCAAAAACACAGTGGTGTCTTTCTGGTGTACTTCTGGTGGAGGTTTAGTATTTTAATCATAACTTGGAAATGAAGGATGTGATGGAGTTTGAACGTTTGTGAACTATACTGGCAGAAATTTGTACACCATTCTTTAGACTTTTCACTAAAACTATTGGTATATAAAAAATGGAGAAACCCTTTTTAAGCACTTTGCATATAAGGCCTTTCAGAGAGTTGGATGAAGTTAGGTATTTGTAGTGTAGTATAGCCAATGCTTTGCCACACCCAGGTGGCATGACATCATTGTCATTTGACCTTTTAGCTTCGTCACTTTCAAGTAGGTAGGAGTGCCATCAGTGAGGAATGACATGTGATATACAGAAGAGTTCAAACCAAAAACCTATACCCTTGTTGCTTGGATCTGTTTATAGGGAGTCATCAGTCTTTTCCGGTAGATTAAAAGGACAGGCTGGTTTAACCTGTTGTCAGATAACATCCACGGTACTGGTAGGACTGTTCTGAATGACCGGTATTCACCCTGCGCTCTACGTAATTGCTGAATGGGGCTTATCAGCTGCCCTGTGCGAATGACTTGCAGAATGTCTTTGGAATAACCCAGCTAGAGGAGTTGTGGACAGCACTTTTTCAGTTACTTGTTTGTCCTGTACTTCAAGTAATTATTTATCAATCTGCCATAAGCAGAGCATGTTTGTTCTAGATTTTGCTGGCTTTCAAATTGAACTGACCGAATCTTTCTGCGTTTGTTAGCATTGTTTGGAGTTTCAGTTTCAGTTTAGAGCTTATGTCATGATAAAGACTGCTGTAGACTTGTGGTAATAGTAAATGGCTCAAAAGATAGAGGAGGCACCGCTTGACTCCTGTGAAGTGTAATTCAAGCTGTGGAGAACTGAATGTAACAGATCTAGGATGGCTTACACTGCTGTTAATTCATTTTGCGTTCTTGCCCCACTGCATTTACATTTGCCTTTGCTCTGACCTGATTATCAGTGGCCTTGCCATTCTACTCCTCACTATGGGAAGTGTGACCATCCCGTCAGCCGGTGCAGTGAATACGACATTCAGATAACTGACTGTATATTAGTCTTTTCTTCGGTGAAGGTTTTCATTTTATTATTTGTTTGTTTTTGTTTGTATGAATTCACATTGCTTCTGGTATACGTTAATAATATTTTTTGAGATAGGAAGAAGGATTGGTTAATGTTTTATCTGTGTTGTTTCTCTGCCTTTGGTGTTAGCTCCCCCCACCCCCCCACCCCCCACCCCTCCCGCAGCCATTTATTTTCTCCTCTAGCGTGAGGCCTGTAACACTACTGCGCTGCACCCCTTGCGGTCAGTTAATGGAGCAGTATGGGGTATGGGGAATAGTAGGAGTGCTTAATTCTAATTTTAACATGTATTGGAAACGTATCAGATGGTCATATAATAAAGTATATTTGCTCATATCGTTTCTGACGCTACTAATAAATAATGGTTTTATTAAAGGACTACTTTGAATCTTGCGTTGGAATGTTTTTTTTCTCCACTAACACTGACATTAATGTGTGTATCAGTGGGATGAGCGCCAATTAAGTTTCTAAGAGCATGTAAAACTTGGCTTACTGCTGAAAAACAGAGTGCATGTTCCTTATAATAACCTCTAGAGGGTGCCATCATTCCATCTGCTGCTTAGTTCTCAGCCACAGATGACCTTGGAGGAATAAATAATGCACTTTATCAGATCCTGCCTTTTGTTTTTGTTTGCAGGCTAACATGGTTGTAACATAATATTGCTCTTTTTATTCCAAAATGCACTTAGTTTTTTTTTCCCCTGCTCTATTTAAGGTGGAAAGGGAAAATTCAAACAAGAGGCTGGCGAGTAGCTGACTTCAGCTTCATATCGCTGAAGAATTAGGGTTGGGTGATAAAAAATTATTGCATTCCCTTCTTTGAAAACACATATGATGCCCTAAATGTAACTAAAGCCCAGCAGTGAAGAGCTGAACTTCACCCCCCTCTGCTGTCACTGCAGACTGGCAGGGTCGCCTGCAGAGCGACGCTAGTAGCTGTTAATGAAGTAATGTTCTTTTTATTTTAGGGTCCCATTTCATAGAGGGAGATTTCTCCATTACTCCTTGTAATTCTAAGGGGCAAGATCACCCTCAAAAACAAGGGCTAGGGATAAAAATAAGAAAAAGGATTGGGCCCAAGTTTTCATTTCACATCAAACCATTCTGAGTAACTCTATTTGCATCTTATCAATTTAATTATATAAAAAGTGTGAAAAATCTGTGGAATTCCTTTTGTTTGTGTTTGTTTGATGTTAAATTATTGCTTAAATTGGAATTCTGAAGCTACATTAGAGATGTTATATTTTTGCTTATTTCCTGAAGCTGTTCAATAGCCTTTTCAGTTCTCCAGACATTCAGAGAAGGTTTTCAAGTTTTTACTGTTCTCCCTGCCAACATTTCCTAACCCCTACATGTGAACTGAACACTGCCGTGTATTGAACCAGTGGGTGAACATATGCGACTGGACGTTTATGCAGTGGAATTTGCAGTAGCAGCATCCATTCAGTTCAGCTTGCATCTGTAGTGGGGAAAGTCTATTAGGCACATGAAAAATGTTAGGGTAATAGGAGGCGATAGCTCCTATTCCCTAAAGACCAACTGCCTTGCAGTTTTCTGCTTTTGCAAGTTCTCAATTCTCTCCAGCACATCTAATTCAAGTTCTGAAGATTTAAGGTGTCAATTGCCAATAGGTTGCTTCTCAGAGTAAGAAGAGCACAGACTCAAGGGGGGTCATGTAGGCCAGGAGAGCAACCGAGGTTGCTTGTAGAGTGATAACACATGCAGGACAAAACAGTAGAGGGGAGAGGGGACGTGTAAAAGAGGAAATGACACTACTATCTGATTGTGTGAGCGTGTGTTGAGGGTTGTGCTGCACTGTCAACCTCTGTCAGCTTCTTCATGAAAAGGTCTTCCGTTGTCGCACCCACTTAAAACGGCTATTTACAGTTTTGAAACATTTCACATCTCATTAGCTTCTTGCAGAGCAAAGCCTACAGTGCACTGTTAGAGCTAAAGATAGAGTGAGAGATGTATCAGGGGTCACAATGTCTACAACACAAATATAGCCATTTCATTTACAATTGTTTATTATTTGTGTTTATGTACTATCCATACCAACTGGTGGACCTACATGTCTTCTGAGTTTTATGTGTAATTCTGATGATGGAAAAGAGTAGCAAATCTGAAATCAAGTGCATTTGGGGACTATTTGCAGGTGTGTTGAAGATCGGCTGTGCTGGCTATTAAAAATGGTGCTCATCAGTAGGCAGAGGTCAGTTGAAGACGTTGAGAAGACGTCTTTTACTCACATTAGCCAGCAGTCGGAATGTGACTACTATCAAAAGTATTTCAATATTTTACTTCTAAAGTACGTTTATAGTTATAGTTTTATAGACTAATAAAGTTATAGACTGTAGATTTAGATTAGTGTTCTGGATATTTATGCATTAACAGTTCATATGATTGAGCTGTGTGTAGAATTGCATACATCGCTGCAGTCACATGAAATACATTAACACAGAGTAAATGAGTCCTTCATTTAGTAACGCCTGTAGCTGCATTCTCTAGTCTCTAGAAGAACCGTTCCATCGATTTTTTGGAATTTCTGCTTAATACAATCGCAGAGATGTAAAGTCATTGAGAGATATTTGATGTGAAAGAATTCATTGTAGAAACAAACTTGCCTCCTCAGATATCTTTATAATGGTAGTGATAGAAACCAATCAGTGGACCTTCATGTGTCTTCTGAGGTTTTATATGTAACGCTGATGATAGAAAATAGCAGTAAATCTGAAGAAGAAAAAGAAGAAAAAGTTTATTCGTGGACTATTTTGCCTTGCAACACCCCACATATATCTCTCCACCAGGAATGAATTTTAAAGTATGTTTTATGCCAAAACCTTAACCCCAAACTATTGTAAGACAATGCTTGAGGCATTAGATAGCGAATTCATAAGCACTTCATTTCTTATCTTTTTGAGAGGGAACTTTTAGAACCATTAAAAGCTTTGGATGCCTTGGACTGTAAACAATTCAGACTCAGTAGGCTTCTCTCCAATCAAGCATTTCACATCAAACATCTGAATTATTTATTCATTTAGAAATGTACAATTCCCCTGCAAAGTGATGGTCTTAAACTTGGATACAGGGTTTAATAAGCCAGAGCATTTCATGCAGAAATTGGAGAAATAACTTGGTATGGCCACTGTTTCGGCTATGTCAACATACTTTTGTCCACTTTATAGAAAAAAACTGTGTCAAACAGTGTTAAATGTTTGTGTTTGAGGTCTGTAGTTTGAGGCCTGAAGATGTAAAAGCCTGTCTTCTGCCATGCTTTCCTAATGGTTTGCTGGCATGGAGGTGACATCTAATCATAGGTTTAGAGATGTAATGACCATAAATATCATCTTTTCCAAATCTCCAACTGTGATCCTTAAAGACATTTTCACCTCTTTAACCATCTTTCTTATTGCACATGGGCATAAGATAAACATGCAAGTTTAAGTTCATGAAGGTCACTGCACTTGTGTGATTGCATTAAATTTTTTTATTGGGCCCCTGCAACATGATATATTAATTATTTATCTATTTAAAGGTGGTCTACTGAGAGCATTTAGGATAACATTAAATGTTATTGGGTGTCATACTTTAAGAGAACCAAGTTGTTTGAGACATACACTATATTACCAGAAGTATTCGTTCGTCTGCCTTCACATGCTTATGAACTTGAGTGACCTCCCATTCTTAATCCATAAGGTTTAATATGATGTCGGCCCACCCTTTGCAGCTATAGCAGCTTCAACTCTTCTGGGAAGGCACCTGCTATCTATCTATCTATCTATCTATCTATGGGACAGGTCCATTATTTTACTTTGTACTAGGGCCCTAAGTTACATCATGGCTCAGTTCATTAGTGTACTCTCTAATGTTCCCCATGTTCAGGAATGAATAAAGGAATGTGGTTTTTGTGTCACCTTATATTTATACTTTATAGTAAACACAATATAAGCACTGTATATTTATAGATGCATGACTACTTATGGGAACAGTTGTTAGTTACATTTTGTTCCTGAAATTGTCTTGGAGTGGCACTAATTGTGACGTGGTTTTGTTAAATTTTTTTTTTTATTTGTGTTTTCTTTTGCATATGGCTGTGTTTGTGTCAGCCTCGTACAGTTACAGAGATTCCGTAAATGTAATTATAGTAAATGCAGTATGTCTCTTTGCAAAAGCTGCTAGTAAACTGTATGCATGCTTAGATTGTAAAGGGAAATGAAGACATACACATAAACACATGCTTATGATACAAACCACACTATCATCTACATTAAAATCTACATCTTAGAAACTACAAGGTACTTTTTTCCCCCTTGTCTTGGTCCTGGTCTTTACTCAGCATGTATCAGTACATCTGTCGTCCACAGTACAACTGGCACTTTTCTCGTTGTTCTGCAAAACAAAGCACATGTAAAACCATACAGTTCTTCACTGAAGGTGACAGTGTGGAAGAATATAAACTTGACAGTTTCCCTTTAGTCCAAATGTTTTCAGTCAACCTAGACATGATTGGTGTCAGAAGTTTGCTGCTTTTGCTTTGCACTGGTACTACATGGCTAATGTTTATAGCATTGTGTAGACTGCTTGCCTAAACCATCACACAAGGTCGTTTAGACTCTCTTACATGTTATGTATAAAAAGGATAGAATAAAAAGTATAACTGCAAGATGACATAAATGGTTTATGAAGAACATCATGTTTGTATTGGCATAGGCAACCTTTAGCGTGACTTGGTGTTGCTATGGTATCCCAGGTGGTTGCTATTATGTTGCTAGGTCGCAACTGTGTTTAAATGATTCCTAGGTTTTGTTAGATGATTGAAATGATGTTCTGGATGGTTACTAGTGTGTTGCTAGGTGGTTGCTAAGGTAATCCCATCGCAACAATGTTATGTGGATGCAGTGGTGTCCTATATGGTTATATGTTACTACACTCTCAGAAAAAAAAGGTACGCAACTGTACCCTTAAGAGTACATCTCAGTACCTTTATTCAGGGAACACAGTTGTACCATAATCCATTGAGATCATATTTTCTAAGTTGTATTGACTTTGCACAACCGTCTCGTCCCCAGGCTTTTATTTTATTGTTCTGTTTTAAAGCATTCGGTTATGAAAAGGCACAAATATGTACTTTTCACACATAAAAGCATATTCAAGGTACACAACCTTAAAACCACTGTTGTACCTTTAAGGGTACATTTACATTGTTTGCACCTTGATGAACAAAAAATGTACCTGAACAGCACCTTTATTTCTAACAGTGCAGTGTACTTTTATTTGTGATGTTAGTGAGATAAGCAAATTTTAGCCCATGATTCATTTCCATGGGAAAAAAAAACACAATTTATGTATGAACAATGTATGAAAACTGTACGTCTGATCAAAAGCATATGTATACAAGCACACCATTCATGATCAGAGTTGGAAATGCAAGACAAGTTTGCCAAACAAAATCCGGCAGAAAAACAAGAAAAAGAAATCAGTGGTGAAGCAATGGACTATCACTAACTAGTCTTCTGCTTTAGAAGTTCCATTATTTGGGAATGATGCTTCATAACAGTGTTATAATAGGAACACAATGTCTATCACATCAGTTTAAGGCAAGTTAAATACAACATCTCATGTTATCTTGCGAGCTGTGCATAAGTATTGCTTCACAAATACATTATTCAATGCTAATGTGTGTGAAATGTACAATCTCTATGTTAAAAGCCTTCAAATAAAGCGTTACCCTCACATTACAGCATTAGTCAAAAATAAAGAAGCAAACTTAAGACACCAAACATGTCTCTGCTGATAAAGTACGTTTAGGCTAAGGGGAAAATTGTGAAAATGTGATATTTCACCTTTCACTAGGACTTTTGCTGTAAAGTAATGGCAGTCTGAAACTTTTGAACTCGGCCAGATTTTACATTCTTAATACTTAATATCAAAAGAGGGAAAACAGCTCCTTTCAGCTTGTGGTTTGATTAAAATTGCATGGTCTCTTGCATATGCAGCACTTTAGTTAGTGATCACTGCAGAAGACCTTGATATGTCCTGTTCTTACCTTGCAGCAACAGCTCCACCTCCTCTCTCTCCTCCACATCCACCGGCCTCAGGATGAGTGCAAAGAAGATGGCCAGACCTACAACCTATGGTTTCAGCCCACATTCATAAATTATGTCATGTTCAACAGCTGGATGACATTATCACTTGAGGAGTGACTGAATGTGACAAACATCTTTCATGCTCACCTTCAGGGGCTGGACGATGAAAATACTCTGGAAGAGAGAGAGCGTGAGGGTGATCACCCATCTAATGGAGGACTCCTTTCCATACTGAAAGCCATAGAGTAGGGTGAAGAAGGTCGAGACGCCACTTATGCCCAGAAGGAGAAACCATGCGACGAAAACGAACCACCAGGGCAGCTTGCAGCCTGTTTTCTTCTTTATTGCTGGCACAGACATAGGGCTGAGATGAAAATGAAAGGGGGAGAGTGGTGAAATGATAATAGCTAGACCAAGAAGGCAGTGAGTCAGGAGGAGAAGGTATTACAGCAGAGCTCTGTGCAATGTTTTTGTAGTTGGCACGGGCTTAATCCTGTGCTCTCGTATGGCTTTTTGTAATTAATTGATCATGTTTTTAATAGTCAATAATCTGTTTTATACCACATTATGCTTTGAATGTTTGCAGTGATCTGCCACCAAGAATGGATGAGTGATTAGGCCATTGAGGCCAGTGCCCAGGAGCCTCTTAAAGCCAGGGACCCTGGAAGGCCTTTAGACCACAAGGCTTGAGATGGCCTAAATAATTGGACAATACCGCATATGTCCACAATAGATGAATGAATAGCCGCTGAACTTGTACAAATGAGTAATGAGATACCAGCTCTCAGGCCCCAATTTACATTATTATTGACACTTATTAGTGACTGTTGCTGTTCAAATGGGATGCATTAGACAGTGTGTGGAAAGTGTTAATGTTTACCCTTCATGACTCAGTTTAGCTTGAAAAAAAGAAGAAATCATGACACAAATCCTACACAAAAATCTTCAAATCCTACACAGAAAAACTGTTGGAATGTAGATGCAGATGAATGTTGCACATTAATAAGGACAATTGACTTTGCTTTCAAACTATGAAATAAAACATTGTTAGTCTCAATTTTTTAGGGCTTCTTTTTCTGTTTACACGTAACTGTTTAAGTGTGGGGGGCCCTCTCACTTAGGGGCCTCAAGAGACCATGATTCGTTCCTGTCTGCCATGAGTATCTACCAGCCGTTTTCATAGATAATCGCTGAACATAGAGCTTTAGCCTGTGTTGCTAATGTTCAAAGCTTACATCGTTAATAATTTCTTTCTGATAAGTGCTAAAAAGTTAGTTCATTATTGTGGCTAGTGTAATGACAGGTTTCTTTTATTTAGTGCTTTTGGTTAAAGTTAACCTATGCCTGGCCCACACTGCAGGATTTAAAATTCTAATAAATGTTGAAACCATAAGAGACATTATGTAGAGCTGGGCAGTATCACAATATTTATCATTATTCTCACAATATGTCACAAAATGTGTTGTGGATATCGCCAGTACTTAAAAACACTCCCCAGCTTCAGCTGTGATTACAAAGAGAGCACAATTAGTCCTATTTAACTGGAATAATGCAGCATAGTGTCTTAAATGTAGTCATATATTCGTATCATTGTATTGATGGTTTTTAATAGTATTGTTAATAGTGGCACTACTTTGTCTGTTCTAACTTATCAGGTGTGGGGGAAAAATACATATTGTGACATATTGTGTATCGTGAAAACTTCCTGGAGTATTGTGATGTTGCATTATTGTCCAATCGCCAAGTTCTAACATCACACATAATGACAAATTCACCTGAGCCCACACTGCAAGATTTGACCAGAACAAAACACTACACAATATCTACTGTACCGTCTCTCAAATCTTCACATCTTGCAGAATTTCCTGTGATCAAACATAACTTTGGATCAAAACAAACACAGCAAGTGACAGACTACTTTCCTAGTTCTGCTAGTTTAGCAGTGAAAGTATTTGTAGTTTTCTACATTATTGAAATTATTTTTATCTTTTTGATAATTTCACACATTAATATTGTGGTTTATATTTCAGAATTGGCATTGCAACTCTACACTTTACAGGAGTCTGAGTCGTAAATATTGAACAGGTTGACTGTTGGATTAGGCATATGCCCACACCACAGATAATCTGGGAAGACAATCATTCAAGACCGGCCTAAAATCAGGCCAACTTTTGCGAATGTGGGAGAGGCGAATAAGCTTCAACACTGGTCAAGTTATCCTGTAGAATGGGCCTGGCATAAGCAAGCATTTTCTAGCTCTGCTAAAGCTTTAACTGTAGCTACATTACCATGTCATGGCAATATTTAGGTTCAATCTTTTTCATTCCTTAAATATTAGCTAAATATAAAATATTTCAATAATAAAACAGGCACCAAAATCCCATGTACATATATTAAGAGAAATGCTTTGTTTATTATTTCTGTCAGAATAGCCTGATGCAAGAACTGGCAGAAGCAGGTCATGCCCAGAAAAGAACTGCTAACAAGAACTGAAGTGAGAAAAAGGACGAGGAACAGATCAAAAAGTCCTAATGAGCACCAGAAGACAGCAAGAGAACCAAAGTGATGGAGTGTTTACAGATGACATCAAATGAATAGCTGCGTTATGAAAGTGTGAAGTGAGAGAGGAGATGAGAGGGAGGCAGGCATGGACAGTGACAGAGACAGTTTTCATGAAAACGTTGAATAAAATCAGGCAGGCAAAGAGAGGACACACTGCCTGTGACAGTTGTTGACTGTTATTGCATCACTAAGCCTGTTCCAGCCAAATGATTGTCACACGACTTGTTGCTAGTGTGGTGGTTTCCTGTTTGAAGGATATTCCTGTCCCGTACATCTACCTGCCTACCGCACCCACCTCAACTACAATACAGACACTCTTGGGTCCCTGCTGTGTATTTTATTTATTTTTTTTTTTATTTTTAGCATGTAGCATAGAAACTATTTTATGTGGCATAACACATTTTCTCAGACAAGTAGTTGCTAAATGTAATGAGATTATGTAATTTATGAAGCATATTATGGGTCAAAAAATTATTTTGGTTTTATTAAAAATTCAAATGCATGAAAAGAAGCTTTTGATTCACAAAATGGAATAGTTTCAATTAAAACTGTGTAAATAGTATTTATACATCCTAAAAATAACAAAATAAATAAACACTGTTGTTGATCAGTCATTTATGTCATGTTTTTTTATGAATATGTCTGTCCCACATTTTATGTGCTTACTGCAATGTGGACCTAAGAAACCAAATATCTTTTCATTATTATTTAGTATTCAGTATGTTCTGCATTTCCTTCCTGTCCAGCTTAAAAGCTATGCATTTGGGTAATATCCCTAAAACCTTTCATATTCATGTGAAATACAGAAATATTAGAAACCGTCTGCCAAATCTAATGTCACAGGCCACGCACCTTGCCATTTGTACTAAAAAACTGCAAATGACTCTACCTGACACATCCTGACCACAAGAGTGTTATAAAGACAAAATTCAATGAACCCCCTTAAAAATGGTTGGTGTAGTGTAGTGGTTAATACCTCTGCCTTCTATGCTGTAGACCAGGGTTCAATCCCCCACCTGGGTAAGCACCCTACACTATACCAATAAGAATCCTTGGGCAAGACTCCTAACACTACCTTCGCCTACTTGTGTAAAAATGATCAAATTGTAAGTCGCTCTGGATAAGAGCGTCAGCCAAATGCCGTAAATGTAAAGAGGCTCCTTATTCATGAACTACAGGGACTTCAATTCAAACTAATGGAGATTTTCTTAGGATATAGACGTGTGTAATAAAATAAAAGGATAAATTCATATTTTGCATAGTTCAAAATGACTTAGATCCATATAAATCATTTTTGTTTATAAATCCATTTTCTAAGAATTTGGACAGTCAAAGGCCTATGTAGTTGCTGAGACACTCCATTACGTCATTATATTTAAACAGTAGGGTGAGATCGCAGTACTAGCTCTGGATCAGGCATGCACAACTGCAGGCCTAGAGGGCCAAACACACCTGATTCAACTCTGTTCTCAAATTTGTTAACTGCCACGTTTTGTGCACCTGTTTAAGTAGAGGAGCTACCAAACAGTGCTGGACAACTCCAGGACTGGAGTTATGCACCGTTGTTCTAGATTTCTAATTTTAAAAGGTTTAAAAAATAGAACAAAATGAAAGCAAAAACTTCTAATAATGCTGGACCAGAACAAATAAACAGAATTCTGACCTCTGCATGGTATGGCTGGTAAACACCATCTCAGCCTTTTTTAGCAGCAGATGCACGGTGTTCATGGCCTGCTGGAGCTCCTCAGGGTTAGGAAAAGCTTTCTCTCCAGCGTGCTCCAGCAACAGAGACAGATGACACATGGAGTAAAACACGAAGCGGCTGCACTGGACCCAGTGTGGGTCACTGTCACTCTCCCCTGAGTGGACACAGATGAGAGGCTTTCAGTCTGACTTGTGGTACTCGTATTCATTTAGCAAATGTAGACAGTAGATGGCACAACAATACAAGTATACAGACATCCAGGAAGAACACCATTCTCTAAAGACAAGAGCTTTTGTGAAATGTGTAATTCAACTAGATATACTCTAATCATGTTGTCATAAGCTAAATGTAACTATACTAGCTAGCTATATAAGCTAGAGCCACAACTAGTACAAAGAAGTGCTTAGAAGCTTTTGAATGAAAGAAAAAACACTTAAAGGGCCCATATTCTATATTATTCTAGCATTTTATTTTCCCTCCTGAAATCCACTTACAGTTTTTGCATGGTTTATATATCTGTCTTCACACATTTGTACACTTTGTCTTATAAACCCAAATTAATTAATATAACAGTATTGTGCAAAAGACAGATCACCTTTTATTTAATTCATTTCCAGTCAAAAAGCCCATTAAGTTACCAGTTATTAATTTTTAACGAGATATTTATGAGGTTAGGTATATTTGAATCCAATTGTATAATAAAGGAGAAAGTCAAAGGAAAGCAAATCAAAAACAGGAGTCTCTAAAACAAAAAAAAAAGGAGTTCAAAAACTTATTCTATACTATCATAAAGATGCAGAGAAAATGGGGCTGGTAGGCAGATAAACGGGACATAAAACTCTCATCTTTGGGAGAGAGGAAAAATTCAAGCTGTTTCAGATCTGAAAACATAGGTGTTTCTGTTCATCCCTCCATTGTGAGAAGACAATTCAGCACTATAGGTCTGAAAGGATGTGTAGCCGTCAAGACGCCCGTACTGAGTAAAGGACAAAAACAGAAAGAAAATTTGCAAATCAAACAAAGAAGCTCCTGGTCTTCTCAGAACAATGGACTGGCCACCACCTCAGTCCAGACCTCAAAATCACTGACCATGTTTGGGATTAATTGTATTGTGTGAAGGAGAAACTTCTAAGACCGAACTTTGTAGATGTAGTAAATCTCCCAAAAACAATGAAGGCATGTGATCAAAAGTGTGACAGCACAGCCATGATGAATTAAAATAGCCTGTTTGTTGCAGCTTAGGTTCCATAAATGGGCTCTATATACAGTAGACATGTCAAACTTGGGACTTTCCAGGCCAAAGTGCTGTGGAGATCAGTGTTTCCCCCCCATCTAACACTCTGAAATGCACTTCACAAATGCCTTGCTGATTAGCTGACGAACTGAATTAGGTGTGTTCAATGAGGCAGTGCGCTGAAGTCTGCAGTGTTTTGGCCTGCAAGGACTGGAGCCTGACAGACGTAATATACAGGGTGAATTAAACATTTGGAAGTTAATTAAAAATAAGCAAGAAACATTTGGATTTCCATGATATGGGCCCTTTAAATGACCTATTTTTTAACATAATCTACACCAATTCTTTGGCATTTTGAGAGATCCTAATGTCAGTTGTAAGCTCCTAACATAATGTCTGTTCACTAAATGATGTTCAAATATCATTAAAAGTAGAAAGTAACGTCTATAAGTGAGAGAGGCACCTTGCATAATCTGAATGACATCATGCACTTGATTTAGAGCTGAGAACAGATCTGCACTTGACTCTAGCTTCAGCTGCGTTACCACCGCTTGACATTTGGGGCTTTTGTTGAGAAGAATCATCATGTCTTGTGTGTCCTAAAAAGCAAAATGGAAAAAAAAAAACACTTACATAAGACCTCGGTGTTGAGGAGCAGTGGAGGTTTTCACTGCAAACTTGTTGCTTTCAAAACTATATGCTTTAAGAGCCACTGCATAAGCGCTCAAGGTCAAATTTGCAAAAGAATTTTCACTAAACACAGCAGAGCTGCAATAGTACTAAAGTGTTGTTTGACTCTGGATGATGTACAGGACCTTGAGAATAGTCTGCATGGAAACAGCAGGAGGTTTGCTGCAGTCGCTGGTCTTGGGCCTCTCCTGAAGATGAGGAATACGGGGCTTAATGTTGCGGAATATGGTGACGATGAGTATGTTGATGGGGAACATGAGCAGGGCACTCTCCACCGCGACCATTAACTGCTGCCAAGTGAGGGAAAAAGACCCTGTGGAGGCAAAGAGACGAAAACCTCAGCTCAAGTGCTCTAATTCAGGTGCATGTGTTTGCTGTGCTGCTATATTACATCAATCTTGTAAAATGAATTCATTCATGTAGGAAATGTGGTTTACTTTGAAAGTTTGAAATCTATAACACCCCCATCAAAAGGTTTGGTAGACTTTTGCATACTTTTTGCAAATTTTGAGAAAATTTGAATTCTCTCATTGTTTTTGTCCCAATTAAATAAGACAAATATCTGCTTAGGTTCTTTTCTATGGAGTGATGCCATAGAAACACCACTTTTGGTTCACTAAAGAAACTTTCAATGGAATTAACCGTTTTGTACATTGAGTACAATGAACCTTTTTAACCCTTGTGTGGTGTTGATGCGTTTGTTACTCAGTGGTCTGGTGGACCCATCGCAATATTGATTGTTTAAATCAATACAGCCAGAACAATTTATGTAAAAACACCAGATGTTCAAAATATCACAAGCGGCTAGCGTAGGGTTCTCCTTTAGCAGCTGTAACCAGTCAGCAGCCTGTCCATGTTGTCCAAACTCACAAACACACATACATACACACACACACATAAACAAACACACACAGACACACACACTAACAGCAGGCCATGTAGGAGGAGAACAGAGTGAAGGACACAGCACCTCCACTCTTTTGGTTCACCCAACACCATGTGTAATATAAATGTGTGGGGGGTGAACAGTGTGAAGTGTGTTATTTTACATGTTCTTCACCGAAAATGAGCAAAGGCTAAGGAACCTGGGGTTGAAATAATAATAAATCACATGATTTATTATTTTGCTAAACATTGAAAATGGGTCCAACAGACCCCAACACCACACAAGGTTTAAAGCATGAAGCATGAACTGGTTGTATATAGAACTCATGGTTTTATTTAGAAAAGCCCTTGAATGACCATCTTTTTACAAGTGTATGTATGTAGACTATGTACTTTTGATGGGCAGTGTGTGTAAAACCCCAGTCCCTGATGTTCATATCACGCCAACTACACATGACTTTGAGTGTCCTGAATTTACACAGCGGCAGATGATGAAAGTCAAGGGTATAAAATCTTCACTTTGATGTTGATTGCTCCAGGGAGGCTCTCTGACCTATCTTGAAGATGACAGGAGAATCCTCGTTAGTGGGAATATTCCAGAACATGATGTTGATGGCCATGGTGCACAGCAGCAGGGACATACAGCAGGACACTCTTTGCACACGAGTGAAGGGGCTGTGCCGCGGGGGGTCAACTATAGACATCCAAATGTGCTCATCCCGGAATCCAGTTGAAGTCCGAGCTTGGAAAATATTGCTGGGGTGAAACACAGGAAGTTACATTAGTGACTTATAAGCCAAATAAACTGATGTGAATGTTGAACAAATACAAAGACAATGGCCCTCATTCTCCAATATCTTCCAAAATAATTTCTTAAATGCGTTCTTGAGAAAGTTCCTGAGAAAAAGTCTACATCAGATTCATGATGTGTACTTAAACCGCAGAACTCTTCGCACATTTGTGCTTGTGTGTGCAGATTCTGTTCTAAACTAAGAACAAATCCCAAATACGAAAACAGTGGCGAATGTCAGAATCTTCATGAAAACTGTATAAGTGGGATTTAAGAAAAAATTTCTTCGTAAGAACGGTCGGAGAAAAAGACCCAACCTGAGTGATAACTACAAAGAATTTTCTAAGCAATAAAGATCACTGAAAACACCACTTGCCCCATTGGCCTACCGGCATGCATTGTGACAAATGCATCATCACAACCTCTGCTCAAAATAAAGTGAGTTTTTAAGTGATCTCAATTACATTATGTGGTTTCTGAAACTATAAAAATCAACTTTTTACAGAGCTTATGCCTTGGGTACGCTACAAACGCTGTCAAGAGGCCAAAAAACTGAGTCTGTGCCCCCTCACAGAATACTCGATTCTCTCTCCAACTGTTGACTTTGACTGACTCAAAAATCTTTAGACTAGAGCCAACTAGCACAGACTCAGCCAGACCAGGATTCAGGGCTAAAATCGGGGGTATGGCTATGCAAGGTAGCCCTCGGGTGGACACCACAACCCTAGCGTAAAAAGAGTATCTAAGAGAATTTTATCTGTGGACTACTAAATAACCCTTGAAGAACCATCTTTTTTTAAGTGTGAAGCTAAAACAGTTTTGATTTTTTTTCTGCAATTTCTGTAATAGACTTTTTATAGAAGATGTCATACAGTGTCAGAAACCACATATGAGATTAATTAACCAACTGACAGGGTTTAAATAAAGTCAGTAATTATTTAAGCACACTTTTAGGTTAAAAGCTAAAATAGTGGCTATAATCTTCCTTTACATGTTACATACATGATCCTCATAGACTCCAAAACTAAGCAGTAGAGGTCACACAGCAAACACGTCAGCTGATTCACTTATTCATTTATCCTTTCATTACCCAAAACTGGCGATCTCATTCTTCTTTGCTGGGTTGAATGTCATTTTACAAGTGCCATCACCTTTGGGTTTCAGCCAGGTGGAACACAGGAAGTGCCAGACTTTCTTTGACTGCAAGTCCTGCACTGTTACTCTGTTCAAATACCTGGTGGAACAAATATCTTCTGTTCAACTGATATCATTATTACTGTGCATTAAATTACAGATACCCATTTATCTACAGCAAAACTCTTTTGTGAGCAGGTCACATGTATTTAGAGGAAAAAAGATAGATTAGAAGCATTAAAGGCTATTTTGAGCTGATGAACTCATCAGGCTCTCCTGAAGGGAGAGCGTAATTTGGTGATAACATCATGTCCAAATGGCTTCAGAGAAGCTTTCAAGAGCTTATTGCTAAATGAGTTTTCACACAAGCGACAAAGTCAGGATGACTTTTTAGAAGGTAAGGTCAATGTGAAAATGTATTCAAAGCCTATGCAAAAAAAGGCATATTGGAACACATGTTGACCAGTCAGGGTGGCCTCCAGAGTTATCGTGCCAAAGTTTAATGTTCTGCAGCTCTCCCAGAGAAAATGGTGCGCTGAGCAGGAACATGTCCACCCCTCCCCGCTCAAACACTGGCTTGTCTGGGTCAGACAGATGATGGGGCTCACTCTCTCCTTCGGTGCCCTCTAGGGTCATCATAACCTGCCAAAAACAGACACTGCATAAGAAAAAAAAGATACATGACAATACACTGGCTGCCCTTATATGTATGAGTTACTGATACCTTTACATATACTACATGAACATATCACTGTTGTTGGAACAAAACCTCGTATCTCCATTTTTGTCTGGTTCCACTGACTTACATTAAAAGTAATGTATGTTTTTCTTTCTCCTGTAAAGTTTATTTTGGAGATACAAGGTTTTGATCTGACAGCAGAAATATATTTATTTGCATTTAAGTAGTGTATGTTATTTGTTTCTGTGTAGTTTGAGTCTTAAAAGCAGACAATATTTAAAATAAAAATTTAATTGAAAAATAATTTGTAATTTATTTCTCTCATTAGGCCACAAATCATTAAATGATCACAAAACAAAATGCAAAGCACATGTACTGATGCACATATTTGGCAATATTACTGTTATTTTATGTGATACAGAATCCAGTAATTACCCATCTTCCTATCACAAATGTAGACATTCATGGTCATATACACATTTAAAAGTTATTCATGTAATATAAATGCATACATTTTCTACCAATCAAAAATCTGAATAAACTCGACATCTTAATAAATATTGTTGTTTTATTGATTAATACTTTAAAAGGAATAAAATACTGAAGGTGTTTTCTTTTTAAAAGATATTGTTATTCCAGGTTTTTGGAAACTATTACACAGTCATTATCTGTTAATGGTCATTTCTTGTTATTTGCCTCTAGATTTGATTAAACATTTTCAGATATGAAGCATTCTGGGTATTAATTTTACTATTCCAAAGATGGGGATTTGAATTGGTGACTCAGACTAACTTGTAACTCGACTCAGAATTGCTCTTAACTGGTTCATAACCATCCTACCCATCCAGAGAGCAAGGCCAATTGTGCTCTCTTTAACTCCCAGCTACAGATGGCTGTTGCATCACCAGGGATCAAACTCATGATCTCCTGATGACAGGGCCAATACTTAGACGGTTGTGCCACTCGGGAGCCCCCAAACACCAGGTTTAATGCACGCAGCGGGTTGTTCTGTCCCTTTCTATATTGAAAGGTACACTATTTGAAGCCATGTCAAGCCTGACACATATTTGGAGGAATTCACTTTTTGTACAATGTAAAGCTTTCAGTTAACAACAAAACTAAACGAAATATCTCCTCTTATTTCTTAGCCTCCTACCAATTATTGAAACCTGTGAAACTGCACAAGACTAGCATTAATAATTTTGTACGTTTGAGTGCAGCCAAAGTGGCTTCTCAAAAACATCTAGATACAACTTTTTAATGGTACTGTATGTCCACAAACCTTAGCCTAATCAGTTTATTCAAACGAGACACTTTGACTCACCCTGGCTGAGGTGCCTGCCCCGTTGCGATGGCCTGTCTGTATGTTTAGCATGTAGTTGTAATGAGCACATGGATGGTTGTCCTCCAGCAGGGTCATCTTCCGCTGAAAAAGACAAAGGATACACGGTCATCTCTCTCTGTGGTTTATGTGTAGTTATGGAGTTGTTGAGGGATGTCAGTCTGTTTGTGCTCCGTACCGTTCTGAGGGCTCTCCGATCTGTGTACCACGCCCACATTACAATAATCAGATATAGCACATAGAAAGCACCGAGCACAGCAACAACCACATAGTTTTTTGTCACTGTGGCGAAGAGGGCCGCTGTTCGGGACAGGTCCACGTGATTGGGCATCACAAAGAATGAGCTCCCATAGAAAGTGTTATGATTACACAAACAGTGGGTCATGTTGGGGACTGATTTGGGACCAACCTGTGTGACAGAGGTTACATACAGATACATACCATCATCAGAGAAAAGACACAATGAGAGAAATTAACCAAGAGGGCTTTGAGACACTGACAATAAGTCGGCATTAAAAAAACTGCATTTGGCACTGATGTATATCCAAATCTGTGGATTGTACTCTATTTGAATGGTAATGAGTGGTGAGCAAGTTATTTATGCCATGTGATTTTGAAATCAATGACAATGGACTAAAGGCAGAAGAGTAGACTGGATCAATAAATCATGTAAATGTAATTTGTTATGTAATTGTGTTATTAATAAAGTATGTATAAAATACTGAATATAATAATAATAATAATAATAATAATAATAAGCACAGCAAAAGGCAGTGGAGTGTCCAGATCAATTATAGAGGTGGGGGTTAGTGAGCTGTCCAGCCAAAGAGGGTGGATGTGGATTCTTAAACAGGAATACACAGGGTCATTGAGGTGAAACACTGCTCTTATGAAGCAGTAAAAAGGCACCCACATGTGGAGAACACTCAGCCTGCTAAATGTGAGTAAGTTGCAAGCCTGGTCAAGAAAGGTTACAAGAAAACTTTTTACAGCAAAACTCCTCTTTCGAGTAATTGAGGAAAAAATATTTATATTATACAACAGTTCTCGCCATGCAAGCTGATTGGTTGAGAAACATTCTAACTGTGCTGTTATTTCACATTGTATCATTCTGCTGCAATGCCATTGCTAAGCAATGAGTAGGACAGCTGAAGAGACACTCAAGCCATTTGAATGCTTTTATTTCTTACTTTGGGCACAAACAGAAAATGGACACTTTTAAGATCACATTTGACCAGCAGCCAATTTGGTCAGACTCTGAAGATGAGACTATACTAAATACCCAGACTGTCATCACCACTGAGCAGCTTTTCAGTCGGTAGTAGTGACAGAAGAACAGCTAAAAAACAGCTAGAAATTGTCTCAATACCATTCGCCAAATGTGTAGTCTGATCTTCAGAGTCTGACCAAATCGGACTGAGCCATAAAACTGCAGCAATAAAAAAAATAGCTGCTCAGTGGTGATGGCAAATTGGGAATTTAGTGTAAGGAGCTGGAGAACAAACTGCTGGCTATGTAGCAAGTGGGCGGAGCTCGTTACTCTGACGATAAGCAACAAGCTGCTTGTTAAGGAACTATAATTTGGTGGAAGGAACTGCTAACATTAAACCATGTTCACCAAATTATTTATTTATTACATTATTTATTTAACTGTTGTATAAGACAAGGGTTGCAAGGAGAAAGCCACTGCTCTCCAAAAAGAACATTGCTGCTTGTCTGCAGTTTGCTAAAGATCACGTGGACAAGCCAGAAGGCTATTGAAAGAATGTTTTGTGGAAGGATGAGACCAAAATAGAACTTTTGGGAAAGGGAAACACTGCATTCCTGCATAAGAACCTTATCCCATCTGTGAAACATGGTGGTGACAGTATCATGGTTTGGGCCTGTTTTGCTGCATCTGGGCCAGGATGGCTTGCCATCATTGATGGAACAATGAATTATGAATTATATCAGAGAATTCTAAAGGAAAATCTGTCCATGAACTGAATCTCAAGAGAAGGTGGGTCATGAAGCAAGACAACGACCCTAAGCACACAAGTAGTTCTACCAAAGAATGGTTAAAGAAGAATAAAGTTAATGTTTTGGAATGGCCAAGTCAAAGTAATGACCTTAACCCCTTCGAAATGTTGTGAAAGGACCTGAAGCGAGCAGTTAATGTGAGGAAACCCACTAACATCCCAGAGTTGAAGCTGTTCTCTACAGAGGAATGGGCTAAAATTCCTCCAAGCCGGTGTGCAGGACTGATCAACAGTTATCGAAAACATTTAGTTACAGTTATTGCTGCACAGGGGGGGGTCACACCAGATACTGAAAGCAAAGGTTCACGTACTTTCACCACTCACAAATATGTAATATTGGATCATTTTCCTCAATAAACAAATGACCAAGTATAATATTTTTGTGTCATTTGTTAAACTGGGTTCCGTTTATCTACTTTTAGGACTTGAAAATCTGATGATATTTTAGGTCATATTTTTTTTTAGAAAATTCTAAAGGGTTCACAAACTTTCAAGCACCACTGTATTTATTTAGTTAAACAAAATCACATTTTACCCAGTTAAATTGTAAGGTTTAGTCAGGTTGCAGTGATTCTACTCTTTTATTGTGGCTTTTCAAGTTTTTGTCACTTGTCACAAGCATCATGCCACTAAAAGCATGTATAAAATGTTCTTATTCGCAAAAAAGAAGTGCTGCAGAAACATTTCCCTCTGCATGCAGTGCTGAGCTGCTTTTCACTAGGGTTAAAAATGTAGCTAAACATGTGTATCTAAACAGTCCATAGCACACTAATAGATGAACCCTTACCCAGCAACCTGCTCTGCTCCATTCTTTTTGATGTGTGTCCCAATACACGCATTTGAAATTTAAAATGGAAACTGAGAGCATGAGCACTTGGCTTGAAGTGTAGTTGATCGGTGTTACATTCACATGCCAGGTACCGTTACTGCCTCTCATCATCTCTGGGGTGATCAGCCAGCGGTAATCCTCTATTTCACAGGTTAGCAGTGAGCAGTAAAACAAGAAAAGGTTAAACATCCAAAACAACACAGCTGGTAATGATGTTATATTAGAACTACATTCTTTGATTTTCAAAGGAATTTAAATCTTTAAATCAGCTCTATGGTAATGTATTTGCACAATTATGCTTGTGGCCAGTTTCTTGTAAATCTAGTTTTTCTCAGTATGTGAGGGACATGCTAATATTTATGTGCCAGATCTGTGGCTGAAACAACTGCCCAGTGACTTGCATTATGAAAGGCTTTCTGGTTCTGTTTTCTAAATACAAAAAAACTGCTAAATTATCGCCTGTGGAAACCAGTTGTGTGCTACAGATGTAGAAGATAGAGGTTAGGTTTGAAAAAGTTGGACTGCTCCATTAGTCCTTATGGTAAATCAATGAGTTTGTTTACATGCACTCAATAATCCCATCATAATCTGATTTCTGCAGTTATCTGTTATGTATTATTCAAATGGTCATGTAAACAGCAACCTAATTTCTTAGATCGAAGTAAGGTCTAGAAATTCAATTTAAAATCTGATAAAGACAGCTGGAATTCTCATGCTGAAACTACATGCTTGATGAAAAAAATCCTCATCTTTTAGATGATATATGTTCATATTTTCAGGTAAAATTGCACGATGCCTTTTTTTTAAAAAAAGCTGCGGCATGAAGTTTAACATTGTATTTATGTCACATCTTCTTCTTTGAGTTTATTGGCCAGTTGCAAAGCAAAAATCTGATTACTACCTGATGCTTGTAGAGCTGGTGTTTTCCATCTAAGCACTCAAGTGAATGTAAATGCGTTGATCGGATTACTGACAAAATCTGATTTTCTATCGGATTATTAAGTGCATGGAAACGCACTCAATGGAAAATGTTTTTTCTTAAAGGACTTTACCATGTCCAGTGAGAATGGTTCTTTGCTGAACATTGCTGTTGTTTGACTGGTAAAACTGAGAAAGAAGCAATTGAAGGGAAATGTTCTGGTCAGGCCTTGCAGAAACGATGACAGTCGAGTTTACATCAGAAATATTGAAGGACGTGATGACAGCAAAGCCTTGTATCAAGGGCGTTTCAATAGCTGTGGGTTCCTCTGCTCCAGGACGAGGCAGAAATATCTGCAGTATGTGTGTGTGAGAGAGAGAGAGAGAGGGAGAGGGAGAGGGAGAGGGAGATGGAGAGGGAGAGGGAGAGAGGGAGAGAGAGAGAGAGAGGAAATCCCCTTTATCTGTACAAAATGATGTATTCTAAGATTAAGTTTTGCTATGTTATTATGAATTCTTGTTACATATAAACATTGTTTAAGAAAAAAGCCACACCTCAATGAACTCTGTGAGATTCTGAAGCTTGATTTCAGACGTCTCATTTTTCAAAGACAAGCTGCAAACGCTTCCAGAGATGCTTTCATTTGATTCTTCACTCAGTGGATTCACATTGAAATCGAACATCTAAGAGAAATGCAGAAACATCACAGGTGAATATCATACAAATCATATCACAAAATTATATTAAATATATTCAATGCTAAATTCTGTTCGCATCTATGAATCCAGCACCTGGGGAGTCAGCAGTTTGCATCTTTGTGTATTTATAGTACAGTGCAAAAGTCAGATATTATCCATTTCTTTAATTTACAATCAAAATTAACATTAACAACAAGTTATTTATTTTTAGTGTTGACAAAAAAATAGGCCTGAATAACTGAATATTAAATTTTTCAGCATTTAGTGCGTTCATTCTTGCCTATATTACAGCTTCCATTGTTCTTCGTAGACATGCATTCAGTTTTTGACAAAAATCTGCAGGGATATTTTTCCCAAACCTCCACAGTTGAGTCTTGGAGGTTGGTTACATTTTCTGCTGCTCACAATCCAAGGAATTCTAAATACATTCAGAGATGTTGAGGTCAGGACTCTAGGATGGTCAGTTATGAGAAAATCGACAGCTTCTTTGCTTAAATTATTTTTTTTATATCCATTCTGACTCCTAGTGTCGGAAGAAGTGGACAGAAACGTCTTCACATCTGAAGCAAAGGTGCATCTTATTTTGTATGCATCGTCTCTTTCAAAGATGGAAATCAAGCTCAGTCAGTGGTGACAGATTTGGTGGTCTATCAGGTCTTGCACTGTTGTTAGGAATCCTGTTTTTTTTTAACTCCAGTTTTGGAAACTCCTATGTTTTCACTCACTTTCCTTTGACTTCCTCCATCCTCATGCAGATGGATTCTCTCATATTTTATCACCTCAGTAATATCTGAAAAATGGTTAACATGTAATTAATTACTGTCCTAACTAGGAATTGAATAATTTAAGGGTGGTCTCTGACTTTAGCACAGTAGTGTACATGATAAAATGGCCAATGAATGTAGGTACGAGGCAGGGGGCCTAATAAACAGGTAACTCAGTAATTTGTTATATTCCACCAGCTTTTGGAAACCCTGAAAAGGATTGAGCTTGACTGAATAGCACATGTCAAACCTGAACATTGACAGAGCCACTTGACAGCTGTGACCGCATTGCGGAAAAAGAGGGAAACTGGAAATAAGGACCTTTATCCTTTGACCCAATGACCTTTCTGTCCATCTCTTGTGGCTGCTGTCTTTAGAAGAAAACAAAAGAAGAAAACTATGTTAATATGCAACATAAAAGTAGTACCAGTTCAGTAATAAACATCTCTAAATACTACTCAGTTTTCTGTCATTTGAATTGCATCGCATGCCACTACCTACTTGCTAGCATAAAGGGTGCCAGTAGGAAGCTGCATGACAAGTGGCTCAGTGCCTAAATTGAGCCTCAGACTATTTATCTCCGTATAAATCTTGGAAGCGATCAACAGCAGGTCCTCAAACTGTTTTGATTGAAAGACATAAATGATAAGCAACAGCAGGTATAGGCTGTGAAAAACTACTGGGGAAATTTGGCCTACATGCAAATTTAACTTACATGTTCAGCTGCAGTGCCTCCCTGGTCACATTGCTCCAATGAGTACAGAAGCATGCCACCGGTGCAGTTGACAATGAGGTCCAACGCGCCATTACTTAAACCAACTTTTATTCCTTGATAGAGACTTGTGAAGTATTTGATCTATCCATTGAAATGGTAAAGCGATTGTTAGTTTACATATGCTTTACTCTGCTATGCTTCGCTAAAATTTCACCAATATTTCATAATGTCTGCATAATTAAATCAGTGAGAGGCATAAATAAAGTCATTCAGAGTGTTTTGCCATCAGCTAGTTTATTGTAAAAACTTAGTCCTTACAATAGTGCTAATCGGAACCAGGGGTTCCTACAACACAAATATAGCTATTTTAGTTACTCTCTTAAACAACCTGTGAACATACATGTCTTCCCAGTGTTTATATTTAATGATGATCATGATAAATCTAAAGAAAAAAGAAATGTTTTCTTCTGAGCCTATTGTTATTGCTTGTACCCCTCTGCCATGAATAGATTTTAACATATTTTAGGCCAAAACTTTAGCTCAGTACTATCATCACACAATCATTTGGGCAACAGGCAGCAAATTCATGTTTTGTGAAGCAGCTTTTAAAGACATTAGATGCTTTCGACATCTGGTTCCTTTCACCATCACTGTGAACAACTTGGATTTGGTAAGTTTATCTAGAATGGAGCATTTTACAACAAACAACTCTGAATGACTTTGTTTACATCTTTAAAATGTAATATTATTCATACAGTTCACTTGATCTCAAATGCAGAGGCTCAGCCAAGACTTGCTTGCTTTGCCAGTTTTGAGCTGAAGCTACATGGCTAATCATGCTGTCTGAATCATCACACTTAGCTCAAAACATGTCAAGTTGTTAAGTAATCTCAAATAAACATGCTTATGCAGTTTTGACACTGTTGTTTCTAAAAATGGACAACAGTGTGTCACATAGCTAGCTAAAATCATTGCTGGTGTCCATCTAACTTTCAACTCAGGCTACCTAGTTGCATCTCTAATACTAGTACTTAAAAAAAAGGAAAAAAAGTAGTGCAAAGAAAAATGTAGAAGCACAAACCATGTATTCATTAACTAAACCAACATGAAAGCAATTGGTTTTCATGTCTAATAAGTAGGATGTTTAAGTGTTGGAAGCTGCCTCTTCAGATGAGCTAATGCTGAAGCTAACACTGGAGCTAACACTGGAACATTATGGTGCTTTTCCACTGCACAGCATGGCTCAACTCAACCTTTAACTTCAACTTTTACTCACTTTTGGTACCAGCTACTTTGTTTTCCACTGCAGATGTAACACCCCCTCATTGTAACTGGTCATCATAGTGACACCATATGAAATTGTCATCATGTCAAGGAGACAAACTTTGTTCAGGAGAGGCTGATATCAGCTGAAAAAAAACAGGAGAGCATGGGAAAAACTACATCAGAGTTCAGATGACGAGGTGGTTCTGGTTGCTCAAAGGTGACACAAGCAGGTACACTAACCTGATGTTAGCATATGTGTTTAGGGGGGTAGAGAAGATTCTTTCCAACCAATCAGTAGCCTGCAGTTTTTTCACATCACCTTTTGGTGTGGATTCTTGTTTGAATCCTCAACAGAGGTGATATCAGAATGAAATCAGTACCAGGTACTAGATTTGCCTAATAGAAAACTGAAAAAGTGAGTAGAGACAGTTGAGTTAACTCTACTTGCCTTTTTTGGTTTTCCACTAGGCAAATCTGGTACCTAGTACTGGGTACTATTTTTGGTACTACCTCTGTTGAGGTTCCAAGCGAGTCGATACCAAAAGGTGACATAAACACACCTAAGACTACAGATAGGTCTGAGAGAATTGCTGAACACATATGCTAACATTAGCTACTAGATGTTGCTTTTTTTGAGCAGCCAGAATAATCTCGGTGTCTGAACTGATGTAGTTTTTCTGAAACTATCAGCATCAGCATCTTCTGAACAAAATTTGTCACCATCACATCACAGCAGTCTCCTTTGGCATTGCTATGATGAGCAGCTACATTGAAGGGGGTATTATATCGAGTCAGGTCAGGCAGGGACCATGCAATAGAAAAGTGGCTTTAGATACTAAGAAAGAAAGAGTTGTAAATTATAATGAAACAATACAAATAATGCCATGAGTATGAGTGCATTAGTCTTTATTAATGTTTTGAAATTGTTTTAATCACAAATACATGCACAGTTTTTAGCAAGTAGTAACCCATATATATCTTAGAGCCAGCATTCTCTTAATAGTTGTGAGTGTGGTCTTGCATTCTCTGTCAAGATTGACTACTTCTTATTTTTTGACCAAAAGCCAAAAAAGGTATAACATTAATACCTCAAAATAAATCCAAAACATATCTTTATCTTTTAGCTTTTTCTCCTCATCTTCTCCTTTTTGAGACATGATTAACCACTCACTTTTTCCCTCATTCTAGCATATTTTAGACAGCATACTGGTAACTTACATTAGCTACCTAAAAGCAGCTACTTATGTTGCTTATTAGGTAGACCCAATTCTGATATTTTCATTGAATGAACATGAATAGTATAAAAAAGAATGAACTGAAGTAACAAATAAATTGAGGGTGCATAGAGATACATCACCTTTCCATCATGTGAAATCTGTACTGGTTGATTTTCCAGTGTGGTCAGTGTTTTCTGAGCAGTCTGAAAAATACACCATGATGTTAATCATGGTACCAACAATTGTCTAATCCATCATGCTATGCAAGAAAAGAAACACCTCACTTACTCCAAGAAGATTATTTATGTTGAGTATTTCAGAAGCCATTTCATTTAAGAGATCACTTACTGTAGAGGGAGAAAGAGTGAGATAAGAGTGCTTGTATATAAAATGTATGACCTATAATCTTCTGTTGTTGTATCATGTTGACTTACTTTGTTGATCCTCCCCTGCACTCCTCCGGTCTCTAGTACTTCCAGAAAAATTTGTTTGTATCTCAAAATCTGTAAGAGTAAAGAATCATAAATCTTTATTTTAATTTATAGAGTTATATATCGGTGTTATATTTGCTATACTGACTCAAAATACAAGTAAGGTATGACTTTTTTTTCTTTACCTAGAGTGCACAGGTAACCAAAGGTCAAATCGCAGTTGGGTGTGGTCACCAGCTGAAAAGGTTCCAGGATCAAATAGGTGCAAAGAAGTGGTTTAACACTATCCTTCTCACTGCTACCTTTAGTCTTACCAGAGGATGAACCTGTACGTTTATCATAACACATATTCAAAACATAGTTACATGCAGAAAATAAATGGTCGCTACATATTTGCATCCAGCTTTCACTGAGGATTTTCTACACCTGTGCAACACAGTTACTGCGGCAGTGTTAAAATAAACAGAAGATCTTACATGTGCACAGTGATTCATGATAGTGGTCAGAATTAAAACCTTCAAAATGATCAGCAATTTGACATCTTCACAATATAGTACATGATTAACCCATTCCTGTCCAAAAAAAATATCTTGGTCTAAAACTATGACAATTTGTCTAGTTGCACCTTGAACTAACATCTAAAAGTACTCATTTATTCATTTATTTTACTTACAATCCAATTTGAATTTTCTCTTGCTTTGTAGAAAGAGAACAAAAGATAATACTTAAAGGGGACATCCACCACTTTTTCAAAAATTCATCATAATTCAATCGTGGCGATGTAAATTAATTAAGTGAGTTTTAATGTTTTGAAATTTAATCTGAATTTGGAGGTGACAGGAACCAGGAGTTGTCATGTCTACAATGCAAATATAGTAATTTTCTTTGCCGTCCAAAATGACTATTGAACCCACACCTGTGTTCTGAGTAAATCCAGAAAAAAGACAAATTTAAGTAATTCTTTTCTATGAAATGCTTTGCATGTATTTATTTTAAACAAACATGTTTGAGTGATCATTTATGAGAAACACAAATCTTGAACCTCAGGCATCAGACAATGCATTCATAGCTATTTCATGTAACTTTCTGTGAGGTAATTTTTTTGGAGCATAGAACTCTGTAGACGTCTATCACCACCACTGTGAACAATTCTGAGTTGTCAAGTTTTTTACAGATCGTTTCACAACAAACAATTGAATGACTTTGTTTACATCTTAACCATTTAATTACGCAGAAATTCACAAAAAATCAATTTCTCCTTTAATATGATGAATACTTGCTTTTTTTTTATTTTATTTGTTCTCAGGCAATTTAGAAAACCAAATGGAATTTAACATTTTATATAAGGACATTAATGGGTTAATCAAGATATCCCTATTCAAGACATTAGACCAAGCCAAGAAGCTAACCCTAATCATTTAATCATTAACTCTTTAAAATCCCAGCCTTATTACATCCTACAGCTTAATATTCAGTAACCACATAGACTACAGTGCATTTTTCTTAGGTTATCAAATTGTATACAATAAAGGTATTGATCTGCCAGCAGGTCCAAAATCTTTTAGTATAGCAGCTTGAAAAAGCTTTTGAAAAAACTTTTTAGAGAGATAGGTACAACAGAGAAAGTTATCCCACCGACTTTAAAATGATAGTGTTACAGTATTCTTTTCTACTCACCACTAAAATTATTATTATTGTACAGTCCCATCAAACCCTCACCGATCCACCAGCCTTTAGATGTAGTCTCAACATCTGCGATCAGATTCAGTAAAAACGCCTTAATTTTGCAGTCTATAAATGTAAGAAGTTGCCCTCTTCGTTGTCTCTCACATGCCTCTCTTGCCTGGGCCCAAGTCTTCGGCTCTGCAGCAAATTCATAGCACACATCCCCAAGAACACATTTGGCCATATGTCTGTAATCATATATTTGGCCCTCAGTGTTATTGTCACAGGAATCAGCAGAAACAAGAGAAAGAAAAGCCCATAAAATCCAGCAGTAAATGCATATCTGCCTTAAGAAAGCCATGGTGGAAGAGTTGAAAAGTAAACTTCACTTCCAGGGAAGACTACAGAGACTGGGAAACAGGCAGTCTCTGTCCATCTTAGGCAAATTTGGCAATGCATTGTGAAAACAGTGAATGTGAGCTAACTTCATTAGGAAAATAACAGCAGACACTCAAACTACATGCAAAGTCTTGACTTACCTTAAAGTTTCATTTCTTGCTTGCTTGGTGTCGGATGTAGCAACGGGAGGCTATGGACAATATTTTGTATTTTTTACCAAATAGTGCAGTAATACAATATGAAGTAAAATGTAAGCGTATTTGACAGGTTCAGTGGCCTACTGTCAAGTGGAAATACAAATCTGTGAACCATGGCTAGCAGGCCTAGCGGGTGAGAAAATAAGGAAGGCTAACACCAAGACTCCCTAATATCTACAGTAGAACTGGTATTTTTTATTCTTATTCTTAAAAAGAACACATCTTACTGTAACACGCTGTAATATATATCATACATATGTAAATATAGCATAGCAATTATAAGGAAAATGACAAACATAAATCTGAAGATATACACATCATTCGCGGGAAGGGTTTCGCTGGGATGATGACGTGTACATCTGCGAAAACTGGCGTGCTCGATATCGCGAGAACTCATGGAGGACGTGAGCCTCGCGGGAAGCGCTTCTAGTGTTTACAACGTGAGTGAGCATGGCGGCGCAGCTGAAGGTAACTTTTAAGAAGTGCTGCATATTTCTTCTATGATTTATTTGCTTCCCCATGTATTTTTTCCCAAATAATGCTAAAATAACAAGCATTCCGCCGTAGCAAAAACATGCCACAGTTGTAACGGTTTAACTGTAGTGCTTTTAACTCCTAATCGGTTTGCTGTGTGTTTCACTCACATGGCAGACAGAAATGCGGAGTCCAAGCGAAGTTTTACCTCTCACAGTCAGACTTTAGGCCTTTTCTCTATTTTTGTTACTCATTTTCTATCTTTTGCCAAAATGTATGTTGTGAGGTAACGTTATAGCTACGACTGAAGGATTTCCTCAGAGCAACACTGCACATGACCTAAATGCCTCAGCTAACTAACTAATCAGCACTTCGCTCTCATTCTGCCCCGTTATCCGCAGTCAGCCATTGATCAGAACCCCACACAAGCCCCTCTGTCTTTTAAAGTGTAAATGCGAAAGCGGTTTGAAAACCTATTTATCTCAGAAGCCTGCATTCCTCAATCCAAGGTGTCAGTAGTTTTAGCTAGAAATGCACCAGCATTTTTTATGTCCATGTCTGCTAAAGCTGATACACGTCTTTCAACGTTGAAATTTGGGATTAAATCCACCTGGATTAGCATTATGGGGAAAAGCAGACATTTTAGTACAGTATTAAGCCAATGTGCCCTAAATGTGAATGATAAACACGTCATCAAATATTATTTTGAAATTTTGTCAAAAACGAATCATCTGTCCAATGCTGGTAATTGTTTTTAGGCAGTAATCTGCTGACACTGAAGTGGTCCTGATATGACACTGATCATCGTGCATCCCCAGTTTTGACACCCAAATTATAAATGTTGCTTCCCTGGTTTGTACAATCCAGATGTATGATCTCTATAGAGATTTCATTTGGTGCAGTATCTCTGGATTTGGTCGACAGTCTGTGAGCCAGAAACTGTTTAACTGAGAGCACTATTACGGACTTGTGAACTTTGGACTTCTGAGAATGAGATGTAAATTATATCCATTTAGATATGCATGGGTTTCAGACTACACTTGAGGCTATAATCACAAGCTGTTGATTGAACACCTTTGAAAATGATTAAAATCAGTCATGGCCGTGGCTGAAAGGCGGTTATTCTGATTGAATCCGTTGGCTCAGAATGACCAAATCAAGCTGCTTGTTATGACAGTAAGCTGTTCAAAAGTAGAAAAGTTTACATTAACATTTGCGGCGATCTGTGCGCCCTGCCAGCTCTGACAGAGGTGTCCCTGAGTTACAGAAGACATGAACTTATGTATGAAGTTTCTGTTTGCTTGCAATAATGATAATTATTATTAAGGGACATCAAATCAGTTCTGGCTTCTGGCGACCATATGGATAGTGATTCTCCAGCATATTCTGTCTTCTGTTGGGTGTAGTATGTTATCCAAACTATGTGGGCAGCCATTTTCTTGTTTTCTTTTTGATAAATAGCTGTTAATCTTGAGTTTTTGAACTGAAGATATATGTTTAAGAATAAAAACAGAAATCGCATCGTGCATGCATGTGAAGTGAAGTTGTGATTCGGCACAACAGCGTCATCTGAAATGACTGTCCACCAGTTTTAGCTACATAATCAAGCTTTGTTCAAGTGTATTGTTCAAAGTCCATATTTATTAAAAAGTCTGTATGTATGTATGTATTTATTTATTTATTTTACCCAAAGTTCTCCCCAGTTTAGTCGTTTCCAATTCCACCCACTAGTTAGGACTCCCTCAATCACACTATACTATCAATGATACTACAAGGGCTAACACAGGCTTCCTCCGAGACCTATGAAACCAGCCACCGCTTCTTTTCGAACTGCCATCACTAGCATCATGCTGAATGATGGGCGAGAGGGGGGACCATCCTACCCACCCAGTGAGAGCAAGGCAAATTGTGCCCTCTTGGACTCCTGGCTATGGATGGCTGTAGCATCACTAGGGATCGAACTCGTGAACTGATGATTGGGCCAGTGCTTAGACGGTTGCATCACTCGGGAGCCCCGAAAGTCTGTATTTATTAAAAAGGTTTAAGTGAATGGGTTTTGGGTGTTTTTGGCAATGTTTGCCTCCCAGCTCCAGCAGTAAACTAAAGAAGTTCACCCTGATGGGGATGGTTGACTACAGTGTGTTCAGCATTATTAAAGTATTTGAAACAAACACTGTACTTCATAGTACCCTGATCTAATGTTCAAGCCACAAGTTAATATGTTAGCCATTATGTGGAGGTTGGCAGTATGACAATATTTAATTGTTATCGTAATAAACAGTGTACTTATCTGAACATATTGCTGATATTGTCAGTACTTAAAGTACACTGATCAACTGCATGTTTCATGATAAAGTAAAATTAGTCATATTTAATTGAATTTAGAGCAGCACTATACATGAAATATTAAATAAAGTTATTGTAAATATAAAGATCTTCAAACTGCACCCTAAAATCTGTAACTACTATCCAAACGGTTAGACTTGAGTATGTCTAAACACAAAATTACATACAATAGAAGTAAGCAAATGACTCGCACGCCAAACAGGGAGGCAAAATAGCCACAAAATGAAAATATATTTTGAAAGACATAACTTTTTTCTTTATGTTCCAGATATAAGTGCTGAAGTGCAAAAGTGAGATAAAAACAAGGCAGCAAATGTTTGTCAATAGACCTTCATCAGTGTAACACACTGATGCTAGACAGTGTCAGAACTAAATGAATACAAGAACACTGTCAAAAGTTTACCCAGTTTAATAAATTTTCGTACCCAGTTTTTGAAATGTGCCAGTACTAGTTCATTGTATGTATCAGATGATTTTTTTGTCATAGTGGCCACCCCTAACATTATGCTACTTTATGATAAATTGTATTTTTACATCTCCAGTAAAAAATGTTATGTCTTTCTGTCTGTTTGTGATCAGATTACTTGAGATGGTTGCTAATATGTGTGAACTGGACCTTTGATGCTGAAGTGGCCATAGAAAGTTTGCTGTACATACTGCCTGATTCATCTAAACAGAGTCTTCTTTACACAGGAGCGGCTGAAGGATGCAGTAAAGATTTTGGGATGTGGCAGTGCTCTGTTCCTGGGTTACCTCACTGTGTCTGGAGATGAACGGTTCTACGCTAGCGCCCTCATGCCTGTCCTGCAGAAGCTGATAGGAGCAGAAACAGCTCATGTGATGGCTGTGCGGCTTCTCAGTCTCGGCCTGGTGCCCAGAAACCGCTACCAGGACCCTGCCTCACTGGTCAGTTAGCAGGATGTTCATCTCTCCATTTACATCTTTTTGTGGATTTTCTGTTCCTCTCAAAATTTGTGCCTTTGGAATATTGATGTAATGTGATCATATTTTTATGCTTAGAAATTGAAAATGTTTATTACTTTATAAAGGTATTACACAGATTTTTCCAAATCATTGAGTGTTTTGAAGAGAGATGGTTACAGAAACATACCATACTTTTGTACACTGATGGTGACCAGAACCAGGGCTCATGTCTATAATTTTATTTACAATCAAAAGTGGTCTGTGAATTTGCATTTGTCCTAATAAGTAATGTCAAATTTGAAAACAGTGGTTAATCCAAAATAGGTGTTCTTTGGGGACTATTTTATCTTACAACAACCTGCACATGCAGTGCCCTCAACAAATATTGGCAGCTATGGGAAAGATGAGCACAATGAGCTGTAAAAAACATTCTTTATTGCTCATCTTTTTTTTATCTTTTATTCAAAGTATTAACAATCAAAGTGTTGACCTTACATTAACAATCATGCCTTAAATGTTCTGCAGTTTGATTCAGCCCAGTCATGTTTCATGCTCTGAAAGCCAGCCCTGCTTAAAGCATGTCTAGGTTTTATGTATAATTTAATTGCAGGTTTGAACCACTGCTTTCGTTTTCCCAGGAGGTGAATGTGATGGGTCAAAGATTTAGAAACCCTGTTGGGATCGCGGCAGGCTTTGACAAGCACGGGGAGGCAGTGGACGCTCTATACCGGTTGGGATTTGGCTTTGTGGAAGTGGGAACAGTCACCCCTAAGCCGCAAGAGGGAAACCCCAAGCCTCGTGTGTTTAGACTTGAAGCTGATCAGGCAGTCATTAACAGGTATGTGCAGTAACTGACCCAAAGCTGTTGGTACAGAATTTATGTTTGAGTAGTTGGCCATATAGCAAAATGATAGTAACGACACTCAACTTCAAAGGGATAGTCTCCTAATTCTGGTCCTTGAGTATGAATGCACTGGATATGTTAGGAGTGCCCTTATTTCAGCACACCTGACTGAGTAAAAAGCCATTCATGAATTTGACATGAGTGCCTTGGTGCATTGGAAGTGTATGGAAAGCACTGGTTTAAAGCAGTCGGCCAGGTGATGTAATCAGTGCAGATGCACAGCCTGAATCTGCAATTTTTGCTTTTAACACAAGTTTAGCAGCTGTACAATTTATTACTTTTTATTTTGGCCAGTCTATGATGCAATTGTTTGATGGAAATAATGCCACTGCTACACGTACACTAAAAGATCGGAGTATAATTAAATATGAACAGCCAGTTGTCTCTTACTTTTACATTTTTTGATTCATGTTATTTAAATAGGCAACTGATGTTTCATTACATTGTGAAAGTATGGGAAATGTGCTGGTGTGTTTCATGTGTTACTCACACAGTAGCATAAAGATTTATAAATTCATAAAGACTTTTTTTGTGTGAAATGTTTTATTCCTTTAAAAGGTTTATGGAGCTAGGCTATGAAATTGGACAATCATAGAAAAAATGTGACTATTAATAAAACTTTTTTTTTTCTATTTAATTTTAGTGGAAAAATTGTTCATCTATATCTGAAATGTTGCAAAAATCTATATGCAAACTTTTTATTTCTGGACAAAAGCTACATTTAGGCATTAATGTAGTGTCATGTGAGAGAGATATCGAGAAAAGGCTACAGCTTTTCTAAATGGAAAATCTTCAAACAGCTTTGAATGGCAGAGAAACATGAGCTCTCCACTAAGTGTTCAGATGGGAAAATAATGATAAAATAAAAGCACAGGATGCAGTAGGAAATTAGGGATGGTAACGTCAGACAAAACTTTTCAATAAACAAGAACTTCTGCAAAAAACATATGACGGTGTAAATAATTTTTATCGCTAAAAGTCAGTTTAATGGAAATAAGATGACATGGCTTTTGGCCAATTGTATTGTAAAGAGTTCAAGATCAGTGCATTCCTAGTGATATACCAAGTTGAGCTATTGCGATTAGATCCAAACCAGTATGAAAATAGTGTGGTTGACACTGATACTGATTTTAAGGGGTTAAAAATCATCCAGTATAATTTTATATGTACTTTATAATTCATTTTATTGACATATGAATGTTTATTCCACAATTTTCTAACTTCTTAAAATACAATTACTTAAAATTGAAATGATAATAAATTGTAGCACTATGGGTAGATCCATGCCTAAGCTTTTGCAGTTTTGTTTTTCTGTTAGTTGTCTTTTATTTTTCATTAGTTCTCTCTATTTGTATTATAACATTATTCTAAAGCTTTGATTTGGATACATTTTACATGTTTTACTATTATATGATCTATGATGATGTTTTGTGTTCAGCCTTTATTGCTGTGGTGGAGGTAAACAGGGCATGACTCTTAATGGTGATTTAACCATCAGTTGTCCTGCCCGGGTTACAGCAACACTCTTCTAGTCCTTTGAGGGTTCTTTAGTAAAGACAATGGTTCTTCATAGAACCCTGAACACTCAAAGAATCATTTGCATGCAAGGGTTTTGCTGTTGTTACATGCTTGAAATTGTAATAATAGCAGAACCCTTTTTGGTGCTATATAGAGAACTGTTTTCAAAAAGATGCTACATGGAACCATATACATCTCCATCTGTCTGAAGAGCCATTTTACCATGCAAAGAACCATTAAAGCCTCCAAATGGTTAAGAACCCTTGAAGAACTATGTCTTCCTTGTATCTTTTGAACCTTAATTGCGCAGATGGGGCACCAAAGACAAGCATGTTGTTTCTGAATGTAAAGTTGTAGTATATAGTGTTGGCATTAGCCTACCTAATAGATCCCATGTTTGTCTGATGAAGCTCAGCGCTGTAGTGAAATAACATTGTACAATGAGTGCAATCAGTGTCCACTATACTCATAAGCCAAATGAGTGGACAACATTATGTAAATGAGATGCGAGCTGTTTGAATAGTTGTACAGCTTGTGTAGAAACTGGCCTGTCAGGATTACTAATGTCTGTTTCAGACACGTCCTGCACCTTCAATAGGAAATAAATAGCAAAATATGTCGCTATATGGCTGTAGCCTGTATGGCTTGTATTAAAATTCACAGCTGTGAATGAGTTTGATTCTCGCTACATGCCCTTATCAGCCAATAAAGCGAGTTCTGTCTGGGCTTTTTTAAAATATGGTCTTTCTCCATGTGGAAGTAGTTGAGCGCTCGGGGTGAATGCTAAAGGTTTTGAATGGCAAATTCTCCCTTGGATACGCATCTTGCATAGCATTTGAAAGTTGCCCTCTCACATGTGCAATAAGCACCTTTCTGTCTCAGTGTAGTTTCTCATTTATGATACCATTTAAAAGTCAGAGACCACCTTTCATTTATTTCCTTTTGGGTAGAGAAACAGCTATAATTGTTCATATTTTTTCAGCATCTGGGGAAAAAAGCAGTGAACATATATTTAACTACAGAAAAGCATCAACAACTAAATATACATTAATACATTTTTACAGCTTCTATTTTTTTGGAGACCTTAGTTGAACTCGATACAAACGTATTTTTCCACAGCTCCAAAGTTCAGTCTTAGAAGTTGGTTGCATTTTCTGCTTTTCGCAATCCAAATAATAACAAACACATTCAGTTATGTTGAAATGTTGAACAGCAGCTTCTTTGTTTAATTTCTTTTGCTTTGTTGCTAATTTCTTTTCTCACTAAGGACTTCTTGACCACTACACATCCTTTCAGATTCATAGTGCTGAGTTGTCATCTCATAGTGGTCAGCTGGACAGAAACACCTGTGTTTTGTTTCAGATCTGAAGCAAGAATGGAGCTTCATTTTCTCTTCTTTCTCAAGCATGAAAGCTCACGGTGACTGTTTAGATGGACAGACGGCTGTCTGCATCTTCGTTTTTAGACGACTTTTTTAACTCTACAGACTTAGAAATGCTGGTTCTTCAAGGGTGCTTAAGTAAAGAAAATCATTCTATAGGGTGGGCCATTTATTTGGATACACCCAAATAAAATGGGAATGGTTGGTGATATTAACTTCCTGTTTGTGGCACATTAGTATACGGGAGGGGGAAAACTTTTCAAGATGGGTGGTGACCATGCTGGCCATTTTGAAGTCGGCCATTTTGGATCCAACTTTAGTTTTTTCAATGGGAAGAGGGTTGTGTGACACATCAAGCTTATTGAGAATTTCACAAGAAAAACATTGGTGTGCTTGGTTTTAACGTAACTTTATTCTTTCATGAGTTATTTACAAGTTTCTGACCAGTTATAAAATGTGTTCAAAGTGCTGCCCATTGTGTTGGATTGTCAATGCAACCCTCTTCTCCCACTCTTCACACACTGATAGCAAGACTGCAGAAGAAATGCTAGCACAGGCTTCCAGTATCCGTAGTTTCAGGTGCTGCACATCTCGTATCTTCACATAAATAACTCATGAAAGAATAACGTTACGTTAAAACCAAGCACACCATTGTTTTTCTTGTGAAATTCTCAATAAACTTGATGTGTCACACGACCCTCTTCCCATTGTAAAAACTAAAGTTGGCCGCCATGGTCACCACCCATCTTGAAAAGTTTCCCCCTCCCATAAACTAATGTGCCACAAACAGGAACTTAATATCACCAACCATTCCCATTTTATTGGGTGTATCCATATAAATGGCCCACCTTGTATATAGAATCATGGACATTTAAAGAATCCTTTGCATGATAGTGTTTATTTGCATTATGAAATGGTTCTTCATATTGGTGGACAATGTCTTATAGATGGTGCTACATAGAACCTTTTTGAAAAAGTACCACAAAAGGTCCTTCTATTTATACAAGCTTGACATCGTAACAATAGAAGAACTTTTTAAATTGCTATATAGAACCCTTTTCAAAAAAACCTTTATTCATGCAATGGCTTCTTTGAGTGTTCATTGTTCTATACAAAACCATTTTCTTTACTAAAGAACCCTTGAAGAACCATCTTTTTTTAAGTGTTTTTTTCCCCTGTATTATTTTTCAGGAGATTAGATATGAGACAGTCCACTTGCATAAGGAAGGCAATTAAAGGATGCGAAGGAAATTAAGTGATAAAACAGGAGTTTACAAAAATAGTTCTAAAAGAAACGTTCAAAGATGTAGAGCAAATGGGGGCTCCTAACAACTGTGCCTGACCTGGTAGACCACCAGTCCTGTCACTATAAGATAAACAGCACTGAAAGCTTTCCTCTTTGGGAGGGCCAAATCTGACTTTTTTTCTTAGGTTGTCACAGTGTCTTTTAAATGTGTCCTATATGCGACATTAGTCTGAACAGGTCACGCTCCAATCTGACCTATATGCGCAAAAGAACAGTGCTTCACGTGGCTCATCCAGGTGTAAACAATTAAAAAGCAATCAACAGTAACAGCGCTCCTGCAGATTTCAGTTTCATCTTCTCCAGCCTTACAGCTAAAAATGATGTTGTGATGCTCGAAAGCTGGGCTCATCGCACCGAATGCACTCAAGCTCCCTGTAAAAAGGGCCTGTTTTTTGGCCATGGTCACTTCTTTGGTTTGCGTCCTTGTTTCTTTAAACTTTTTGATGCTGCAGCTTCGTTCTCTTGTGACCACATTTGGTCATTACTTTGAACATGGAATAATTAGAAGTGTCTTCTGTTTTAGTTTGTTCAGAAACATCACTGTTGGAAGACTGAGCAGTGTGAAATTATGACGCATTTAGAGGTGAGAGCTGTTCGGACAGAAGCCACATTTCCGCATATAAGATATGTAACAGATTTTAATGCCACATGTGAAAGTGGCCAAAACCCAAAACTGAAACGGTCAGGTATAGTTTTCAGACAGTCACATCTGTGTCACATAGTAAGAAAAAGATCAAAATTGGGCCATTTCTATCTGCAGTGTGAACAAAGCCTTTCACAGCAATCAAAATACTGTCATGCGTTCATATTAAAAAGAAAGACGTCTTACAGACCCTTATATGCTCCTAAAACAAACACAATGGAAAACATGCTGGAATACAGCCCGAGAGAAACGTGAGCTGTGCTGAGTCAGACATGAGATAAAAGAGATAAAAGACTGTGTTTATTACTTATCCTGCTGTTCATAGATGTATATGTTTACCGTGTGGGAGATGTGCTTCCATACATTCAGAGGAATATAGTCAATGAATGAGAAATTAACACAGTAAGGGCAAACAAGGTTTATGCTGTGTTTATCTTCGTCTGTATATTCCTATGCTAATGTTGATCTTTGTCGATTGTTAAATTAATGTCGGTGACAAAACTGGCTGTGTGTGTGTGTGTGTGTTTCAGATACGGGTTTAACAGTTGTGGCCTGTTAGCCGTTCAGGAGAGATTAAAAGCCAGAGCATGTGTTCAGTCGGAACTCACAAGAGGTAAACCTGAGAACATTTTACATCCTCCTGCCTCGCCCGTGTTAATAGCTGTCCTTGGCTTGTGTTAGAAGACATTACAATCAAGGATGCTTATCTGCTGTAAACACTGTGAGCATCAACTTGGAATGGAGCCACTTAGCATCTTCTTCATCTCTCCAGTTAAATGAGAATCATTCTGGAGCAGCCTGAGAAAAACAAGCTTGCTCCTCAGTCGCTACTGCACACCTGCTATTATTCGTTCACTTTGCGTTTTTTTCATAGTCATTTGAATGAGCGTCTGTAGTGCTTACAGCTGCGACTCCTCTAATGGCGCTATTGTGCTCTCTCAGCAGGCACACCTCTTGGTATCAACCTAGGTAAAAACAAGCTGTCCACTGACGCAGCAGCTGATTACCTGGAGGGCGTGCGGACTCTCGGCCCCCTCGCTGATTACCTGGTGGTGAATGTTAGCAGCCCCAACACTCCTGGCCTCCGAAACTTGCAGGGCAAAGAAGAACTGCGCCATCTTCTGGAGAAGGTAGAGCTGAGTCCAGCTACTGAGTACCAAAACACAGCTACCTACTACTTATTGTGTAGCTGCTGGCGGTGGTTTTATTTGTTTCCTGTCACTTAATGTTTTGCAGCATTTTGTTCCACTTTCTTGTGATGTAACTGGACAGCTGTAGTTGGACTTGCTGTGTCTGGCATGTAGAAGTGCCTTAGGGGTGTTTTGTGAAGTATTGTCTTGTACAGAGGATAGTTTGATGCATTGATTTTTGGGAATGTTAGAATCGATTGAACTCATTGTGTCAGAAAACTCTTATTTATTTATTTAATTTCAGTCTAAAAGGCCATTAAGCCATTCATTTATCAGTATCAGAAAAAGCAGGAAACATACATTTATCATTAAATTATACTAAAGTATAATATCACAATCAGTATTAAATTTTTTCCGTTCTTTATTTTTGTGCACCTACTGCCACTTTAACTCTTCCAGTCTTAAAACCTGTGGTTTACAGCTGTGGCCTTCCAAAGCTGCTCCAAAAGGTGTCAGGAGGCCAAAACAAAAAAGAGTAAAAGAAATAAACAAAATGGGTCTCCTTAAGTTTAAGTTTAAGTGATACTGTTTTGATCCCACAACTGGGGAAATTCCATCTCCGCATTTAACCCATCCATGCAAGTGAAACACCACATACACACTAGTGAACACACACACTAGGGGGCAGTGAGCACACTTGCCCGGAGCGGTGGGCAGCCCTATCCACGGCGCCCGGGGAGCAATTGGGGGTTAGGTGTCTTGCTCAAGGACTCGTGCTGGGGATTGAACCGGCAACCTTCCGGTCACAGGGCCAGATCCCTAACCTCCAGCCCACGACTGCCCCAATGTGTGTTAAATGTGTTACTTAAATGTGTTACTCATGTGTTAAATCAGTGCAACACATGATAAACCTCCAAAAACTCCATCAGATAAACAGTACTTAAAGCTTTCGTTTTTGAGAGAGAGGAGAAAATCAGACTTTACTCTCTTCTTCAGATCTGAAAACTTCCACAGGTGTTTCTGTCCATCCATCCACTGTGAGAAGACGACTCAACGCTATGAGTCTGAATGGATGTGTAGCTGATAAGCTCTTACTGAGAAAGTGAAATGGACCAAACAAAAGAAAAGTTGCACTAGAACACCAAACTGAACATCTGAGATGTGGAGTAAGGTTTGCTGATGAGTCTAAATGTGTAACTATCATTACTTGAATGGTGAGAATCAGAAAATGCAGCCAAGTTCTAAGACTGAACTTTGGAGGTGTGGAAAAATATCCTTGCAAATTTCTCTGAAAAACTGAAAGCAAGTCACCCTAAAAGAATGGAATGAAAGCAAAGAGTGGACTGAAAAATCTGGTATGATATTTAGTTGTTAAGGCTTTTGTGTAATTTTCTATTAAATATGTTTTTTTCCTGATACAAAAATTTAATATTGCACAGTAATATAAGTGAATTTAATAATATTTAATACCTGTGTAAATAAAGTACTTTATTTAAAAATAAAAAACAGAAAACATAAATATATTTAAACATATTGCTGTTGTTGGAAGAAAACCTCTCCGTTTTTGACGTTTTTCATTCTTTGACATTTGAAAATGTCTGATACCCTTTTCATTGTATGTAAATTTCATGATGAATGGACTAAAAGAAATGGGGGGGGGGTGGTCTGGTTCCATTGACTTACATTACAAGTAAAGTATGTTTTTTCCTTCTCCTATTAAGTTATCATTTTGGAGGTTTTCTTCTGACAACGGCAATATATGTTATGTAATCGTATATGTTAAATATATTTGTTTGTTTTTTTCCATTGACACTGTAAAATGAAAAACGTATACATTATTAAAATCAAATAAATTAGTGCTCTTTTGCACTTTTGCAGACCTGTAAGTGATTATAATGGTATTCAGTGAAATCTAAATCAAGTAATTTGCTAAATATTTACTAATTTTTGAGCATAATATAATTATGGGGTTAGAGAATTACACCTGTAGCGTGTATGTGTGTACACAGGTACTGAAAGAGCGCGACTCTCTGAAAGGGACGAACCGGCCGCCAGTGATGGTGAAGATTGCTCCTGATCTTTCGCAGCAGGACAAACAGGACATTGCTGAGGTCATCACAGAGGTCAGTTAGAGAAATATACATTTATATTGAGAAAATGCATGTATGGATAGAAAAATCCATTGGGACAGAGTCAGTACCTTTGTTGACTGGTGTGCTCTTTCTTGTTAGCTTGGCTTGGATGGCTTAATAGTCTCCAACACCACTGTGTCCAGACCTGAGACCCTGCAGGACCCCAAAAAGAATGAGACTGGCGGGCTCAGTGGTCAGCCTCTCAAAGAGCTGTCTACTTGCATGGTGTGGGAGATGTATACCTTGACGAAAGGTAAAAACCAATACATGGTTGGGGACGATCTATAAGAATGAGATCAATGACTTTAATCAAATGTGAATGAATATTTATGAATTTGTCAGGCACATGACTAAGTAATAAACGGTATTAACAGAACTGGAAATGAGCCACAGTTAGCAAAAAGGCTATTTTTTCTGTTTTATTTTTAAAAAATTTATTCCTGGCTAGATGTTAAAAGGCAACTTTAAGAAGCTTAAACTAAAAATACAAAATTAAACAAAGTTTAAATCTTGAAAGTACCATTTAAAAGGCAGTGCAGTTGTTGTGTTATTGGGTGGCATTTGGAAATCTGAATGAACTGAAGAGCCCAGTTTACTAGCCTAATTATTTTTATTTTATTATCTCATAGCAACTTTCCCTGATGTCTATTTGGTTGGTTAAATTCTTTACAACTTACACTATAGAACCAAGTTAAAAGGGAACCCCCCAGTTTTATGCATAATTCAGTCATTGGGATGTAAACAGAGTCATTCAGAGTTTTGGTGTGAAGAATTTCATTGTAGAGAAACTTACTGACTCACACTATTACCAGTGGTAGTGAAAGGAACCAGGAGTCGCAGTGTCTACAGCAAAAATATAGCCTTTACACTGACCATCCAAAATGACCAGTGAACATTTATGTGTCTTCTGAGTTTTATATGTAATGTTGATAATGATATAATAGTGTGAAATCTGAAAAAATAAGATTTCTTACTGGGTACTACAACACGCTGCACGTACCTTTCTGCCATGAATGGAATATAATGATCTCATTAGTATCATTTTCTCAGGCCCCAGACAGTGTATTTGTTCCTATCTCAACTGACTGCAGTGAACGTTTGAGAGTCAATACATATCAGTAATTGAATTTTGGAGAAATTTTGAAAGTGTTGAAATTTCTCTAAACTAGCCCAGTTCTAATAGTGTTTAAGGCTTAAGTGAATTAAAGTAAGCCACTTTTTTTGTGTATTTACAGGGAAGGTGCCCATTATTGGAGTGGGTGGAGTAGCCAGTGGTCAGGATGCCCTGGATAAGATCCGTGCCGGAGCCTCACTAGTTCAACTCTACACAGCGCTGGTGTACCAGGGGCCTCCTGTCGTCAACAAGATCAAAAGGGAACTACATGAGCTTTTAATGTGAGTTAAGACTTGTCAAAAAATGACCTTGTTTATTAGTTATTGTTGAATGAGTTGAATGACAACGTTATGGAGTAGATATTAAGTATTGCATGTTGTTTTTTTGCAGGGAGCAAGGATTCACTAGTGTATCAGAAGCAGTGGGTGCTGACCACAGAACTTCTGAAGGTGCGACACTATTGCGTGATCCTCAGAAGGACTGTGCTCATCACAAGGCCAAATCTGCAGCAGTTTCAGTGAGCTAGGCCCTAGAGCACAGCCCAGTTGTCATGCAATTACTTGGACCCTGAGAGCAGCCCAGGCTACAGCAAAGTGAAGGGTCCAAATCAGACTTATTTTTCTCCTTGAGGCGGTCAGATTTGCGGGTTTAGCCGAGCGTTTGTGGTCCTAGGCAGACATGACTCCATCAGTGATTTAACTGGCTCTAAATCAGAACTGATAAGTTCTGGGTAGAGGCGATTGATCGCTGCATGGACTTCAAGGAAAACATCAGCTTCATATCTGATGTGGAGGGAAAAATGTTTTGATCTAATGTGACTGGCTGTCTAAACAAAGCCTCCCTGTGAGTTTAAGTATCATGGTTCAGGAATCACAGTAGAACACATGAACAGAGAGGAGGATCAACAGGATTAAGGGGCAGTTTCATGAAGATGGACCATCTTTTGTAATCAAGTTTTGCCTTGTCTGTTAGCATTTAATAATAATTATGAATAATGTAAGGGTGATGTTCTCTCCTTTATTTTTGTTTTCTGTTGTCACCATCAAGATGTCGAAGGATTCCCCACATATTTCTAAATGAAAAATTAATAATTAATTTATTAATAATACTAGCGTAACATAGGCCTGTGCCTGGTGACGGTTAATGGAGTACAGTAAAAGCTCTTTAAGTGCCGGGTTGAAGAACTGTCTGTATCGTTCAACAATCATACAAAAGTTTTTAACACCCCTGATCAAATTATATGTTTTGTAGATTTTCTAGTTGGAGTTGCTAATTAATGCACTACTTCTGTTTATTTGCTGAGTTCAATGAACGAAACATGAATTGAACCTAAAATCTAAAATTGTTATAACTTTTGCACAGACCACAATTTTTTTTTCCAGAATGTTCATTTCAGCAAATAAACAGTAATTGTGCAATAAAATGGGCAGAAGTGTGCTCTCTGTAAAGTATGTGTTAACTTCTTTTCACAAATCTACAAAACATGTAATTTGATCAGGGGCGCCCAAACTTTTGTATAAGACTGTGTTTCATGCAAATCATAGCAAGACACTAGAATTCCCACACATTAATATAACAGAACTTTTAAACATGGTAGATGATGAGATCCTACAGTAATACCATCATTTTTGCACCTAACATACAGTAGAAGGCAAAAGTTTGCACACCCCTTGTAAAATGATTTGTTTATTTTTCTAAGTGAAAATATGTTAACTTCCTCCACAGAGGCAACACTTCTCAGTGCTTTTTAGTTCAGAACGGTTTTAAAATTAAGAAAAAGTGTTGCAATTATTATTATTATTATTCATTCCAATTCCAAATTGAGGTACCAAAAATTCACAGATCTTATTATGGCAACAAATGCTTGGGTATGTATGCACATGCATAAGCTATCTGAAAACTTTATCACGATTCTCTTGGGCACTGATTATGCACTCTTGTCTCCATGTTGACTGTGATCTATAGCAGTACATAGAAATGTATTCAGACAAACTCATTTGCATAGAGCAATAATGAATCTGTGTACTTTAAAGAATGTGGCCGTGCCATTATGTAATCTAATTTTCACAAATCTCTCATGCCAACTCTATTATGATGAAAGTCTCCCTACAGACTTGCTTACGCAGATCTGGAAGCAATTTCCACATTTTTTTTCCTTCTCTTTTTCCACTGCGTCATTGGTCTTTTACCAACTGAGAAGATTGTATAATTTTTAAGATTTCATGCTGTCAGTTTTGTGAGGGAGGAAGACAGCCTCCCAACCCATTTCCTGGGCTTTTCACAAATAGCCCACAGTCACTTCAGCGGGCATTTTTCTGAAGGATGCCACATTGTCAGTTTATGCCTTTCTGAGTCCTGCTATATTCATTCTCTGGACTGGACTGGACTGGTGGACCCAGGGTTCTGGCTGGGTTGGTTGGTCCCATGGCAAAGCCCATGGAAAGTTAAAGTGGTCACAGAAGCAGTAACATCAAACGCCTCTTTGTGCAGACGGTGATGGTGAGGAACATATGAGCATTTCACAGGTGGACAGAGGCCATTATAATGATGTGTGTATGCTGGCCTGTGGTTGGCCATTTGTTACACAGTTGCTTATGTTAGGGTTACATAAGAATAAAGGCGATGCCCTCAGGAGATTACTGTTCAGTGTTTTATGAACTGTTTACTACAGTGTGCTATAACCTTTCTTGTGATGTCATGGTGATGCTGCATGTTGGATTGCTGGAATATGCAGTTTATGCATTTATCTAACTCTTGGATCAGTTATTAGTCAAGACTTTTTATTCAGTAACTACTGTGAAACTAATGTTTGTTATGAGGAACAATTAAAATCTGGGCCTGCAAACTAATGCTTAAGGTTTAAAGGAATGGCCAAAAAAAAAAATGTTTGATTTATGAACTCAACCCCCAATGTAGTCAGTCTGCCAAGATATGTTTGGTGTTTTTGTTTCTGTAGTTTTGCCATGGAGCTATGAGGCCAATGTTGCTAGTAATGTAAGCTTAAATTTGAACAATAATTGAAAGTATGGAACAAATCAAGCATCACGATGGCTGCTTGTTATCCGTACACAATACTTTTGTACATTTTTATAGATAACAGTGTGTCACAAAGTGTATTTGAAATTTGACTTGAAAATTGACCCTGAAATCTGGCCAAAGTGAAACTTCTACAATCTTCTGTAAGCATATCTACTTGCCTCCTACAGTGGTCTCCCCTAGTGGTTTCTATAGTCTGAGATTTTCAGGTTTAAAACTAATCCTTAGGAGCTTTTAAAAAGATACAGTTGCATTGAAGTGAGTTTTTTGGGGATGTCTGAAATATATAGTTTTTTCACTAGCTGTCGAAGCTAATATTACTGCATAGAAGCCGAATATCTTCTATTTGACTTCAGTTTGACTTCTTGGGGAGGACAAGCTAAAGGATGAGGTTAGCAAAGCCAGCTAGGCTTAGTTGAGTTTGGCTTATTTTTTGGCTAAAATGGTAAACAAAAAATAGTCTCGGCAGCCCATCTTGTGCTAAATAAATAGAATTGCTGTTTTCTTTTCAACTGTGTTACTGTATTTATTAGCCTATAGATCTAGGCTAGGCTAACAATCAGGATTGGGTGACATCTCAGGGATTTCATGATGTATTTGTGTAATGCATGCTGGGTATTGTAGTGAGAGATCATTGATGAAAAAACACAAAAATGGTATAAAATCATGATTGGTTATCTGTATGATTTAGACATGCAATTTGCACAATGATAATTGGTGTACATAATCTTCTAGTACTTTCATATTTGCACAAAACTAAAAACAGTAAGCTTCAGACACCAGGAATGTCATCAGTGACTCATTTTTGAACAATGCCTTTGAACAGTTTTCATTTTTGTTAGCTCAGAAAAGTAGCTAGCCGAGCGTTGATCACCTACGGCCAGGTTAAAATTAGATTTGATGGTGCCTTTTGATGATGTCTCTGCCCTCTGTGGCCATTACAATGTGCGCTGTTGGGAATTAGAATTAACAGCACCAAAATAGATCTCTTTGAGAGCTGTGAAAGCAGTCTTGGAGATCTTGTGGATGTCAGAACTTTCCTAAGGCCTGTCCTGTTCTCAACTGACCTCTCACCTCTCCAAAAGCTCTCAAGCTTGCTCTACCTTCCAACCCTCGCCCACTTGGGCCACTGGCTGTCGGCATCCGCCGGACAAACTTGGCAGGGAGGGAGGTGCCACAGGATTGGCGATCAGCTGCATGAAAGCTGCGCCCCCATGTCATTGCGGGTAATTGGACATGATCTTTGGTGTGCTTACATACTGACACATTTCCTGAAGGGGTTTCCGTGTTTCTAGCCCCGGCTGCCTGTGACCGGCGGGCAGCTGCAGACGCTCTCCAAATAGACCCCGGCGTGCATCAGCTGTTGAGCTCAAGCACTGGCCCCAGGCTTGGACACTTTGTACCCAAGCAGGACTCTCAGATAGAGCCGCTGTCAACAGAGACAGCCATCAGATAAACAAATGTCGGAAAACAACCCAAATGGCCACAGCCCACATCCTTTATTGTGGTGAAGTTAATAATTAAATTTGCCTGTCACTGTTATTAGTAATTTTGAGGATTAATCAAGTCATGGATTGAAAAGGGCAGTTCACTGCTAACTAGTATTTCATATGTAATGTTTAGTAGGGCTGTATCCTCATCTGTTTGACAGAATACCTCATTTTGTGTCCTTTTTGTTTCTGTCCAGTCAATAATCCTATCAATCTGATTTTTGCGATTTTCTGTTTATTCAAATATTAAACATTATACTCTGATTTCTTAGCTCGGAGTAAGGTCTAGAAATCCCATTACGAGATCTGTAATCAGATTTCTCAGGACATGTAAACTCTTACTCTGATTTCTTTCATATTTGTCTCTCTGCACATGCGCAAAATGGATGGTGGTAAGGAAATAAGCGAGCAGCTTTGCCGAGAGACACAGCAAAACACTTTTGAAGTGATGAAACTAACTACATGCTTGACGAAACCAAGGATTCGAATATTCTTCATGTTCGAGATGATGTATGATCATATCTTCACGTATGCATATAAAAGCTGTTGATATGCATCGGATTACTGACAAAATCTGATTTTGTAAACACACACGGCTCTCTCACTACAATACACAGCATGCATTACACAAGTGCAGTATACAAGCTTTGGGAATCTTTTCAGCTCCCTAGCTATCTGTTGGCTTCCCTCTGAATTAGCCAGCTAGCAGAGAGAGATTAGACATTTCTAACTGCCTCTCTTTATGTAATTGCCCTAAAGCAGTTGTAGTTCTTCAAAAGTTCCTCCCACCTTCAAGACACATCATCAGAAAGGCGTTTTGCTAGTCTTTAAACAGGAAATATCTCACAGACTGTTGTAGACCTACTCTATGGCACAAGTAGGTAGGTTTATAACAAATGAGGAAGTGTTTAAATGTTTAATTTTCGCCTGAGTGCCATTTTAATCGTACAATAACAACCCAAAAACAAAATGTGATGGAGACAGAGCAGTATTGCTTGATCTAATTACTTTTTATGTCATAGCGCCACCCTCCTTCCTTTTTTCCCCCCACAAAGTGTCCCTCTCATTTTTGAACTAGAAGTAGAGTTATCTGCAACTAGAGAGAGTGTCATCACTCGATTAAAAAATCTGTCGTATTTATAATAGAATAAAATAACTATTTAGCTGTCGTTGATCGAGCAAATTTGACAGCCCTTTTCTTTGCAGAGCTAAATTAGTCTTGCGGTGGAAATGTGCTTGTAAACAGAAAGTCTCCCTCAAACTCAGCAGCTGCTCACTTCTAGACAGGCACAGCAGGAATAATTAAATAATGTAATAAATGAGTGTGTTTTATTTAAATCATGCTCAGTTGACTAAACGTGGATTGCTTTTTCTGTTTTCAAAATTTAAGTGGCCGGCGGAGGTGAGAGCAGATTGCTCCCTTCCGTCCCCCCCATGTCCTGATGTGCCTCAGTCCAGTGAGTAAGGCTGTGATAAAGCTGGCATTTAGGATCCACTTTGATTCGGCCCAGCGGGAACCCTCTTCCCCATCTTACCTCGCCTGCATGACATTTATCAAAACACTGCTCCAGAGCCGATGTGTGCACACAGATCCAGTCAATGCAAAGCTATTCAAATAGCTCTGAGATGGAACTTTGTTTGTGTGCTTTGTAAAGGTCATGTGCTACAGGGGCATCATGATCACTTCTCCACAAATGGTGGTCAGGAAACTGCGTTTGAGAGTGATGTGGGTTTTTGAATATGAGCTGAGCTTGGTTTTGACTGTCTTTAGACTTTGTCTAAAAAATTGCACAAAAGCCTCCAACACATTCATTCTGCAGCAAGATAATGACTCCATGCACACTGCTGAGAAAGACATCAAGAATTCAAGACATGCTTGTAAAACAAAGAAACTGCTGGTGTCCTCAGAGCAGTGGCTTAGCCAATTTGAAGTCTTCAACAAGTCCTCCACAACAAAGTCCCTTGTTGAAGAAAACCAACTTCCAAGACTGGATTTTGGAGCTGTCTCTGTCTTCTACACAGTGTTTTACATTATTGAATATTATTAGAAGTATATGATTGTAATACTCCTAAACACATGCTACATAATACGTCATATTGTAGCATTGAGCTGAGGAAGAGTCAGACACCAAAATATCAATCATGATGCACTGATGCAGTTAGGGCAATAGAACAATATCCCTAGTAAAAACATAGTTTAGAGGTCACTAATAGGTGGGCTGCGGTCTGAGTCCAGACCCAGGCGCTGTCCTATGCAGACCTGGACCTATAACCAATAAACTGTGGAGAATTGTTTTATTTCGATGGGGTGGTCCTATTTTAATTGGCGTAACTTTTTAGCCTTTACGGTATGGCTTTAGCAGCCCGGGAGACTCCTAGACCAGTCACACGTGTTGTAAATATCACATGTGACGCTACTCAGCCAGTCAGATCTGTGCATTATGATGAGCACTAATACACGAGTGAATACACACACATAGGGTAGGGATCAGGCAAGACACAGCAGTCGGAGAAGAAAGTGAGTCAGAGGGTTATTTTAAGGTATTAAAGTGAAAACTTCTAATATTCAAATATTGTGGAAATATTATTGAATTGTACTTTACTTGATTTGATATTCAGCTGTTGACTGTATAAGCTATTGATATTTCTGCCAGACTACTTCAATAAACGGTACTGAGTCACAATGTGAATTACACACTAAGATGTTCTAGACCTTTGCTTGAGGAAATTTTCTCTACCTGGACCTTTTTGAATATTAATTAAAGACCCCTGACATAGCTGTTCCTATGTCTAATTAATAATTAATATTATGCATTCTCTAATGACTATATGTTAAAAAAGCACGTGGCACCTCAGCATCAGTCAGTTGCCCTGAGGCTTCATGCTGTCAGGTTCATTCATCAGTGCTGTGGTCTCAGAAATACACTGTAGAAGAGGATGTTAACTCCAGGTAGCTGAGTTATTCATTGGGCCTGTGCCTGGCCTGAGGCACTTGCACACCTGCTCCATCATGGGTGAAATGTGCGCTGGCCTGGTTTGGCTAGACTCGATGACATAATCAGGGCCATATTTAGGTTCTCAGGGGCTCTGGGCTTACTCTGTCTTGGGGCCCCTGCCTCACATTTAACACACATCAGGTTTTAAATACATAATTTGTACAGGATTCTTTCCTCTTTGGCAAGATTTCCCCCACGTTTCAGCAGCTGCAAATAAAATCTGCTCAGAGAAATGAAAAGCTAGCTTTTCTATCACTGTGTTTTCTAAAAAGAAGTAAACACACAACTGTAGACAACCTTCAATGACAAATCTGCATTAATATTTAGGTTACTTTCACTTTTACTCCATTAACAGTTATATACATAGGTCCTGGTGGCCAGAGTCCTAGGCTGCAGCCCCAAACCTCACTGGATTAATACAGCCTTGGACATTATTGGCTGGACCCATGCCAGGCTCTGAGGTACGTGCAAGTTAAGCCCACAGGGGGAAGCTACCTGATATGCCAGCTATGACCCTGTCAGTCTGTCCACCTGGGTTTAATAACATGTTTTTGTCAGACCCTCTGTGGAGAGACATGCAGCAACAGACAGTGATGAAAGACTTTGTCTCTAATTGGAAATGCATGGTGTTTGATTTGTCACTGTATGAATTATTTTCTCTCGGATTTGATGGCAGAGATTATGTTAGGTTGTTCCTCAAGCAGCTATTTCAGGGATAAATGGCAGGATTCAGAGATTTGCCTGTTGCATAAAAATTGCTCATACACTACTGTTGAAAAGTTCAAATATTATATACACAAAAAGATATTTCTGGTGCTTGACTAGGTATTTTACATTTTTAGGAACATCAACAAGCCATAATATAATATTTTATTTATAGGGTATTTTTCAAAGGTAACGGCATTCAAAGAAAATAAAATGAATGGAGACAAGAACATAGATGTAAAAATATATATATAAAGAGAGTGGTAGAGTTTTAACTATAACCGGACATATAAACACATATCCAAATGTTTCTTAAAAGTTGATTGGAGATTCAACACAGCTCAGAACCAAAACTACTTTAAAGTATTGCAATTCAGAATTGGTTTATGAAGCAAAGTGGCCTAGCCTCTTACAAAGCAGCTTTCTCTGAATTTTAGCAACAAGAATAAGTATTTCAGTTTTTTTGTTGATTTAACCGTAAACAATTCTGAAGCATTGACTCAGAAATATCTGACACACAACTGCAGAAGTCTGTCAACAGAGTCTTGATTTTCAGAAGAAATGGAAATGTAGAAAATTTCATGACATCACTAGGAGGTAACATGTACAAAGGGAAAAGCAAAGGCCCTAAAACTGAACCTTGTGGGACTCTTGATAAATGATTTCCCTACTCATTACACATGATCATTCATTATGACCACTCTGAAACGTCCTGAGACATCTAGCCACTTTTCAAGATGGTGGATTAGAATTTAACTGTATTGAAAGCTGCACAAAGATCTAATAAGAAAACGGTTTTTGAAGCTATACCACTCATTATTCATTTTTCAGACATCTACAGGATCTCCATCGTTCTTCATTTTTCAGCTTCCTAACTTCTTTTTGATTATATGTGTCATTTTAAACATTTATGTCCAACCAAATTAGTTTCATGTCTTAGATTTTGACTATGTATGGCATATTATTGTAGAGGTTAGCATGGAAATGTGTTTTATTCCTGCATCTATTCTCTGATTTTGAGTGACTTTTTTCTTTATCCTTTTCATCTCAACAAGAACACAATGCACATGATGGAGCATGTGCTGAGGCTCACACTCATATTACAGTGGGCAGAGGTCTGCGGGATAGGACACGACTCAGCTGGAGCTCAGGACGCAGCCTGGGGCGCTGGTGTGTGTGTTTATGAGGCAGGTACAAGTGACTTCACTGTGGCCATACCAACCCCCCCCCCCCCCCCCACCACATTATTTCTCCTATCAACAAACAGAACAGCATAGAGAGGATCCACCGGTGTCTTGCCATCACTATAGAGCCTGGGCTTTATTCAGGACTGCAGAGGGTGATGTAACTGGAATACTTTTATATTGTGAACTGTAATGGTCACATCTATCTATCTATCTATCTATCTATCTATCTATCTATCTATCTATCTATCTATCTATCTATGTGTGTATATATATATATATATATATGGCCGCCACACAATGCATTTAGGCATGTAGAGGTGGTCAAGACAACTTGCTGAAGTGCAAACCGAGCATCAGAATGGGGGAAGAAAGGTGATTTAAGTGACTTTGGACGTTGCATGGTTGTTGATGCCAGACGGGCTGGTCTGAGTATTTCAGAAACTGCTGATCTACTGGGATTTTCACGCACAACCATCTCTAGGGTTTACAGAGAATGGCCCAAAAAAGAGAAACTATCCAGTGAGCGGCAGTTGTGTGGACGAAAATGCCTTGTTGATGTGAGAGGTCAGAGGAGAATGGGCAGACTGATTTGAGATGATAGAAAGGCAACAGTAACTCAAATAACCAACCAAAATCTCTGAGGAATGTTTCCAACACCTTGTTGAAAGTATGCCACGAAGAATTAAGGCCATTCTGAAGGCAAAAGGGTGTCCAACCTTTTACTAGCAAGATGTACCTAAGAAATATATTTGTATATATATGTATATATATCTATCTATCTTATATCTTTTATATATATAGAATCTTATAGTGGTGCTAGCAGAAATGAGCATTATCAAAAAAAAAGAAGAAAAGAGGGCTGGAAAAAACCAAAGGAAAGCCTCAACTGCCTCAAAATGACAAATTACAAAAAAAAAAAAAAGGCTGGGGCTACAAACAGCTCCAAGCCATACAAAAGGTGTTTGCTCTCTGATCTTCCTTTAATAATTAAAAGTCTTTTGTTTTCTCATGATTTTTTTTATCACATTTCTATTTCAGCCTTTGTTTGAGCTGCTTTCAGCATCTGTTTTGTTTGCCGTTTTTTCTCACCTATTTATTTCCCGTTCCTTGAGGTATTTTACCTCTGATTTAGAGTGGCGCAGCGGTAACGGCAGTGACCGCCGATCAGTACTTCAGTTGCTTGAACCTGGCTCTGGGTCACCTCAGTCACAATGTGCCAAATTCACATCCCATTACCTCAGTAAATTAATTTAACACCCTCTCTCATGGGTTTTCATCTTTGGCAGGGAGGCGGACCCAAGGACATCCCATAACAGAATGCATCCTCTTAATGATATTTATATATACAGTACTGTGCAAAAGTCAGACCTTCCTTTATTTATTGCATTTCCGGTCAAAACATTATTTATATTTTGTGTCTTACATTAAAATTACACAAGCCTCAACAACTACCTATGATAGTGTTTTCACTATTTCTTTTGTTCACATTTTAAGGCACCCGTAATGGAATCCTTCATTACAGCTTCCATGTTTTTCAGGAGACTAGATTTCTGTTTTTCAAAGAATTTGCAGGGATATTTTTCCACACCTCCACAGTTCAGACTTAGAAGTTGGTTTAGCATTTTCTGCTTCTCACAATCCAAGAAAATGGATTTGTTGGTCTCCTCCAGTTTTGGAAACATGTATTTGCTCACCTGTGTTCCTTAAACTTTCCTCTTTCTTATGCAAGCGGATGACCTTCTGTCTAATCTCCTCAAACATCTCCTGAAAAATGAACAACTTGTACTTAATGGCCATTTTGACTAAATTAAATAAATGAAGGATGGGTTCTGACATTTACACAGTGCTGTATATAACTTTTTCCTCTTACTGGGTGCTTGAAGCATCCGGATGTAACCAGCTTGTGTGTCTGAAATGTAACGATAACAAAGACAAAAAAATGTGGAAATTACTCATAGAGATATACAGGGCAAAGCCAGATACGTGAATGGGTCTTCTGTCAGTCTGTACAGGTTTAGGTCACTAATGCATTTGCTGCACAGAAACATTGACACTTCCTGCACCTCTCCTCATATTTGACTCCTTTGTTTATTACAGAGAGAATGATGGTGTTAAAGTAGGGAGCCGGTTGCTGCAGACCCTTCTGGAGCAATAACGTAATTAGAATCGCTGCTGATGAAGTGCATATTTAATTGAAAAGCTTTTAACACATTTTCTTTCCCTCTGCTTTTGAAAGACGTCAGTGCTATGAGAGTTTTCTTGACAGATTATCTAGCACCGCTTTAAAAAAAGCTTAATGTGCCCTCTGTCCAAGGGAACACCTAAATGAAAAGCCTCTTGCACCTGTCCTCACTAACCTGAGTCTGTTCCATAGTCTCACAATCAAGGCCACAGTGCTGCTGCATCAAGGGGCTCGCCAAAGAGCAAAGGTTCCTAACTCTAATACACCCTGATCCAACTGTTTAACAAGTTGATTAACAAGGTGAAGTGTGGCTTTCTACTGCAACAACCTTGTGCAAAAACCCTAGCAAATGAAAGCTTCTTAAATGTAGGAAATGTATCTTTCATATTACTATTACATATAGATTATTCAACCTACACTATTTAATGGACATACTCCTGGGTTTTTCAACCTAGTTTCTACCTGCTGCTTCTGTAGCATATGTTCATACCATGAACAGTGATTTCAGCAGTACTAACCTGATAACTCAAAGTGTCGCTAGAGATTTGAATGCTTTGATTATCAGTATGAATTAAATGGTGAAAAATCAACATTATGTAATTTTATCTTAATTTATTATACTGACTTATAATGGGGAGAATGGCATCTCTGTCATTGCACCTCTGGGCCCAGAACAGCTGCTATAGTGCTATGTAACTTTGGAGGAGCAGACATGAGACTTCTCACAAGAACTGTGTAGTGCCATACTTAAGCAACAGAAAATGAGAGAGAATGTGTTATCACAAAAATACATCACAGCTTCTATACAACAGTTAAATGAAGTAAGAAATAAATAAATTGGTGAACGCGGCATTTAATGTTGTAATGTTCAGTTCCTTCCGCCAGATTATAGTTCCTTAACAAGCAGCTTTTTGCTACATCAGAGTAATGAGCTCCGATCACTTGCTGCACAGCCAGCAGTTTGCTCTCTACATGTTTGGCGAATGGTACTGGGTTCATTTTTGGCTGATTCCAGGTTGTTTATTGTTCTTCTGTCATAGCTGCCCACTGAAAAGCTGCTCAGTGGTGATGACCGTTTGGGAATTTAATGTAGTCACATCTTCAGAGTCTGACTAAATCGGCTGTCGGTCAAATGTGATCTTAAGTGTCCGTTTTCTGTTTGTGTCAGTAAGAATTACAAACCTTTCAAAGTTGTTGCTTAGCAACGGCGTCATAGTGGAGTGATACAATGTTTGTGAAAAACCTGTGATGTTATGGTGAAATATCAGCACAGTTAGAACTCTTCTCAACCAATTAGCTTGCATGGCCGGAACTAACAGTTGTATGTCACACACCAACAACTATTAGCTAACTGTAAGAAGAAGCTTGGTATTCCCAGCATGGACATCATGACAGAGGCTGTGAAGAGACTGAAGAATGAGAAGAGATAAAGAGTGACTGAGCAAGAGACAAGAGTAAATGTCAGACTATCTTTTAGTCATTGGGGAGAGTTAAAGGAGATAAAGGATGTATGATGCCTTAAGGCTAGTAGGAGAACAATGAAAATCCTAAAGCAGAGTGTGAGTTGCATCCCTGCCAGTTGTTTTTGAAAGACTGTGGCATAGACTGTAATCGTATCTGTGTCATCTCTGTCTCACAGCATTTTGTAGCTAGTTTTTTCGGATGCCAAAAGTCATCAAACCTCGGGCCTGTTTCAGACTAACGTTAACATATGAAGACAGACTTTATCTCATACCAAAAAACTGGTCTGTCTTTGTCAATCTTGTGCCAAGTAAGTCTTGAAAGTTTGCAACCTCCTGTAACAAACTCCTGTAATATTACTCTATATTGTAAGTTGACATGGTTCTTTCTTTTCTAATGTTGTCTTTACAGGTGTTGTCAAATAAAAACAATGAAAGTTGTGTCATCTGTAGTGTCCATATACCTGCGTGATGCATGTGCACATAAAGGGGGGTCAGGTGCTGTATCTTTCAGCACGTCAAATGCACGTGTGTATGAGGTTATCATTTGTATTCAAGTCAGTGGTGTAAAAGTGAAATACACTCCAGAACTGTAGGGGGAGCCCAAGAACAAAATATACCAATTCGCACATGAAACTGCTTTAAGAAAAATGCCAATCTTCACTTAGAGGAATAATCTAGTGTTGTTCAGCCTAATGTCTGTCTGCTGCTTCTGTAGCATACAGCTGAATATCAGGAACAAGGAAGTTTCTCTTTACTCAGTAAAAGAACAGAACACATGTTCCAACACATTCCCATTGGCCCTTTTTGGTGTTTTGAGTCAATGGGGTTTCTATTCTTTTCCTAAGTATGGATTGTCTGTGGGAATCATACAAACTAGAGATGCAACAGACAGAGATTAGGTTGAAAATCCCTTGAGTTTTCCTTTAAGTGAAAAGACACTTGAATTGATATCACAGAAATCCTTGCATCCTTGACATGCAGTAAAAGTTCTCGATTATTTAAAATACACAGATCAGGCATAACATTATGACCTTTTTATTATGACCACATTATGATTCTTGTTTCTACGATCTTTGTCCAGTTTATCAGCTCCATGTACTATGTATATATAATGTATATATAGGTATCCTTTGTAGTTATATTATTACAGACTGTGGTCCATCTGTTTCTCTGCATACTTTGTTAGCCCTGTTTTACCCTGTTCTTCAGTGGTCAGGACCCCCATGGACCCTCACAGAGCAAGTACTATTTGGGTGGTGGATTATTCTCAACACTGCAGTAACACTGATCTGATGGTGTGTTGTACTGGTCTGAGTGGATCAGACACAGGTTGTTGGAGTTTCTAAACACTGTGTCCACTTTATTAGACACTACTACCTTGTCACTCCACCTTGTAGATGTAAATTCAGAGACTATAGCTCATCTGCTGCTGCACATTTCCTCTAGTCCTTCATCAGTGGTCACAGGATGCTGCCCACAGAATGCTGCTGGCTAGATATTTCAGGTGAAACACTCATACCAGCGCAACACACACTAACACAAGACCACCACATTAGTGTTAATGCAGTGCTGAGAATGATCCACCACCCAAATAGTACCTGCTATGTGAGGGTCCATGGTGGTCCTGACCACTGAAGAACAGGGTAAAAGGTGGGGTAAGAAAGTATGCAGAGAAACAGACGGACTACAGTCTGTAATAGTAGAACTACAAAATTGATTGAATCATTTTCTGTTGGGTGTTTTATAATTTTACACTTTTGTTTCCAACCAAAACTTTTTAAATACCACAAACATGATCATTCCCCACTGCCTAACTTTAAGATGTGTTCACATGCCATTATTTTGTTAGACAATTCATTTACACCCTTTTTGCAGCCAAAGCAGCTCCACATGCCTCCTCTCACAGTCTCAAAATGTGCGAAAGCTGCTGTCCTGTCCTGCAGATGTTTCGCTCTTGCGTAACAGCAGCTTCTTAAAGAGGTGCTGCAGTGCCAGCAGGGCTCTGTTTTAAAGCCATATGGGACACAAGTACAGGGTGGAACAGCAGGCTCAGTGCTCATAATAGCAATCTAATCGCAGCCTTTACACAGCTGAAAGGGTTCGCTCTGACCTCTGCCCTTGGAATTTCTGGAATTTCAGGAGCTGTTTCATTATCAGTAGATCCCCAAGTTAGCAACGTGTCAGAAATCCCAGCCCAAAGCTTTGGGATGAGCGAGAACAGGACAGGGACTGAGAATCAAACAAGCTTTCACCAAAAAACTGGAGCTGGCTGTGCACGCAGGTATGAGGAGATGCTACACTCCAGGATTTCTTTCTGGCTGAAACAGCAGGATTCAAAATCGTACAGCAAAGCTTAAACCTCCTACTATATTTGGGGTCAATTCATTGTTCAATGTCTCTAAATAAGTGATTGACATTGAATCAAAGTATGTAACACATTACATAAGATAAGAATTTTAATGATCATTTTCTGGAGGTTTAAATTGTTGGTCATCAGATCATAATGCCCCATAGGTGTCTTCCAACATTTCCTTCGGGATCAATAAAGTATCTGTCTGTCTGCCTGTCTGTCTGTCTGTCTGTCTGTCTGTCTGTCTATTGCTCTCCAGTGAGGGTTTATCCGGCACGGCCTACTGAGATGAGACCCAGGGTCGTCCTAATGTTGGTTGTCCAAGTTGGCCTGGGACCCACAACCCTATCTGGACTAAGCGGTTATAGATGATGATGATATTTGGCTAGTTCTGCCTAAACGTTTACTTTTCTGAGCCTTTTCCTGACTGCAGGATGAAAACTGAAAGAAATCTACATGGATATGAGGAGAATATTGAAAATGATCTTGTCAACTACCCATCACTGCAGAATGAAATGTCCAGGGGGTGGAGTTGAGATCAAATCCAGCTCCTCCCTTTGTGTATGCACTGTTCCTGGGGTGGAGTTGGATCTGATCAAGCTCCTCCTCATTGGATTTTCTTGTATTTTGCAACTGTTGCTATTAGACTGATAACGTAATAATACTTGTTTCAGATCTAAAGTGTAAAACTTCATGATGAGTGGACAACAGAATATAATGACTTGAAATCAAATATTTTTACATTTTACATTTATATTTTACAACAACATTGAAAGCTAGGATTATTTTTTGTTTTTCTTAAAGCCCCATGGATCACAGAGTAAAATATTTTAAATGTTCCTATGATACTATGCTATATTCCTATGCTATATTTATCATCTTTGAATGAAAAAATTTACATATATGTATATATATATATATGTATATATATATATATATATATATATATATATATATGTGTGTGTGTGTGTGTGTGTGTGTGTGTGTGTGTGTGTTTGTGTTTGTGTTTGTGTGTGTGTGTTAAAACATGGCTTGGAAAACATTGATTGGATGTCTCTGAGAACTGTGTGGGCATGGCTAATGAGCAGCTTGATTGACAGCTGTCCAACACTCTTAGCCTGTTTCACCACTCATACAGAATTAAATCATTATCCACTTTTTATGTGATGGTAAGTGAACAAAAAAAGGTAATGGATAAACAGATGTGAAAATGGACGGATGGACAGACAAATCAATGGATGAAGAAACAGCTGAATGTTCAAACAATGTTTGTGTATGGATAAACCAGTGAATGGGTGACGGGCAGCTATAGACAGGTTGTGTCGCTTGCTAGCTTTTGGTTATGCTGGGTTAGATTTAGCTCAGCAAATTTCTCCAACAAAACTGTTGTTTTTTTTGTGGCAAGAGACGCCACCCTTGTGATTAGTAAGAGGAATGCTGATAGAAATGTTACCTAAAATCAGCACCACCTAGTTTATATTGAAGGCAGAGAAACATGGTGAAATATATTGGTCATTGCAGCATTATTCATGGGTATACTTAGTACATGTTTACTGTTTGCCTGCAAGAACAAGATTAACTTAATTAAAAAAACAAGTGAAATTTTTGGACGTAAAAGTTTTTTGACAACCAACGGCGCCCATGTCAACCCCATTTTTGGTGATTTTCCTGATCAAAGACACTCCCCAAAACACCAAACCTAAAATGTAATTTCTTCCTTTTTGATTACAGACACAATTTATGATAAATCAGTATTTTTTAAAAAAACGTTCCTTTCCTATTAAGAACAATTATAAGATTGAAAAAATGGCTTTCTGCCTCTTCTTTTCCTGGCATAGCATGCAGTTTGTCTGAAAAGATGTTAGATCCCACAACCTGACACACTGAAACCAAATGTTCCATTACACGCAGTTTGAGAAGAGTGCAATGGTGCACATTTCTTTTTTCTGTACAGTCAGGCTTTACAGCATAAGCTTAGGAGCTTTTCTCATGGTCGCCTCGTCCTGCACCATTGCTGACCTCAGCTTAGGTGGCCTGTCTGTTGGTTGCTGGGACTCATCCCTTTACGAATTTGTATCTGGGTGTATGAGTTGTCGGCTGGCAGAATAATCTGTGGCATGTGTAAAGAGAGGCAGAGGAAGATGTTGGAGTGTCCCCTCATTTGCAAAGGACGCTCAGTCCTTGCACGGTTGTGGACAAAACGTGCAGCCCTCCCCACAGGGAATGACACCCAGCTCTCACACCCCCAGCGGCCAGAGCATCCAGCCCTCTGGAGGGGGCTATAATTGGTTACTCTGAATAAATATTCATTTTCTCAAAGACTTTTTTTTTTTTATTCAATTCTTTTCTTTACATGTCCATTTCCTGATAATTGAGGGGTCAGAGTCAGGCCAGTTTAATTAAGATGCCTTTCTGAAAGTGGTTAAATCTGTCAATCATGTTCAGAGTAGATAATGTACAGAGTGTTCAGACTAATCAGACTGAATAGGTAATAGTTCATAATAAACCTATTTTTTCATGAAAAGGATAATAGCCTGTCTTTGGCCAGGCACAGATCCAAATATAGGTTAAGGACGAAATGGTCTGCATGTTCATTTATAGACACATTAGATGTGAATCTCCTCATATGAGGAGGCTGTCAGTGGCAATTATCGTGACATCGACTGGGAGTTGAGCATTATGCAAAGACATAATGACTAACCCACTTATTCCATTACTGCTAAGAAATTTATATTGAAGTGTATACAAGGTCACTCATTCTGTTATGTAATTCTTGTATGGACGTAAATGTGTCCCTGAAGCCAGAATTGAGAACCACTACCATAAAAGAACCATTTTTGGTGCTAAAAAACCTTTCAATGGATGGTTGTTAAATTTTTACATGATATAAAGGTTGTTCACCAATTAAAGGTGTCCATTAGAACTGTACGCCCAAGCCAAGAACCCTTATTTTTATGCGTTTATGCATGAAATAGTTCTTTGAGTATTCAAGTGCTATAAATGACCACTGCCTTTTCTAAAAAAAAAACCCTGTTTAAAAAGGATGTTTATTTATTTATTTAGTGACAAGGTGCATATCTCCCTTATTCTGCATAATCCCACTTGCTCTGAGTAAGTGAAAGCTCTGTAGTCTCAGTCTATTCATTTGCAGTCTGGCATGCCTGAACCCAATTACTCAAGCCCCTCGGTTATTTTGTTGTTTATTTTGGTAGCTCTGACAAGAGCACCCCTCATCACCGAGGGGGTGGGGGGTGTCGGTCTGCGAGAGTGAGTGTCCACCCTTCAGCGAGTGTATGCGCTGCAGCTGTCGCCTGGAAGCAGAAACGTTTCAAGGCCACAGGTGGCCTGTGTTCAATTGTTTTCAACACACATAGTATCTTCCCTTAAGAGCGTTCAGAAATGATTAAAAATTAACATGGGCTAAAAAAAGCCAAAGACAGGAGGAGACAAAAGCTGTGATTGCCGAAATGGTGTGGGCTGCGTCTCAGGCCGCCTTTGACCGTCTCCTTGCCAACGGCAGTGTTTTCAGAGAGCTGATTTCCATATTTGCCTATGAAATGAGTAGAAGCAGACAAGAGCAGTGGTCATTAAACCACAGCACTCTAACCTGGCCGCATGAAATTACAGTGCTGACCTTGCAAGCTTATGCTGCTTGACTGGACATTGACTTTGGAAAGCGTAATCCAGCCTTAAACACAGGTCTGGTTGCGTAATTGTGTTTATCATGTTACACGTGTTGATATATGATGCACCAAGGATGGAGGATTTACATGCCTCAACCAGCCTTCCATTGTTATGTTTGGAGTATAAAACAAAGTGTCAGTGGAAAACCATATACTTACAGCTGTATGCAAAAGTTTGAGTGCCACTGGTCACTTCTGAACATTTAATGCACAATTGCTGTTTATTTGCTGAATTGAACATGTTACCACTTTTGCACATGACAACTGTGTTTTATATTCCTAATTCATTTCTATAATTCTGAAAGTAGTTAAACCGAATGTTTTAGGTGCAGTTTAGACCCTGATGAGGTCAGTTAGAAAAATGCTCAAGCTTTGAAATTTTACATGGTTGCATGCATTAAATTGAATCTTTTTTGCTTAAATTTTTTCCCTAAAAATGGATGTGAGCTGACAGTCCCTGGCTAAGTTGACATGGAATAACCTGCTTGTATTAACTCAAACATGGTACAATGTGGCTGGTGGCTTTCACTGTTTGCACATTTTGTATGTCACTCAGAATAAGAGAAAACAAATAAATGTAAATGTAAAAAACTATGTGTCTATTACAGCAAAATCCAGCTGAGCCCTGACAGCTTTCCTCCTCAGCCTGCATCTGAGCAGCCATCGATTGTGGTTGGAGGCAGTGTCCTGGTCGTCCTAAAGCTCAGTAAAAGGGAAAACTCCCTCTGAAATGCCCTTGAACATCTCTGTGCTCTTCGCTGTGCCTGCATATTTAATTCTGTTTGTGATGTGAACAAATGCTGAGGGCTTCTCTTTTTTTTTCTTTTGCTATTTTGACTACAAATTGTCCTTATTCTGTCCTAAAAAGAATCTTTGTTGAAACAGAATAGTAGGCCTACTGTTCCAATTTAACATTTTAGAGGTTTGTAATCGATTACAGGACAATGATTGTAGACTTTTTTGAGGAGGGACAACCTCCAGTGACTCCAGTTGTGACTCCACAAGAGTGTGGTGCTTGGATCAATTGGACCAATCAAGCATAACATTATGATCCTTGTTTCTACATCCATTTTATCAGCTCCACTTACTATATAGGAGCACTTTGTAGTTCTACAGTTACAGACTGTAGTCCATCTGTTTCTCTGATACTTTGTTAGCCCCCTTTTACCCTGTTCTTCAGTGGTCAGGATCCCCATGGATCCTCACAGAGCAGGTACTATTTGGGTGGTGGATCATTCTGAGCAACAGTGTTGTGCTGGTACAAGTGGAACAGACACAGTAGTGCTGCTGGAGTTTTTAAACACCATGTCCACGCTCTGTCCACTCTATTAGACACTCTTACCATGTCAGTACCTTGTAGATGTAAAGTCAGAGACGATAGCTCATCTGCTGCTGCACAGTTTATGTTGGTCATCCTGTAGCCCTTCATCAGTGGACACAGGATGCTGCTCTCAGGACGCTGTTGGCTGGATATTTTTGGTGGAGTATTGTCAGTCCAGCAGCGACACTGAGGTGGTTAAAATCTCCAGCAGCACTGCTGTGTCTGATCCACTCATACTAGCACAACACACACTAACACACTGCCACCACATCAGTGTTATTGCAGTGCTGAGAATGATCCATCACCCAAATTGTACCTGCTCTGTGAGGGTCCATGGGAGTCTTGACCACCTAAAAGGGGGCTAACAAAGTATCAGAGAAACAGACGGTATACAGTCTGTAATTGTAGAACTACAAAGTGCACCTATACAGTAATTGGAGCTGATAAAATGGACAAGGAGGTGCTCATAATGTTGTGTGATTGGTGTATATCATTCAAATAATCAAATAGATTGGAAGTGCTCTCTGAGTGAAGAGGGTACTTAAGGGGCTAATCAAATGGCCCCACCCCCGATTCATGCCTGGCCAAGAATTAATTTATTTGATGGATGATGTAAAAATCTGAGAATGACAGAGAGAGGGAAAAGGTTAGATATGTGATTAAGGACGTAGACATTACACTTGTACATTTAGCATGATTTCTGCAGTGGGGGAACCTCAGGGCCTTCTAGGCCTTCAGTGACGGCATAATGATTTCTGGGAACTAAAAAATGTGTCTCTTTGTAATCTTAACTCTTAACATTTTTTATAGCTATGATCTGCAAGTTGTCATGCATCCCTCCAGTTCTGAGGCATACTCAGTCTCCATGTCCCAGAAGTCCCTGAGAGATCACCTGACTCATGTGACCCCTGACTGTCCCTTGCTCTCCAATCAGCACTCACAGTCTCCTGAATATTTAACACATTAAAAACCCAGGATTTAGCTTCTCCTGTAGAGCTACTGAGTGTTCCTCCTGTGTTTTTTGTGATTTGCCTTTTTCTTGTTTGGACTGGTTTTCTGGATTTCTGGATTTTCCCTTTTGTCCTTGCCCTCTGGTTATGGTTGTCTTTTTGTACGTTTTTGCTGTTTTGGATCTGACCCACGCCCGTTTACTCACCACAATTCTTGTCAAACCCTTTGATATTAAAGTCTCATCTTTTGGTTTTTACTGCGAGTGTCTGGCCCTTTCTGTCTCGTTACACAAGTGCTGTTTTAATACTTCTCCAGTGCTAAGTTTTGGTTGGAAATAATAGAATTAAGATCTTGAACATGATAAGAAGATGACAGGAATAAGGAATCAACAGTTTCATTTCCAATGGGTGGCACCAATTGTGTGAGCAAAACATCGCTCTAGTCCTTCTGGAAGTCTACAGTCCATTGAGCTAGAGTCTAACCAGGTTTCAGTCAGTTGTTGGACAGAAAACAGTGGTGTCAGCTCTATGGCAGGGCTCTTCATTAAAAGAGTCACTGTAAAACTATGCAATGTAAAACATATGGCAATATGTCTGTTACAAGCTTTGAGTAAAACATATGGAATATCTATAACAAACTTTAATCTAGAATGGCCAAAACAGAATTATCAGTGGTGTTTCTTATTTATGTATTTTTTGACATCTTTGGCCTGACCTGGAAGCTTAACTCTGTCTTTCACTGGATGTTTTAAGACAGCTAACCTATATTCTAGCTAACTTATAAAGCACTCATAAATGGTTTGTGTTTATTAGTGTTGTTAATTAGGTCTTAAAGACTCATTAACAAACATTTACAACACAAATTAAAAGGGCCATTGTGACCTTTTTACCTGATGGTGAACCCATATTCATTTATACCCTCATATTTTGATGTTTATTGATCTTACTTTGTCTTCTACATCAGTTAGCATTAATGCTGTCAGCTTCATTACATTCATGTCACATTCAGCTCACTTTTGCCCTGTTTATTAATGTGTTATAACTGCTTATTAATGATTTTTATTAATGACCTAACTGACGACCATTAACAAACTTAATCCATTAACAGACCCTTTATAAGGGTAGTCATATTTTAAAGTGGTGCTCGTAAATTGTGTTCTTTCGACTGTTAATGGAATACACTCACTGGCAACTTTATTAGAAACCTGCACTTTGAAATGTCACCTTGCTACAGAGACTGATGTGTTGATGCAAAATTTGTGCTTTCCATCTTCCTCAAGCCCTTCATCAGTGGTCAGTTTTTGACCAGAGATCTGCTCTTGGTTATAAATATGGCAATATTTTATGTGTGATGCACCACTCTCAAAATCATGGATTTCATGACTTCAGTGAAATTACAACAGTTAAATCCGGCCACATAGCGTGACTGAATGAAACATGTTGAACCCATGTTGTCATAGCAACGTCTTAGCCTATGTCTACAGGTGAATGAAAACCAGCTCTAATAGGGCTTAAGACAATAAGGGGCCCTGCGATGGACTGGCGACCTGTCCAGGGTGTATCCTGCCTTCTGCCCAATGACCGCTGGGATAGGCTCCAGCACCCCCCGCGACCCTGAGGGAGAAGCAGCTTAGAAAATGGATGGATGGATGGATGGATGGACAATAAGGGGATTTAACACTGCCTGCTGTGTTACAACCGTACATATAAAAACAAACACTTTTGTTACTGACATTATAGGCTGTTTTTTGCTCTGTATGGTTGAAAGAGGTAAGATGTGGCAAGCTCTCCTGTAGTCCAGCCACTGTTCATCCACTTTGCAAACTCTAAACACTGTAACTAAGGCTGGGGGTTAAAATTCAGTACTTTTTTATACAAACAGATTGACTTCAATATCAGACAGTATCAAAAAGCTCCTGTATTATTCAATACCAAATTTCACTACCTACATAAGTCTGTCTTATGGGGTGAGGGGAGTGGTGTATAGCATGCCACCACTGGATTCTGTAGCAGTGGAAACACATTCTATGGAGAGATGAATCACGCTTCTCTCTCTGGCAGTATGATGGATGAGTCTGGGTTTGATGAATGCCAGGAGAACGTTAACTGCCTGTGCCAAGTGTGGAGTTTGGTAGCAGAGGGATAATGCTATGGGGTTGTTTTTCAGGGGTTGGACTAGGCCCCTTAGTTCCTGTAAAGGGTAATCTTAATGCTTAAGCAGACCAAAACATTTTGGACAGTTTCATGCTTCTTACTTTAGGGGAACAGTTTGGTGATGGCCCCTTCCCGTTCCAACATGATTGAGCCCCAGTGCGTAAAACATGGTCCATAAAGGCATGGCTGGGTGAGTCTGGTGTGGAAGAACTTGACTGACCCTCACATAGCTCTGACCTCAACCCCATCAAACACCTTTGGGATAAAATAGAATGAAGATTGTGAGCCAGGCCCTCTCGTCCAACATCAGTGTCTCACCTGACAAAATTTTGTAGAAAGCTTCCCAGAGGAGTGGAAGCTGTTACAGCTGCAAAGTGGGGACCATCTCCATATTATTGCCTATGGATTTAGATGGAATGTCATAAAAAAAATAAAAACTCCAGCACTGATGTGTCTGATCCACTCATACTAACATGCCACGACCACCACCATGTCAGTGTCACTGCAGTGCTGAGAATCATCCACCACCCAAACAATGACTGCTCTGTGGTGGTCCTGTGGGGGTCCTGGCTATTGAAGAACAGAGTGAAAGGGGGTAACAAAATCTGTAGAGAAATGCATGACCTATAGGCTGTCATTGCAGGTCATACACTGATCAGGCATAACTTTATGACCACCTCCTTGTTTCTACACTCATTGTCCATTTTATCAGCTCCACTTCTAATAAACGCGCACTTTGTAGTTCCACTCAGACCAGCACAACAGACACTAACACAACACCACCACATCAGTGTCACTGCAGTGTTGAGAATAATCCAACACCCAAATAGTACCTGCGCTGTGAACAGGGTAAAAGGGGGCTAACAAAAGTATGCAGAGAAACAGATGGACTGTAATTGTACAACTACAAAGTGCACCTATATAGTTAGGATAGGAGCTGATAGAAAGAAGGTGATAAAAGCAGGTGTACTTATAAGTGACTGAAAATGAGTGCACATGTAGATTCATAAGACCATTAAAGTCAGTGTTTTCAGGTCGACAGGCACACATTGGTACTGCATTTTCACTGTACCTGTGAACTCCTTAAAAACGTGAACCTGTGACTGCACCATTGTGTCCTCAGTCCACTGACATCATTCTCCCCATGTTTGATCAGTTTGGCTTCTTAATGTGAAGTAATTTATCTAAATCTGTCTGCTTACCTGCTCCTTTAGTTCAACGCCTTAACAACGCTTGGCTTGATTTGAGTTGGAAAGTGCCGTTTCCATGCTGTGGTAACCTCAGCATTGGGCAGTGTGTCTCAGCAGGAGATGAATGCTAAGTGAATGGGAGGGACAGAACAAAGACAGCAAAGGTTCCCTCCTACATACACCTCTCTCTGACTCACTGCATGATTAGATGAAGATGATATGTTGAAAGGGGCTGGGGGGCAAGTCTGGCGGTGTCATGACTACATGTCATGCATATAGAATAAATCAGTAGGCTGCATGTATTGAAAGAAGAAAACATGCCAATATTTTCATTCGTTTTCTCTTTATATTAAAATTTGATTCTAACTTACATCACATGTCAATAACATATGTTCCAAACTTTCAATTGATACTAAGTTTATTTTTGGAAGTAGAAGCTAAGACATTTTGTTATGATCTAAATCTGATGGGAAGTTATTGTTATTGTAAGCATGGTCTTGTTCTCTGCCAAAAGAAAAATGGTACTTTAGTCAAATGCCAATGTTTGAACACCCCTTGTCAAATGACATATTCTGTTTATTTTTTTAAGTCAAAATAAATGAACAAAGTGGACAAATAGAGCATCTTCCTGCTAATTTTTGTGTGCAATTTCTATTTATTTGCTATTTATTTGTTTTAGAACATGAACATATTATTAGAACATGTTAACAGCGCCTTTAGAGGGCAGCAGTGTGCGGCGTTTGTTCATTTGATGTTTAACAACGCCTTAAGAGGACAGCAGTGAGTAATGTTTGTTTATTTGATGTTTGTTAACAGCGCCTTTAGAGGGCAGCAGTGTGCGGCGTTCGTTCATTTGATGTTTAACAACGCCTTTAGAGGGTGGGGGTGAGCGGAATATACATTGTATATTCTTTCAGTTTACATTCAGACATGTTTGAGTTTGCAGTTCAGACTTTGTTCTAATTTGTGTGTTAAAAAATGACAATCTGGCCAAAATGAAAAGACATAAACAAAATATTTGCTTATTTTGCTTCTTGTTTAAAATGTGATATCAGTTTAAAGTTTTGTAGAAGTCATTTCAAGGCACCAGATGGGGGACCTAAAAGATGGTAGGACAGAATGAGAACTTTTCAACCTAAATTAAGGATTTCAACATTCCCGTATTATTTCAAATTAATGAACCATGCATTACACACTGTGCAGCAGTATGCAAAAGTTTGCGCACGCTTGGTTAAAACTTCGTTTTGTTGATTTTTTTTAAGTGAAAAGAAGTTAAAATATCCTCTACAGAGAACACACTTCTGCACATTATAATGCTCAATTACTGTTTATTTGCTGAATTAAATGTATTGGGGGGAAAAAAATGAAACATAAAACGCAGCCTGTGCAAAATGAATGGCACATTTTATATTTAAATGGAAATTGTGTATTGAAATTTACTGTAAAATTCCATTTATATGAATATCTTTAAGGAACTAAATGTAGTACAGTTATGTAGACAATGTTTGAACAATCCTAGTCAAAGTACACCTCTGGTCATTTGTGGAGTTCCCCATAGAAGATGTGGTTAATTTATTTTCACTTATACAATCAACAAAACATGTCGTTTGATTGAGGGTGTTAAAACATTTGCATACTGTATTGTTTGATATCTCTAACACGTGGATGACCGTGCACACCTGCAGTGTAATGCTCTTACATACATTTGAAGCCCACAGTTCAAGTTTAATCTTGAGGGAGTCAAAAATAACCACAGATACTGTAGGTGGTTCTATTGCTGAGACTAGTTATTGAATAATTAAGCAGTGGACTGTGAGATGCCCAGGCCTGTCTCAAGGCATTATGGTCAGGGACTGCACACTGAGGGAAAAAAATGCTTGAAATGCTCATGTTTATTTAAAAAATGGAGGTCATCATCCCATGAATGATGCAACACTAATAAAGTACATTACAGTGTTCTGAGTATGGACCACTTGGACCAGATATTCACAACAATAGCCAAACCTTTTAGTCCTGTTCAGAGAACATGACAGAACCTGGTGCTAGATATGGGTTTAGATAGAAGTGTAAATTGGTGTGATGCCTTTTACAATTTCATGACAGTACATCATTTTAGCAATCTCATTTTATTGACATTCAGACATTTTGAAATATTTCATCTTTTCTTATGTTTTATAATTACAGCTCAATATAAAAACTTACTAATACGTGGATTCACACAGTCAGATTTACGGGAGAGTTGACAAGGGGGGAACCTGAACCAATTTTGAATGGACTATTTGGCCTTTTTTCAGTTGAATGCTTCCATTTCCATGACACACTAATCCCAAAGGAAATTGTCCTGGATGTTGATGACTGACAGTTGGAACACTGATAAATGAGATGCATGGAACACTGATTGAAGGGAAAGTAGTTTGGTTGCACTGGTGGTGAATAGTCAAAGACCTACTGTGTAATAAGGCAGCTGTATCTTTTCTCTCCTGGCAACGGCACCTGGAAAAGTGCGGCTGATCTTCAGGATTAGAAAATAGTTCATCTCTATAGATAAAAACACACATACTTCTACTACTATTGAGAGGATAAAAATAATTTCATAAAAAATAATGATCATACAAAAATCATACGGTACAAAAAACAAAAACTTCATGCTACCTTCAAAAACAAAGAAAAAAGTCCCATAAAAACTATTAAGGGGTGGTTTTCTGGACAAGGTTGAAAGCCAGCAGTATAAAACATCCTAGAATACCAAACCAAAAGGGAAAATATACTGGTAACTTCATATTTTTCTTTCCTTTATGCTCTGCAAGCTGGGCCTGACTTCTTTGGCACTGACAGTATGACATGTTATTACCACTATTTATTCATAATGTATAATAAACATGGCTATAAAGTGTAATTCAGTGTAATTCATTTTATAAATATTTAAAGTCATGTTTATAATGCCTTATGAATGCATTATAACATGTTATAGATGTGTTTATAGATGCTTACAAACATGACATTCATAGAAAATATTACCAATATAATTTGTTGAAAAGTTGATTTTTCAAAATTTGATTTTGTCACCGGCCAGACATTCCCAGTTCAACTCTTGAAGACCATCGTCCAGCGCATTCTGCTCCAACTCTCAACACATTTGTCTAAGCACTTTACAGGCTTCTTCTAGAGGATTGACTAGGAAGCCATGATGCAACCTGAGATAGTTAAAGAATCTGAAAGCCTTCTAAGACCTGTTATGACCTGGGTTGTGTGTGGTGAATCAAGAAAGAGAGGACATGAATGGGTGGGTCTTTTGGCTTGGCTTTAGTTTTGGCTTAAGCATTACATTGTTTGGTAGAGCTGCAAGGCTAGTTAGCCATCTGCATATAGTACTATATAAAAGTCAGAGAGCACCCTTCATTTATTTCATGTCCAGTCAAAACAGCTACATGATTCATTTTTTAGTATCAGGAAATAAGCAAAAATATATAGTTAAGAGAAAATCACATGGAAGCCTCAACAGCTGAATATAAAATCATATTTTTTAGTATTTCATTTGTCCTTTGTCTTTGTTACAGCTTCCATTCTTTTCTGTAGACTTGCTTTCAGATATTTATCCACACCTCCAAAGTTCGATCTTAGAAGTTGGTTGCATTTTCTGCTTCTCACAATCCAGTTACTCTGAACACATTCAGTGATGTTGAGGACTCTATGGTGGTCATTCCATTGGACATGGGATGCCTGCAGCTTCTTTGTTTGACTTGCGCATATATGTGTGTGTGTGTGTGTGTGTGTGTGTGTGTGTGTGTGTGTGTGTGTGTGTGTGTATATATATATATATATATACCCTTGAAAATGAACAACTTGACTGGAACAATTTTGACTGGAAACCAAATAAATGAAGGGCAGTCTCTGATGTCTGCTCCAGTGCTAAAGATTCATATAATCACTTGCTCATTTATTTACTTCTTGACGGCAACTAACATTTTTGTTCCTGGAGTGCTGCTAAATATGCTTTTATGAAATAAGCATTAAAAACAAAAATTAGCCAATATATTGTCACTGTCCAAAGAAAAACAAGTATGTCCAAAATAATAACTTTACAGGAGAGGGTAACAATGTTCTCTACTTTCAATGCAAGGTAATGGAAAGAGCTTTTATTCTAAGCAATTTTGAAGCATTTCTATTGGTCATCTTGAAATCTTCACACAATTTAAATGACAGCTGCTTAGCTCAAATGATGCAGAAAAGTGAAAATCGCAAAAAAAGGAGATACATGTTTTTCATTGGATACATATTTAAAAAATGCTGCATTGCATTTACAGCATTATTAAGTTTAGCATTAGGCTTAATCTGTGTCCTGAAAACCACCCCTAAATGTCAGAATAAAGTGCAGAATGTATTTTTTAATGGAGCCTCTGAGACTAACAAATATTGTGGTCATGATAGATGACATGACAACAATTGAGTTTTAATAAATAATAACAAAGCTATAGACAATTGTTCTCTGTCAAGTGAAAAAACAAAAGAATCTGGCCACAATCCCTGGAGTTGGTTTGGTTTTGGTCCCTGAAGTGCAAGCTTTTTTTTTTTTTAGAAAGCCCTCTGTTGAAATTCCTGAAAAAAACAGCGCCAATCTCGTGAGCAGAAGGTAAGAAGTCTGAAACGGAGGAGAGGCTGGCAGTGCTTGACTTTCTTGCCTGAGCACCTCAGCTCAGCTCTTTTCAGAGTGCGGGGGTGAGCGGTCTTTGTGAAACAACAGCATCACCCCTTTCCTGAAGCGCTGGTCCCTCACGCTGTAGATGATTACGTTGCAGCAGCTGTTTCCCGTCAGGATCCAGAAGGCGAAGAAGGAGAAGTTGCACCAGGTGTAGCCCACCACATTGCCCAGCACGAAGACGGCGATGGGCGAGAAGGAGGCAGTGAAGGCAAAGGTGAGGATGCTGATGGTTTTGGCCGCCTTGATGTCTGAGAAGGAGGGTCTATGGGGGCAGCCACCGGCCCCTCCGGCCTCCAGGCCCAGGCTGCCCTCTGAGAGCAGCTTGCGTTTGCGTGTGTAGCGGCGGATGCTGGTAAAGGACATGATGTTGACGGCAAGGGTGCCACCTAGAAGGGTGAAGTCGAAGGCAGGGAAGAGTAGCATGATGTTGGAGTCGGCTGGCAGCTGCAGGCCGACCAGCAGAGGGACATAGTTGCACATGCGGCTGCACTCGTTGTACTCCAGGGTGAAACTCTTGCTCAGGATGAGCGGTGCCATGGCCAGCAGGAAGCTGCCTGCCCAGGAAATGAGGATGAGGAGCAGAGTCCGCCGCCGCGTTACCAGAGTGTCCTTGTGGAGTGGCCGCAAGATGGCCACGCTGCGCTCCACCGTCATTAGGAAGATGGTGCTGATTGATACGAAGGTACAGCCAGCGAAAACAGGGCCAATCAGCATGCAGGGCTGCCAGAAGCTAGACATCCCTCCTGCTGTCACTGCCGATCCACCCTGGTACCACACAGGAGGAGTGCTCGTCACCATGAGGGATATCTCAGTGTAGACAGAGAAAGGCACCACCAAGACTCCAACCATCATGTCTGCTACAGCCAGAGACACTAGAAAACACAGATACAGATATACATACATATACATATATATATATAATAGAAAAAATATAAGTATAAATGATACATTGGCAGCTTCAGCAGTTTGTTTAAATTCCTTATGTAGGCCATTTCTGGGATGTCTCAAATGGTAAATATGAATTGTCACTAAGTGCTTCCTTTATCTTGTTAGGCTTTGTATTGCATCACTGGTCCCGCTGTTGTGGACAAAACAGCTCATCAAGTGGAACGTTAAATGATATCATGAGTTCCCAGGGAGGAGAATTGTCTTAAAGCAATGCTTTGTCAAAAATCAATGTATACATTTTTCCCATTAGCTTCCCCAAAGTCAAGATATGATTGGTGGCCAAAGTTTGCTTCTTCAGTTTTGCAGTAGATCCACGTCCATAAGAGGTAATTTAAGCTTAGGTCCACCTGTATAGCATCACACAAACTGGTGGAAAACATTGGTGTGCAGTTTGTATGATGATGATAAATGTTGCTATGAACTGTAGGCTTTACTTATTACTTCTTAGCCTTGTGGATCTAAAAACTCTAGAAGAGATCTGCTTATATCAACAGACATCAACCTTTAGAGCTCATTTTCATGGCTTCGAACTTGTCGGATATCATTTGCCACCACAGCGGATTGACCCTCATCACCTATTTACCTCAAATTGAGGTAAGTAACTTCAACTTGCTTATGTGGTTTCTGACACTGCATGACATACCAGTATCTAAACAAATGGACAAAAGCATAAAAATGATGGTGCTTTAAGGGTTCTTTAGTAAATAAATTGGTTCTATATAGAACCCTGAACACTCAAAGAACATTTTGCATGATTAAAGGGTTTTTTGCATCATGAAAGTGTTCTTTACACTGATGAAAAATGTCCTGTAGATGGTTCTATATTGAACTTATTTGAAAAGGTTCCATGTAGCACAAAAAAGTTCTTCTAGTGCAACAAGCCAGACGTTGTAACAATAGAAAAACCCTTTTTGGTGCCAAATAGAACCTTTTTCAAATGGTTCTATACAGAACCATCTACAGCGCATTCTCTATCAGTCTGAATAATTCTTTCATGGTGCACAGAACCATTTAACCATGCAAGAATCATAATTTTTAAGTGTGTGGATCATATAAAAAAATTATAGCAGCACCTAGTGAAGACATAAAGCCTGACTTCTGTCTGCTTTTTGTCCATTTATATAGTGTTTGATTAATAGGATATATTTAGATAATATGAGGCTGTGTTTGCAATCATTGTACCCAATTTTACCCAAATGTACTACACACTGCCCTCTTATGGACACCAAGCTGTACTGAAAGCTCTCTTTAAATGTGGGCAAGCACTGCATGCAAATCTTTCAGGATACCTTTGAGGTAGCCCTGTGGTGTGCGGGACTGGCGCGTCTGCATGAAGACCGTGAGCGTGACCACGTTGCCCACAACAATGGCAAAGGCCAGGCTGACCATGAACACCACAGCCAGGGTGCGGTTGAGCATTCCACAGCAGCACACGGTGCAGAGAGGTGCTAGAGAACGGCCTGGCCCTGGAGTTCCAGTCACTGTCTGATTAGGAGTGTCCGTGAGGCCCATTAGCACCCCTGTCCCCCAGGGCACGCTGAGGTTAGCCACCACTGCATCCATGCTGCAGTATTGGACCCTCCAATGGGGATAAAGGTGCTGGAAGGTCCTAAATGTATCTGCTGCTGTGGCCTGTTTGCTCAGATTTATGGCAACCCTGTCAAACAGCACAGAGAGAGGAAAAAAAATATGCATTTAGGTATGAGAGTCCTCTATGCAAGTAGGCTTGATGCCCTGTTTTTACACATACAGTACTGTGTAAAAGACCTGCCCTGCATTTATTTAATTTCTAGTTAAAATGGCAATTGTATGTGTGTAATGTGCAGTTGTCAAGTAACCTTTACAGAGCAAAGAAAATAGATGGAAAACAAGACTCAGCATCACTGAATGTGATTGGGATTATTTGGATGGTGAGAAACAGAAAGTGCAACCAACGTCTGAGAAAGCAAGTGTTCCAAAAAGAGACTGGAAGATGTAAAAGGCAAAGGATGGACACATTACATACACAAATGAACAGATTTTTTTTAAACAGACTTTTTGCCCAGCAATGTATATTTGCCTATATGGACTTCAGCCCCTTCCATTTAAGTTACAAGAAGTGTGGCAGCAAGGCCATTTTCTGAATGCAGCACAATATGGTACAGCCAATCAGTATAGAGATAATTTGCATATTGCTGACAGCATATCAAAAATATTTAGCTCAATATTTTCAATCATTTTTTTTTCATTGTTTGAAAGCTGTCTTTTCATGATAAACAGACCAAATGGTCCAAATAATTTAGAATAAAATATTTTTATCTTGATTTACATAATGAAGGATGTTTTTTCTCTCTACATAAAACTATTCAAACACCATCAGTGGAAAAAATAAAACACAAGACTTATTTAGGATATGGGCCTTTGAAACAGTGCTGCGTCTTCAGTTTGACCATGACCGTGCAAATGTTGCCACTAACTGAAAAACCATGTCATGGTTGAAAATAAGCTGATTTCAGTGGTTATGCATGTGCGCATGCCAACTGATAGATGACAGTCATCCTCCGTCTGAGCCTACTCTCCATAATCTCCTACAGCAAATAACCAGCCCTGTGGAGCATTCTCATTCAAATGCAGGTAGCAAGTCAATCCATTTTCATTCTTTGCTTGTTAAATCATCTCTGTGTTTACTGGAATGACTCACAGGCCCCTGTCTCTAAATTTCCCTCTCCTCTCCTCTTCCCTTAACTAGAGTGCATGGAGAAAACCTGCATGGCAGGTTTAAGAGCGGCTGTTTTTACTGCTGCCTTTGTGCAAAGACCACACTGAATTCACACTGAACAGTGAATGAAGTGCAAGAAACGGGATGTGTTTCAGGGACACATGAAATACCGATATGGTATTTGCTGATAAATGAAAAATGTAATTATTATTATCACCCTGCTATTAAAATCATGGCCGATAACTATAACGATAACCTGACCAGAGCCGGTTGAAGGGGATCCTGGTCTCTTCCTATTTCTCCCATTACTTCAAAAAACATAACTGCAAGAACTTGCTGCAGTTAACAGGTTTTGGGCTGAGACACTAGAACTGTATCTACTGAGCGCTGATGGGTTAGTGAGCTCATCAACTCATTGGCAGAAGCGGTTCCCTCTCACTGACATCATGAACTTACATGAAACATTGTTTTAAAGGCAAATGCTCTTTTATTGAAAAGGTAACAAGGGAGAACCTCCGTTCAGTCCTGATCAACAGTGGGATAGCAGAAAAGTGTCTATGGTTCACACTTAACCCCACCGAGTAACTTTACACCCCAGAACAAGAAAGCACATATAATATGGAAGCGTGTTAAACTAACATCCATAGCTTAACTACAATAATTCAAGTCTCTCCTAATGCCGTCTCCCGAGAGGCCCTTTGCAGAGCTGCTTTGGATGGCCATGCCTCCCAAGCTTCTATGGCTGTGCAGGCAGTGATGGGATGCCACATAGCCCCCCCTTCAAGGGTCAGCCATGCTGGTGACCTCACAGAGCTCGGGTTTCAGAACTTCGGAATTAGACTTTTCTGTCACATTCTTTTAAACATGCCCTGCACTAAAAGTCCTTCTCGATATCCCAACCATAGTGTTTGACTGACAGTAAGCTTTACTGACAATAAGTGTGTATTCATAATCTGATAAATGCAGAAGATCAGATTTTGTCAGTAATCCGATCAATGCATTTAAATGCACTCGATTAATCAGATAATGGAAACTCTGGGTCTGCAGTCTAAGTCAGGGCAGGGCAGAAAGGGATTTCTGCTTTGCAACCAGCCAATAAGCTCACAGAAGAACATTAACATAATGTTAACATAATGTAAAACTAATGTAACATAATGTAACATAACGTTAACATAATGTAAAAGTCAAACTTCATGCCTGAAAATATGAACATACATTCTTACAAAATAAAGAATATTTAAATTCTTAATTTCGTCGAGAACGCAGTTGCTCTCATCGTTGCTCCAAAATTGTTTTGCTGAGTCTTGCGTCGGTGCTGCTTATTTCTAGTCTTTTTTCACAACATTGCAAACTGAGAGATCTGAAAGAAATCTCAGTAAGAGTTTACATGCACTGAGAGATCTGATTACTGAGCTAAAATCCAGCTCTCAGATTTCTTATTTGAATTTTTCTTATTTGAAACTAGATCGGAGTTTGGTGTTTACACGACCATTTAAATAATCAGATAACTGCAGAAATACGGTTATAATTATTGATTACTGAGTGCATGTAAACGCACTCAGTGCAGATGCAATTGCAAACCTTATATCTCCATTTTTGTTGCTTTTTCAGTTTTTGACATAATTTTAAAATACCCTTGTCCTTTACATTGTGTGTAGATCTCCTTTTATGCTATGCTGTGGCAAAATCAATGTCTTAGCTTCCCTTTGAATGTCAAAACTAGAGGAACTCGCAGACTACGTTCCTTTGTGCGAATCATCTTCATGTTTTTGTTTTTCCATTAATTTATCTTCAGTCCTTTAAAGTAGGGGGCGACGTGCAAAGTCGCAGCAGGGGGGAGTTCTTTTATAGTATATTTGTATTAGCCTTTAGCTACATGGGTAGCTACATGGACCTTTGTTTTAGCCTTGTCATTGGGAACATTATTAGTTGTTGTAGTCAGTTAATTCCATATCTCTGTTCTTAATTTTTAACAGTTTTACAGTTTTTCAGCAGATGTAATTCAAACGTTGTGTGAAGTCACATATAGTACTGATAAAGTTTTAGGCATCTAAGCAAATTTTTAAAGTCATAGTCATAATTCACATAAACATAAAAACAATAAAAAGTAACAAGAATTTCTTGGGTCCATATTTTTCCTTGACACCTTCAGCCGCCACAGAGACTTGTTAATATCATCAATTACATGATGAGCACAATTTACTGAAGCACTGATTATTTACATACACACACACACACACACACACACACACACACACAAACACACACACACACACACACACACACACACACACACACACACACACACACACACATATATATATATATTCTATACATTTAGTTTATTCAAATAGTAACACTTTTCTCAGCAAATAAACACATACTACACAAATAAATTGATTTTGAAAATGTGTCTTGGGTGCCTAAGACTTTCGCACAGTAGTGTATGTATATATGTATATATATATCACTTTGCTTGACTTGTTATTTTTCGCTTATTGAAAGGGTTAACTTTCCTTTGGCCTGTCTCTTCCCCGGTGACTAACATGTATTAATAAAATCAGACACTGCTGAGGGTGCAAGGGTGTCTGCCCTTTGTGCATACTTACAGGCTGTTAATAACTATTGTTCCTCTTTTATTCTGCAAACCACTTGCACTTTTGACTTACTGGATTTTGATGTTGAACTGAGCACATCCAGAGATGGAGAAAAACAACTCCATGTATGGACCAGCAGGTTACGACATATGTTAGAATGTGGTCGGGCCCTTCCTGGCTGCCTGCGTGCACGTGGGACGGGCTCTCTGTGTTTATAAAGAGGGGACTGCCCCTTCTTCTGTGTGCTTTGTGAATAAAACTCTCATCTCTCTACGAGAGTGTTGTTCATTATTGCATCGAGAGCTCTCTCTGTCTTGGGACTTAGTAGGATTGCCGAGCAGGTTTATCGCTTCATTCTCTGGTTTCTGAGGGAGAGCACTGTTCTAGCAGACCCTTCCTAACACTTATTGTAAAGTATTATCAGTTATTAACTATTGTGTCAGCCCCAGAAATTCCATATCCAGGGGTGTGTGTGTGTGTGTGTGTGTGTGTGTGTGTGTGTGTGTGTGTGTCTTGGGACGATTGACGAGGTAAAGGTTTCACTACCATAGCTTTTGCCCCCCTGTAGCTGGCGTGTATGATATCTAATGTTACATTACATTACATTACATTACATTTAGCAGACGCTTTTATCCAAAGCGACTTACAAATGATGAGGTACATAGAACAAACATAGTCAGGACTTAAAGGAGGCCAAAGGGTAATAGCGGGGTAGAGAAGGGAAGGAGGGCAAGAAGGAGATGAGGTTGGTAGACGGAGATGAGGTTGTATTCCATTACTGAACTTCCTCACTGATTGTCCTTAAGAGGAGCTAACATACTGCTGCTAGCTAAATGTCAGTTAATTAGAGCTTGTCAAAGTAGCAACGACTACAGCGTGAAGACATTAATTATGATGTGGGAGCATAAATAAGATTCTTGGAACTGCCGACACATGTTTGCAGCGGCCTAATGAGTGTATGTGTGTTGACCTGCATAGCAAAAGCGCGTTTCTACTTCCTTCACCAGTCTCATTAGCTTAACTCCTGCCTCTGCCATTACTTCACTCTCGGCAGCCAGCGTGAGGCCATGGCCCTGTCTGATTACAGCACATTCCCCTAGTCTGAAGCTGCCCTGTCTGGACTCTCACACTCAGGCTGTCCCTGCGCTAACTCAAGCCTAGCATGCTAAATATTAAGGGCTAAAGTAGAAGCTCAGCTGGGGCTGCTTGCTAGTTATGACAGCAGCCCAGCAGGGCTTCTCTTCACACACTGAAATTTGCTGAACGCTTTTAGACTTAGGCGAACACAAACACACACACACACACGCATGCATGCACACTCGCTTACTCAGTCTCTCTCCATCTAAAAGGTCTACATCTTTCATTACACATGCATTTAGCAAAAAGTAGGGCAGGTTTTTAATGAAGCCAGAAGGGACGTGGTGTATGAAGGATTCTATTCATTATTTATCACGCCTGTGCCATCATAATCGTCTCATAAGAGAGATGGATTCCTTCCCCTGGTTGCTTTTGTGAATTAGCAGACACAAATTGTTTATGAAACAATTTATTTAAATCTATTTACTAAGTGCATGTCCCAAGCCTGGGTGGGTGGGAGAGGGGGTGCATTTTCTCATTGCAGTGATTTAAGTACTGAGCAGAAGACAGTCAAAGAAAAAATGAGACTGAGGCTGACCACGTCTTATGAACCCGTCTAACACGCTCCTAACACGTGGTCTGCATTTTTACTGTGCAGACCCCCCTGCGTTTCTCTAATGTCCAGTCAAGACATTATATACAAGTCAATGTTTACTGTGAGAAAGAACCAGAAAGCATACATTTAGGAGAAGGCTTGATAAATACAATGTCCAGTTGATTTACTGTGTCCACCCTTTGCCTTTATTTCAGCTCCAAGAAACCTGCAAGGGTATTTTTCCATGCATGTTCACTTAAAAAGTGGTTGCACTTTCTGCTTCTTGCAATTCAAGTAATCTCAAACACATTAATGCTGAGGTTTGGGCTTTGGAGTGGTCAGCCTATTGTTCTGAGAACACGAGTCATTTCCTTGTTTGGTTTGCCAAATTTTCTTTACTCAGTAACAGCTTCTTGACAGCTACATGTCCTTTCAGACCCATAGCACGGAGTTGTCTTTTCAGAGTGAAATGATGGACAGAAACACCTGTGCAACAATGGAGCTTTATTTTCTGCTCTCTCAGCTTTAAGTACTATTGATCTGATGGGGACAGTTTTGGTGGTCTACTGGGTCTTGCATGGTTGTTAAGAGTCCCATTTCGTATCCATTGTATTCTTTCAATGGTTTCGACTTAATGGCTGTTTTGGCTGGAGGTTAAACAAATGAAGGTCTCTGACTTTTGCACAGTACTGTATATATCATCAAATTATTCGCCATATATTGTATGCACACAAAAATAACAAGACAGATTTTGTGGCTTGAACTTCCATAAATAGCTTGATTTATGTCCAAGCCTTCGCTCCACTCTGTGTGATGCTCATGTGAAGACTGAAGATCTTAAAAAATAAATAAGACATAGAAACCAGGGTGAAAAGAGCTTTTTTATGCCTGGCTCACTTGCAGAATGGGGCGAAAAGCGAGTTCACAGTCAGTAGGCTAATTCGAGCTGAGTGCATAGGTGGTATTGTGGGCTAGATATGTAGGGGATGCTGTGGACGAGGACTACGGCACTGGAGCAGAGTTGGTGGGGTCAGCCTGCTGGGGGCGAGGTCAAGACATTGCGGCCAGGCTGTGCCACAGTAGATAGTCATCTGGAATAATGGAGAAACCGGTGCTGTAGCCTCTGTAGCTTAGGGTTCCATCACTCTCCTGACCTACACGTGAGATCAGTGGGTCTGATCTCTTTCTTCTTCTTCAGTCTTCCTCAGCTGAACCATATATCCTTTTATCTCCTCTAGCACTTTCATCCCCTCAAACGCCTCTACAATCTTAAAGGGCCTCTATTTTACATGGCTCTTATAGTTTTCTCCATGAGGTCCATTCGTAACATTCTTGTTGGTATCTGTACCAAAAACTATCATTCATATTTACATGATAATTTTCCAGCCACCCATTATCCCTTAGTATAAGCAGCCCATAGTCTATGATTTTGCTGTGTTTTAATTGCTTTCTCTGATGTTATATTAAAATGTAGGATGTATTAAATGCCCCAAAACAGTCATAATTCATTTTCACATGACCATTGTCCCTTAGAATTAAACAGGCCATTTTTGTTACTGTGCATTTAAGAATTATATATGTAAATGATCTCTGTTCAAATTGGCTGCCTTGTATTACGCCTCAGGTAAAAAGCACTCAGAGGTGAAACACTCCTTATAACTTCAGTGTGAATAGCGAGACTACTTCGGCAAGCTGAATAGGCGGCTATATCTAATTGCTGTAGCTTTTCATGATATAATCAAAACAGTTCGTTTTAATGGCCTGTTTTTGATTTGTTTTTATATGGACAGCAGAGTGAATGGTTTATTTTGAGACTTTAACAATATTTACATACTACATAAAACTAAATAAAACTCTTTTATTTAAAAAAATGGATTTCTAAGATATGAGCCATTTAAATTTGGTTTAAAAATGGGTTTCTGGGCCAATGCCATAGAACCACCATGTTTGGTTTCTTAAAGCTCCTACCCGGTGAATGGCTCTTTAAAGAGGCATTTTTAAAGATAAGATATGGTAGCATGAAGAACGTTTTTAAAGTTTTAGGTTCCAATTAAAAGTTTATGTTCATGCCAAAAAAAAAATGGAACCTTTGTTTTTATGAGTGTACATGCCGTTATGCGTCGTTTCACAACCTTCTTAAGCACCGAGCTCTGGTATGGGTGAACATGTATTGTAATTGATAACAGTAATAACACTTAAAAACACTCACTCACTGTTAAAGCTAAGTAATGGCTTAGCTAATCTCAAAGACTAAGATCTCAGGACAAAAAACAACTGAAACCACATGACTGCAAAGATTAATCCTGTTTTCTGCGTCTTTTACAAATTGCTGTATGACAAAAATATCAAAGATATTTCAGTAAGGAATTATAAATAAGACTCCAAACACTTTGCTTATGTACTCCACTGCATCTTTAGCTGAGCAACAGAAATTCACAGCTCTTATTTTCTCTATAAATTGAAATTTAAAAGAGATGAGATTTAGATTTAAACATTTTGACCAACTCATACTAGATATGGCTGCTGTAAAAACCTCATATCTACAAAATGGTAAGTTTACAGGAGAAGGAAAAAACCTTCACATATAATGAAACAGACATTTTTAAATTATGTCAAGAACTGAAAAATGACAAAAATGGAGTTACAAGGTTTTCTTTCGACAGCAACAATATACTCATAAACTGAGCCAGTATCTTTACCTGCATGTCTCGGCTGATGGAAAGTATCCTCTTAATTCCCAACATATGGAAAGGCAGAGTAGTGTCCATTGGTCAGTGAGGTGTCTGTGTGACCAGAGTCCAATACTGAAGTGGAGGTAGGTCCAGGGTCAGCTGGGGCATCACGCACAGTGTCCAGTGAGAATACACACATCACGTGCTGGTGCGCAGCGCAGCTGATACACTTCAGTGCATCTGCGGTCTTTAAAACTTCAGCAGCGCTCCAGCTCCCAGCAGAGATTTCCCTCCTTCTCTCACTCCACTCTCTCTCACTCTCTCTCTCTCTTTACACACAATCGTGTTCTCTCTCTCTCACTCGCCAGCTTACTACCACACTCCTCCCCCAGTTTGTCCTCTCTGTATGGTTTCATCTGATGGTGTCTCCTCCCTTCTCTTTGTTCTTCTCATGTCTCTCTGATTCTCTCTCTTCCCTCTCTCTCTTTCTTTCTCTCCCTCCTTTCAATTTCTCTATATTTGTCTTATTCTCTGTCTGTCTCTCACACTCTCCTTCTTTTATCTCCTCTCTCCTTCTCCTTCTCTTTTTCTGTTTCTCGTTTTCCCCTATCTTGTTATCTCCGCTCTCTCTCTCTGTCTCTCTCTCCCTATTTCATAATCTCACATGGCCACAGTGATGCCTCTACTCCGCGATCCTCATCCTCCTCTCCTTTTTTCTCGCTCTCCTCATCATCAAAGTTCATATGCCATGCGTGTGCACTCCTCCTCTCCCCTGTGGGGGCTACTATAGCTGGGGATGATTACCCCCCCAGCCTTCTCCAGCTGTCTTCAGCATCATGCTCCGTACACCCCCCAACCCAACCCCCCCACCCCCCAAATCTGTCACTTTGCTTTGTGTCTGCTCACAGCTCTCTTCCAAAACCCATTTCCTTCAGCAATCATGTTTCTCTCTCTCTCTCTCTCTCTTTCCATTTATGTCTGTGATCTCTCTGTTTTAGTTCCACTCTCTATCTTTTTTCTTCTTGCTGTGTGTGGTGTAAAGACCACCTAAGCCACAAGGGGCCTCATGAGTGTGAAGTTTTTTTTCAATCTTGATATTGGTGGAAAATATCTGATGAAGACATCTGTAATGACTTTACTTCTGTATATTTATTTCTATTAGTTTTTATTGTTACATTTAAAAAAATGTTTTTTTTTGTTTATTGTGTATTTATTTTAGTTTATTTTCACAGCAAGTGTATAAAACTATTTGAGTGTATTCTCTGTGAGTAATGCTGGTGGGCTACACCTGCCTCAGTTTTTTTTTCTTTTTACAAAAAAGTGCAGCTTTCCTTGCACTAAAAAAATGCATTGTCCCATTTGCATGTAAATAAAACAGATTACATCAGTGGAGGTATTATCAAAACTAAGCAAAGTGGTGTTGATTTAATACACTGTGTCTGTGTGGAAATGATGTACACATTTGAATGAAGCTATTTCAGTGCCTCGTTATTTTCAGTGTTCAAGCATCTATTCCTCTCTGTATGGTGTAACTCTGTTGGCAACTATCAATGTTGCATATTTGCAAGTCTGCTAAAATTAAAAATCTGTTTTTTCATATCATCACTGTCACTCAAAAACCTTGGATCTTTATTGCCATAAATGGTCAAAAATGAGTTGGAAAGATCTTGTTGACTTGTTCTATTATGATTTAAGAACATTTTCTCCTTCATCTGTAAAGTTACCATTTTAAGATAAGAGGTTTTGTTCAGACAGTGACAATATGGAAAGTTACTGTAAATGATTGAGTTTACTGTATTTTCATTACGGTTTATTTATCTAAACGTGCAGCAGAACGTAACCACGTCAGAGTAATCTTGTGGTGCAGGTAAGTGAGCAGTGACAGGATAATGTTGCTATTTTATTGTTAGTAACTGTTAAAATGGTAAATTACTGTAAAAGTAATGCAATGAGTAGGGAGTAATTTACTGTGATTTTACAGATTTGATTTGATGTCTTATTTTTTCCAAAGAAAAGCTTTGGCTTTGTAAATAAAAAGAAGTACTCCCTTTTTTAGAACAAGCAGCCTCATAACGACCAAGTTATCTTATCACTCTGATGCCATAAGGTCCCCACAGAAAGCTAAACACATTGCCTTAAACATACACATTAAACACACATTCATTCCATATTACTCTCTGCCCCTGTGCCCTTGTGAATCAGAGTGGGTGTCGGCCAGCATGAGCACTGAGCTGCAGGCTCCTTAAATGCGGGTCATTTCCCTGCTGACAGAACCGCTGCCCATGAGGATTTTATTCAGGCATTCCCTCGCTACACTAAACATTGCCTCTACTCAGCATGTGAGCACTACACATCACCCTACACTGTAACGGTGTGGATATGATATGGACGATTCCCTACCTCAGTGCCTCTCATGCTGCTACTATGAAGTCATTTTTCAGCCTTCTGACATGCAAAGCTGCTAGAGGAGCATCCCACCACACTGTTCAGAGCCGAAATTCAACTACTTTGAGTTTTCTAAAGGTCATGTGATAAATTATGCAAAATGTGTTGAACTTGGTTTTTTTTGCAATTAATTGTACCTCACAGAAAGCTTCTTTCATGTGTTCAGCACATATTTGTGCAAATAAACGAAAAAGGCCTTTTTTAATAGCCTTACTTGTTCCCATGGGTGCTGATAATTCTGGAAGGTGCTGTAGGAAAGCACCTTAAAGACCCAGCGAACCTACATCGATCAGGCATAACATTATGACCACCTCCTTGTTTCTATGCTGATTGTCCATTTTAACAGCTCCACTTACTTTATAGGTGCATTTTGTAGTTCTACAATTACAGACTGTAGTCCATCTGTTTCTCTGCATACTTTGTTAGCCCCCTTTTACCCTGTTCTTCAGGGTAAAAGTAAGTGTAAGTATTATTGCTACTGAGAGCTGATTGGTTGGCATTACTGCTACTGAGAGCTGATTTGTTAGCATTACTGCTACTGAATGTTGATTGGTTGGCATTACTACTATCAAGTGGTTGGTAAACGGATCAGCTCATTGGCTGAAGAGGTTCATACTCACTGACGTCATGAACATACATAAGGCACTATAAACTAAAACTGGAGTTAAAAATGCTCAAAAATATAACAGCAGTGTTAAAATGTTTAATGATGTTCTGAGTTCATGAAATGAATTTATAAAAAGTTGACTTGAGCCAATGCAAAGTACAATGAAAAACATGTTGCAAACACATAGACACGATGCAAGTTGAGAAAACACTATGATCAACATGACTACATCTAAGCTACATTTCAAATACGAGCTGGAATTGCAGAAAACACATGCAACTACAGAAACACTGCAAAGCCAGTCACAACACAATGGAAGTGAGTCACAAAACAATGGAAGTGAGCCACAACATAATGGAAGTGAGCCACAACACAATGGAAGTGAGCCACAACACAATGGAAGTGAGCCACAACACAATGGAAATGGACACTAAAGCTTCCCAATTCCCATTATGATACAATGATAGTGATCTGCGCAAATAAAAGTTAACTTACTTTTACCAGTGAATATTTATGTTGCATTGAATTTAAAAAATTTAATGGCTCGACCCCCCTTTGAGTGTCCTATGGAAAAATTTCTATTGTATTGTCATTTTTTTTCTGGAATTGCATGTCTTGCAATGCATTTGTAAAATTCTTTAAACTCTTTAAAATGTGTTTTCTGGGTGTGCAGCTTATTTTTATTTTGCAATGCTTTGGATCTGTTTGTGGGCCACCATATTAAAGTCATGCTTTAAGTATTTTATTGACAATGACAGATGTAACTCTGACCTGGTCACGTCAAGACTTGGCCAGACTCACCCAAGAAGGTGCCTGATACCATTCATGTACATTTATTCACAGAAGGAAAAAGATTCTAATCCATTTCTGGATCTGCATCAGTAAAATGTATTTGTGGAGGCTTTTACAATGAACTAGGAAAATGCCCTAATATATAAGGACTGCATCATCAACTGTGTTATGGACAACTTATGAATACATTAAGTTCTCTCCAAAGTAAGCACTCAACGTCACAACATCCTGGATGGTTAAAACCCATAAACACGCTTTAGACCCTTCACTTCTCGTAGCTCTTAGTCGGGAAACAAAAGGATTTGCAGATGTATAAATTATTTTCATGATTCATCATGGTTTGGGCACATTCCCACTTTGTATGCATTTGTTTTCATGCCATTCATAATATAATGTATATATATATATATACATATATATATACATTATATTATGAATGGCATGAAAACAAATGCATTTGCTAAACAGTGCAGCACTCTGAAAGATAGCAATGTTCACAAAGCACCTACTGTACAATACCCATGTTTACACAACCTTTTCTGACTTTTTTGCCCTGTTTACTCTGTATTGCATCATGCTGTGTCTGGGTAAATGTGGATGTGCTGTATAATGTGATTTTGTATGGCTGTTGTACCTGGATTTGTAGCAAGCAGTTCAAAAGCATTTACCCACACATCTGCGCTCTCTGATACTTTCCTTGCTGTAGGGAAAGTTATCCAGACACAACTTAATCACTGTTAAGCACCTATACACAAACCCAATTCTAAAAGAAGATGGGAGAGTGTGTGCAATGCAAATAAAAAACAGAATGATTTGTTAGTCCATTGTGACCTGTCTTTAAATGAAAGTACTGCCAAAACAAGATATTTAATGTTTTATTGTGTCAACCTTATTGTTTTTTTGTAAAAAAAAAACAAACAAACAAAAAACCTATTAATTCTTAAATTGATGCCTGAAACACATTCCAAAAAGTTGCCATAGGGGCAATTTCAGACTACAAATGTTATTAAATGTTCAGAAGACATTTTAAAATAGGTGATGCAATCATGCATGGGTAAAAAAGGGCCATCCAAAAAAGGTCTAGAGCAGGAGTGTCAAACTCAACCAGTAAAGGGGCCATATTAAAAGTCCCATCAAATCCGTGGGTCACAGAAAAAAAATGATTTCATTTTTAATTAATGTTGTGCTGTAACCGTAATTGGCCAAAGTTTATTCAAATTATGCAAAAACATCAGCAAATACAGACATTTGTAGTAGACTTTGAAATATTGCATGGACCCAGGAACTCAGTCGTTTAAACCCACGTGTTTGCCTGAACTAGACACCTGACATCCTCCTGTGCTGTTCATTAAGTTCATTAAGACCTGGGCGCAGTTTCTGAGCTGCTGAGCTGATCTTAAGTGTTTATATTGGTTGAACTGCAGCTGAGATATATTTTGTGTATATGACTGGAGTGCAACTGTGTAGAATTGAAGTGTAACCGCTGTCCTATAGACTGTTGTTGGGGAAGGGGAGTCGGAGCACATTTTGTTGCAGTGCATGCTGGGGACTGTAGCACAATGTATTATTAATATTAATAGAATATTAAAAGAACTCTAGAATATTCTAGACATGAGTAATCTGAGAGCACCTTTAATGCTGAAATATATATATATATATATATATATATATATATATATATATATATATAATCCTTGTTTTTATGCTCGTTGTCCACTTTATCAGTTCCACTTACTATATACAGTATCTCAAAGAAGTGAATGCACCCATTACATTTTTGCAAATATTTTATTCTATCTTTTCATGGAACAACACTATAGAAATGAAATGTGGATATAGTTTAAAGTAGTCAGTGAACAGCTTGTACAGCAGTATAGGTTTACTGTCCTCTGAAAATGACTCAACACACAGCCATTAATGTCTAAACAGCTTGCAACACAAGTGAGTCCACCTGACAGTGAACATGTACAAATTGTGCCCAATTGTGTAGTGTGAATCACAGGTGTGAATGGGGAGCAGGGCTGTTAAATTTGGTGATTTGGGTACAATTTGCTGGATATTCAACATAGCACCTGATGGCAAAGAACTCTCTGTGGATTTGAGAAATAGAATTGTTGCTCTCCACAAAGATGGCCTAGGCTATAAGAAGATTGCTAACACCCTGAAACTGAGCTATAGAACAGTGGCCAAGGTCATACAGTGGTTTTCCAGGACAGGTTCCACTCGGAACAGGCCTTGCCAGGGTCAACCAGAAAAGTTGAGTCCACGTGTTCAGCGTCATATCTAGTGGTTGGCTTCAACAAATAGATGCATGAGTGCTGCCAGCATTGGTGCAGAGGTTGAAGAAATAGGAGGTCAGCCTGTCAGTGCTCAGACCATAGACCATAAACCCAACTGAGCACCTGTGGGACATCCTCAAGTGGAAAGTGGAGGAACACAAGGTGTCTAACATCCACCAGCTCTGTGATGTCATCATGGAGGAATGGAAGAGGATTCCAGTAGCAACCTGTGCAGCTCTGGTGAATTCCATGCCCAAGAGGGTTAAGGTAGTACTAGATAATAATGGTGGTCACACAAAATATTGACACCTTGAGCACAATTTGGACATGTTTACTGTGAGGTGTATTCACTTGTGTTGCCAGTTATTTAGACATTAATGGCTATGTGTCGAATTATTTTCAGAGGACAGTAAATCTCTACTGCTATATAAGCTTTCTATAGTGTTGTTCCATGAAAAGATATAACATATTTGCAGAAATGTGAGGGGTGTACTCACTTTTGTGAGATACTGTAGGTGCACTTTGTAGTTCTACAATTACAGGCTGTAGTCCATCTGTTTCTCTGCATTCTTTGTTAGTCACCTTTTACCCTGTCTTTCAGTGATCAGGACCCCCATGGACCCTCACAGAGCAGGTACTTTTTGGGTGGTGGATCATTCTCAGCACTGCAGTAACACTGATGTGGTGGTGGTGTGTTAATGTGTGTTGTGCTGGTACGAGTAGATCAGACACAGCAGTACTGCTGGAGTTTTTGAACACTATCAGAGATGATAACTCATCTGGTGCCGCACAGTTCATGTTGGTCATCCTCTAGTCCTTCATCAGTGGTCTCAGGTGCTGCCCACAGGATGCTGTTGACCGGATATTTTTGTTTGGTGGATAATTCTCAGTACAGCAGTGACGCTGAGGTGTCACAGAATTAACTAATCACTGCTATCTGTTAAACCAGACCACCTTAACTCAATTCAAACCCGCACTAGATCACACCCCAGCATGCTATACCGCAGAGGGAATCCCCCGGGGCCTTCCAGGCCTTCAGAGAAGGCTTACTGATTCCTGGAAACTAAAGAACATGTCTGTAATTTCAACTCTTTTTTTATTTAATTATCATGCTCATTGAGGATGTAATGTAACAAAGCCAAAAATGGAGGTTTTCATTTCGTTGGTGTCACAAACTACATTTTAATAGACTAGGAACAAGAATGTAAGTCACACATTCATCACACATTAGTTTTTTTTTTTTTAAATGGCAGTAGAAATGTTTAACAGCTTAAATGACCAGGGCCCACCGGCAGGCTCAAAGCTTTATTACACACTGAATAAAGAGCCTTAGTATGTCATAATCCTGTGATTTTAAGGGGTCTCACCTGATACACAAAAGAATTTTCATGATTAATCATAAACGTTCATGATTCAAACTACATTTCCCGATTTACTGCATACAAATAACTCGGCAGCTTGTATCCTGGAAATGATTCTAGAAAAAAAATTACCATCTTTGGTAACATTTTCAGAAAAGTTCAAACACTCTTTTCTAAACCAAAGTGGGTAGCTGGAAAGTACCCAGCAGTTGAGAGTAATCCTACCAACTGCTTTCTCCACACCAGCTCATATGAAGTATTGTGCTATATAGAGGTGAATGGACCACATCACAAACATGCAGGGGTGGGTAAAGTAGTCTAAAGACTTTCTCAGGTAAAAGTAATGCTACTTAACTGAAGTAATCACTGAAACAGAAATAGGAGAATAGTAGAAAAGTGCTTTTTGCTAAGTCACTCCTAAAACCTGTCCTAGATGCTCCATATTTTTGTGTTGTGGGTGTGAAAGATGTGAACCATCTGGGAGTCCCTGAGGACCAGTTTGGGAAGCAATGATTTAGCAAAAAGCACTTGAGTGGGTGTAAAAAGTATCAGGTGACAAAATACCATGTTGAGTTCTCTATGGAACTGCAAGGAAAAGGAGATTCTTTTGATCCAATGAAATTTAACAGAATGAAATTTATCCCAGAAACAGAAAGAAGAATGAAATACAAATGGCTGACATATCAATTACTTTTCTTACTAATATTTGAATATGCTTAAAAGTATTACAATTTCAGATCTGTTCTCTCTAAAGTCAGCTGGTGTATTATTAATTGTTGTTTGAGCAGTGTCTTTGCATACTTCTGCAGGTTCACATTCAAGGTTTTTTACACTGGTCAGTTCATGGTCTCATCAATAACCCTAAGGCCACCACCGTAGACATTGAGGTTTCCCCTTTCAGGCTTTACGGATACCTTAGTATAGTCTGATTGGAATACGTCTCCACACAAAGGGTTTACCATCAGTCTGATGTTAAGTGTTTTTTTATGTGAAATATTTCTGATTTTATTAAACATTACATCAACCAACCTATAGTTTACCCATGGTTAAAGTGTCCGAATACTTTTTAGGCCACTGTGTATTTGAGCATAGACACCTAATGAGCTTATTTCAACTTAAAAAATTACAGACTGCCAAAGCAAATGTGAGCCAGTGGCAAGAGTATTAGGGCTAATGAGATTGAGTCATGTGCATTCAGATCTCCACAGGAGAGGAAGTCGGGAATGAATATTCAACTAGTCTGTAAAAAACCCCATGCTGTTCATGTTTACAAGCAAAACAGAGGGGATTTGATATGCAGCCGTTTCCTGTGTGTAGTGACACAGCATAACCTGATTTTCACCGACAGCTGGAGAACTGAGAAACACTGCTTAAACGTAACATAAGCTGCGACGCTGCTGGGAACCAGCTCCCATTGCTCCATATGTTGGTGAGAAGCATGGCAGCAGGTCTTGTTACTAGCACACTTTCATCTTGTTAACAATCAGTTCATTTTATCATGATATCAAGGCCAGGAATGGTGGAGCATGCAGTCAGAGCAATCTGCTGACAAAGTGATTTAAAAACACTATTAATTAAAAATGCAAAAAACCACAACATATCGCAAACAGAGGAAGAACGTTAGGGGCCAAGTCATTCCCCAGTAGGGAGGTCGTGTTCGGAGTACTGCTGGAGGACAGATGATCCACTTCCATCTCTAATACACCTGTGGGCCGGAACAGACCACAGCCCCGTCATCGACACTTTACTAAGAAACCATGCAGTCTGGCCGTCTCAATCGCTCTGAACGCTATGCTAATGAGTGTGGTCACTTCCTCACTGAGCAAGTACCTATTTATGTTACACCCAGCTGATGTGCAATTGAGGTAAATCGCTTTAAAGGCAGCCTCTAACCTCTTGAGTCCCTAGCTTAGTTATTAATTATGAATTAATAAATTAAACCAAGACAGTTATTGCCAAGGAAAAACTGCATACAGTAGTTTGCAAAAGTCATAAACAACACTTCATATCTTTCACACTCAAAATCCCATGACAGGCCCTGGTCATTTAAGGGGTTCATTTCCATTCAAAATGACCATTAAGTACAAATGATCAATTTTTCAGAAAGTTTGAAGAAATATGGGGTCCTAACAGCTGTGCAAGTCCTGGTAGAAAAAACTGTCACCATCTGATGAACAGTACTTGAAGCTTTCATCTTTTGAGAGACAAGAGAAAATTAAGCTGCTTCAGATCTGAAAACATCCACAGGTGTTTCTGTCCATCCTTCCACTGTGAGAAGACGACTCAGCGCTATGGGTCTGAAAAGATGTGTAGCAGCCAAGAAGCCCTTACTGAGAAAAAGAAATAGATAAATAGAGAAATAGAGAGTGTGGACGAAACCAGTCCTGCGTGTTCGTTGATGCAAAATAAATGAGACGAGTAGATCAGACTGAAGTGAAACAAACAGTTTTATTACAGAATTCTGGAGAGGTTACAAACAGAGAACATGCATCATGTATCTCCCAAGTAAGCTCTGACCCCTTCTCATCTGACTCCCTTTTTATAGTCGCATGACCGCTCCTTCCTTACCCCAGCCTCCAATGTGTGCGTTAGGCCATCTCACTAATCCACATCATAAAAGTTTAAGGGTGCGCTCGAGACGTGAGTGCGTCTACAAGGTCAGCTTAAGGTATTCCCTGTGTTTACCAACTCCCCCTGTTTTCCAGACAATGGCTCTGCTTATCTGACCAGATGAACCACATGTGTGGTGTGCTAATCCCAGGGTCTACTACTATTAGCTTCGAGGTATTTCCTGTTATCTGACATCTTTGTGTATTCCACCGTTAGTCAGCACACAGCCTTATGTGCTGACTCTTAGCTCTTAGAATTGTACAATATGACCATTAAGCTTTCAATGCTAAACATAATACATCTTAAAAGAGTAATATGAACAATACTAAGGCTAATAATTCCACAAGAGATAAATAGAAATAGAGAGAAGTTTAGCATCGGTGCTGTTCTGTACTAAAGTTAGCAAAAACAGAAAATTAAACTGAAGGCTAAATCAGATCATGCAGTCATGCAAGCATAGAAGCTACTCTGCGTAAACCATTATTGCTAAGCAATGACTTGATAAAGCACTGTTGTGACCCCGAAGGTATGATTCCGTTCTCTTCTGAACCGGTCCACAGAATGTTGGAGATGAGAAATGGAGGTTGGCCAAGCTGTGAGGTCAAACCTGCTCAAGATAAAGCTTCACACTCATGTTCTCTACGTCTCATTTTATTTGTATTAATAAACCGTGGGCGGGATAGAAAGGACCTGTGCTCTTTAACCCATGCATGAGAACATATGGCAGTAATGCAGAGTGGCTGGAGGCCATGCGATGTTTCAGTGGTAGTATGACACACAGTGAGTATGATGGACCCACGCAGGTGTTATGTAACACTTTTCTGCACAAAGAGTGGAGTGGCTGCAAGACATCAGCAGTATTATACATCCTCATAGCCCCACATCACTATTCAGTACATTCTGTCAGCCCACAAACCGCTCCAGAGTTATGAATGAGCCCATCTGAAGTGCAAGCTGTGAACGTGAACTCAAATCCACTGACTGACACATTAGTACTAGAAGCTTATTTTGGTGCAGTGGTGGAAGATTACAACCCTAATTCCACTGAAGTTGGGACGTTGTGTAAAACATAAATAAAAACAGAATACGATGATTTGCAAATCCTTTTCAATCTATATTCAATTGAATACACTACAAAGAAAAGATATTTAATGTTCAAACGGATAAACTTTGTTTTTTGCAAATATTCACTCATTTTGAATTTGATGCCTGAAACACGTTCCAAAGAAGTTGGGACAGGGGTAACAAAAGACTGGGAAAGTTGAGGAATGCTCAAAAAACACCTGTTTGGAACATTCCACAGGTGAACAGGTTAATTGGAAACAGGTGAGTGTCATGATTGGGTATAAACGGAGCATCCCTGAAAGTCTCAGGCGTTGACAAGCAAGGATGGGGCGAGGTTCACCACTTTGTGAACAACATTGTTGAGAACAATGTTTCTCAACGTGCCAATGTGCCCCTGTCCCAACTTCAGATCTGAAGTTAATGATGCCTTCACATGTGCAAGTTACCCATGCCATGGGCACTAACACACCCCCAGACCATCAGAGATGCTGGCCTCATGTGGACTCATCAGACCACAGGACACTTTTCCACTTTGCGTCAGTCCATCTCAGATGAGCTCGGGCCCAGAGAAGCTGGCGGCGTTTCTGGGTGTTGTTGATATATGGCTTTCGCTTTGCATGGCAGAGTTTTAACTTCTGCTTGTAGATGGAGTGACGAACTGTGTTCACTGACAATGGTTTTCTGAAGTGTTCCTGAGCCCATGTGGTAATATCTGTTACAGAATGATGACGGTTTTTAAACGCAGTGCTGCCTGAGGGATCAAAGGTCACAGGCATTCAATGTTGGTTTTCTGCCTTGCCGCTTACTTGCAGAGAATTTCTCTAGATTCTCTGAATCTTTTGATGATATTATGGACTGTAGATGATGAAATCCCTAAATTCATTGCAACTTCACGTTGAGAATCTTAAACTGTTGGACTATTTGCTCACACAGTTGTTCACAAAGTGATGAACCTCACCCCATGCTTACTGGTGAACGACTGAGCCCTTTAGGGATGCTCCCTTTATACCCAACATGACACTTACCTGTTTCCAATTAACCTGCTCACCTGTGGAATGTTCCAAACAGGTGTTTTTTTTAGTATTCCTCAACTTTCCCAGTCTTTTGTTGCCCCTGTCCCAAATTCTTCGGAACTTGTTGAAGCATCAAATTCAAAATGAGTGAATATTTGCAAAAATCAATAAAGTTTATCTGTTTGAATATTAATCTTGTCTTTGTAGTGTATTCAATTGAACATAGGTTGAAAAGGATTTGCAAATCATCGTATTCTGTTTTTATTTATGTTTTACACAACGTCCAAACTTCATTGGAATTGGGGTTGTAGATAGATAGATAGATACTTTCTTGATCCCTAAGGAAATTTAACAGCCAGTAGCAATCACAGAACACAGGACAGAAACAATAGTAAGGGTGTAAACAATATAACAAAGAATAAATATAAAAAACTCCTATCTACAAATAGAAAAATACAACAATCTGGTATAAAATCTATAACCTGAGATGAAAGAGGCAGTGCAACTAGATATGTTCAGATATGCACAGGTAACGGCATATAATAACAATACTGACTAGATATGTGCAGATATGTATAGGGAGAGGTGTATAATAACAAAACTGACTAAATATGTGCAGATATGTACAGGTAACGTCGTATAATGACAATACTGACTAAATATGTGCAGATATGTACAGGTAACGTCGTATAATGACAATACTGACTAAATATGTGCAGATATGTACAGGTAACGTCGTATAATGACAATACTGACTAAATATGCGCAGATATGTACAGGTAACGTCATATAATGACAGCTCTGTGACAGCAACCTGCCACTAAACATGCTCCTCCTGTCCAAGATGGTGTGCAGCGGGTGGCCATCATCCTCCATGATGGAGAGCAGTTTGTGCAGAGTCCTTCTCTCGGTCACCTAGACCACAGAGTCCAGTTCCACGCCGACCACTGACGCCGCTCGCCTAACCAGCTTTTTGCAAAGCAAAATGTCAACCACATGAGCTGTTTCAGATAAAAACCCTTCACGATGCAGGCTATAGTCAGTAGCAAATTAGCCTCAAAAGTGCTACATTCAAAAATTATGTCTGAAAATGCCCAGCAAGAACAGATTATTAAAATATCCAGTGTTAGATAAAACTAATAGATCACAGACTAATAAAGACAACGTTAAAAGCCTTTCACTTGCCATTAGGAAGACATGGTTGAAGACAAAGCTGAAATGTGGGCCTGTTGTAAAAACAAAATGCAGACCACTGTTTTGGAGGTGTTCTGGTCTTTAGCCTTACAGCTCGAGGCATAAAGGCATACTATCAAACAGGCCAACCACACAGCATTTTCACTCAACTGACCTTGAAGAGAATGAATGAACGTTCAATGAGTTCCGCTCAGCCTTATTGAGAAACACCTCCTCTCACTTGCAAATGCTTTTTCCACAGCAACACCAAGAGCATAATGAAAGCTTCATTTCCTCAATCTTGGCAAACAAAACATATATAGATGTGCATAATTGTGTACATAACACAGTAGAGGGAAGCATTGCCACTAACATGTTTCACTGTTTTTAGCAGATTTCATGAAGCAAAAATAACATTAATTTCTTCTGTGTTTACATAACTGGCGTATTTAACAGGATCTCCACCCTCAGGTACACAGAACTTGGTAGGCTGGCTCAGCTCGATCATCTGCATTTATTGGGTTTATTATCTAGCAATCAGATTTCCCAGTAACAGAGGACCACTTTGGATTAGAGTGATTCATGTTATAAAAGACATAGGCTTGCTGGAGAGGCTGCACAGCCCTCAGTTTGCATCAACTGAGCCAATAACATTAGAACTCATTACAAAGCAGCTCCAGCGTTCATTGAAAAAGCACCCCCTTGTTCTCTGTGGAGAAGCGTATATGGTCAAGGCTATGCACTTCGTTCTTCCAATTGCCCACATCACTGTAAATGTTGGACCATGCAGTGAGTTGGCTTGTGTTGCTAGGAGATAGTTGCCACCTTTCTCCGTTTTTTTTCTCCGACTTTTGCCTATGGGTATCATGCTGGGCTTTGAGGGTTGCAGGTTTGTATTGTAACACATTGATGATACCCGGTTCATACATGCAGCACAGAAGAATATGTGCTAAAAAATAATATTTAGCCATAGCTCACACACTGGAGCATCACAGTTGAAAGCTCCTTCCCAACTACTGCAATAAATCAAATAAACATGAACCACAGGACACACTTCAATGTTTAAATGTTGAGGTGCCCCATTACCTAATGCAATAGCAAGCTAACAGAACAATCACAGTATATTTGGGTCATTAGTCCTTTTGGAGTGAGAATCCAGGTGAATAAATTTTTTTTAAATATCAATTTCTAAAGACACTGGTGTTCTATGAATATGGTGTAACACCAGTGACGGTGGCATCAGTGACATTCTGGGTAAAACTGAGGATTTTGTAAATTGGCTGACTTGTTGGTGGTCAGGCGACTTTGAGCAACTATTTAAAACCAGTAATAAAAATGATATATGGTGTTTTTTTTTTTTTTTTTTAAATTACCCAGCCATTCGCTATATTACCCAGAAATATAGTGAGCAAAGGTGAACTTGCCTTCTCAGGCCTTGAGATGCTTTCTCTCTTATGAGCCTTGACCCAAGGAAGCAGTTTAATAGAGCTGAAAATACTGTGTTAAAATGTGACATGAGAGTCCTGATAACAACAGTGACCACAATCTATGTGACAAATTAATTTTGTAAGTAAAATGCATATTTTTCAAATGTAACATAACATTAATGATATAAAAAGTAAACATGAATCTGTTTCATACAAATTCCTCAGTTAAATCTCTTGACCCCTTTTTTAAAATGAAACTATTTTTTTCAAATGTTGAAAACTGGTTTTGCTTCAAGCTGTTTTACAGATGCGGAGCATGAAACAGGATAAAAAAAGAAAAATCAGAGAATCAAAGGGAAAGTATTTAATCGTAGGTCAACTGTGTAAATGTACATTCAGACTTTTGGAGCTGTGCCTCATATTTTAAGCATCTTTTTGGCCATCTTTTGCAAACTTTGTGACATGGTTTCCCCTCCAAATGGAGAATTTAACAGCAACCCATTAACAGCAAAATTGCAACATTGAACATTGCCAATACAACATGATAAGATTCAAGTTCAGATTGGACTAGATGTAAACCCCATCTTAGCCAAATCATAATTTTCCTAAGGAGTTTTTTGGTGATGCTATTGTTGTTGGGTCCACAGAAGTTAAAAGTAATCAGCTTATTTTCAGTTACCAGTAAAACGGTGTGGAGGCAAAAATAAAGGGCTTAGCCCCACATGCTCATTTATATCAGCCACCAATGTGAACATTAAAATTTCTGCATTATTTAATTGTTAAAATATGCCCAATGTTGTTCAGATTGCTTTAATGTGAAATGCAACCTAATCAGAATTGTTCATGGCAGTAGTGATAATAAGAAGTCTTGAAGGGGTCAAACATGGGGTCATAACGAGAACCATAAAACCATGAATTGTGTAATGGAAGCATAGGTAAAAACTCCCAATGTTTATGAAGACATTTTAATTCACTGTTATTTTACAGCAACAAAATCACTCATATTGCCCTCACATTGACCACTGCCTGTGCTACTGCCTTTGTGACTACAACTGATGAAAGTTCACTCCTCTTTCTCATCTCTCTGCTTTCATTAGCTCTCCAAAATGGACCACACCTACATTACAGGCCTTAGAATCATCCCTAGCATTATTTATTTATTCAGTACATCTGGTGTGTTGTGACATCACATCATAAATGTTTGATATATTAATGGGGGCTGATTTTACAGGACTAAATGTTTCATGCATCATAGCAGTACATGCATGCGTTCATGTTAAGAGTGAGAGGCAACCAGTTTAATGTTTGAGAGGGTACAGGACTGTAAAATGCTCAGGAACTACTATCTTAGATAATTCGCAACAAAATTAAGTGAATTTTAATATTAAAATGAATTATACATGAATCCCCTATTATAACGTTCAAGTTTAAACTTATCATTGAAAATTATATCATGTATCTTAAAATCTGCTCTCTCAAAAAACATAAAGGTGCCTTTGCAAGGTAACATTCACTTGCATGCAAAAGTTTTGGCACACCTCATCAAATGACATTGATTTTGTAAGTGAAAATAAACACATCAGAATAAAAAAACAACTTTACAGAGAACTGTAGAGTTGAATACAGAGCTACTGTTTACTTGCAGAATTGAACATAATGTGGGAAAAATAAAGCATGCAACGTGGCTTGTGCAATACTTATGGCACCCACTGTGCGCTAAATGTTTGCAGAAAACTGCATATTTCATTTCCCTTTAAAGGATGTGTTAACATATTGTCAATAAGGAAATCAACAAAATGTGGAATTTGACCATCAGTGTTCAAACATTTGCATGAGCCTGTAGAAGAACCTTTCATTTGATTTTCGCAACTGAGATGTGTGAGTGTGAACAACCCATATGAACTTTAGAGAACATCCGCATAAGCTTATGGTTCTAAGGAGAACCCTTAACCCCTTAAATAGCCAGGGTCCACTGGCAGGCCTAAAGTTTTATTACACACCTCTAGAACTTAAGAATAGCCCAGACATCCCTGAAGTTACCGAATAATAAACTTTAGTATATAATAAGCCTTATAATAAGGGGTTTTAAGGGGTTAAACTGGTATAGAGACTTTACATTATCAGATCCTTTAAAAGGTTTTACACAAATTTCTATTTTCAACTCGGTTCTTTAAAAAAACAAAAGTGCTTCTTCTGTAGCTTCTCTCAAAGAACACTTTGTAGAACCTTTTTTTCTTTAAAGAGTGTAATAAACTTATCACATTGATAGAGAAACATTTGCCAGAGTGATAGGAAGCAGTTTATTTGAACATGGTATATGTACTGAACATATAGTGAGATGTTCATTATTCACAGAGCCCTGTGAGTAATATCCATTACGGGATGGACAGGTGGACTTTGCTCTAGAACATTTCCATTGCAGCTGGAAGTAGCTGGACCTGTCATAGTTGTTGACACAGACTTATTGACAAATACCTCATTGCGTATTTGCAGCCTTCACCCTACACAATTTATCTTCTAAATAAACATGGACATTTATAGCATTATACATAACTGTAGTATGCTGCAAAACCTTCAGTTGTTAGTAAAACATACAACAAGGTGCGTCTAAAGATCTGTAAAATGTTTCTACGCTCATTGTCCATTTTATCAGCTCCACTTACTACATAGGTGCACTTTGTAGTTCTAGTTACAGACTGTAGTCCATCTGTTTCTCTGATACTTTGTTAGCCCCCTTTTACCCGGTTCTTCAGTGGTCATGACCCCCACTGGACCAGCACAGAGCAGGTATTATTTTGGTGGTGGGTCATTCTCAGCACTGCAGTGATACTGGTGTGTTAGAGTGTGTTGCGTTTGTACGAGTGGATTAGACAAAGCAGTACTGCCGGAGTTTTTAAACACTCAATGTCCACTCTATTACTATCACTCCGCACCTGCATTGTTGGTCCACCCTGTAGATGTAAAGCTCATCTTTTGCTACACAGTTTGTTTTGGTCATCCTCTAGCCCTTCGTTGGTGGTAACAGGACACTGTCCACAGGACACTGTTGACTGGATATTTTTGGTTGGTGGACTGTTCTCAGTCCATCAGTGGCACTGGGGTGTTTAAAAACTACAGCTGCACTGGTGTGTCTGATCCACTCGTACCAGCACAACACACACTAACACACCACCACCAGGTCAGTGTCACCGTAGTGCTGAGAATGATCCACCACTAAGTACCTGCACAGAGTACCTGCTCTGTGTGGTGGTCCTGTGGGGGTCCTGACCCCTGAAGAACAGGGTAAAAGGGGGCTAACAAAGTATGCAGAGAAACAGATGAACTACAGTCTGTAATTGTAGAACTACAAATTGCACCTATATAGTAAGTGGAGCTGATAAGACAAGCATAGAATGAGCATAAAAACATAATGTTATGCTTGATGTATATTTTGTTAAATCATTTTAGTTTATGCAAGAATGCAAACATCTTACAATAAGAGTACATAGAATACCATAAATACATCAAACTATGCATGATAAACCATTAATTTATTCATGTAATGTATCAAGAGTCATCACGAGTATGCATAAAGTTACCATGTATGCCTTAATGCAGGATATGAATGAATGCAATAATTAAGGTGCCAATATCATAATATTACAGGAGTTATTCATTGTGCTCATGCAGGTCTTTGTGATAAAGACCTATATGATGGAAAGACTGAATAGTGACATATTTATATATTTAATATATAGATATATTTTATAAACATTTATGTAACAGAAAATGCAGCTGATACCTTAAGCTATTTAGCATCTCCACTCTTTATTCTTATTATTACTTCTATTCTTCTCAGATGACCTGCTTTCAGTTTTTCAAAACATTTGCAGCAATATTTTCACACCTGCAAAGTCCAGTCTTAGAAGTTCCTTGTACTTTCTTAGATCCATGTTATTGCAATTCCGAATTTAATATCAGAATTCCATAAAACCTTTCTGCACATCTCAGGTGCCCAGTTTCGCTAATGAAAATTGTCTATTTTTCTCAGTAAGGGCTTCTTTACATCCTTTACAGAAACACCTGTGGATGTTTTCAGATCTGAGCTTGAGTTTTCTCCTCTCTCTCAAAGATGAAAGCTTCACATACTGTTTATATGATGGCTTTGGTGGTCTACCAAATCATTTGTTAGAAATCCTATTTTATCTTGCTTGCTTTTCCCTTGACATCCCCCTTTATTGTGCAAGTAGATTACCTCATATCTAAAAAAATCTCCTTTAGCCATTTTAGATGCACATAAAGAACCTGTGAGGCAGCTGAGGTGTGTATGTGTAGTTGCTTGTATGAAAGTTAGTGGGTCTTTGAAAATAACAATGGGAACATAACATCACTGACTCCTTTTAGCTTTTGTTGGGAACAGCTGTAACTGGTAGCTTTTACTATACTACGCTATACTTAGCATTAGAGTCTTTTCTGAAGTCTGAAATATATATTTCTTGCTTGATTTTTTTTGGCAATGAAAAATGAACGATGCCATAAAGGAAAACTGGTTTGACATTGGAATATTTGAATAAGGAGAATTTGATGCATAGAATTGACATACCCTGAACCTCAAACACTGTCGCGTCCTCCTTCAAATACAAATACTGTATTTGCAAAAGAGAAACATGCGATTTCCCGTATCCTACACAATCTCTGTCAGGCCTTCAAAGTTTGTGGCCCTCAAAGTAAAGTGGTAAAACATTCCTATATTAGCAAAGCTAAAACATGGCCTGTGTGTGAAATGTTTCATTTTTATGTTTTGTTTTATTCCACTATGTAAATCTCAGCAAATAAATAGAACCTGTGCTATACAGTTTGCAGATCTATAACATATTTAAGTGTGTTCCCTGTGAAGGACATGTTAACTTATTTTCACTTCTAATCAACAAGGCATGTAACTGGACAGAGGATATTCAAACTTTTGCATTTTTCTGGAAAGCCTTAACACAGAACATACACCACCATTTCACTGAAGTGCACTAAATCATTTGTATCATTGTCAGTTCCTTGAAACATCAAAAATTACACATTGTGCTTGCGAACATTATGCATACTCGTTAAATTTAAGGCATATTGTGCTGACGACTGTTATGCATTTTTCACAATAAGGCCATTACTCAACCCTGGTACTTATGTACTTTGAGTGCTCTTTGTGCCACCAGCTGAGATTGATTGAGCCATGGGGAGCATGCACCAACACACACACACACACACACACACACACACACACACACACACACACACACACACACATACACATACACACTCACACATTTGGTTCTGTGGATTGTGGGGACGTGACATAGACTTCAACTCATTACCTGGAGACTTAGCCAGACCTTAACCATAAATACTGCTACCCTAACTCTAATGCCAACCTTAACCTTACCCTAACCTTAAAACAAGTCTTCACCTTAAAATTTTATGATTTACCACAAGTCAGTCCCTACAAGTAAGAAAGGTCCCCACAACATGAGTGTATACATGGCATAAAGCTGACACACACACACACACACACACACACACACACACACACACACACACACACAGCTACGTGCCTTTGTGAGTGGTAACTGACAAACTCACTCTCCAAGGCTGCTTGTTTGGCTCAATTCCCCAAAGTGGAACATGTCCAAAGACCAGGCTGTACCAGCCTGGAGCTTCCCTGATTGTGAAATTTGGGCATCTACAGCCTGTGGTTTTCGGGAATAGAGGGAGTGAATTAGGTATAAATATATAACGCTGCAGGCTTGAGCATCAAATTCTGCTGCCATCCACAGCACAGCAAGAACCTCTGGCCAGAAGAAAAGTTCCATCATGAAGTGGTAAGTTCCCACTATTCTTCTTTATCTTACTGTGCTTCAGTCAGGAACTGCTGTCTGATCAAAACCTCATAGCTCCATTTTTAAGAACATTCATGATGTAAAGACTAACAGAAATGGTCCATAATTACTTGGGAAAGAATCTTAGTTATATTAATTTCAAGCTACACTATATAAGACTTATGTTATTATTGAAATAAATATCACTACTGATATTAAAGCCAGAAATAATCCTTTAAAATTCACAAGTGTTGGATTTTTCCCTAAAGACTTCAGGTCAGTGTATTTCAGACCACATCATGCATCTTTACCCATCAACGTCTCACACACACAGACAAAAAAAAAAGGTCCGGCTTGATGTTTAGGTCTCAAATGCAAAATATTCACTATTTTGATTTAACTAAGATATGATGACAATTTATAATTCACGTAGATCCTTGGAAGATCAACAAGTTCTCATTGAAAGCTTTTTCAATGCACTCGCAATCATCAGATTCATCTCCTCGGCGAAGGGGTCTGAAGTACAAATGATGTTCCAAAATGTTCTTCTGCAAATGTTCTTCCACCAGAGAAGTTTTGTGTAGTGTAGCTTCAGATTCAGATTCAGATTCAGATTCCTTTATTGATCCCAGGGGGAAATTGCAGTTGTTACAGTTGCAGCCATTTTTGTAAAAAATAAACACTTTACTAATAATTTAAGACAATATATAGAATTTACAGTATGTAAATTCTTCACATTCTTCAGTGCGCTTATTCATCTCAGAGGTATGAGGATTTTTTATGAGAACTACAAAATACGAGAAAACTAGAAATCACATGAATTCTTACGGCAAATGAGCCTTCAAATAAAGATAACACTACTAGATTGTATTTACCAATGTACACAATACATACTTATCACTCTTTGTAACTAGAGACTTTAGGGTAGTATTAAGGAGGCTATTCAACGTGTTTTTAAGACCAAAACTGAAAGTTACCTCACTAGAGGTCAGCCAGGGTCATCATCTACTTTGCAACTTTTCCACTGGTGAAAAGAAACCTTGAATCATTCAAAAGCATTGCAAATGAGCTCCTGTGAGCTCCAGACATACACCAGATATTACAGACCAGAGAAAAGCACTGGCCTTAAATAAACCAGAGTCTGTTACTGTTGTACTTTCTTTAAGATCTGCTAGGTGGACTGCTAATGTGATCTTGTTCTCCACAGGTTATCTGCAACAGTATTCCTCTTGGGTCTAATCATCTGTCTATCAGAAACTCTTTCAATGGACAGGATCAAAGAGCACTTTCCAGGTAACAAATAGCCTCCAGAAAGCAATGTTCACATGTAATGTCCTGCTGCAATTCCCTGGAAGGCCATGGCTGTGAAAAGTAAGAAACTGTTTGAGGTTAGATGAAGTATCACTGGTAGAAGGTTCTGCACATTTTGAGCTGTTATGCGTAGCCCAGGAGGTTTTCCTATGTTTCTGGCCTCAGTATCAGTTTCATGAGAAGCCTCCAAGCACTGAGCAGTGTCAGAAATCAATACAGACTCAGGCAAAGGAATAGCAACCATCAGGAAAGCCAGAGGTGAAGTTAATCCATTTTCAATTCAGTATTTCCATACCTTCCAGCACTTTCTCTCTGAGAAAAATTTAAAAATGCAATTTCACAGGATCACACTGGCTAGTCATTCTTATAAATTTCACAATGGTTGCTCTGACAAATGAAAGAAGAATCTTTGAAGGCTAGCCATGCGTATATGATGATTTCATTTATTTATTTATTTTCGTTTCTACTAGACTTTCTTAGTTTGGTTCAGATGATGATTCAGTATACATTAGCATGGCATGAGACAATTTACTGATTTACTGTTTGACGCCTCTCAGCCAATCGTAATCATCTCTAAGCCTTCCTTCCACTGTAAGCGAAGGAAAAATTATGACAGAACCTCTTAGAACAAACCTGCAGTGAGAACGATGATGGCAGCAAATTAGCCAGAATTATTAGGCTAAGAAACGGTGAGAAAGTGTTACTGAGGAGCACATAATGCAGTTAATTCTTGAAACTTTTCAGATTAAACTGTGTAAGACCACATTAACAGCTCAAAACTCTTCAAAACAGGCAGAATTTTGCTGCTAAACTTTGACTTTGCATCTCTTAATACAATGTCTAATGATAACATTACAGAAAACTGTCCTCAGCATCTCCATTGCTCTGACTAGCACCAGTGTTAGCCTTAGCATTAACTCATCTGGGCAGTTTCTGTGGCTTAAGCTTCCTTAACAATAAGCAGTTAAAAAAGTAAACAAAATGTTTCAAATGTATTCCTCTATAAGCTAAAATGTCCTTTGCAGTACAGAATATTCTAGTCAGTTAGCGCAAGTGTTACAGATGCTACTAGGTAGCCTGAACTGAAACAGTCGATTATCAATAAGGTCATAAAAATCAATAAGTTAAAAGAAAATATTATGAATAGTCATAAAAGAAAAAAACAGTAGCAGTGATAAAGTTATACATTTTTTAAGTGTGACTAAAGCTACAGACTCTGGGTATCAGCCCATCCTGCTAATGATTCAGTCTACAAAGTAGGTGCTGTGCGTGTGAGTTTGAGGTTCTGCTTCACCTTTGAGCTCCAAGCATTAAAAGGAGCAAACCAAGCCATGAATAACAATGAACTCTGACGTGAAAGATACCATTAAAGTGTGTTGTTGTAATTTCATGATTTTTGAAAATTGCTTTTCCTCCAATCCCTATTTTGGTTTAGAAACTGAGAAGTCAAGCGCAGATAAAATCATGTGGTTTTTGCTAACGATAGCATGCACTAGCGTGGTTATGCTAACACTGTTTTGAAGGCCCGACATGTAAAATGAGTATTTCATAATGAAGCAACTTTATTGAGAGTTTCTCACAGATTTCATGTATTTTGGTTTGGAAAGTGGATATTCAGCAAGAATACTTTCGTATTGTATTTGAAACTTTCAAATACAGTTTAGTATGCATTAGCATGGTTATGCTAACACTATCACATGTTTTAGACTATAGTATAATGAAGGGTTCATTCATCAGAATCTCTCCCAGATTCAATCAGGCTGGAAAGTCTATTTGCGATTGAAATTGTGCTTTCAACATTTCACATGGAAGGTCCACGAGCTGCCCTCAAATTATCCAGTGCCCAACTGACAAAGTCAGAACAAGGCAGAACAATCTAGGTAAATGGAGTGCTATTACCATGAACATCAAGAAGACTTCGAATTATTACCAGCAGAGGAAAAGAAGGTTGTGAGATTGTCTCATTTGCCAATAATTCACTTTGTAGTCGTCATGTTTTCCTTCCTTGCTCACAGTACAAACTGTCACATGCATTTGCACTCACTGACCATTAATTCAATCCACAGTGCACAGAGACAGGCGTATGGTTGGAGGATCTCTGGCCAAAACCCACGTTCCCTGGCAGGCCATGGTGTACCTCAGCAAGAATATTCTGGATGGTGGCTTTGCTGGAGGAGCTCTGATCGCACCCCAGTGGATTCTGACTGCGGGCAGAAACCTCTTCGTGAGGAAGACTCGAGAACACACAAAGGGAAAAGAGCCTCTAATTCCAAAAGTCTACCTTGGGATCATCCGAAGTGCCGATGCTGGTCCCTCTACTGAAGTGGAGGTGGAGAAGGTAAATACACGGACAAGCCAATTAACCCTTAGAAATCACCATCACCAATGATAAAAGCATGATGCATATTTTGTTTGGGGACTATTTTGCCATGAATGGATTAAAATGAACAGATTAACAAGATGATTTAGGCTGAAACTTTAACACAAAGACCTAAGCAACATGTTCATTTAATGTAATAACTTTCTGTGAGGGAGCTTTTAGAGGCATTAAACTCTTCAGATGTCTGGTTCCTATCACCACCACTGTGAACAAATCTGAGTCTGTAAGTTTCTCTAGAACAGAGCATTTCACACCAAACCGCTCTAGATGACTTTGCTTACATCTTAACTGTTAAATTATGCTGATATTTTAAAAATATGGCAGCATTCCTCTTTAACAAATCTTTTTGATGGCTTCCAGGAAAAATCTGGAACCACATTTGTTCTTCAGTTTAGCTCACAAGATATGAACTACTTTTTAAAATTCTTATTACTTCTGTTTTCTTGCATCTATTTTTATGATTTGGGTATTTTTCAAGCAAAAACACCGTTACTGCAGAGATTAATTGTTTTAAACAACATGTTCAGGTGCCTTAAGGCTTTACACAGTACTGCAAATAGGACTTTTGCGCTAACATTTGCAGAAAAAAATCTCGAAAAGTTTGTTCCCTGCAGAGGAGGTTTTAACTTCATTTCCCTGAGAAAATCAACAAAACGTGTAACTGGGAGGTGTTCAAATTTATGATTTATTAAAATTCTGGTTTCTTCACAAAACTCGGACTCTCCTGAGTTCATTCCAAATGTTTCACTAAAACAATTCAGTGGTGAAACAGTGTGTGTGCAATTTTTCATCCATTTGCATAAAAATGTTACCCTTAGCTTTTCAAATATTACTCTCATCATGGCTTTTCATCCAACAATTTGCATGGAAATGAAGCCTTGAGTTTCTTCAAAATGTCTTCTTTTTATTCCTTACAGGTATTCCTACACCCAGGCTTCCAGAACACCTCAGACTGGGACAATGACCTTGCCCTGATCCAGCTGAAGAAGCCGGTGACCTTCAACGACAAAGTCTTCCCCATCCCTCTGCCTGAGCACGGAGAGGACCTAGCTGAGAAAGAGGGAGAGAGGGGCATCATTGCCGGATGGGGCTGGGGCGTGCTTTTCACTCCCGCTGAAATACTGAAGTTCCTCCCTCTGCCTGTGGTCAAGTGCCAGGGGGAGTACTCATCTAAGGTCGCAGAAAGCGTTCCAACTGTGGACGAGAACATGTTCTGCACAGGACCCAGCAATTTATTGGAGAACGTTTGCTTTGGAGATGCAGGAGGTGCTCTCGCCTTCCTTGAAACCAAAACCAACAGAGTTTACGCTGCTGGCATCCTTTCATTCGACAAGGCATGCAACGTAGAGCAGAAAGCTGTTTACATGAAGATCTCGGCCTACCTGCCCTGGATCCACAGCGTCATGAGGGGAGATTCAGAGAAGTTTTCTTCTCTCCGTGCCTCACTCATGATGGATATGTATACAAGAAAACCATAGATGAACTGTACAAAATTTGTATTTTTAATGCCAGTAAACTGCTTTTCTCAAGACGTTCTCTGCTTCTGTGTTTGCTTCATCTGTTTGCTTAATCTGTTTTTATTGTATACTAACCATCCATAGACGCTTACAGGCTATTTTCACAGGATTACCTCCTACAGAGAGTGAAGACTACAGTTTAGCTTTCCAACGAAAGCTGGTGGTAAGATTTAAATCCACTGAAGAAGTAAGTACCTCTATCCTCTACTATGGCTGTCTTTACTTGTGTGGATTGTGGCATGTATAGTGATAATCCTCTCTCCACCACCAGTGATAACAATAGTGGTTCAGTTTGTGAGAAGTACTCTGGTGGAGAAGGTGAATCAGTTAGAGGTGCGCACCCGGAGCTTAATCAGGGATACAGAGCAGAGTTCAGTTTTATCTAACCCAGGTGCCTCAAGGAGAGTTAGTGCCCCACCGACTCGGCATTAGAGCCCCCGCAGCAGGGCGAATGGGTGACGTCTCGGCGGCATAGTAACAAAGCTAAAGCTAAAGGTAGCCCACCTGAGCACCACACTCCACCTATTCACGTGTCAAACAGGTTTTCTCCACTCAGTGAAACACCCACCGAGGAGCCTGTCAGAGGTGCTCTGGTTATAGGAAGCTCTATTGTGCGACACGTGAAACTAGCTACTGCTTTAGGGGCACCAGCAGCTAGAGTTATCTGCTTACCAGGAGCCAGGGCGCTGGACATTAGCAGCAGCCTTAAGCTTTTAGCAAAGAATAGATATTTGAGGATAGTGGCTCATGTCGGTGGCAATGATATTTGTATGCGACAGTCTGAAGTCACTAAGAGTAATATTAAATGGGTGGTCAAAATAGAGCATACGATGTCCTATTCCAAGACGACGGGGTGCTGAAGCTTACAGCAGGGTTTGGGCGCTACACTGCTGGATGTCCAAGTGGTGCGCAGAAAATCATGTGGGATTTATAAATAATTGGTCCAAGTTTGAGGGGAAGTCTCGTCTCGTAGGGTGGGATGGTGTTCACCCCACATGGGAGGGTGCCGCTCTGCTATCGTGCAGCATAGCCCATAGTCTGTTAGTTAGTCAGCAGAGCAGGATAGATAGTTGCTGACTGTCCAGAGCCGGGACCAGGCAGCAGACAAACAGGCTAAACCGACTGTCTGCTCACTGCATTGAGACGTCACCCAGGTATAACTATATCGAGACGGTTTCCCTGCCCTGAATTACACACAAACTTAGAAAGTCTCCATCAGTTTGTTTAAATAACTTAATATAAAAATATCAGATCCAGTGTCTAACTGCAGCATCTCTGAACTAAGGTTAGGTTTGTTTAATATAAGATCACTCAACTCTAAGGCTCTCATTGTAAATGACACAATAATTTATCATAAAATTGATGTATTATGTCTCACAGAAATATGGATTAAACCTGATGAATATTTCCCTGTAGGTTATAGTTACATACACAGCCTTACCTGGCAAAGGAGGTGGTGTCATTTACAAAAATTCATTAGACATAATTGAAAGTGAGACTGTGTTTCTGATTTCTTTTGAAATTCTTTTCATAAACATAACCAATCCTACCACAAATAATAGTGTACTTAACCTAATTAGTATTCATAGGCCACCAGGACCTTATTCGGAATTCTTAAAGGAATTCAGTGACTTTGTTGCAGACCTAGCAGCGAGTGCGGAGAAAGTAATAATTGCAGGAGATTTTAATACTCACTTTGAGAACACAGCAGATCCATGAAAAAGGGCATTCATCTATCTTAGACTCTGTCGGCCTTACTCAAAATGTAGTAGGGCCTACACTTTACTGTAACCACACCTTAGATTTGGTGTTGACATACATAATCTAACTGTTCTTCCACAAACTTCAGTAGTTTCAGATCATTGCCTAATTTCATATGAACTAGGTCTTAGTGAAAATGTATATACACACCACCCATATAAAATCATATATATATATTTTCATTACATGAAGCGTTCAATAACGCCAGATACAGCTCAACACTTCACTGAAATCATTCCAGACTTAATCAACCGTAGCTTTTCCTTCAATCAAGAATATTAGACAAAGTTCAACCGATACCCGTAACCTACCCATCATCTGGTTTGGCTGAAACAACGCAAAATGTGGTTATAGAAGAAAGACTGGAAACATTTTGTCCGCTTCAGCAGTCAGAATTACAAAAAAACGATATCTTCCTCAAATCCTCCCTGCTGGGTGTAGTGGCTAGGATTCAGCGCTCTCACCGCCGCGGCCCAGGTTCGATTCCCGGCCAGGGAACAAACGTTTTCATCCAGAATGCGGCAGCACGGCTCGTCTTCAATCTGCCCAAGTTCAGCCACGCCACCCCACTGCTACGCTCCCTTCACTGGCTCCCTGTAGCTGCACGCATCAGATTTAAAACCCTAGTGCTTGCCTACAAAGCCAAAAATGGACCAGCCCCTACCTACTTGATGGCAACGGTGAAATCTCGAACTGTACCACGAGCCCTTCGAGCTTCGAGTACAGCTCGGCTCGACCCGCCATCCTTCAACGCGCGTGGAAGACAAGCGTCGAGAATGTTCTCTGTACTGGCGCCCAGGTGGTGGAATGAACTCCCACTGGCCGTCCGAACAGCAGCGTCTCTTGCCGTCTTCAAACGCAGCCTGAAGACTCATCTCTTTACACAGCGCTTAAACGAGCACTGAATTATACGCTGCACTTATATATATTTTATTGTATTGCACTGTGTATTGTAGCAAATTGTAATTGTATTGCACTGAATGGCACACAGTTCTGTGTTAAGCTCTGTTCCTTTTTCTCTCAGTATCTACAGTGACTTTGTTTCTAGCAGTATCTGAGCTCAGGACTGTCTTTTCTCTAAGCTATTGGTAACTAGCAAAGATACTTTCTCTAGATAGACAAAGCACTTCTTCCAAGTCGCTCTGGAAATGTAAATGTAAATGTAAATTCTGCAACATGCACACTTGACATGATTCCAACAAACCTGTTTAAACAAGTACTACCAGCTATAATTAAACCCATTTTAACAATAATTAATTCTTCTCTTAGCCTTGGTCATGTACCCAAACCATTCAAGCTGTGACGTCGCGACAGAAGTCAGATAAATCCAAAAGGGCAAAACCCAACTCGAAGTCGGGGTCCAAGCAGAGATGCCCAAACACAGGTCAGATCGGAGAAGCGAGAGTATAAAGGGTCAGGCAGTAATCTAGATCGGAAAGTACGTAACAGCGGGTCGATAAGTCAGACAGAACCAAAGTAGCCCGCTCAGTGATCGCATGTACACAATACCTCGCAACGTTCAAGTGTTTAGCCTGTGCTTATTACACACTAGCGCTTCAGCAATGTAACCAGGCGCAGGTGCGAGAGTCCGTAGTCCGGGGATTGCGATCTCTGATAGGACCGCCGCCGAGTCATGTGATCCTCCGTAGCATTCTGGGAGTTGGAGTCCGCTAAGATGGAGTCCGAGCGCCCGTGCTCTGTCATGTGATCTCCCAGAGCGCCCTGGGAGATTGAGTCCAGTCCTCCGTCAGAGACGGTCGAAGGCGTGGCACAAACGCAGTGATTAAACCTTTGATAAAGAAGCCAAATCTTGACCCCAGCGAATTGTCAAGCTACAGACCTATTTGCAGCTTATTTTAGAAAAAGCTGTAGCCCAGCAACTCTGTTCCTTTCTGTATAAGAACAACATAAATGAAAAATTCCAATCTGGTTTTAGGCCCCACCAAAGCACAGAGACGGCTCTAGTTAAGATAACAAACAATCTTCTTCTCTCCTCTGGTCAAGGCCACATATCTCTACTGGTACTACTCTTTCTAAGTGCAGCTTTTGACACTATAGATCACTATTCTCTTGGAATACAAAACATGGTTGGAATTAGAGGAATAGCGTTATCCTGGTTCACATCCTACCTCCCTGACCGGTTCATACAATTAAATAATGTATCATCTAATTATACAAAAGTGAAATATGGAGTTCCACAAGGGTCTGTTTTAGGTCCTCTGTTATTCACGTTATACATGTTACCATTAGGCTTAGTTATAAATAGACATGGAATTAGTCTCCACTGCTATGCTGATGATACATAGCTGTACATATCAGCCAAACCAGATGATAAATACCAGATTAAATAAAACAGAAGATTGTGTAAAAGATATAAGAAACTGGATGCTGCAAAATTTCCTTCTTTTAAACCCAGATAAAACAGAAGTTCTCCTTCTTGATCCAAAGGCTGCTCGGAATAAATGCTCAGATTTAATGTTAAATCTTGCTGACTTCTCTGTAGTACCTGGTTCAGTAGCTAAAAATCTTGGTGTGACGATTGATTCAGATCTAACGTTTAATCAACACACAGGTAATATTACAAGGACAGTGTTTCTTCACCTCCGAAACATTTTAAAGTTAAGAAATGTGTTATCCCTACGTGACGCTGAAAAATTGGTACATGCCTTTATAACTTCAAGGCTAGACTACTGTAATGCATTGTTGTCAGGATGCTCCAACAGGAACCTAAATAAACTTCATTTAGTTCAGAATGTTGCAGCTAGAGTACTCACTAAAACCAGGAAATTTGATCACCAGCCCAGTTTTATCAGCATTACACTGGCTTCCTATCAAATTCCGTATTGACTTTAAAATTCTCTTATTGACATATAAAGCCCTGCATGGTCTCTCACCGGAGTACCTGCAAGATCTTATTTCCCATTATGAACCGCCTCGTTTACTCAGATCACAGGATGCTGGTTTTCTACTGGTTCCTAAAATTCAGAAGACTTCAATGGGGGAAGATCTTTTTCTTACAAAGCCCCCACATTGTGGAATAATCTCCTAGTTAATGTTTGGGACTCTGACACAGTCTCAAACTTTAAGTCTAGACTGAAAACATACTTGTTTAGTATAGCTTTTGATAATTAGCCTTCCCCTTTAGATAAAGGCAGGAGATCCAGGGGTTCATGGACATAGAGGCTTATGGTAAACTGAGATGTTGGTGCTGTTGACCCACCACTTCACACGGGTTTGTTGATGGTGGAGTGGGGGGATCCCAGTGTCTCAGGGTACTGTCATATCTATGTTACCTTCTGGTTCTCTCCTTTTAGTTTATGCTGCTATAGTTAGATCTGCCGGCGTCACCAGCCACACTCTGGGGGAAATCACATTTATTACAGTCATACTCCTGAGCAGAACTAATTTGAGATAATGACTGCCCTCCCATCCTGCTGAAAGCTGTTGGAAGACTGGCCATCAGGGCCTCCTCCTCACCATCACCAACCTGCTCTCCTGTTCATTTGTGTCAACTGCAACACCCTCAGTTACATCACTGTGCCATCCAGATGTACCAGCATTGGCATAATATGGGACTGTTTCAGCTCACTCCCACTTTTCATAAAGACTCAGTCAGAAACTGCCTCAGTCAGAGACTGCCTCTACCAGTGCAGTTTCTAAAGCTTTACCATCCAGTGTTCAAACAGAGATCCTCATAGCTTCTATTTGGTATTTAGCTTATTAAAATGTAAATACTGTTTGACCAGAGGAGGATGGGTCTCCCCTTGTGAGTCTTGGTTCCTCCCAAGGTTTCTTCCTCCAGACTGAGGAAATTTTTCCTCGCCACTGTCAGCTCTGGCTTGCTCACTGGGGGATGTATGTTATAACTATGTTTTCAAACTTTTGTAAAGCTGCTTTGTGACAACATCATTGTAAAAAGCACTATACACATAAATCTGAAACTTGAAGAAGTGTGCATTTTCTTTGTCTTGTTCTTTTATAAATACATTAAGGATGCACAATCATACTGGAACTGTACTTGTATCAAATAAATAAATGAATAAAAGATCATAAAGAGTAGTATAATTGGATTGTCACGATTGGCCCCTCCCAGTCCTGTCCATGTGTTCGTGTTGTGTTTTGGTTTAGCACACGTGTTCTTTGTTTTGGTTTTGTGGTCCTGCCACCTTGTTTAGTGACTCCGCCCCTGATTGTTCCCACGTGTGTTTCCACCTGTGTCTTGTGATCCCTTGTTGGCCCTGTTGTATTTAAGCCCTGTGTTTGCCCTTTGTCTTTGCTGGTCTTTGTTGTTTGTATGTTTTGATTATGCTGATTGTTTGATGTGTATGTATTGCTTGCTTGGTTCAGTATTGGATTTCCGCGTTCTTTTTCATGTCTGTCCCTCCTGCTCTCTGCATTGGCCATTTGAACCTGGACTGTCTTGACCCTGATTTTGGATTTGCCCATAATAAATCTCGCTTGTCTCTGCACATGATCAACATCGCTCCCCACTGTTACATGGATGATACATCAAACCTATATTTAATAACATATAGTAATGTTCAAAACTCTGAGACCACTCTTTATATGTCTAATTTACACCGAAATCCACCATTTACTACAAGCCATTCGTTTTTCAATGACAGAAAATAGGAGAAAATTTATATTTAACAGAAAATGACACAACAACTAAATATGATATCAAAATTTTCAGTATTTGGTGTGTCCACTCTCTACCTTTGTTGCAGCTTCCATCCTCCAAACTTCAGATTCGAAGTTCAATTTGTTGCATTTTCTGCTTCTCATGATTAAAGTAATCCCAAACGCATTTGCAATGTTGATGTATGAGGTGGTCAATGAATTGTTCTCAGAACACCAGCAGATTCTTTGCTTAACTACCATACAATTACAGTGTCTCCAGCACAGCTGTGTTACCAGGGTTTTGTGACCACTGATAATGGGCTAGAGGATGGCTAATGCAAATTGGTCATAGACTGATAAGTTACAGATAAGGCTAAGTGAATGTATGCACTGACCAGCTACTTCATTAAATACACCTCCTTGCATTTACACTCACTGTCCATTTTATCAGCTCCACCACTTTCCATATAGGTGGGGCATGGACTATTTGGTTGCTGCACTATTCTCAGTCCAACTTTGAAACTGGTGTTGAAAAACCCCAGCAGCACTGCTGTATCTGATCCACTCAGACCAGCGCAACATGCACTAACACACCAGCACCATGTCAGGTCACTGCAATCCTGAGAACGATCCACCACTAAAACAATACCTGATCTGAGGTGGTACTTTGGGGGTCCTGGCCACTAAAGAAAAGGGTAAAAGGGGGCTAACAACTTAAATGGAGGTGATAAAATGGGCATTGAGTGTTGATGCAAGTATGTGTTCTTAAATGGCAAAAGTTACTGAATAATAAGTATGTAATAAGTATGTCATAAGCCTGGGATTGTATGAGCTTATTGAAGTGCCCAGTCTACATCAAGGACAACACTTTTATATGAAAATACAATGTTCATCGAATGGGATGAATGAAATTGTAAGTGACCTTAATGGGAAAGTGAAAATTCATTTATATTTTATATTGAACCAATGCTGGAAATGCGTTGTTATCAGTCACATGACAGCTTGCCTTGGACATCAAGTTAAGTCCACTTGGTTAATCAAGCAATTTTTCCAGAATGTCACTTCAATGTGTCATCATGTCAAAGTCATGCATTTGTCTGTCCACTCCACCAAAGAAAACTATATGTTCTATGCATTATTAAACATCTTGCGCTCTGTAGAACTCTGAAAGGGCACCTTTAAATAAACTGCCCTCAATATACTATGTTTATAGGATAACTGCCTTTTCTGCTCTGTGTGAAGGTGCCAAGGAGTTTTCACTGGGGCGTCTTTTTAGCTCTAAAATCAAGGTAAATTGAAAATCATAGTGCATTTTGGTACAATACCCTAAAACCTCTTAACTAGCTGAGATTAATCTGTCAATAACTATCAATACATACTATTCATAATCAAAATTCACAAGACATTTTGGATAGGTAAACATTATTATATTTTCATTAACGATTGTGGAAAAAACAAGAATTTATAGCCTTTTGTCGTGGTAAAATCAGTTAATCAGATACTCAGACACGTGGAGCCTTTGAGTGACATTTATTGAGAGCAAACAGATACAAGCATTCGCATGCCAGATCAGAAGTGCTCTGGCTGCAGGCAGAAAAAACTGGGTTATATATATGATAAGTTGGGGGAAACCTGTGCCTTAAAAGGTAACAATTAATTTCATTGGCACAGAAAGACACTAACAAACGTTCAGTGGGGTCAAGCTAAACCTTGGGTAGGAAGCTGTTGAGACAGCACGTCTGTCACTAATAGCTACTGTGGTTTCAGCTAGCTTCCTGTTGCTGGCTGGCCATCACTCGCACACACACACACACACACACACACACACACACACACACACACACACACACACACACACACACACACACATCCTGGAGCTTTTGACCTCGTACACATACTTACTTTAAGTGATCTGTACAATCATAATGAGAAAGAAGCAAATATGCCAGGGCCGGCGTTATTTAGCAATGTAACCAAAGCAAATATTTGCCTTCACACTTTGAAGTAAAATGATGATTCATGCTTAACATGGCTAGAGACATGACAAATCCATCTTCACCTAATCTAAATTCATCTAAAAGAACTGACAAAAGACCATAAAAAATGTTGGGTAAAATGTAAAATTCCAACACACCCTGCCTCAGTACAGGAAACACACAAAATATATGGTTATAAAAGATAAAAGGAAAAGGTTTTGGGTTGAGGTTAAGGTTAGGATTAGGATTAGAGCCATAATGAGGGTTAGGATTAGATTTTGGGTTGAGGTTAAGGTCAGGGTTAGGATTAGGGCCAGGGTGAGAGTTAGGATTAGGTTTTGGGTTGAGGTTAAGGTCCAGGATGAGGGTTAGGGCCAAGACAAGGGTTAGGATTAGGTCTTGGGTTGAGTTTAAGGTCAAGGTTAGGATTAGGGCCCAGGTGAGGGTTAGATTCTGAATAAGGTTAGGCTTTGTATAATTGAAGTAACATATTAACAACACATCTACTTAACGTAAGTAATGTGTCAACAGAACATCTACAAGATATTTGCTTCAGTGTATTCAGAAGCTTCACTACAGCTACTTCATTGATATGTTGTTCATATGTTACTGATAATCTGTTCAATTATATTATTATATATAAAGTTTATTAATCAGCTACAAACCACCACTCCAAACAAAGTGCTTCCACAATTTCTATTTAATTGCTGAGTTTGAAATTTTGGGGTGGGGGGTGAGACATAAAACATAAAATGTGCCATAATTTGACTAAATGTTTGCATACAACTACAAACAAAACTGTCAAGTAGCTCTAGCTATTTTGATAGTAATTAATTTTCGTCTGCAATAAGCCGACACAAATATGGAGAAATATGTCTGACCTTGACTTCATCTCAACATAACTGACCTCTGTGCTAATAGCTCCTGAAATTAAAAAAGTGATTTATTTCAAAAGCTGTGCTTTAAAATATGGAAAGAATGCTCCACCAGGGCCTGAGGGAAAAGAATAAGCTGCTTCCTCTGACATTTTAAGAGCCCATGACCTCTAAGAAGTTTGAATTCATACTTTTGTTGTTGTTGTGTACATGTGAAGTGTTAGCTTAATCTCCCATTGCTCCTGCGCTTTTAACAGATTAGATAACAGTAGTTCAGGAGAATTACACGCCATACTGTGCCTTCCATTTTGTAATGCTTGCAATCTCTCAGGTAAGGTTATCTGCGTAAATGCATCCCCACTGTCACACTGGTGTACTTTGAGAAAGTCGACTTCAGGCTACTTTTTTCCTGTTTTAATCGAGCCTGGTAATTCGCAGGCTCGCACCACTTTAGTGTGTAAAATATTCATAGCTGTGTCACTTGCTGTTTCTTTCCAGCTCCTGTCAGTGCTCCCTGGGCTGCAGCAGCACTTTCGTGTGAGTTAATTAGATGGATGGAGCAGGCAAGATTACATAAACACTCTCACTTCTGTCCACAGGAACACAGAGATCCTATGTATGGAGTGGACCTTTTCCTAGAAGCCCTCGGACAGCTTGTGCTGCAGTGACCCTCAAACTGCAGCTCTAAGCATTGATCTTCAAACCTGCACTATAATGAATTACAGTCATTTAAAAATGATGTACTGTGTTCAAGCCAATATGATACTTCAAGCATGTTTTACAGCTTTATACAGTGTCTTGTGTTGAGTTCTGGGAAAACATTTACAGTATAGGTAGATTATACTGTATCAAACACCTTATTGCAAGGCTAGTGTAATGATACTGTAACAATATTGTGATAATATATTAAAACTCAGATAGCAAGAGGATACTGGGCCACTACTGACTCACTAATGGCAAAGTTGGCAGCCCACTGGCTTTTTGGGCCAGTGGCCCACCAGTGGTTAAGCAGAGCGTTATTCCACTCAGTCTAATTCACTTATTTTGGCCCAGTCCCATTTCACCCCTTGCCCCTACCACTTAGCACTTAGCCCTTTTGCATGTACATGTCTAGGGTTAGGGTGTCCCAATTGTTGTTGAGATAGAGGGGTAGGATGAAGTGTTAGAGCTACATGGCCCTCCAAACTGAGGTTTCTCAAGATGGCTGCACAAGCAACCAAAGAAACCCATAAATGTAAATATTTTCTCTGTTAAAAAATTACGATAGCCATTGTATTTTCTTAACTTAATGTAATTTCAATGTATTATGGTCGTTTTGTTCGTAACAAGCATAAAAAATCGTTAATAGCATGCTAATGTATTGGTAACTAGCAAACTAATTTTCCTGGTCCACCTTAAATAGTCCAGCATTATTGACTCCTGAAGCGCCAGAATGTAAATTCTGCACTAGTTTAGGTGGATCGGGAAAATTAGAAAAAAATACCTGACTTCAGATTTGAAAGACTGGATTTGAAAGACTGGTTTACCAAGAGAGACCCTGGAGGATTTTCACCTAACATTAATTCATGAAGCGAATCTTGTTACAAAAATGATACCAGGACATAATTCATTTTTGGTACTTTTACTTTAGATACTTAAATACATTTGGAGGTGAATATTTTCATACCTTTACTCTAAAGGGAGGAACTTCTACTTTTACTGGAGTAATATTTTTCCTTGGGTATCTCTACTTTAACTCAAGTACATGATTTGTGTACTTCGTCCACCACTCGTCAAACGTATTTACGTTTGTTTATTGTTTATTTCTTTCTTCATGTATTGTCCTCCACTTTATTGTACTACACTAGATCAGTTTCAGAATGAACAGAAATGAACAGAGTTCATTTCATCATTTACATGATAAGACACCTATCAGATGCTCAAACAAACATGAAACTTGGTATGTTTCAATGAGACAACAATGATTTATATGCAAGTGTGCTCTATATTGAGACCAAAAAATTGAAAGGTCCTTTTTTGAAAAAGGTCAAAGATTATCTGTAGGTTCCTGAGGTTAAAGTTAGGATTATATTATGTACAGAACAGCAGCATTAGCTACAGTCATACAGAGAATACAAAAGTATCAAATATGTTCACAAACATGTTAAAACTAGGGTTGCATTAAACTTTGGCTCAAAATATGGTTCAAATAATGAATCACAAGTCACATTATTTTGTGTAGTTCATCGCAGTTAATTGCAGTGGTCTTATTTGCTCATATTTGACCCCTGAGAAAGATTCTTTTCTGTTTAAAACACATGCATTTTAATAGCAATAGGAGGGAATAAAATAAGATTCGTCAGAATGCATTTATCACTCTAAATAAGTCATAAACAGCATTTAAAGCTTTCATCTTTGATAGAGAGGAGAAAATCAAGCTCCACCCTTCTGTTTATCCTTCCACTGTGAAAAGACAACTCAACACTATAAGTCTGAAAGGATGTTTAGTCATCAAGAAGCCCTAACTGACAAAAAAATAGACACCAAATGAACATCTACAAATCAAACAAAGAAGCTTCTGGTGTTCTCAAAACAATAGACTGACCCTCAGAGTCCAGACCATGCAGAAAGTGCAACCAACTTCTAAGACTGAACTTTTTGGAAAGATTGCTGCAGATTTCTTTGGAAAACTGAAAGCGAGTCTCATGAAAATATTGGAAGCTGTGATAAAGGTAAAGGGCAGACAATCTAAGTACTGAAAGGTTGAGGATTCTGTGTAATTATTTTTAAAATATATATTTTCTTCTTTTATCCGAAACCAAAAAATGAATAACTTGCACTTAATGGAAATCACATAAATGAAAGGTGGTCTCTCCTTATGTAGCCCTTAATGCTGCCTTATGGCTTTATGGGTTTCTTGCGTATAAACAGGGTGATCCAAAAAGAGTCTTCCAATTTCAAAGCACCATATTTTTACATCCGTGAGGCAGCTAAGAACCAATCACATATCAGTTGAAAGAGGGGGTCATAGAGTTTCTGACAGTCACCAGAAGATGGCTCCCTTCAGTCTGCGAGGAGATGCGACCCCTGAGCAGAAAGCGTTCTGCGTTCTCCGCTTCAATAAGTGTGAATCCGTCATAACTGTGCAACGTGATTTTCTTGGTCAGTGAAATTCCTGCAGCTCAGTGTTCGTCATTGGTTCCTCAAACTGGATGATCTCCGAAATTGCACTGAAAGAGCTCTGAGTGCAGCGACACCTGACATGCTCAACATTGCATTGATGTTGTCTGTACGGCTGGAGGAGGTTCATATTGAGCACTTGTAAAATGACACAACAAATTAATGCTCAATTAAACCATTTAGAGTTTACTGCATTGTTCTGTAATGATTTACAAATGAAATAAATCCCTGTTTTGTTCACAGACATCAGAGATGGCAGATGAAAACAAGCCATTTGGCCATCATGCTGGTAGGTGTGTGTTGTCCATGTTAAATAAACAAATGAAGCAATGTATGCACATTTAAGCTGTAGTGTCCAAATAAAAGTTTGTTGTGACAACTAAAGCCAAACCCTGTATGTATGTGTGCATGTGTGTGTGTGTGTGTGTGTGTGTGTGTGTATTTAGTGCAAGCTTGTGTGAATGATGTGTTGTGTACATAGACGAGCAGTAGTGAGGCTGGTAGGAGGGGGCTGACAGGTGATAGCAGGAGAACATGAGTCAGGAAAACTGAGCACACACTAGCATCGTCTCCGCCTCCATCCACTGCTCTGTTTCCACTCAGTGTTTATGATTTTCCCATCTCCGACTGATATGCCATTCAGCACAACATGAGCACCTACAGCCAGTCAGTGAAGGATGAAAACAAATGGTTCAATGTAATGTGTCAGTCTGGATTATGAGACCTGGTGTAGTTGGAGTGGAATTGGACATAACTTTCATCCTTATCTCGACTTTTTTAATTCTTGGGAAGTTTTCACCTCCATTTAGTTCAGTGTTCATTAAGAAAGGGAATTCATGATTCTAAACAGAACCATTCCCTTTACTAAAGAACCCCTCGAAGAACCATCTTTTTAAGTGTGTACTAAATTGATGCTGCACTATGTTTCAGTACATAATATATTATGTCCCCACTGTGTCCCCTTTATGCGTGATGTTAATTAGAAGACCAAAATAAAGCATCTGCCTATTTTTAATGGGCTACACTAATCAGCTATGTTATGTCCTCACCCCCTTTCACTCTCTCCAGAGTTTTTTAGTTTTTTCTTTTTTTAGTTATGTCATGTTTTTTGCCATGCAAGCTGCAATGTGTTGTGGCAGAATTGGCAATTTTATTGTTTTTTTTTTTGCCATTGTTTATTAAGATCTAACTTGCAATGTGTGGCAACAGGCCTTATCAGAAATCAAGTGGGCTCAATATAAGGCAAGGCTATGGCTTGCCCAATTATGTGTTAGCACATAGCCATGATTTCTTGTTCTGGTGGTCCACATGCATCGTTTTTCCTCTCATCTAAGTATCCTAGAAGACCCTAGAGATTTTCTCTAAGCAAATATTTTCTTGGCAGCTGATAAAATGTAAGGAACATTTAAGCAGATATTGTTAATAATGAGAACTTCTGCCAAGCCAAATTAGTTATTAGTTTTGGAAAAATTGCAACTCTTCTTTTCGGTATGACTACAAAGAATAAACAGATGCAAATGCATTAAAATAAATCTTTAAAAAATGCAGACAAACGTATGCAATGACTCTCTTATGATGATTCTAAATGACAGTTTCACCAATATCAACAACAAAAACACTTTTGGCAGTGGCATTACTCTTCATGCCCTCTTGTCCTTTTGTTCTCTCCAGAGATGAAAAGCTCAAAACAGTGCTGTATTTGCTGTAGGTTGGTCAGCTCAGTGAACAACTGTACTGTACAGAAAGTAGTTGACTAGGTTTTTGAGATCTGAGCCAGAACACCATTCTACCTCAGCTTTTACTCCCGGATTAGGGTTCTGGTGTGTTCTGGCTGATTTCCTCCCCTGGTTATACCTTTGTAGCCGTGAGTGTGTGCAGGCCCTGACACTGTGGGCCATTTGTGAAGGCCACTGATGGAAGACGACAAGCTCTAAATGCCATGACTGTCAACACTGCTTTAGCACGCATCCACTCTGCTATCACACACAGTGCCCATGAGAGTGTGCCACAGAGATGAGAAGAGTGGACAGTCTTCTGGGTTAAAGACCATGTACATGTAGTTCTGTCTGACCAAGTCTGACCCATCCTCTGTAACCTCTCTTATTTCCCTGCTCATTTATATTCCCGTGTCGTTCTGCTTGTCTCTGTGTCACACTCGCTCACACACTCACACCACTCGCCCTCCTTCACCCCCGCCCCCCAACCCTGACAGGATGTTTTCACATCACATCAGAATTACTCCCCACCGCTAGCCTCAGAGCATCTCTCTCTCTGTATGTCTCTCTCTCTCACTGCTGTTGGCACTGTGGTGGAGAAGCCCAGTAAAAGGGTTGTGTGTTTGTGTTGGCTAAACAATCCCATGTGTGTCATTTAATTCTCCTGCAACTGTTCCTCTCACTTTTCTCATGAATCTAGTGCTGTTTAGAAACATTTGTCATGGTGAATATACTGTACAGGATGAGTCAAAAGTCACAGGACACGTTTTTATTTTATTTTATTTTTTATGCTGTCACAAGCCTCCGCGATGCGGTGCTGAAGGTGGTGTTTGTTGTGGATTTTCTCAGCATACAAAACTTGTCTGAGATAACCCCAGAGATAAAAGTAATAAATAAATAAAATGGTGTCCTGTGACTTTTGATGCCCTGCGATGGACTGGCAACCTGTCCAGGACGTATCCTGCCTTCTGTCTGATGACGGCTGGGATAGGCTCCAGCACCCAGCCTGAGGGAGAAGCGGTTTAGAAAATGCGTGTGTGTGTGACTTTTGACTCACCTTGTATATTATATAATACTATATTATAATACTACATAATACTATGTTATAAATATATTTTATGCCTCTGTTTTGTTAGCCTACGTGTGTTTACCCATGTAGAGGAAGTATTCGCAATTGTGTATGTAATACTGGCCAAAACCACACAGTGTATGTCGAAAGTGACCAACAGCTTTGCATCCAACTGCAACATTTTGCTGTGAAAGCAGACTTTTTCTGTGTAATGCAGCCAAATAATCTGTTAATAATCCAATTGATAGCTCAATCGTAATATGTCCATGTAAGAATAGACTAGTAGACTATTGAGAATAGACTATTGAGGCCATTCAGAATACACTTTTTATCTGATTGAACGTGATGGGTAATCCTGTAAATAATCTGTTAAATAGAAGTATAATAACCATGTAATAACACCTGTATCCTATTACATTCCCAATTGGAAAGTTCGTTCTGTGCATGCGCTTTGCATCATAGCGAAAGTTTTTCACATTCAACACAGCAGGAGCAGAAACTGGTCTGCAGAGGAGATGAAGTCTTTTAAAGATGATGGTTGGATGGGCGTCCAGCTTATGTGTCTCAGAACACTACGTCATCCTCTCACTTTCTTTTAATAAGTACATGTGAAGTATGTTTTCCTGAGTCTGACATCATTTTAAATCAATTAAAAACACCACTCACTGCTGCTCATCTCAATCTGACTGGACTCACGTGACGCTCGGTGTCATTGTAACGTCTACACTAGGTGGTCCTCTATATATGTGCATAATTTTGGATCTGATTACTTATAGTGTGCATGTAAGTGGAGATTTTCCATCAGGTTGTTGAGTAGAGTGAGTAAATAAATACCTCCATCTTAATCCATAATCAAAATGTATTCTTTCAGATTGTCGAAAATCTTTGCATGTAAACATAGTCACTGCTTCACAATGTGTCCTAACAGCAAATGATGCCAAAAAGCGACAACATCCATGACTATGGTATTGTAGAGGGTTGAGAAATTGCCTCTTAAAGTTTAAATAAGAACAGACCCCCCCCCCCCCCCCACACACACACACACATACGTACACACACCTGTTTCTTTATTTGAATTTGCTGTATTTTCATTTTGTTTTCATAGCCATGGTAACAGCTTTTTCTGTATTTGAAATATGGTAAAGTTCCACTATTCAGCCAGTGGGTGGCGCTTTTGGCGTCAGTATGGATCGATCGGAGAAACTAACTTTCTAACTAACTCTGAGCATGCGCAGAAATAAACTGGCGCTGGCTGGAAGAGACACTAATCACTGTCTCCTTTCTTCATTGATTCACAGTGGTTCACGGTGCTGTCCGGCCTGTGTACCACACGCCCAGATAACCCCTAGATCTGGCGCCGGCAACAGTATCATCCCCAGTACCTGTGTCAGTGGCCATGCATACATAGCTGAAACAGTAGAATTTTATGAAGCCCTTTGGCTATAGTTGTGTGAATTTTCCACTTCATTTCCACTGCGTCTCAGCACACAGTCTAATATTTTCAGAAAGGAGGCCAATGTTAGTCAGCATGAAAATCCCCGCTGTCATATTGAACCAATGGCACTGATCCCTCCAAGGTGAAAGAGTGCAACGTGCACTTCAAGAAGTATCAACCAATGATTACTCCATTACAGAAGTCATCACATGCAGGCATTTACAGAAACACAAAGTCCCTACAATATTAGTCAGCCATGAGTCTCTCACTTTTGGTGGAATCTTACCTTTCTTCAGCTATAAAGTGTTCTCAAGTGTTCTACCTTCACTCTTAGAGCACCTGATTCTAGGTAATTGGTTTCTCTCTGACGCACTTGCTATTTCATTCTTTTTCCCTGCGGCTTTTCAAAGTAATCTGCAATACAGAGAGACATAACATATATGCCCTTTTCAAGGCCTCTGAAGATAAAAAAGTAAGTCAGCTTGTGAAACAGGCTGCTTACTTGTGTTTAAGGTAGCCCAAATCTTCAATAAGGCTTATTTGATCATATTTTAATGTGATAGACACACTGAGTAACATTGCTATACATGTAAATAAATATGTTTATGACCTTGTGTGTAAATGCCTATACAGCTGATAGTTTGCCACAGCAAGCACTGGCTCGTAACCAGGGACCTTTTGCACCAACAGGACCTAAGCTAAATCAGTCATAACTGTCAGGGCTTAACTTTATAGGCGTAACTTAGGTACAGTGTGTAAGATTTGGTGGAATATATTAGTAGAAATGTAAGACATGTAATGAATACAAAGCCATGTTTTTATTAGTGTTTTGTCACCTGTAACTATGAACCTTTGTGTTTTTGTTTGTCGTTATTTCGTTAAGGGCTTTGTATGAGCCCTTCGTATCTACATAGACAGTGGGTACGCTTCCAATAGAGGCTGCCCACTTGCGCCACCATGTTTACAAAGTTGCAGACAAGCCAAACACTGACTCTAGAGGGTGCCATTCAAATTTTTAGCAGCAGCTTCATTTTGGTGGTTGTAAGCGATCTGGGGATCTTGACCACCAAACTATATATTTTTTGGGGGGTTCTTGCCTTTCCAACTATAGGTTATTTAATGTTATTTTAAAAGAATCAGAAATATATGCCAGTGTGTAGATGCTCTTTTGCGCCTAGAGCTTATCTGTGTGATGGTCAAGGTCTGGCTCGAGGGAAACTATCAGAGTCAGTCTCTACGCACCCATACTTATTCACACAGACACACACACATACACATATACATACACATACCTACATGAAAACCTACCCATGCATAGATTATAGGGGCAACTATCACTTCAACTGATGATATTTCAACACTTATTGACGATGAGGGTCTGTCTGGTGGGGGTTATTAGTTGGATTAGAGGTTTCTTTAGGATGTTCAAGGCTGTTTCTATCAAGGGAACGGGAGATGTCACATACAACTTTAGGCTCCATTAAGTCTGCACATCACAACACACACATACACACACACACACACACCTACACACACACACACACACACACACACACACACACACACACACACACACACACACACACACACACACACACACATCCATTAAGTCTGTGCATCATACACACACACACACACACACATTTCACCTCAATTGATTACACTTCATCTGTAGCTTTAGGTAGTATAAAAATCAGGTATTACAATGTTCTTAGGTGTATTACAATGTATGTTTCCTAAGTGTGCAGTTGGGTTGTTCATCTCTGTAGGCCCTGACAATGAATGCTTTTCTCTCTGGCTAATGCTGATTGAGTGAAGGAGGTCACTTCAGACACGCAGGGTTGTTATAAATTATTTTGGGAAAACCTCAAGAGGTCAGTTTTGGCAGGAGCACAGAGAGTTTAGACTTGGAGAGATAAGCGGGAACTCATTGTCTTGGGAGATGGGAGAAAGAGTGAACCCGAGTCCACACTCAGGTTTACTGGGGTGATGGAGGCCCTTAAGGCTCTCAAGCCTTTTTTTTTTTTTTGCATTATTATTCACTTTTGTTAAACTTTTCATATTTAGCATGATTCTTCTGTCTTGATTTCTATTCTTCATATTTTCTTCATTATTATAAAAACTTTTGTCCAGCGTTTTTTTCCAATAAACTGGCAAAACTCCTTTTGGGTTTTTTTACACCACAACGGACAATTTTTTCCATTTTCACAGTTTTACATGGTACTAAAGCACTGGTTGGAAGACGTAGAAAGAAGAAGAATCCATAGTTGCTGCCGGTACTGGCTAACCATTTTGTATTGTGAGAACCCAAACTTTGACAAAAGGAAAATAATAGTTATTATTAAGCACAAGAAAAAGCAAGGCAAGTGAATCCCTGTCAAAAATCAGAAAACATGAAGAAGCAAACGAAATCGTGACAGGCAACAGCAGAAAACCCGATGGCCACTGTAAGTGAAGGTGAAGGATATTCAGTCTGTTGCAATCATTGATAGATAGCACTAAGGCCCAATCCTATTTCACCCCTCGTCCCTACCACTTAGCCCTTAGCACTCTGTTTTGAGTGTTCATGTCTAGTATTAGTGTGTCCCAATTTTTGTTGAGATAGAGGGGTAGGGCAAAGTGTTAGGGCTACATGGCACGGCAAACGGAGGACTCCAAACAGAGTATTGTGAGAAAAAAAGAAAAACCAGCAAGATGACTGTGCGAGCGACCAAAGAAAACCACAAATGTAAGTATTTTCACTGTTAAAAAATTACGATAACCATTGTATTTTCTTAGTTTAATGTCGTTTCAATGTGTTATGGCCGTTTTCTTCATAGCAAGCATAAAAACAAGCATGCTAATGTCTTGGTAGCTAGCTAGCTAACTTTTCTGTTCCACCTTAAATAGTCCAGCAGTAATGACGCCTGAAGCAGCAGAATGTAACTGCTGCACCATTTAAAGTGGAACAGGAAAGTTCGAACAAGAAGATGGTGAATAACTGACTTCAGCTTCATATCACTAAAGCTGAATTAGCTGAGGGCAATAGTTAATAATTGTCTTATAACCCCTCTTTGACAGCATGTCATGCCCTAAATGTAACTAAAACCCAGCAGTGAGGTCCCTTCTCTGCTATCACTGAAGATGGGCTGGGTCGCCTGCAGAGCACCGCTAGTAGCTGTTAATGAAGCAGTGTTTCTTTTTTGTTTTGTTTTCTTTCTTTTTTTGAGGGTTGTCCCATTTTGCAGGGCAAGATTTCAACCACTACCCCTTGGTGACACTTGAAAACAAGAGGTAGGGGTAAAAAGAAGAAATTGAATTGGACCTAAATCTTCAACACTGCTCCTTTGATACCGGGCGTAAATTTAGCCTAGCTGGGAGCAGACATAATGTCATATTCCAGACATTAGCCATCTTAAGGCACTATTGCTGTTTCAAAACATCTCCTGCATCTGCTTTGGCTTATTAACAGGTATCTATGCTTTAATTTGTACAAAGGTTCCAGACTAATGGACAGAGGGCACTTCACTTTAATTGCACAAGCGCTTTAATCAGGCAAGTGATGGATGGAGAAGACAGACATTAAAATAGACGTGCTGTGGGTTAAATTGTGCTCCCACCATGAGGCGCTTCAACCGCTGGCTTTTCTCTTCTCTCTTGACGGAACCAAGCTATACAGTTCAGAGGAACGCAAGGCCTGGGGCACTGATGCACCAATAGTGATGTACAACAGATACGACACATTAAGAACTTGAGAATTTCACCCCTACTACAAATGGCTGTAGAATCATATAACTTTATATAATGCTCATGTTTATATGAAGGATGATGCTGCACACGAGACACTTTAAATATAACACAAGATTTTTTCATCCTTTATTATTAATATTTATTATTGATCCACATTTATTTCTAAGTAATTTATGTTCATTTGAATGGTGTAATGCTGGGGACGCATATGCGAAGAGAAGTGAGATTTATTAAGGGCAAATCCAATATCAGGGTCTAGACAGTCCAGGGTCAATGAGCCAACATGGAGAGAATGAGGGACAGACATGATGAAAATAAACACAGGAAAAACACACAACAGAGGCCGGAAGGATGACGCTAAACAATACAATACAAAGACCAAACAAAGACCAGCAGCCTAACACAGGGCTGAAATACAACAGGGGTCTGGAAACAAGGGGGCAGGACCAGGAAGAAACAAAACAAGGAATCACAGGAACCAGACCAAAAGAAAACAAAAGCACATGGAGGACTGGGAGGGGCCAATCATGATAAATGGTATCATGATGAACTGATCATTTCAAATAGTGCCATTAAATGAATTTAAATTATTTAAGGTTTGATGTAACATCAATAATGCTATGGGTCTGAAAGGATGTGTCAATCTGTCAAGAAGTTACTACTGAGAAAAGAAAACACATAAAAAAGAAGCTGCTGATGTTCTCAGAATAATAAGCTGACCACTCCAGAGTCCAGGCCTCAACATCGCTGAATGTGTTTGGGATTATTTGAATCATGAGAAATAAATGGAAGCTGTAATAAAGGCCAACTGTGGACACACTAAGTATTAAAACATTGGATATTATATATGATTTTATATTGTTGAGGTTTTTGTGTCATTTTCTGGTAAATATGTGTTTTCTACCTACTTCATTGCTGATTTGAGGGGATGCATCTCACCTCCTACTCTCAAAAGCAGGGGTGTGGCTAAAACTTAAAAAATGTGACCCCACCCACAGACAAAAACCTCAATGTTTTGGTAGTGACATGAAAAATTGGGACAGTTTTCTTTAAATAAAGTTTTTTTATTAAAAAATTAGCTTATCTAATCTTAATCAAAATATTTTAACTTCACGTTAAAGATATCATAATGTCGTTCATTAGAACAGTCCATACACACACACACACACACACACACACACACACACACACACACACACACACACACACACACACACACACACACACACCAGTCCATCGCAGGGCCATTAGTATGAGTATCATATCAAAAATTCTACCTGGTCTCACGGGTTATATGTACTTCCGACCACTTTTTTGCAGAGCCACAAATACGTACCCTCAAGTACGTTTTGCTGCACTTTTGAGAAACAGATGTCCACTGGGGGCGTTAAAGAGAATCTTACACTTTAATTTAACTTTGTGATTACTTTGCCTTTGAAAATGACTGTATGGCTATTTTAATGATAAAATGTAGGATTATTTCGGAGCGCCTGTGATGTCTGCTGGTTCACGAGTGGGCAAAGCAGGTAGCTAATGCCGCCTCTAACGCAGCTTCAGGTATGTAGCTATAGCTGTAGCTGGGGTTATTCTCCTATAACGTTAGTTTGGTGGATAAAGCAGATTGTGTGCTTGCTGGCTACCATGCATAAAGGGATGGGGGTACTGTCTACTGATTAAGGGGCAATTTATTTAGCTAGCCTCCATCAATTAGGTGTCCTGCAGTACATATACCCGAGATGTCAGCTGAGCTGATAATGGTACGTAGCTTCAGGTACGTTATGCTAGCTAACAGCTAGTATAAACCATTTCACTGCCAGTGTTTGTCTATGGAGACAGCTATGTACATAATTTTACCCACCTGTTAGTAAGGAATGTGGCTGAAACACCTGAACTCAATAATTAGGAGGTGTGTCCCAATACTTTTGTCTGTATGGTGTACTATTGCACGTTATCCATATTAAACTTGCAGCACCAGGGCAAAATGTAAGAGGCAGAAGTCTATAAATACTAACCCAACTTGTCTGATGGTTGTCTTGCCTGATTACATTTTCAGAAACGTTAAAATTGTGTAAATGTGACTCTGAACTGACCACTTCTTCTTCAAAGATGAGTCACCACTACATGTCAGACGAAGACGCATGTCACGGCTACTGCACTGCGACATCAAATGTCATTTCACAGAGAGATTTGTGCTGTAAGGAAGAGGAAGCTTATCTAAAAGGAAGTGATAATGGTTTGTGAAGTGCTCTAAGAGGACTAGAAATTCCTGACTCTCAAGTAATTGCTTGGAATTAATTCACTTTAGTACTTTCCTAAAATAAACAGTTGTGTTAATTGTCTGGCGTATGAGCTGCATCTACCCCCGCACTGAGGAAGTATTTAAGCTGTCTAGACTTCCTCTCAGACACACAGCAGCACAGACATGGATCGACTAGATGTTGCAGAGACCTTTCATGGCATCACTTTCCCTGGACATCTGCACACACAGGAGACATTCCAGTATGCCATGAGCTTCAAATTTCAAGATACAGACACTTTGATTGTGACATACCCTAAATCAGGTAACACCTCTCAGCTTTTTTGAGAACAATTCACTGTTGCCATGCCAACACTGTGGATTCAAATTTGCCTTAGTGGGCTCACAGACTGTGTCCCCATTGGGCAGTACCTTTCCCAGCAAGTTAAAACTGATTTTGAACTTCTTTTCTCTTTTATATATATGTAGTCTTTTGTTCTACGGCTTTTTACAGATTCACACATGAAAGAAAGAACATAGTTTTATACACTAGAAATTAAATGTTGAATCTGTACCCTTCAAAAGGCCAGGAGCTACCGGAGGACCCAGGTTTCTGTTACTCACTACTGTTTCATGTACATACTGGACAAAATCTTTAAGACTTTTTTTACCAAATTCAAAATAAACTGTATTGCACATTTTTATAATGAGCTGTATTGTTGCCTTTTACTGCATGACTTCAGTTTCTCTGTATAATTTCACATGTGGCTTGTAGTTAAAATTAACACCTAATAAAGAAGTAAAGTCAAGCATTTCCTGAGTCCTAGATACAATCACCCACAATCTGGCATGTCAATCTTGAGTTTATCTAGTCTCCACAGTCACATGACTTTGGACCTCTCCTCATCCTCCTCTCAGATATCCCAATCACCGGAATACTACAACCCCAATTCCAATGAAGTTGGGACGTTGTAAAATAAAAGTCCTCCAACACCTAAAATGTTAAAAATCTAACTACAGGAAACAACAGACTATTGCACATTATTAGAGAATTCATCATTTTAGTTCCCTTAATTTTTTTTCCGGCAATGTCTAAAGCCAGTGGTGGATGAAGTACACAAATCATGTACTTGAGTTAAAGTAGAGATACCCAAGGTAACTTCATTGTAATTGGGGTTGTAATTCTACACAGCTGTGTTGTTTATCACATGACTAACGTAGCTAGTATTTAAGCTCGGGCTTTAACATAGGTTAGTTGTGAAGAATTGCCAGTCTACATGTCTTACTGTGTGATTTTTCCTTTTCTGATTCTGTGTTTGTTCTGACTTTCTGCCTGATCTTTTTGGACCCTGATTTTTGGACTTCCCCTTTTGGTACTGTTACTTGGTTTTCTGGACTTATGGTTTTTGACTTTTTTGCTTGTTTTATGGACTCTGCGTTGCATTGCCCTTATCTATTATGATTGCCTTTATTGTTTTGCCTAGACTTGACCTCTTCTTGCCTCCTGACTACTCTCTGTGACAATCCAAGTAAAGTTTCCTTTTTGATTCTTAACCACAAGTGTCTGCTTTCTGATCGCATGTCACACTTGTTATTTTAAGTGTGCAGCAGACTAAAGCTATATCAAAGTAATCATGTTATACAGGTGACTGAATTCAAAGTATACTGTTGTTATTTTGTTTTTTATGGCTAAGTAAGTTACTGTGAAAGTAATGATATTATATATGATCTTTTATTGTTGGAGTTTTTGTGTCATTTTCTGGTAAAAATGTATTTTCTACCTACTTCATTGCTGATTTGAGGGGATGTGTCTCACCTCCTACTCTCAAAAGCAGGGGTGTGGCTAAAACAAGACTCCACCCAGAGACTAAAAACTCAATGTTTTGGTAGTGACATGAAAAATTGGGACAGTATTTTTTGAATAAAGTTTTTTTTATTAAAATATTAGCTTATCTCATCTTAATCAAAATATTTTAACTTCACAGTAAAGATATCATAATATCATACATTAGAACAGTCCATATTCATATATAGTAGTTTGAGTACACACACACACACACACAGACGCACAGTCATGAGTATCATATCAAAAATCACACAGAACACATAAACGCACACATTCAACAGAAACAGCACATTGTTGGGACAGTGAAACAAACAAGCTATCAAAAGAGGAATATAAAAATAATGTTTTCATCATAAATACAAAACTAATTATGGTTAACGACAGTGATCTTCATGCTGCATGGCGAAGCAAGTGTTCTGTGTCTGTCCAGGTGTTCAGAGAAGTTTCTTCAGGATTCTTCCACACAAACTCCAGAGAGGATTCACTCATCTCGGAAGCAAACACTTCATCAAAGCTGCAACTTTGCTCTTCTGAGAAAATGTTCTGCCAGTCTCCAATTTTACCTGCCAAAAGGGAAAGTTGGAGCTTGTTTAAGGCACTAACAGTAATCCTAGTGTACATAACTTTATATTTATTTGTAATTCTTTATATTGTAAATTTTTTTGTGAAGGATAGAGTTTATATTTTTTATCTTATTTTTTATGTTTAGTTTTAGCATATTGCTGCTTTTGGAACAAAACCTCATATCTCCATTTTTCACTTTTTGACATCATTGGAAAAACCTCATCATCTATATGTGTAAATTTCATGACGAATGGACCAAAAAAAAAATGACCCAAAATGACTTGGAAAGACGTCTGCTTCCTGAGTGCCTTGCTGTCCCTTTGCTGCTATAACACTGAGAATTTCCCCATTGTGGGACTAATAAAGGATTATCTTATCTCATCTCATCTCATCTTATCTTATCTTATCTTATCTTATCTTATCTTATCTTATCTTATCTTATCTTATCCTATCCTATCTTATCTTATCTCATCTAAGTCTCCTAACTCCTTATCATGAGTTCATCAGGCTTGTTAATTAATGATTTAAACAGTCCTGACAGGCTTAAGGCTTTAAAGACTCACCTTTCCTCATGAATTTGCCTTTGTTGTGGTTCATGATCTCCTTGGGAACAAGTGTGTAGTTCACCATGGAGTTTTCTCTCATGCTGCTGAAGCTGCAGGACCTCTCGGCGCTGGTTAACTCCTCCTCCACCAGAGGGCACTGCAGGAATCTGCTCACTCTTTCCAGAGAGCCACGCAGGTCCTGCACAGAAAACAACCACTCATCAGTGCAATTCAGGATTCAGAAATCTCTTTTCCATTCCATTTGTACAGTAAAGTGTTCAGTAAAATGTGCAACCTGCAGCAAAGCATTGTAGTTTATTATGTCAGAACAAATTCTCCAAAATGGGCACCACTTTATGTTAAAGGGCCTATTGCACATTTTCTTGCAATTTTTTTCCCCTTGAGGTTCACTTGCACTGCTGTAGGCTGAATAGGCGAATATATGTAAATGAGCTGGTTCTTGTGACATAATTACTTTTTTACTCTTAAAAAAAAGGAAGGAAAATAAGTCATTTTATGTGACCAATTCAATTCATGCACATTCTCAATAATGCAGTTATTGGTTATTGTCACAAAACAAACTTCCAAATATGTACTAATACAGGCCATAATGAGTTTTGATTCATGGTAACGTAAAGAAACAAGAAGTACATTCAGAACTTTTAATGAAGTTAATATAATGTAATCTAACATTAGGAAATGTAGGATATTATTCCTGTTCATTTTGGACAGTTCAGTAACTTCATTAATGTAAGAAAAATGAGTAAAAGTAGACAAAAAACCTAAATTATGGTTAATACAGTATGAACACATAGGAAGCCTATGAAATCTAAATCAAAGGTGAAAGATGAACCAAGCTTAGAAAGTATGGAGCTGATAAAGATGCTGGTCTTACCTGCGACATGTCTTCATATGTGATGTAAAGAAAGTTGTGAATGTTTCCTGAGTTACTGGTCCAACCTTTCACATGATCAAACCATGACCCATAATGCACTAGAAATTAAAGCAGGAGTTATGTATAGCAGAAATTCACAATCATAGACCAACGTCATAACTGATAATGTCATAACTTCTACTAACCTGTTCCCTTCACAAAACCACTCAGAAACTCAGAAAATGTGCCTGGGTTGGGCAGGAAGTTGGCCATTTTGTGGAAATGGTAATAGGACACGACCACATCTTTAGGATTTCTCGCCACATATATAACCTGAAAAAAAGAAAAAAAAGTCAGCTAAACATAGTGAGGTTTCCAAGGTAACACCTTTTTACAGTCTACCAAGATCGCTGCGTTACCCACATAAGTGTGAAAACCACACAATCACTTTAAACTGGGTTCTGGGTATTAGCTGAATAAGTGCAAGGTAACATCCCCTAAGTACTAGATACATTCTTTTACATAACATCATGGCTAGTTTGAGAACGTTTAATTACACTGAAATGCCAAATATGTTCTAGATATTACCTGAGTAAGTGCAAGATATAATCTCCAAAGTACTAAATGTGGTTGGTGGTTGGTGAAGTGTAGTGGGTTCTATGCTGTACACTGGGGTTCAATCCCCTGTCAGGGTAAACACCCTACACTGTACCAATAAGAGTCCTTGGGCAAGACTCCTAACACTACCTTCGCCTCCCTGTGTAAAATCATCAAATTGTAAGTTGCTCTGGATAAGAGCGTCTGCCAAATGCCATAAATGTGAATGTGCTAAATAAATAGTTGACATATCATGGCTAGTTTAACTAAATTACACTGAAATGACAAACTTCTAGATATTTAGACTGCACTCTACACTTTTTCAGTCTAGAACCTGTTTGACATTTCAGCTTAAATTAAACTGCTTCAAAACTTCCCATCATGTTACTCAGTATAATATCAAGATAATTATCTAGTACTTTAGAATTTGTACTTGACACTGACCTGTTAATAGTGTAATGTAGTAAGATTGTCTCAGAACTGACTTATCATATTAAAAAATAAATACCTAGTACTGTGGATTTTGTCCCTCCTGCTCACCTGATTAATTCCTAGAACTTAGGAGACTGAAAAAGGAAGCAATACCAGCTTTTCAATTAACTATACATGAAGTGTTTTTCATTAACTATGCTTAAGCTGTGTGGATTGTGGTTTGAAGCTGAGAAACATTTAGAACCTTTATGAATGTATGTTTAAAACTGTATGTCTGATGGTTACCTTAGTCTTGGTGCCCTGAAGAGCAGTGGCGAGTAGTTGGTAGGGCAGATGAGTGGTCAAAAAACGAGGTCCTTGAGAAGCCTTCAGGACCTGGGGACAGTAGTACTGCTCCAGCCAGGGGGCACGCATCCAGTTGGGCTGTGTCTGAGCCCTGACTGGGTTCCCTTTGCTGGACACCAGTGTGACCATCTCCTGCATCCATGTCGTTCCTGAGGTTTTCCGGGAAGAAGAAGAGGATGGCGTTAACATAACGAAATGGAGACTAGATAAACTCAAGATTGACATGCCAGATTGTGGTTGATTGTATCTAGGACTCAGGAAATGCTTGACTTTACTTCTTTATTAGGTGTTAATTTTAACTACAAGCCACATGTGAAATTATACAGAGAAACTGAAGTCATGCAGTAAAAGGCAATAATACAGCTCATTATAAAAATGTGCAATAGTTTATTTTGAATTTGGTAAAAAAAGTCTTAAAGATTTTGTCCAGTATGTACATGAAAAACAATGTGATCTGCCTGATTTATTCTTAAGCTACAGTAGTGAGTAACAGAAACCTGGGTCCTCCAGTAGCTCCTGACCATTTGAAGGGTACCGAATTCAACATTTAATTTCTAGTGTATAAAACTATGTTCTTTCTTTCATGTGTGAATCTGTAAAAAGCCGTAGAACAAAAGACTACATATTTATAAAAGAGAAAAGAAGTTCAAAATCAGTTTTAACTTGCTGGGAAAGGTACTGCCCAATGGGGACACAGTCTGTGAGCCCACTAAGGCAAATTTGAATCCACAGTGTTGGCATGGCAACAGTGAATTGTTCTCAAAAAAGCTGAGAGGTGTTACCTGATTTAGGGTATGTCACAATCAAAGTGTCTGTATCTTGAAATTTGAAGCTCATGGCATACTGGAATGTCTCCTGTGTGTGCAGATGTCCAGGGAAAGTGATGCCATGAAAGGTCTCTGCAACATCTAGTCGATCCATGTCTGTGCTGCTGTGTGTCTGAGAGGAAGTCTAGACAGCTTAAATACTTCCTCAGTGCGGGGGTAGATGCAGCTCATATGCCAGACAATTAACACAACTGTTTGTGCTTGGAAAGTACCAAAGTTCCAGGAAATTACCTGAGAGTCAGGAATTTCAAGACCTGCCTGTGCATTGAACACTTCACAAACCACTAATCTATTTTCCATGGATTACCACTTCCTTTTAGATAAGCTTCCTCTTCCTTACAACACAAATCTCTCTGTGAAATGACATTTGATGTCACAGTGTAGTAGCCGTGACATGCATCGCGTCTGACATGTAGTGGTGACTCATCTTTGAAGAAGAAGTGGTCAGTTCAGAGTCACATTTACACAATTTTAACGTTCCTGAAAATGTAATCAGGCAAGACAACCATCAGACAAGTTGGGTTAGTATTTATAGACTTCAGCCTCTTACATTTTGCCCTGGTGCTACAAGTTTAATATGGGTAACGTGCAATAGTACACCATACAGACAAAAGTATTGGGACACACCTCCTAATTATTGAGTTCAGGTGTTTCAGCCACACTCCTTACTAACAGGTGGGTAAAATTAAGTACATAGCTGTCTCCATAGACAAACACTGGCAGTGAAATGGTTTATACTGAAGAGCTCAGTGACTTTAAACATGGCACTGTCATAGGACGCCACCTCTGCCAAAAGTCACTTTGTGAAATTTCTGTCCTGCTAAATCTGCCCCTGTCTACTGTAAGTGCTATTACTGTGAAATGTCAGCATCCACGAGTAACAACAGCTCAGCCATGAAGCAGTAGACCGGGCAAAACATTCAAAATGGGGCTGCCGAGTGCTGAAATACACAGTGTCCATCTTCTGTTCAATCACTCACTGAAGATTTCCAAATTGCCTCTGGAAACAACATCAGCAAAACACCTGTACATCAGGAGATTCTGCATGGATTTCACAATAATCAACACTAATGTCTGACAGTAAAATACTACATTCATCATTTTATTGTGAAACTAACTCATCTAATGACATTTTCTGTAATACTGCAGCAAAATACTGAGGTTCAAATTGAAAAAAATACTGCACAGCCTTGTGGGATATGACAGTAACAGAGAGTTAACAATTTTTAAAGAACCTTTATGCTGGATTAAAAAATTTTTTTTTAAAAATTGTTTTGTTGATAGAAATGGCCTTTTACAGTCGTTATGTAAAAACACAGGAGATTACCATATTTCAATTACATTTTGTTATTGTAAGTGTACAGCAGGCTACAGCTATATCACAGTAATCATGTAGTGCAGGTGACTGAATTCAAAGTATACTGTTGCTATTATATTGTTATTTATGGCTGAGTAAGTGACTGTGAAAGTAATGCAGCTAGTAGCCTGTAATTGTTCACAGCATACATCACACAGTTGTTCTGCATCAAGGTGCCAATTTCAAATAGACTGCGATTTACCCACTGTAAGGTGTATTGCTAAATTAGAAAAAAATCAGGCTTTCAGCTGGCTGCTACTACTGTTTTTATTAATGCAACATACTTTCACCCATTCTGATAGATAATCATTGGATCGAAACCACAGGGATGAGCATTCAACCCTCCGCTGTGTGATTGAGTTCAGGATACATTCAATTCAGGTGATCAGATCTCAGTGAGTGAGTTAAATGAGACCCCATTTTTCAAAATTCTGCATAATCTAATAGTTGAGATGCTAACAAAGTCATTTAGAGTGGTTTGATGTGAAATGGGGCATTGTAGAGATAGACTTCTTTACTGGGGTAGTGAAAGAAACCAATTAATTTACTATCCAGTATGATCAGTAAATCTACATATGTTTTTATGTGATGTCAGAAAATAGTACATTTTACTACGGTAAAATGGCACTTTACAGGCATTAAATTGCTGTTTTAATACAATATTAATACTACCTGCATTTCTGGGGTTGCAGTGAGGAAGCTAAGCATATTCCAGGTTTAACTGCAGCACTCCCTAGTGCCCTCTCGGTGCCACCAGTGATACTGATAAACAAAATATAGCTCATGGTGATTAACCACAACCAAAACGTCACACATATTATAACATTACACACCAACACCTAGCATATCAATTTCAATCTAAATAAAGGCTGCAGACAGATGCAAGGCATGCTGGGAGCCTTCTATGTGCTCCTCTCCCCTCCCCCAACTGGCCTCAATGTTAAGTCCAGTGGTAGTGCCACACTGTTAGTATTATTATTGTTGTTGTTGTTGTTGTAATTGGTATTGGTATTATGCTATTCTTTTCATAACTAGGCTAAAAGTTTGTGTGACAAACTGAAAAGCACATTTACTTGGGTGATATAGAGAAGTATGAGTGCCTAAACCCATGTGCAGCACACTGCAGGAAGTGAACCAACCACAAATACCATGTGATATGCCTGAATAGAAATGTAGCTTGAAGAGAAACTGTGTCCATACTATAATGACACTTAATGTCAAACTGAACCACTTAATTTACAGCCTTATTATTTCGGTACTAATCTTCATACTTACTTTCCAAAACTGAAGTTTAGCAAATTATTAAATGTAGAGAAAATGAGACGTCTAACAACTGTGCATGACCCAGTGAACCACATCGTTGTCACAATTGGATGAACAGCTTATGTTTTTGTGACGGTTTTAAGCTCCACTCTTGCATCAGATCTGCAAACATTCACAAGCGCTTCCTCTGTGAGAAGATAACATTGTGACTTTGAAAGTGTGTGTAGACAATAAGAAACCCTCACACTAAATACTGAAAAAATGAATGATATATTTAGTTGTTGAGGCTTCTGCATAATATTTGGTTAAATATACGCCAGTGACTACTTAATATGCTGTTGGTGCCACCAAAACATCTACAACCCACCGAGACATGGACTCTACAAGACCTCTGAAAGTGCCCTGTGTTATCTGCCATCAAGATGTTAGCAGCAGGTCCTTTAAGTCTTGTATTTACTGAGGTGGAGCAACCGCAGATTGGACTTGTTGTTCCACCATATCCCACAAGTGTTTAATTGGATTGAGATCTGGGGAATTTGGACGCCACTGCAACAGGGTGCATTATCTTGCTGAAAGAGGGGAATACCACAGCCATGATGGGGTGTACCTGGTCCACAGCAATGTTTAGCCAGGTGGCATGTGTCTGTGTCCCAGCGTCTAGCCCAACATTACCCAGAGCATCACACTCTCTCTAGTGGCTTATCTTTGTCCCACCTTGCATCTTGGAGTTATCATTTCCCCAGATAAACAGTACGCACATACTGTATGTGGCCATCTATGTGGTATCACAGAAAATGGGACCCTTTGGACAAGGCAACCTTCTTCCCTTGCTACGAGGTCCAGGTCTGACATGTGCATGCCTGTTGTAGGTGCTTTCGACAATGGACAGCAATGGGTTCAGCATGTGCACTTTGACCAATCTGTAGCCCCATGTGCTGCAGGGTGCAGTGTGTTGGATAAAATACTCCCATGACCATCATTAAACTTTCTAAGATATGTGCCACAGTAGACCTTCTGTTGATTTGGTCCAGACATTGCCTCACACATCCACTGTGCACAACACCTTGCAGATGGTTTAGGATATGATTTGTCCCTTCTGGGACCACTGTCGATAAGTACTCATCACTGCTGACCAGAGGCACCCCACAGACCTTGCCATTTTGGAGATGTTTCAACCCAGTTATCTGGCTATGACAATAAGGCCCTTATCAAAGTAACTCACGTCAGCCCATTTCTCCCACAATGCAACGAATCAACTATAAGAGCTGACAGTTCGCTTGCCGTCAAATATATCCCAGACATTGACGTGCATTGTTGTTACAAGATAATCTAGGTTATTTTATTATTCAGTAACTAGAGGGACTTCAATGCAAACTGTTTGAGCTATACTTAGTTTGTAGAAGTCAGCCCTGGCCATGTAAGGGGTTAAATAACTATGATCACCTGGACACTGTCAAAATTAATGCATTATGACTGATAAGCTCATTTGTTGCTTGGATGGTTACTTCATTCGTTTTAATTTCAATAGATCAAGCCATGGTAGGATTCTTGTTTCATAACTTCTTATAGATTTTCTGGGTACTCTGTAGGTTTGGTTTCCACTGTTTGCAGAAGTGCACAGAGTAAACTAAAACGATGCTTATCTATGAGAATAGGGTTACTTCTGGGAAAATTTCTCAAAATTAATGCATAATGACTGATAAGCTCATTCATTTTAATTTCAATAACCAGGACAGTAGGTCTTTGGATAGGCTGTACTTAAGTTAGTAAGATAAGTAAGATAAGATAAGTAAGATAAGTACTTATCTTACAATAAGATCAAGCCATGGTAGGATTCTTGTTTCATAACTTCTTATAGATTTTCTGGGTACTCTGTGTAGGTTTGGTTTCCACTGTTTGCAGAAGTGCACAGAGTAAACTAAACCGATGCTTATCTATGAGAATAGGGTTACTTCTGGGAACATTTCTCAAGCAGAAGTAAACCACCTTTCCACAGAACATTGATCAATCAAAGAAATACAGACAATGTCATCAACGTAACATAGGGGAACAAAGTCAATGACCACATGTAACTAGGAACTACAGACCGAAGTTTGTAAGTGACTCTATAAAAGTGTCTGGGAATATAGGCGTGGGAACACACCTCCAAAAGTGAGTCAAAGTGTAGTGCTATTGAAATTACGGGTGACTGACTGACAAGTGACAGCTGGGCCATGGGCTAGGCCATGGCTGACTAACTAAAAATAGCTTTCAACACGACATATAGTAGATGTCATTGCTATAATATAATAACATGTCCCAATAAGCTTTTGACAAACAGTGGATGTTTTGACCTTGTGGGTTCACTGCATTCCACCAAAGTTTTTACATTATAAAGGAAGAGAAGACAGTTCACTGGTCATCTCCATTTTTGTTGTAATATTTTTGTCATTTTAACTGACAACTTAAACAACTCTTGATCACTTTATTCTTGATCACTAACCTTCACCAGTCCTGCTGCTTTAGTCCTGTCAGTCTCCTTCAGCTTCTTAATCTCCCTCTCCTTGATTGTGATTAGGATCATGTTATCAGTGATCAAGCAGAGGTCAAATCAGTTACGTTTTTTTTGTTTGAACTTGCAAAAATATTGCCCCCTGACAGACCATCTGCGGAGCTCCCACTTAATTTTCATTTAAATTTAATGTTGAGGAACTGATGGCTATAAATTTACTTTATAGCCTACAGTACTTTTCAATTACATTAACCTATTGTAAACAACATTATATGGCTATAACATTATTGCTATGTCTTTCACTTGTTCACATCTGGGAACTGTCTTACATTTTTTAAATAGTTGGCTGGTCAACAAGCTAACATTAGTACTATATAGCTTATCCTGTTTCTTTACCTTACATAAGCCTTAAGTTAACTAGCTAGCAAAAAACTGGGGAAAAAACTCAATAGCCAAATGTACTGATCATAATTTGTCCCAAATCTGTGTTGTAGGTAGTTATCTTCACTTTGTAACTACTCAGTATTTCACTCTGTGTATGATATATATTGAATCATGTTCAAAATTTTAAGTTTTGGTCTTATTGGATCTTGGTGCAGCTTTTGATACCACTGATCAAAAGATTCCAATCCACCATCTTGAATATTGAGCAGGCACAGTATGAATAAGTTAAAACATATTTAATGAATAGACAGTTCTTGGTTTCACTGAAGAATCTTTCACAAAAAATGTAATATTTCTTGTGGAGTTCCACAACGTTCAGTTTTAGGCCTTTGCTTTTCTCATCATACATGTTACATCACGTTAGATTAAGTCATTAGGAAACATAAAATCAATTTTTGTTGAACAACAGATAATTGGAAATGTAAATTTATGTAGGGGACTAAATAATGTTTGGCCTAGTGGTGCCCTGCTTTTGGAAATTTTATTTAACCTAAAATGAATAGTTATACATTTAATTAAACATGTACTGTTGATAAAGAAACAGATCAGATTTGAACATGACAAAGACTTAATTTGGAAACATTTTCAGTAATTTTAAATGAAATGTCAGTAGCTGTTTTTACAGACATTTAAAATGGATACATTCCTTAAAAAATCAAATGGCTGTCATGAAATGGCCCAGAAAGTGAACTGAAAAAAGTAATGGCATTCATGTTTGGCAAGAAAAAATGCATCTAGGACCTACAAGAGTGAGAATGAAGAGTTGCAGCTGCTGTACCATGTTAAGATGCAGTATGTCAGCACACTCTCAATGGTGGAGCGGTAGTGGGACACCAGCAGCTTCTCCTGAAGGTTGTTTTTCCTGAGAATTCTCAGGAAGTAGAGTCTCTGCTGCACCTTCTTAACCACTGCCGTGGTGTTGGTGGTCCAGGAGAGATCTTCAGAAATGTGTGTGCCCAGGAATCTGAAGGAAGGGACTCTTTCAACACAGTCCCCATTGATGTACAGTGGTGTGGGGACTGCTCCTTTCCGCCGGAAATCTATAGTGAGTTCTTTTGTTTTTGAGGAGTTCAGGGTGAGGTTATTTCCTGAACACCACTCAGCCAGTCTGGACTTCATCCCTGTAGGCAGTCTCGTCTCCTCCAGAGATACGTCCAACCACGGTCGTGTCATCCGCAAACCTTATTATGGTGTTGGAGGAGTAGGGGGGGGGCACAGTCATAGGTGTACAGAGCATAGAGAAGCGGGCTAAGCGAGCACCCCTGTGGTGCTCTGGTGCATAGTTTGAGGGTGGAGGAATGATGGAGACCCAATCTTACAGACTGGGTGCGGTCGATCAGAAAGTCTTTGATCCAGAGCCAGGTGGGTTGTGAAAGTCCCAAGTCTGTGAATTTGGTCACCAGTCTGTGGGGGATGACTGTGTTAAAAGCTGAGCTGAAGTCCAGGTGTGTGAGTGATGTGGGGAGAGCAGTGGTGATGGTGCCTTCTGTGGACCTGTTTGCTTTGTAAGCAAACTGGTGTGGATCAAAGGTGGGTGGGAGGATGGCTCTGATGTGATGCAGAACTAGTCTCTCAAAACACTTCATTATGACCGGTGTGAGTGCGACCGGACGGTAGTCATTGAGGTTGCTGATGGTAGTCTTTTTTGCCAGTAGAATGATGGTGGCAGACTTCAGACAAGGTGGGATGATGGATTTGGACAGGGACAGGTTGAAGATTTTTGTGAAGACCACAGAGAGCTGGTCTGCACATACCTTCAGCACCTTTCCTGTCACACCATCAGGACCAGCAGCTTTTCTGGGGTAAGTGTTAAAAGTGTTAGCATTATTTTCCTTTTTTCTAATATGTTAAATCCAGCCCCAGTGACACTGTTATACCTTTTTTCTGAGAGTGTATGATACAGTAAACAGAATATAATCTGCAAAACAGAATGAGCTCCAAGGTTGTTTTAAAGGAACGAGAACTCAGACAATCTAAGCATATTACATTGTATTAGGAGTCTTGCCCACGGACTCACAAGCAGCACTCAAACCCTAGTCTACCTCACTGAGCACAGTAGTGGCTCTCATAATGCTACAGCAACCACAATGTCTTGATTTTACAGAGCTCTGATTATATGCTGAACGGCCACTTCATTAAGGACACTACCTTGTTCCTACACTCATTGTCCATTTTATCAGCTCCACTTGCTATATAGGTGCACTTTGTAGTTCTACAGTTACAGACTGTAGTCCATACTTTTTCTCTGCATACTTTGTTACTCCCTTTCACTCGGTTCTTCAACAGTTAGGACCCCAATCTATATTCTCTATATCTCTACTTTAACTCAAGTACATCATTTGTGTACTTCATTCACCTCATCATTGCAGTGCTGAGAATAATCCACCACTCAAACAATACCTGCTCTGTGGTGGTCCTGACCACTGAGGAACATGACATAAGGCCCAGTATCAGTGTTTGACACTGTACTAACAGATAAAGAGACGGGTAGACACTTTAACTGGAAATACATGAGCTGTGAAGAATAATAACAAGAAGCCTTATCAGCATAGACCATCAATGTTTTCTTCATAAGCCTCATGGCAGTATGAGAATGTGGGTGTCTGTTTCAGTACACTGAAATAAAAGGTGCAACAAAAAACATGTCAAATAGCATTCATGTGATAATATCTTACTGCAACTCAATAACATTTTATGTGCAACTTTTTTTTTGTTTTATGGGCAAATGTCAAACAGGGTCAAGCAATTACAGAGATAAAAGATATAGTATGATATGATAAATGATACGTATATGATAAAATAACTCATAACTGAATGATTATTTGGATAAAGAAGGTTGTAACAAGATATGTTTCACTGTCATGCCACATGATCAAGTCAGAGGCCCCCCTACATTTTTTTTTTTTTTTTTTTTAATTTCCAGTCAAAACATAAAGTAAAGCTAATGACAAGTTAGTCATTTGTCAGGTGTTTGTGAGATTATATATAAAACAATCCAGCTGAATCTCAGAATGATGGATTGATGACCCCAGAGTCCAGACATCAACATGACTGAATGTCTTTGGGATTACTTGATCATGAAAAACAGAAAATGCAACCAACCTCTAAGAGTGAACTTGGAAATGGTGGAGACACGACTATTATATTTATTATTTAGACATCTTTGAGGCTGACTTGATGCAAACTGCTTTAATGCTGGGCTGTAAATGAATGGCCAGAGTGAAGGGCCTCTGTACCCAGAACTGGGCAGCTTTGGTGCATTCGAAAATCATTTAGGCTCCAGGAAAAGAGTGTTAGACACACACATCTGCAGATCTTGCTCCAGCAGCATAGCTGTGTCTGATCCACTCAACACACACTAACACTCCACCACATCACTGTCACTGCAGAGCTGAAAATGATCCTCCACTCAAATAATACCTGCACTGTGATGGACTTGTGGTGGTCTTAATCACTGAAGAACAGCATGAAATGGAGTAACAAAGTATGAAGAGAAACAGATGAACTACAGTCTGAAACTGCAGAACTACAAAATCAATCAATCAACCTTTATTTTGACTCGGAAGTACATTGAGGGCAACCCTCATTTTCAATGTAGCTGACAATTACAAAAACAGGGATTGACATGACAAAGAAAATAACTACATTTAATCATTTTAAATTAAAAGAAAATTTAAAATAACAGTGAATAAAAGATAAAAGTAGATAAAAATAGAGCTTGAGATTTAAATGGTAAGAAATTAAGATCAAAAGTAGATAAGAAATTAGTAAGGTAATAATACAATATCACAAATTTAAAAAAGTAATGATAAAAAAACTTAAAAATAAAATGAGAGGAAATAAATAAATAAATAAAAGAGATAAAGAACTAAGGAGAACGGACACAAAAATAAAAGTTACGAATAAATATGATTAAGTAAAACAGGTACAGTCTGTAGGTGGTTAGATATTAAAAGTTTAAAATGACTGAGTGACGCCAGTGAGCTGAGTTTTAGTGTTTCCTGTAGTGAATTCCAGCTCACTGGTGCACTGTGACTAAAAGCACCTGGCAGCTGATCCAATTACTAGAGCGAGTCTGATAATTACTGTTATTTGTATTCATCAATGAAGTGATGTATTCTGGCGAATGACCGGAGAGTGTCTTATAAATAAAAATCAACCAGTGTGTTTCCCTTCGTACCGTTAAAGAGGGCCACCCAACTTTCGCATACAGCTACAGCTACAGTGGTGAGTTCTGTATGGATCTCCAGTGATGAACCTCAGGGCAGAGTGATACACTGTGTCCAGTAATTTGAGAGAGCTGGAGGGAGCATATTTATAGATAACGTCATCATAGTCCAGCACTGATAGTAAAGTTGCTTCAACTAGTCTTTTTCTGGGGTGCATGGGGAAACAGGACTTATGTCTATAAAAATAACCCAGCTTCTGTCGGCATTTACTGACTAGTTGATTTATGTGTGGTTTAAAACTGAGTTTATCATCCAGCCATATGCCAAGGTATTTATATTCTGTGACTCTCTCAATAGTGGATCCTGCCAGGGTAGTAATATTTACAGTACTAAAATCAGTATTAAAAGATCTGGAAAACAGCATGAACTTAGTTTTCGTGGCATTTAAAACTAGTTTGTGCTTATATAATGCCACCTGCAGAGCATTAAATGAGCTCTGTAATTTTCTTGTTGCAGCATGAATAGAATCAGCTGAGCAATATAAAATCGTGTCATCTGCATAAAAATTTTGCAGTCTGAGGTTGAAGCAGAGGTAGCAATATAATTTATGTAGATATTACATAAGACTGGACCCAAAATTGAACCTTGTGGAAAACCTTTAGATACAGATACCAACTCTGATTTATAATTATTCAAGGCCATGCATTGATTTCTGTCAGTGAGGTAGTTTTGGGTCCAGTCCAGCGCAGTTGCATCAAAGCCAATCTTTTCTAAGTTCCGTAAAAGAAGAGTGTGATCAACTGTGTCGAATGCTTTTGTTAAGTCAATTAAAACAGCTGCACAATGTTTCTTCTTGTCTATGTCTGAATAAAGATAGTTTAAAACCAGTGTCGTAGCAGAGATAGTGCTGTGACCTTCTCTGAAACCAGACTGAGATTTAGATAAAACAGAATTTTCATGAAGAAATGATTTCAATTGCTGGTTCACTAGAGATTCTAACATTTTTGCTAAACACAAGATTTTGAGATTGGCCTATAATTATTCAGATCTGTTGTCTCACCACCTTTATGCAGAGGAATTACATGAGCTGTTTTCCAGACCCTGGGAATTCTGCAAGATAAAACTGAAAGATTAAAAATGTATAAAATGTATTCTAAAATAATCGGGGCTGCGAGACGCAATAAAAAGGGGTCCAGCCCATGTTCTCCAGTGGCTTTTCGTGGATTAATTTTAGCCAGGGCATTAGCAACTAAATATGGAGAAAATGGGTGGAGTGAGAAAAGACCATGCGTTTTAGAAACAGTAGAGCTGAGATCAGTTTTATTCAATGGGTTTGTGCTATTCTTATCAAAGATGTGGCCGGCTGCAGCAAAATGTGAGTTAAAGGCTTTACATATTTCCTTCTGGGCAGAAATCAGCTGATCGTCAACTAAAACGCTTGTTGGAAAAAGTGGGGAATTATTTTTTAGAGAATTTACTATTTTCCAGAGGTTTTGAGGGTTTCTAGTGCTGCTGATTAAGCTAAATTAATATTCTGATTTAGCTTTTCTAACAGCAGAGGTACATTTATTTCTCAGCTGTCTAAAGGTTAGCCAATGGTCTCCCTCCCCTGAGCGTCTAGCAGTTGACCAAGCTTTATTTCTGGCCTTAAACAATGAGGAAACTTCACCCGTAAACCAGGGACTTGATCTGTCTCTTATTCTTGACTTTTTGAATGGGGCATGTTTGTTTACCACTGTTAGGAAAGTTTTACTGAAGTGGTTTAGTGCCCCATCAACATCTGAGATTTCTAGTGTAAGGTGGATTTCACTCATTGCTAAGTCAGAAAGGAAAGCTTCTAACCAACAGCTTCTTCTAACCACCAACCGAGAGCCTGTTTTGTTTGTGCAACTGTTTCTAATACATCCGATGGGACAATGATCACTTATGCCAAGTTCAAAAACTCCTGAGGCAGTAATTTTGTCAGCTTTATTTTTTTTATTGGAGAGTATTAGATCTATCAGGGTTGACTTGGTGGGTTCTTTCAGATTTGGGCGAGTCGGTTCATTGATTAACTGTGTTAGGTTAAGATTGCCACATATTTTCTTTAAGTGATCGGATGCATTAGAAAGCCAGTTGAGGTTAAAATCACCAAGGACCAGCAATTCAGAAGCACTAAATTTGGATAAAAGATCCGCTAATTCCTCGACTGCAGAGTGTGGTGCAGAGGAAGGCCTGTATATCCCAATTAAAACAAAAGAGTTATTTTTTCCGAGTGAAACCTGGAGGGCTAAGAACTCATAACATTTTTCTTTGGATACTGCACATAAAACATTAGCTTGTAAATTTACACTGGTATAAATAGCAACTCCCCCTCCCCTTGAAACTCTGTCTTTTCTATGGAGGATAAAATTATTTAAAGCTATATCTTCATCAGTGGTACAGTGTCTAAGCCAGGTCTCTGTTAAAACGATTATATCTGGATCAGACTGTGCAGCCAGGATTTTAAGATGATCCATTCTATCTTTTTGTAGTAGGCTTCTAATATTCAGATGGATTATACCTAAACCTTTTCTTTTCTTAAAACTCTCAAGACTACTCATTGGGTTATCAGTACAGTTTTCTTGGGGGTTTATGGAAATTAGAGATGGCTTAATGCAGATAAGATTATCACGATTAATAAAAATATTAAAATTATGAGGATTCTTAGCATTTCTTGTAAAAATGCTGGTCCTAGGTCTCCTACTATTAATGACTACTGGTATAATTGAACTTGCATTGTAGGTCTTGAGTTGTCATTTCAAATTAAAAACAGAGTAAAACATATTATGTCCTAAAATCTGAGCACCCAGCCTATTGGGATGAATCCCATCAGATCTATAGATATAAAATTGTCTATAAAAGTCAAACCTTTGGAAAGGCAGGTATTCTAAAGCCAGGTATGAAGGCTTAAAAGTCTACTAAAATGACCTGAGCCTCTTCCTAGTGAAGGAATTGGTCCAGAAATAAAAACAGATTTACCATGTCTTGTATGGAGGACAGCAGGCACATGAAGACCTTTTTTAACAGTTCTGTGCTCTGGTTTCTGATGTCGTTACATCCCACGTGGATTATTATTCTCTCCACTGAATGGCGTTTCTTTAAAGGACTGGGAAACTGCAGCGTAATGTCAGAGATCTTTGCACCAGAGACTGAGTGGACAGCAGCTGAGCGATGCTGAATGTTCCTGACGATTGAGTCGCCAATTATGAGGGTGGTTTGTTGAGGCCTGCGGGTCTGTCGCGGGGGTAAACGATGAGGTCGCGGCTCGGTGATCAGTGGTGTTTGATCGGCAGTTTCTCGTCGGGGTTCAGGCTGATCGCTCAGGGTGTGGGTCTGGGAGGGAGCTTGGCCGGATGGTCCTCTGGAGGTGGGTATGTCCCTCGGAGCTAAACCACAGTTCTGCAGGTCAGGTGCGGCCCGCTGCCCGGTGGAGTTTTTGGATGGAGCGGGGGTGAAGTTGATGGCTGGAGAGCTCACTCTGATGGGTGTTGTTGGAGTGGCGTCATCCAGCTCTTCCAGTACGGAGAACCTGTTGTTTACACAGATCTTCCTAATTGTCGGGTGGCGGGCGGAGCGCCTACCATCCCGCGAGCGTCCACCTGCAACGGACCATGGCTCGGAGCATGGCTTCACGGCCTTAGGCTTAGCTCTGAGCCGAGGCCAGTGCTCCTCATTGAGGTAGACTGCCGTCTAACCCAGCGCTGATCGCCTGAGATGTTGCCATCATGGTGTCAAGTAGATCCTCATCGTCTTTAATCTGGCGGAGCACCGAGATTCTTCCCTCCGAGTTCCGCGACCTTCTGTCTCAGCCACAGACAGCTACTACAAGCAGCTGGAGAGCTGAGTGGGGCCATGTCTTTAGACAGTCCGGTAGGTTAAAAATAAATAAACAACTAATTAAAGATAAATAACTAAAGTTAAAATAAATAAAATGTGATTAAAAGTCAACAGGCTAGTCAGCCTTGTGGTCTCTCGGTCGCTCTCTCTGATGTGCTCTCTCGGTCGCTCTCTCTGACGTGCCCTCTCGGTCGCCCGCTCTGACGTGCTCTCTCGGTCGCTCTCTCTGACGTGCCCTCTCGGTCGCTCTCTCTGACGTGCCCTCTCGGTCGCCCGCTCTGACGTGCCCTCTCGGTCGCTCTCTCTGACGTGCTCTCTCGGTCGCTCTCTCTGACGTGCCCTCTCGGTCGCTCTCTCTGACGTGCCCTCTCGGTCGCTCTCTCTGACGTGCTCTCTCGGTCGCTCTCTCTGACGTGCTCTCTCGGTCGCTCTCTCTGACGTGCTCTCTCGGTCGCCCGCTCTGACGTGCCCTCTCGGTCGCTCTCTCTGACGTGCCCTCTCGGTCGCTCTCTCTGACGTGCTCTCTCGGTCGCTCTCTCTGACGTGCCCTCTCGGTCGGTCGCTCTCTCTGACGTGCCCTCTCGGTCGCCCGCTCTGACGTGCTCTCTCGGTCGCTCTCTCTGACGTGCTCTCTCGGTCGGTCGCTCGCTCTGACGTGCTCTCTCGGTCGCTCTCTCACATAGTGCACCTATATGGTAAGCTGACACTTGGACAATGAGTGGGTATACAAAAAGGAACGTACTATATAAGACTACAAGTCTTTTTACTTCCTTTTTACATTTTTAAACTACCTGGTATTGTATGTTCGTACTTACTGCACTGTTATTCCAAATCATCTCAGATACGTCACTGTGGCCTTTACCTGCTTATTACCAGAAACCTAGTAAAGATTTCAGTGTCATTTATTCACATAGTTTTCTTGGTACTTGCCCCTTTTGTTTTGGTGAGGTGACGGTGGAACTGTAGGCACTAGGCAAAGTTAGGGCCCTCATGAGCCAGGGGTCTGATGAAAATACAAATTAATTATACTGCACATTTTGATGCTAAATAATTGATTCAGATGTGTATATATATATATATATATATATATATATATATATATATATATATATATACACACACTCACCGGCCACTTGATTAGGTCACCTTTCTTCCCCATTCTGATGCTCGGTTTGCACTTCCGCAAGTTGTCTTGACCACCTATACATGCCTAAATCATTGAGTTGTGGCCATGTGATTGACTATACATATATATGTGATATACATATACATACATACATATATTTGTTGTTGTTATTATTATTATATATATTTTGCCTTTTACATTGTGTATAAATTTTACGATCAACTGACCAAAAGAAATGGGCCAAAATGATGTGAAAAGATGTCTGGTTCTGTTGACTTACATTAAAAGTAAAGTATGTTTTTTCGATCTCCTGCAAAGTTACTATTTTGGTGATACGAGGTATATATAAATATATATCATTTTAAAAACGGTGATTGTAGTGGTTATTTTTTGTCATTTCAATGCAGTGGGTTTACTCCTTACTCATTACCTCTATGTTAGTCTGTAACAAATTATCATTGTATTGCCATTTTGCTTATTTTGAGCATATTTCTTAAAATAATGTCAATGTTATGAGGTAATTCCACATTAAATTAACTAATTCATTAAAATAGTATGGACAGCAGTCCCCAAATAAGATATAGTAGATGTGTTGACTAAATTTAAGATATTTTCACTTGCTGTAAGACTAACTTGGTTAAGAAATTATAAAATGGGAATCCAGGGGGCCCCATTTCTGTCTTTTGCCCTGAGCCCCAGAATCAATACATCCACCCAAAATGAGGTGTTGTACAGGATCAATGTATGAATATGAGGTTTTCAAAAACACACATTGAAATAGAAGCATTTTCTAAAATGCTTCAGATAGCATCAACCTTGAGTGAAATGACAGATCTGGCCCAATTAAACATCCATCAGTCTTGACACAATGACTGCAGCAGTACAGGTGTAAACATTGCCACGCAATTACGTTATCTAGAATAAACAGTTCAAGGCAGTTATTGATATATACTGTATATATATATGTACACTGCTGCAAATGGAGGAGAACGTGTCACTTCTCACCATGCAGAACCAGAGTAAGAGATAGCCCTGATATCTCACCATCATTCAGCACAAACTGTTTAAATGTTTGCCCTTCGTGGGATGATTGCGTTTGTCGTTGGTCATGCTTTGACAAGTCAAAACATGCATGAAAAAAAAAACGTGATACGTTTCAATTGTTCCCTTGGCCTAGTTCAAAAGTTCAGTGGAATCAGTGCTGGGGAAATAGAAAGAGTGAGTCATTTTTGGCCTGTTTGTACAATGTATACAAACACACCTGTGTTCCATTAATACATTTATGTGCATAAGAATGTAAATGTTTCTAAAGATCTGCCAAATAAACATGTTCTAAAGCTTCACTGTGTTTCTTCATTTTATTCCTTAAATGCCACAATCAGTGTAAAATCACAGTGTGTTCAATTAATTTTTTACAATAGCTGTAAAAAGCATCATTTAAAATCTTTAGAATCTTCATTTTTTTTACATAAAAAAATAATTACTTTCAAAAAAAGTAAACACAAACTTTCAATACTATGAAGTCCTTATATGGAAACTAAGCTACTTTTTAAATTCACTGTTTTTATGATCTCACAAAAGCCAACTTATCTTCATATTTCAACTCATCTGTCTATTCAGTTTACATACACTCACCGTCCACTTTATTAGGTTCAATTGCTTGTTAACACAAATAGCTAATCAGCCAATCACATGGCCGCAACCAATGCATTTAGACATGTAGAGGTGGTCAAGACAACTTGCTGAAGTGCAGACCGAGCATCAGAATGGGGGAAGAAAGGTGATTTAAGTGACTTTGAATGTGGCCTGGTTGTTGATGCCAGACGGGCTGGTCTGAATATTTCAGAAACTGCTGATCTACTGGGATTTTCACGCACACCCATCTCTAGAGTTTACAGAGAACGGTCCAAAAAGAGAAAATATCCAGTGAGCGGCAGTTTTGTGGACAAAAATGCCTTGTTGATGTGAGAGGTCAGAGGTGAATGGGCAGACTGGTTTGAGATGATAGAAAGGCAACAGTAACTCAAATAACCAACCAAAATCTCTGAGGAATGTTTCCAACACCTTGTTGAAAGTGTGCCACGAAGAATTAAGACAGTTCTGAAGACAAAAGGGGGTCCAACCTTTTACTAGCACCTAATAAAGTGGCCCGTGAATGTATATCACTCTTAAAGGCACAGTAATAAAAACAGCCTTTATAACTCTACAAGATAAAGAGAGGTTGGAAAATTACTCTTTGGGTACATATTCCCACATAAACATTGCAGTCCTCAGGAGGAAATATAAGAATATAAGCAGCATGAAAATGAATACTTTATACTTTATTTGCTTTAGTGTGCAGCAGCTGTAATTATTATTATTTATCTGTACTACAAAGTATCCAAATATAGAGCGTTAGCTTCTCAGCAGAAGAAGAAGCCCCTCTCATGGTGGGGATCTGCGCACATTGGTTACATTATACTGCACATTTTTGTCTAAAACCAGTACTGTAGAAATGTTCTGCTCTGTAATGTGTTTAGTGTTGCATTGTGTCATTATATTCTGTATTGTGTGCCTGTACTATGACTGTATTTAGAACATTCTTCTGTCTATTCTTGTTTATCCCAACATGGCCATGTCTTTCTCATGTGTCACTTGTCATGTATAGCCTGAGCCTAATCTTGGCATCAGTCCTGCTATAAAACTGCATCAGCCCAGTGTCTTACAGGCTGGCTAGGTGTCTGGTACCTGCAAACAAACAAATAAACTTCACTTTTCCAGACATACAGCTGGTCCCCTGGTTAAGATAGGGTTTGGATTCTTCAGTATTGAAATACCTGCTTAATTATATCTATCATTTCCGAAATATTTTGCTAGAAGATTTATAGCCACATGCAAATCAGACTAAGAATTTCAGTGATGCACTGGAAAGAAAAAAAATGCCATTGTAAACGCAACTAAATTGAATGTTTAATCAGAATTTTTCTGAACGTATCGGGAAAAAAATAGACGACATGTTAAAGCCAATGTTTATTTTTGCATTTTAATACTGACATTTAGTCATCATGACAATATGATAATGTTAACTTCAGGCGTAACCCCACCCCCCACCCTCTCAGGTGAAGAGGTCCTGAGAGCAATGTCGAGCAATGTCCTGAGAGGAATGTGCAATATGATGAAATGGACTCTGGCCCATAGCACAAGATGCAAGGTCTCACTTTTTCCAATTGCATTTATTACTCTCATTATCTTTTCATGTAAAAGCTGTTTATGGGGCAATATGTGGGCACTTCTTTTGTGACTTTATGAGTGTCATTTCACTTTTCAGCAAATGCATCATTTACATTATACATTAACCCAATAACAAAAGGCTATAAACTACAACTCTAAAACTGGCCTTGCATATTTAGTCCATGTTCAAAGAGATCAGGAGCAGCAGTAGAGAAGAAGACGTGGTCTTGGAGTGAGGAGTCAACATGAGTTGCATCTGGGCTATATGTTTGGTCCTCTGGGCTTTCATATTCACCTCCAACGCGAACGAGTACAGGGAGCGAGCACTTAGACTGATGGCTGAGACTCCACTAATAGATGGGTAAGAAAGCACTCCAATTCAGAAGTTTCTAAATATAAGCAAGTATTCCAGCCAGCTTTGGTGATGATTGGTGGATATTTTAAGGCTACACTCACATTACCAGGCTGAAGGGGCACAAATATGATTTTTTTGCCTGAATGTGAAACAGATATGATGTTTTCAGAGCTGGGTGGCCATGCAGTAGGCGTCTTTTCACCATGCATACACCTTTCAGTGCTAATGTGGCAGTAGTGCCTAACCTAAAGTTAACCAGTGACCTGACATCAACCAGCACCAGTAACCAGCACCAAAGTAATCCACCTGACCCCTTTTTGACCTAAGTTGAGAGCTTTTCAGCACAAATTATCTTTACCATCTAAGGTTTGTTCTGGTGGTTAGTTAATTTATTGTTCACGGTTCATTCACATGATGAGAGTATATTGCGTATGCAAGTAATTTCAGGCCACTTTAATGACAGATTTGAGTCAGGTTACATACACAAATGTGAATAAGACCTGAACCAAAATTTAGTATTGAGCAATGAGGCTTGCAATGAAAATGTAGATGTATGCTGGGAAAATGTCTTCTTAAATCGATGCTCTGATGTGGTGCTCTTTTGTTTATGTTATGGTTACTATGAAAGGACTTATTTTGTGGTTCATAACATGACACAGACACAATGACTTGCCGTGGCAGCTGAGATCAAAATTCAACAACCAGCTGAGCTCTACGGATTTGTACACACTCAATTCCACACATACCAACATCCCCAAAATCAAAGAGGGTCGCCTTGCAGCACAGGTATGTACTCACTCATGTACACATAGTGTTGGGAGTAACATTGTAAAACATATTACAGTAAAATCAATTCCTTTTTACATAGCATAACACAGGACAGCTGCTGCCTTACTAAGAATTACTTGTATCCAAATTAAATTTTGCACACTGCCTTTAAAACATAAATATCCTCTCTATATTTTGTCCATGGCTGATCTTATATTTAATTTGCCTAACTATGCTACAGTAGGCAGAAGTGAGTGGGTCAACTTGGTAGATACAATTTCCAGGCACTCTATGTCCTGCAATGCCATAACATCAGGCAATAGCAGCGCAGTCATCACCCTATCTATTTCAAAGCTTCCGCCCTGTGCTCATTCAAAGCAATAAAGACTGTACACATTAACCAGAATGCAGGAATTATGTTTAAAACACTTGTGTGCTTGTGACAGCTACAACTTTTTCCATGTGAGGACAATATAACAAAATCAGACAGCAGAGCAAACACAGCAAACATAAAAAATGAAACCTAATCATCTTTAATTAGTACATCCTGCCATGGCAGGCATAAAAAAAGTTTATGTATCATTTATGTCTTATCTTTGATGACTCTTGGTGATGCATTGAAGTAGAAATTTTAACACAGTCTGCTTTTGCAGCAAAAGAGTACCAAATTTGAAGACCTCTGATGACAAGAACTTTTTTTTATTATTATTTGTCTTGGGCGTGGGATAGCTAGAAACTTTAACTAGACCCCCAGGTGCATACTTTGACCACAGCTGGTGGTCAAATTCAAACACCTGCACACAGATACCGAAGGCTTAAGGCAAAGGCAGACAGCCATGGGACTGCAGGGCTGAGAAAATAAAACTAAAAACATAAAGCTAAATAGAGCTTAAGATCATGAAATGATTTGAGTTACCACTGAAAGAAACAGTAGCTGCATGTTACACCACTAGGTAGCCTCTCACTCTTAGACTCCTACTTCTCAACTTTGTTTGAGGGGAACCAGAGCTTTGCAATTACTTTACTACTCGCTGATTCATCCATAAACATTCACAAACACTGTCCAGCATAGTCTGCTGAGGTACTGGTCTCATCTTTAGTTGAACTTTCCATTTAAAAGCTGGATTTGAAGAAAATGGCCTGTCATAGTGACAACACGTTAGCAGCTGGGCTTCAGACTGAAACAACATTGGTTTGATAGGAACAAACTAGGAAAATGTACTTAATGGTATCAAAAAATGTGGTGCTAATAATTTATGGCGTATTACCCTTGACCACACTTGTTTATACTTGCAAAATGTCTCATATTCTCTCTTCTATTGCAGTTTTGGGCTGCATATGTTGCATGTGACACCCAGTATAAAGATGCGGTGAGACAGACCTTGGAACAGATTGACATCATTCACAGAATGTGTCAGAAATACCCAGAGGACTTCATGTTTGCTGCCAGCAGTCAAGGTAACATATTTCCCCCACAACTCTGATTCATTATTTGTATAATGCATGATCAATTGGTTTTAAATTAAAAGCTATTAGAAATGATGCTGTGTTCACCTTACCTCCCCTTTGGAAATTTTGAACATCAGCAGAATTCTTTTTATCTATGCGAATGATGAACATCTTAACATAGGCCTAGAGGCCTTTAAAGGTCTTTGAATGAATTTTCAAGCTAATCTCTTGTATATAACAACTGCCCTTTTTATTGTAACTGGCTTTTTGTTCTTTTCTAAGCATTATTTTCAAAGCTTTTCTAGCTTTGCTTTTTTTCTTTTGTATTTTTTTTGATGGTAACTAATCATGCAATACAATTACAGCAGATATAAATGAATGTTTTATTCTGGATTCTGGAATGTGGCTAAACTACATGTTAAAGTTGAATGTTTTTTCATACACAGATATAATGGATGCCTTTGCCAAGAATAAGACAGCTAGCCTGATTGGGGTAGAAGGAGGTCACTCCATAGACAGCAGCATGGCCACACTGCGTACCATGTACCAGCTGGGGGTTCGTTATCTTACCCTCACACACAGCTGCAACACGCCCTGGTGAGTGGCCCAGAGGGTCTGACACCTGGATCTGTAAAAACAGAATTGGAGTAGCAGCACCATTATAGTTTTGAGAATAGTTTTAGGAATCTAACTTTTCTGTTACATTCACATCAGGCTTCAGTGAGTTCACTGGAGGGTAGCAGAGAAGAAATCTGATTATTGTGTGATTCATCTAGACCCAGGGTTTTCACAATATCTTATTATCCATGCGCATGTAAATGCACTGAATGAATTACTGATAAATTCTGCAGTTATCAGATAATGACGTGCATGGGAACACACCCATGCACATTGTTATCAGGAATAACATCTATGATGTGACTTGTGATAACACACTTGTGTTTTATTGCTAGAATTTTCAACATAAATCAATAAACAAAGATGAGATGCAATGCAGCAAGTGATTTTACCACATTTATGGGTGTTGTTAGCCATTTTCAATAAATGTCCTTTAAATCAATGTAAGCACAGTTTCAGTCTGTCATCAGTGCAGCATAATCACTGTGGCATGAAATTCCAATGAATTTCCACTTGCTCCATGGGAACTTTGCAGGCAGTTTCCATTTCATTTCCTTTGACGGCACCTCAGGGCTCTAAATTTCAGTTTTTGTTCAACTGAAAACAAGAAGGTCATGTTGCATATGACCATAAAAGACTAGAATAGTGTTTCTCTACCCTGGTCCTGGAGGCACTCTGTCCCATATATTTTGTGCTTTTCCTGCGCTAACATAGCCACTTAAAAAAAAAAAAGGTTGCTAATGAGCTGGTTATCGTGGGCAGTCATGGGCTGGAGGTTAGGGAACCAGCCTTGTGACCGGAAGGTTGCTGGTTTGATCCCCAGAGCCGACAGCACATGACTGAGGTGTCCTTGAGCAAGACACCTAACCCCCAACTGCTCCCCGGGTGCTGCGGATTGGGCTGCCCACCGCTCTGGGCAAGTGTGCTCACTGCCTCCTAGTGTGTGTGTGTGCTCACTAGAGTGTATGTGGTGTTTCACTTCACGGATGGGTTAAATGCGGAGGTGGAATTTCCCTGTTGTGGGCCTAATAAGGGTCACTTAACCTTATTGAATCAGGTCTGTTGGGAGCAGAAAAAAACTAAAAAGAGCAGGGCAGTGGGCCTCCAGGACCAGAGTTGAGAAATACTGGACTAGAAGATGTAAATCCATGATTTTACAACCAAGCTTCACCATGATTGTATTATTTTGGTACAATTCAGAATCAAGTCAAGGTTTTGTTGCATTTTTACATCACAAAATAGCCACAAAATCTTCTTTGGTCTGAGAAATGAGTGCATACACTAAACATTGTGTTATATGACAGTTAGTTCTGACAGCACAGTCTGATTGGTTAAAAGACATGACCATGTTTATTTTTCACAATAGCTTTATCATTCTGCTGTAGCCAGTAACAACTATGCTACAGCTAACTATTACTATGTAAGGTTCTTCGTGCCTTTAGCACATACATGTGTCCCCACCCTGACCACACAAAATGCAGTTGTTCTTGTCCTACATGAAAATCATGTCAACACATACATTATTTCCATATTACTACTTGCTCTAGTATGTGCATCTTCACAACAATGGGCAGCAATTCTTGCTTATGGCTTTACCAGAGGGCTAACTGGCTAATTTTTTGGAAGGGCTGGACTTTCCTCGTAAACAAATGGCATGTTGAACATTATGAGCTTTCCCATTCATTTTGCAATCAACTAACTGTTTCTTCCTTTTCAATATCACTACCCTAAGCTAGATTTTAGACTGGAGGCTGTAATGGCAGAACAATCAAACAAACTAGAATTTATGCTTCATAGACGGACTGGAACAAAATTACATTGAGAATAATCTCAAATATTGAAAAAGCTGACAGATATGGCTTTACCTGTAGAGCTAAAGGCCACTACGTTTTCCTTTATTTTGTAGAACTAATGTGTAAAATGAATTGAATACTCAAGACAGTGATTATTGATACTGAGTGCATTTACATGCACACCAAAAATATGATCACTATAGGATTTTGGCAGTTATTTGGTTATTCAAGTGGTCATGTAAACAACACACTCCAATATCTTAGATCGGATAAAGGCCATTATTACAGCCGTTGACAAAGAGCTGTCTCAGAAACAGCAAACAGTGTTTAACACAGCTCCAGTAAGATGACACTTTATGAATGATTCTGAAAACACATGCTTGACGAAATGAAGAATGTCAATATTCTGCGTCTTCTAAATGTTGTGCATTCATATTTTAGGTCAAGTGATTGTTTAAAAAAAGCTGCAAATGATGTTTAAGACATTTAAGTTTTCAGTCAGGCTTCAGTGAGTTCACTGGAGGGTGGCAGAGAAGAAATCTGATTATTGTGTGATTCATCTAGACCCAGGGTTTTCACAATATCTTATTATCCATGCGCATGTAAATGCACTGAATGAATTACTGATAAATTCTGCAGTTATCAGATAATGACGTGCATGGGAACACACCCATGCACATTGTTATCAGGAATAACATCTATGATGTGACTTGTGATAACACACTTGTGTTTTATTGCTTGAATTTTCAACATAAATCAATAAACAAAGATGAGATGCAATGCAGCAAGTGATTTTACCACATTTATGGGTGTTGTTAGACATTTTCAATAAATGAATTACAATGTGGCAAACAATTTTTGCACTAAGCAATGCAGTGCATTAACAGTAGGCTGTGGTTCCCAAGTAACATACTGGTCAAAGAGTTTTCCATTAAAAGCACAATGTTTTTTAATAACTTGCCTCTCTGATACAGAATTCAGCTGTTTGTGCGTGATCATATGCGTGTATTGAATATTTTATAACAGCTTTGAACATGGCTTAGCCCGTCAATGCACATAATACAACGTATTGGTGTATTTAGACACCCCAACCATCATTCTTACGAGACATTTTATTTCACAGGGCGGATAACTGGCGGGTGGATACTGGGTCAGATCCTGTGGAGCACAATGGCCTGAGTGACTTTGGCAAGGTTAGCTTATCACCTTAAATTCCATTTAGGGCAACACAGTATGTTGTTTGTAATGTTATCATGAGATTGCAATAGTGTTATCGCAGAAAGTTGCAATATGCAAATGACTCTATTATTCTGGTCAAACAGAAGGGAATATTTACAGTTAAAATAATACAGGCTAATCTTTAACTATGTGTTAATAATATATTGCAAGACATATTGCAATATGTGGTAAAGACTAAATCCCATAGGTTATCGCTTCTTAGACTGATGTGATGATGTTTGCATTCCTAGTTTTCCATTGAAAGCTTTAGAGGAATCAGTCCATGTGTGCCTTTGTCTGCTACTGTTAGCATAATAACAGATCATTCACTGCATGCGTGTGCATGGCTTGGCCAGCAGGGATAAATAAGCCCTACAAGCACATGAAGCAATAAAGTGCCAATGTTCTTTGAGGAGCAAGTGTGCCACTTCTTGTTTGACACCCTCCAGGTCAACAGTGTTCTAGGGCCATTGCTGACCATATGGCTCTATTTTTCCAGAGGCTGGTCTTGGAGATGAACCGCATGGGTATGTTAGTGGACCTGGCTCACGTGCCAGAACAGGTGATGAACCAGGTGCTGGACATCTCCAAAGCACCAGTCATCTTCAGCCATTCCTCTGCCTTCAGTATCTGCAAACACAAGAGGAACGTCCCCGACAATGTCCTACTAAAAGTGGTGAGAGGCCAGATTCTTTAAGTTAGCAGTAGTTTTCAGTAACACATACACTTCACTTGAAATGTTTCCAATAATTTAAAAACAATTTGATTGCAGAAAAATGTAGAAACCAATTCTAATATTAAAGTCCCATTATATCTAATTGTGATTTTTCTGTCCAATATTGGGTTTATGATTTAAATTGTGAATGTACTGCTGTATGGGCCTTTTTTTCTGACTAAGGAGACCAGCGTATATGTTTTTGGCTTGAGGCTTGAACACTTCACGCAGGGCACCAGGCTGATTTGTGGTTATTTGTTTTTGATTTGTGATGGTTCTTCTGATCGATGGAAAATGTGTTGAATATAGTTCTATATAGCACCCAAAATTGGTTTTGCTGTTATTACAGTGTCAAGCTAGTAACAATAGCAGTACCCTTTTGAGTGCTACATAGAACCTTTTTTTAAAAATGTACAGCATATTCTCCATCAGTCTGAAGAACTATTTCACGATGCAAGGAACCACTTAATCATGCAAAGTGTTCTTTGAGGTGTTCGCAGAACCGTTTTCTTTACTAAAGTGCCCTTGAGGAACCATCTCTGTTTAGGAGTGCATTGGAAAATAGACTCTAAGACTATAATAAAAATTGCAGCTCTTGCAATTTGAAAATTGCACTCTTTAAAATTGCAATTTCAATATAAAACGGTTAATCTTTCAACCCTAAATCCCATATATGAACGAAGGCATTTGCTCCCAGATGGACAGACATGTCGGTTCCCAGAGAAAGGACAGGAACATGTCAGTAACATGTTGAGGCCCACAGTAAAGGAGGAGAATAGAGCATCTGCAATCATGAACACTTTATATAAAGAAGAATTTATATAAAGTACAGTGCCCTTGATCTTCAATCTCTTGTGCTTCTGTTAACCTTTCAGATGGTCATATGGCCATAACGTATATTCTTGTTATATATGGCCATAATGTATATTCTTGTTCTCTGGGCCAAAGAAGAAAATGGTGACCCAGATCATTGATAGCATAAAGTTCAACACAAACAATGTAGGTGTGTCTAATAGTGTGGACAGTGGGTGGACACAGTGTTTAAAAACTCCAGCAGCATTGCTGTGGCTGATCCACTCATACCAGCGCAACACACACTAAAACACCACCACCTGTGAGTGTCACTGCCGTGCTGAGAATTGGAAATCAGATCCAAACCACATTTGGAGGATTTTTACAGATGTGTTTTGCAATGTGACAAACAGCGAAGACGTCAAATCCAGAGTGATGAAAGTGCTGTGTTTCAAGAAAAGAACCAAAGATTTATGATTATGCCTGAGACTTTTGAAGAATTTGGAGGGCGAGATGATGAACCTCCATCTCTCCTGCACCAGTGTTTGAAATACATGTCACCAGCTTAGCTACATAGTTACTGGCACCTATGTTGTTATCATAGCAACGGATACAGATAGGCTGGCGATGTCTGGATACACAAATCCGATTTGATCGCTTGCAAATAACAGTGTGGACAGTCTGTTGAGAAATGAATATGATTTTATCTTTGATGTGTCAGTAAGTGTGGTGTCCGAAACAGGTCTTGTTTCTTCATTCCAGAAAGAAAAGAAAGGGATTGTTATGGTGAATTTCTACAATGACTATGTCACCTGTAGCACAAAGGCAACCCTCTCAGACGTGGCTGGTGAGTAATGGTGCTGCAATGCCAAACTGACAGTCCTTAAAATCTCAGATGCATTACATACTAAGGCTTTTTATGCAGTAACTACAGAGACCTCAGTGAAAACTGGCTGAGGCATTCTTAGGTTTCAGAAGTGTGTAATAATACTTTGGACCCACTGGTGCGCATTTACGGGGTTAACACTACACTGCGTCTCTTTCCATGCTTGTCCAACACAGATCACTTTGACCACATCAAGAATGTAGCTGGTGCCAGCATAGTGGGATTCGGGGGTGATTATGATGGTGTGACCAGGTAAGCCTGCCAGATTTTATGTAACATCTTGAGCAACACGTTGTAATAAGATCATAAAGAATTCTCATGTGACATATTATGTCACAAAAGTAGAGCTTACACAGATAAGGCAATATAATATACACATAATAGTTATAGACTATAACAATTATAATAGATATAATAGATAAAAGCCTTGTGTTTAAAGGTTCTGTAATCTGTTCTCAGCTCTCCATAAACTCTTTTCTGCATTGCTGGACTAAAACTTTACACAATTCACTTTTGTGAGGCCAGATGTGATGTTGTAAAGAGAGTGCACATCTGGGGACAACTTCTTAAACCTTTGGTGATGGAACCACTAAAGTGTACACCCCCTCTAAACACCAGCCCCTAAGTTATTTTAAGCTATGCTCTTTTAACATGGAGTGCTATCTTATAAGCAAAGCAAGCTAACTAGCGAACTGCTACTGTTAGCTAATTAAACTGTTTTTTTTTTCACTGATTATTTTACTGCATGTAATATGTTCTCTGTAGGTGTGATGCATGCTTAAAACTGGAGATTTTAGCAGGGACCTTTTAGCCATGCTAATTTATGTCACATCTATGGGCTAATAACAGGCTTGTGTCTGTTGGATGGAGCTAGAAAAGTATAAAGTTAATAAGAATAGGCTAAAAGGATTGATTCCTTTGTTCATGTTGGTCTGCACTCACAGGAGTATAAGATATTTCACACTCTGTCACAAGGCAGGCTGTCTAAAAAATGCATCTTTCTACAGCGCCAACATCAATAATCTTAGACAAAGTGGAAAACAAAGGACAATGAAAGATTTGGTTGGCTGACTGAGCTAGCTAGTCCTTCTCTGTGTTTTGGTTTTTATAATCAAGGTTATTCCATAGTATTGACTCTTGGAATCGATTCCACCAATTCCACCTAACAAAATGTTGGCGAGCATATCCACTCCCCCCCTCCATTGAGCTCTGCTTTAAAGAGATGTTGGATTGGTTTTCTAAATTTGAGACTGAGGGCCTGTTTAAACCTTGTATTAACATGTCTTTTTGGTGATCAAATCATCTTCAGATTTTATTTGAACGTTTGAAAAGCCTTGTGTAGACACCCCCATGGTGCATTGTGATCCGATTATGAACAAAACACTAAAACTATTCAGAGGTGCTCAGAGACAGGTCTTGGCCACGTATTAGATTGGAAGTTACATGAAGTAGCTGTGTTATAACTGAAGTTTGGGGGGGGGGCATTGCTTCTTCCAATCTAATACCCTTTAAATTCACATTCACTTCCTGTTTCCGTGACAATTGGTTCGCAATCCCACCGCCACCCCATCTGCTCCCTAGTCCTCAGTCCTGCTACAGCTATGTGGGGAGTCTGACCTTTTAGTTACAGGCTGAAGCTGCCCAGACCTCCAGCCCAAGTTCTCAGAGTTTACAAAACACATGTTAACATAATGTGTTTTCACTGAGCAGAAATGTGTTTGTGAGTGCTGACTAGCAGGTGGAGGATATATAAGGTTGTAGTTCCCCAAACCAAGAGCCTTCATGCTCTCAGGGCCAAAGCCGAGCTGGTCCAGGGGGAAAAAAAAGGTAGAACCTTTACCAAGCAACATAACCATAACTAGCTATGAGGACACAAAGGTCTGGACCTCAGGTGGCAACTACAACCAAGTGGTATAGAGTTTAACTCAAGTTTAATGAGATAAGTTGGACCTTTACACTCCATTGGTGTGTCCCTGAAAACTGCAGTTTAAAGTGCACATGTGGTTTAAACCTTACCCAATTGCTGTGTTGTGCTGTGTTCAAACCTTTATTCATTTCTCAAACATACACAAAAAAAGAAGGAAGGAAGAAAGAAAAACAGTGCAACAGCCAAGTTCAAGAATTCAAAATGATTTGCAATGCTAAGCAGAATTATTCTTCAGTTTGGAGTCAGTGTGCAGTATTAAAGCTACACAGCTGTCCAGCTCCTTGTGAGTGTTGGACATGGGCTTCTGCGTGAAATACAGTGATGGCGTTGGCCCTCTTTGGGCTGGTTCACAGTGTGATAGTGAGGCAAGCCCAGTCTGTTTAATGCAACAGTGCGCTTGGGGCTTTTCTTGAATTGCAGTGCAGTGGATTCCAGTCACTCAGCATGATTCAGTTTAATGTCAGGTCAGACCTGAAATGAAAAGGCTATTATTGTGTGTTGTGTAAAATGTAAATCAACTCAAGGAAGATAGTTTTAATGTTTTTATTGTTGTATAAAAAAATGAAATCATGCTTGTTTTGACAAAGCAATCAGGTTTAACATGCAGCTGTGTGTTAAGCTCCTTAAGTTAGTGCTTTAGCCATACATGTGTTAAACAGAGACTAAGCAGCTGCTAAGCTAATGACAGTACAGTGGCACCTGGTAGTTTCGGAAGCTTTATTTTCTCTGCCTCATGTCCTCTCAGAGCAGACCATAGACTAGTCAGCCACCATGTTTAGTTCTACACCAGATGCTGTGCTACATAGGCCGTACTTCACCCACCAGACACTGAGGCAGGTTAACTAACAGGATTTTTGGTAAAATCAAAAACCTGACACAGCGTTACTGATGCACAGTGAGAAAGCATGGTCATACTTTCAGTAATAAGTACTTTAATGAAATGTAGGTAATGCGCAGAGCCCATCAGTTGATATGGTGATAAATGTTTGATACTGAGGCCACATGGCCACAAGACACTTCATTTGTGGCCTCAATATATTAAATTCAAGGTTTTAATTTGTGGTTTAATTTAAGTCTTATTAAAATAGTCACCATGTCACCTTACCATTAATTTCATATTTAGGCTTCAACATGTATTTTAGCTGAAAATAAATAGGTGAATAAATAGGTAAATAATTCGTTAAAATTGAACTGTCAAGCTGGAGTTTTTTTGGGAAAATCGAGAGACAAAACAGGCACATAGAAGAGTAATTTTGTTGTTCTTCTGTCCCACATCATTTTTCTTAGTTAACATTATATTAACTCACACAGTTGAAAGTTTATTTCATAGCTAGTTGAACTGTAGAATTTTATAAACAAGCAAATAAAATATGATAAAAGAGCTTCCTTTCAGTTTCCTGCTATAGAATTCAACGAGGAAAAGCTGGTTAGGTGCCTGATTCAAATAAAAAATGAAACACTTACTAAAATTTCTGTAGATTGGTTGAATAAAAGAAGTAGCATCCCTGACCCTTTTTCTAAAATGAAAAGCTTTTCAAATCTGTATGATTCATATATTTATCATTCAGAATGGCGAAGTTTGATGAAAGGCTGAATCAGTGGTTGATTTGTAATCCTACTGGCATTCACGCTGCTTTATTACTGTAACAGAACACAGTTACGTGTTTTTGTGTCTTGATTACGTAACACTGTTCCATTGCGGCCACAGCCTAGGCCTGTCACAACCATGAAATTTTTGCAGATGGTTCATTTCCATATGTATAAAATTGCAATTAATTTTTATGTTCACTGTATTCATCTATTAATGTATTAGTCTAAAGTGGCCAAAGCTGATTAGACATCCTACTTCCTAGCTGTCGATACTTAACAGTTTACAACTGACAACATAAACAGTTCAAGCTCAAATAAACACGCATTACTCACTACTGTCCTCTAAAGACACTATATCAAGCCAGACGTTAGTGCTTTCATTGCTTTTGTAAGACCTTGATATGCTTATTAAATTCATGTGCTGTGTTCTTTTATTCACATGCATTTGCAGCCTAAGGCATGAAGATGCACTGAAAAAAGCCAATTCACATTCTGCTAGTTGCAATGTGAACACATGATTGTGAAAGAAAAAGTGCAAAACAACTGCAGTCATCATGAATCATAATTCATTTTAATGAGCTTAAATAGCTACATTCAGGTGATTATGTGATAATTGGCAGGCCTACCACAGCACCACACACAGAACAGTGTGAGTTTGATTTTCTAACCAGGCATGAATTCCATTGCTGAATTCGATACCTTGGGCAGGACTCCCAACATTCAAGCCTGCATCATCAAGTTACACCCAACTGAGCGCACGTATCTGTTGGGAACCTAACTGGCGACCTCTTTTGAGTGGTCAGGGAATGTTTTTATGATATCACAGTGGCTTACTGAGAGGCCTATACAGTACCACAATGGCAGCACACTAACTGTGGTGTTGGGCATGTCACTAATATAAACGCTTTTTTTTTTCCAATTGAGACAAAACAAAAGCAAGATTACACACACATTAATAAAAACACAGGTTAACATAAACCCAACCAAGGCAACATTTCCTCATAAAGCATGTGTCTTTGCAAGTAACACATTCACTCCAGTAAAGATACATAGTTTAAAATCAGACAGCTTAAATGTGTGCAAAGATAAAAAAGCAGGGAATTGAAAAACTGAAAAAGAATGTCCTAGCTAAAGCATGCTGCCATGGCAGGTGTGGAAAATGTTCTTTTTTTTCTTTTCCAGGATGATCTTACTTATTTTCTTTAACTTGAGTGGCTGACATTTTAAATTTAGCTTTGGAAATGGGAATCTGCTACTCTGCTGAAGTATCAGGTCTTGCTTTACAGGATCCTCCAGCATGTCTGTTGAACATCTAGAGGTTCAAATTCAGAGTACACTCACAGGAACATTAGCTCTGTTTTTTTCCAACTAAGATGAAGCAATAGCAAGATTACACACACATTAATAAGAAAACAGGTTAACATAAACCCAAACAACCAAGGCAACATGTCCTTACACAGCGTGCATCCAATCTTCACAAGCAGCACATTTGCTCCAATAAAAATGACATTACTGTTAAATATGTAAATGTTTACACTAACACTCATGTCTGACTAATGTACTGGCAATATAAAAATGATCAGTGATCTTTACAGACTAAACCTGTCTTACGGTGACTGCCCATAATATGTGGGTTGTATATAACTGGAGAAATTATTGGTATCAGTATCATCCACTGTAAAGCATCAATTACCAGTTATTGTATCGGCCCAGAAATGTAATATTGGTGCATTGCTAGTTCACATGCACAGCCATTCAGAACACTGTATTCCTGGACAGGGTCCCAACTGGTCTGGAGGATGTCTCCAAGTATCCTGACTTGGTGGCTGAACTGCTGAGACGTGGCTGGACAGATGATGAGATCAAAGATGCTCTGGGGAGGAATCTGATCCGAGTCTTTCAAGATGTGGAGACGGTGAGGACCAGACACACACACACACACACACACACTAACATGCACACACACGCACATGCACACACACACGGACACATATGCACGCACACACACACACACACACACACATACAAACACTATATTGCCAAAAGTAATCAATCACCCATCAAAATCATTGAATTCAAGTGTTCCAATCATTTCCATGGCCACAGGTATATAAGACCAAGCACCTAGGCCTGCAGACTGCTTCTATAAACATTAGTGAAAGAATGGGTCGCTCTCAGGAGCTCAGTGAATTCCAGCATGGTACTGTGATAGGATGCCACCTGTGCAACAAGTCCAGTTGTGAAATTTCCTCGCCACTAAATATTCCACAGTCAACTGTCAGTGGTATTATAACAAATTAGATTGGGAATGACAGCAACTCAGCCACAAAGTGGTAGGCCACGTAAAATGACAGAGTGGGGTCAGCGGATGCTGAGGAGCATAGTGCACAGAGGTTGCAAATTTTCTGAAGAGTTAAGAGGGTGGGTCGACATCATATTAAACCCTATGGATTAAGATTTTGAGTGGGATCTCACTCAAGTTATGGCAATATAGTGTATTTTCAAATAAATAGAAATATCAGATTTTTTCAATTAGTTGAACACATTTAAAGCTGCTATATTTTGCTAAACATTATGATTTTAAAGGTTTCAAACATAAATCAGTTCCTATTTTATTTAGAATATCTTATTTAACAGTTTATCCATCCATCCATCCATCCATCCATCCATCCATCCATCATCTTCCGCTTCTCGGGGTTTCGGGTCGCGGGGGCAGCATCCTGAGCAATGAGGCCCAGACCTCCTTTTCCCCAGCCACTTCCACTAGCTCCCTGGGAGGGATTCCGAGGCGCTCTCAGGCCAGCTGGGCGATATAGTCACGCCAGCATGTCCTGGGTCTTCCCCGGGGTCTCCTCCCCAGTGGACTTGCCTGTGACACCTCCCAAGGGAAGCGTCCAGGAGGCATCCTAACCAGATGCCCGAACCACCTCAACTGGCTCCTCTCGACGTGGAGAAGCAGCGGCTCTACTTTGAGTCCCTCCCGGATGACCGAACTTCTCACCCTATCTTTAAGGGAGAGTCCAGCCACCCTGCGGAGGAAACTCATTTTGGCCGCTTGTATTCGCGATCTCGTTCTTTCGGTCATTACCCAAAGCTCATGACCATAGGTGAGGGTGATAACGGAGATCGACCGGTAAATCGAGAGCCTTGCCTTATGGCTCAGCTCTTTCTTTACCACAACAGACCGGTAAAGAGCCCGCATCACTGCTGACCCAGCACCAATCCACCTGTCAATCTCCCGCTCCCTTGTACCATCACTCGTGAACAAGACCCCGAGATACTTAAACTCCTCCACTTGAGGCAAGAGCTCATCCCCGACCCAGAGAGGGCTCTCCACCCTTTCCCGCGTGAGAACCATGGCCTCGGATTTGGAGGTACTGATCCTCATCCCGGCCGCTTCACACTCGGCTGCAAACCGATCCAGTGAAAGCTGAAGTTCACGGCCTGATGTCCCCAATAGGACCACATCATCTGCAAACAGCAGCGATGTGACCCTGAGGTCACCAAACCGGACACCCTCCATCCCCTGACTGCGCCTAGAAATTCTATCCATAAAAATTATGAATAGAATCGGTGACAAAGGGCAGCCCTGACGGCCCAACTCTCACTGGGAACATGTCTGACTTACTGCTGGCCATGCGAACCAAACTCCTGCTTTGTTTGTACAGGGCCTGAATGGCTCGTAGCAAAGAGCCATGTACCCCGTACTCCCGAAGCACCTCCCACAGAATACCCCGGGGAACACAGTCGAATGCCTTCTCCAAATCCACAAAGCACATGTGGACTGGTTGGGCAAACTCCCATGAACCCTCCAGAATCCTGGAGAGGGTAAAGAGTTGGTCCAGTGTTCCACGACCAGGGCGGAACCCGCACTGCTCCTCCTAAATCCGAGGTTCGACTATGAGCCGGACTCTCTTCTCCAGTACCCCTGCATAGACCTTGCCAGGGAGGCTGAGGAGTGTGATTCCCATATAGTTGGAACACACCCTCCGGTCCCCCTTTTTAAAAAGAGGCACCACCACCCCAGTCTGCCAATCCAGTGGCACCACCCCCGATGTCCACGCAATGTTGAAAAGGCGTGTCAGCCAAGACAGCCCCACAACATCCAGAGCCTTGAGGAACTCGGGGCGGATCTCATCCACCCCTGGAGCCCTGCTGCCAAGGAGCTTTTTAACTACCTTAGCGACTTCGGCCTCAGTAATGGAGAAGCCTATTCCCGTGTCCCCAGACTCTGCCTCCTCACTGGAGAACATGTCGGTGGGATTGAGAAGGTCCTCAAAGTATTCCTTCCACTGCCCAATGACGTCTTCAGTCGAAGTCAGCAGCACACCATCTCCACTATATACAGTGCTAGTGGCACACTGCTTTCCCCTTCTGAGTCGCCTGACGGTTTGCCAGAATCTTTTCGGAGCCCACTTAAAGTCACTTTCCAAGGCCTCACCGAACTCTTCCCACACCCGGGTTTTTGCCTTGGCAACGACTGAAGCCGCAGATCGCTTGGCTTGTCGATACCTGCCAGCTGCCTCTGGTGTCCTACAGGCCAACCATGTCAGGTAGGACTCCTTCAGCTTGATGGCATCTCTCACCTGGGGTGTCCACCACCGGGTTCGAGGATTACCGCCCCGACAGGCACCAACTACCTGGCGACCACAGCTACAGTCAGCCGCTTCAACAATGGTGGAGCGGAACATGGCCCATTCTGAGTCAATGTCCCCCACCTCCCCCGATAGTTCTGACGGAGGTGTGAGTTGAAGATCAATCTGACAGGTTCTTCTGCCAGACGTTCCCAGCAAACCCTCACTATACGTTTGGGTTTGCCTGGTCTGACCTGCATCTTCCCCCACCACCTGATCCAACTCACCACCAAGTCCGCTGACACGACTACAAAGTCAATCATTGAACTGCGGCCTAGGGTGTCCTGGTGCCATGTGCACTTATGGACATCCTTGTGTTCAAACATGGTGTTCATTATGGACAAACTGTGGTTTGCACAGAAGTCCAAAAACTGAACACCACTCGGGTTCAGATCAGAGAGGCCATTCCTCCCAATCACACCCCTCCAGGTCTTACTGTCGTTGCCCACGTGAGCGTTGAAGTCCCCCAGTAGGACAATTGAGTCTCCAGGAGGAGCAATTTCAAGCACCCATCCCAAGGACTCTATGAAGGCTGGGTATTCTGAACTGCTGTTTGGTGCATAAGCACAGACGACAGTCAGGACCCATTCCCCAACCCGAAGGGTAGGGAAGCTACCCTCTCGTCCACCGGGGAAAACCCCAACATACAGGCGCCGAGTCGAGGGGCTATGAGAAAGCCCACACCTGCCCGCCGCCTCTCACCATGGGCAACTCCAGAAAAGAAAAAAGTCCAGCCCCTCTCAAGGAGATTGGACCCAGAGCCCAAGCTGTGTGTTGAGGTGAGCCCGACTATATCTAGCCGGTATCTCTCGACCTCGCGCACCAACTCAGGCTCCTTCCCCGCCAGTGAGGTAACGTTCCAAGTTCCAAAAGCCAGTTTCAGCAACCGAGGATCAGAATGCCAAGGCCCACGCCTTCGGACACTGCCCGATCCACAATGCACCACACTCCTACTACTGCCCCTCCCATCGGTGGTGGGTCGATGGGAGGGGGGGCTCATGTAGCTCCTTCGGGCTGGGCCCGGCCGGGCACCATGAGTGAATGCCCGGCCACCAGACGCTCGCTGGCGAGCCCCTCCCCCAGGCCTGGCTCCAGGGTGGGGCCCCGGTAACCCTGATCCGGGCAGGGTACACAAGTCCTTCCTTTTTGGTTTCATAGGGGTGATTATGTATCACACTTTGTCTGGCCTGTCACCTAGGACCAGTTTGCCATGGGAGTCCCTACCAGGAGCTTTTGCTCCAGACAACATTGCTCCTAGGATCATTCAAGCACACAAACCTCTCCACCACGATAAGGTGGTGATCCATGGAGAGGTTTAACAGTTTACTTTATCTGAATATATGGTCTGACAGTCACCCCACATGACGTTCTTAGGATTTGAATGCCTACAATCAAATTTATTCAGATATAGCAGGTATTGAAGAATACTAGTAATTAAAAATTATATAATAAAAAATAACTTGAATAGGATTTACACACAAAAACGCATGTCATTGACCCATATTAACATATGTATTAACAGCAGTTAGTTAAATTACTCAATTTGCTCATATTGTTTATAAGAATTATATTATTAGACATATATAATATATATACTGAGCTTCAATGACATACATGACATACTCCTATGAGTTTCCAAAATTTATTAAATCCTATGTATAAAACACTGCTTCTTTGTTTCTACAGGTGAGAGACACACTGAGAAACACACCTCCAGATGATGTGCCCATTCCTCTGGAGCAAGTCCAAAACTCCTGCAGAACAGATTATGGTTACCCAACCCAGAAAGGTGCTGCAGGCGTAACGTCTCACAGTGTTCCACTTTTAGCCCTCACTCTGACCTTGACTTCACTGTTTGCCAAGTTTGTGTAAATAGCCTCTGGGTTGATTGTGCTGTAGTTATAAGATGTTGCAGCTCCCTTTTGTCAGTTAAACCTGCTCAGTTCTCTCCCAGTGTCTACCATATTATTACTGTAGAAGACCCTCCAAAATGGAGAAAAAAGTTCTTAACCTTAATGTACATTAACACACACACACACACACACAGTTTGTCTTGCTGTACATATGAGGACATACATAGACTTATATTGGTTTTTGTGTTACTGTAGCTAAATAACACTACACCTAAACCTAAATCATCTAAAATGGTTAGTATCCGATTTTTCTGTTTATTTAGTTTTCAAATAAAAAATAATTATGGTGAAACCAACACATGCTTAATTGAGGACCAGCAAAATATCCTCACTTGAGCAAAGATTTCATATAGTCCTATCATAGTGAGGACATGGTGTCTGCACAGGTATAGTACTACAAGAACACACACACACACACACACACACACACATCATCTAAATCACTTATCCTTTTGAGTCGTGGGAAGAACTGGAGCCTATCACAGCTGTCATTGGGCAGAAGGCACGATACACTCTGGACAGGTTGCCAGTCCATTGAATGTCTGTACATAACAATGTAATTTTGAACCATTTGTATTGGCCCATTTGTCATGAAATGTTAAAGCTGGTGTTTTCAATTTAAAAAAGCACTATATTGTCTCATTTCCAACCACTGTGTGTAAATAAACAGCCTTCTTCCTCCATGTGCAGTGTTTTCCAGTTTTCCATTATGTACAGTACTAAGCAAAAGTCAAAGGCGACCCTCCATTTATTCCCAATGAAAATGGCCATTAAGTACAGTTTTTCATTTTTCAGCATCAGGAAAAAATAGATAACATATTTATTATGTTTATGATAGCAAAATTTAATCTTACTGTTTTCTACTAAATCCACCTTTTGTCTTTATTACAGCTTCCTTTCTTTTCAGGAGACTTGTGTTCACTACTCCAAAGAAGTCTGCGGGGAAATTTTTCCATACCTCCAAAGTTCAGTCTTAGAAGTTGATCGCATTTTCTGTTTCTTCCATGTAATTACAAACATGTTCATTTATGCTGTGGTCAACCCACTGTGCTGAGAACTTTTATTTGTTCATTTATTTGCTATTTCATTTTCTCAGTGACCGCTTCTAGACAGCTACAAATGCTTTCGGGGTCATTGGACTGTTTCGGTGGTCTAACAGGTCTTGTGTGTTTGTTAAAAGTGGACTACTTTATATCCAATCTCCTCAGAAATATCATATGAGAATGAGAAATGAACTACTTAACTGACGTTTTGACTGCAAATGTAATAGAAAATGAAAAGTGGTCTCTTATTTCTGCACAGTTCTGTACATTAACTACTGAAGATAAAGGCTAATTGCGTTAGTTGAGACTCTTCTACCATATTTGGAGCTTAGTTGTCATCTACGACTGTGGCCCAGATCCCCTTTTACAGCTGTGTGTTCTCACTTCCTTACCACATCCTTTTTCATTACTCATACGTTCGGATAGCAGTGCCTTTTTCGAGACCAGGTATTTGCCCTTTCACACAAATGCAATGCTTGTTGTGTTGTACATTGTTTTTTGAAGTGTTGCTTTAGTGTCAGTGCAGGGAATGGACTAAATGAAGCTGAGCAGAATTATATATTGCATTGTGTGTGAACAGTGAGAAATTAAATGAGAGGAAATTTAGAGTTTTGGAGAGTTCAGCGAGAACAACCATATGGCGTCATGGCACTATTCTCATTTCCCAAAAAATTGGTTGGTTAATCATCTTTAAGTATTATTTAGTTCAAGCAGATCATTAAGATCAATGTCTATGTACTGTAAAGCTTAGAGGGAACGCCATTCTAGAGAACATGACAAAGTCAAGATTGTTCACAGTGGTGGTGATAGGAACCAGACGTCCACTGCTAAAAGCTCCTTCAAAGAAATGAAAGATTCATATAAATACGCTGACGAGTCATGCCTCGGTCATTGTTTTATGATAGTTTTGAGATTATATTTTGTATTGTGGAGAGGTACATGTAGGGTGTTGTAAAACAAAGTAATCCCCAAAGAAACCTTATTTTTCATATTTACCACTTTTTTACTGTCATCATTACACATAAAACCTGCAAATCACATGTAGGTTAACTGGTGGTTTTGTATCGTCAATAAAATGGCTGTATTTTGTGTTGTAGACATTGTGATCCCTGACCAACCTCTGTGATTATGATTCAAAATGACATTACATTTCAACCACTGAATAATTAGTGGAATTCCCCTTTAATCAGGACAGTACAGGATGATGATGAATATTTACAGCATTTGGCAGACGCTCTTATCCAGAGCGACTTACAATTATAAATATATAATAAACCTATGTTGGTGAAATAAGGGCAAGATCACCCTACTTCGACTGTAACACTAAAATAGAATATTTCAAAATATGTCTTTTAATGACTCTACTTCATTTCATGAACCATAAGAAAAGACAAATGACAAACAAAAATTTTAATTCTACTTATATTATTCTGAAATGTAGTGCCCCCTGGAGGTGGATTTAGACCTCACCTGCTATGCGTCTGTTATTATTATTATTATTATTATTATTATTATTCTGTTAGTGAATGTATCTTTGGCCTTAATTAGGCAATGAATGTTTCAGTTGTATGGGGTCTATAGGATCTAACATAAACAATTGAGATTTTTTAATTTAGAATAAGTATATTTCTTCCACATAGGAATATTATTTCTCTGGCCTTTGCATCTTTGTAAGGCCTGTGACTTAAGAAGCACACTGTGACATTACATAAGGCAATTTTGCATTGAGATAAGGCCTTGTTTATGCCCATATCAAATCTATCCTACCAGACATGGCAGCAGCCAATTGTAGAAGCGTTGGGACTGGGTTTATGCAAGTGCCCAAAATTCACCTAAGTGGGTGTTCTGGAACAAAGTGTTGGTGGCTGGCAAAAGGTACGAGAGTTGAAACTGGGTTTTTCCATCTTTGATAATTTCATATAAGGTGATCATATGGGGACTTTCTAATTTTCCATCTAACAGCAACACCAACTACAACAAATGTCCTTTTACACAGCGGGGGTGGTGCGCAGGTGCAGCTTTGCATGCCATCCCCCAAGCAAAGCCTGTGGTCGTCACCAGAGAATGTGCTTTAGACGGTTCTCTATAGAACCATTTCAAAATGATTCTATATAAAACCTAAAACGGTTCTTCTTTTGTTACAGTGTCAAACTTGTAACAGTAGAATAGCCCTTTTGGGTGCTACCCTTTACAAAAGATTTAGAATTTAGATATTCGTGTACATTTTTCATCAATCCAAAGAACCCTTTCATGGTGCAAAGAATCCTTTATTTATAGAAAGGGTTTTTTTCAGTGTCCATGCTTCTATATAGAGCCATTTTATTAACTACAGATCCTTTGCAGCAATGCTTTTAAGAGTGCAGAATCCACAACTACGTAATGTTTGAGTATCTTTGACGTGCTGAAGACATTTGTGTTGGTCACATAAAGCATACTTACAGCTTGCAAGTCATAGCCATGACGTTTGCAAAACACCTTCACTTTTATCTGAACATAGGCTAATATCAAAACAATATCTCCACCTAGTGGAGATCTGAAGAGGTTCGCCAGAAAATCAGCCCAAATGGTTGCCTATGCCCTACAGTCCTCCTCTTAGACACCATGTGTCAAACACAAGGCCTGATCAGGCCCGGAAAACAATCCTATTCTGGCCAGAAAACTATTTTAATTTTCTGTTCATATTAGCCTGTTTCGCAATGCATTGCCCTAGTCAAGTTTATTTGTATAGTGCTTTTTACAATGATGTCACAAAGCAGCTTTAGAGAAGTTTGAAAACATATAGGTACAACATATATTTCCCAGTGAGTAAGCCAGAGTTGACAGTGGCAAGGAAAAACTCCCTAAGACTGGAGGAAGAAACCTTGGGAGGAACCTCCTCTGGTTAGTCCCCAGCATGACAGTCCCCTACAGTGCCCAGGATGCACTGCAGCATAATATGTGCTCTGACTATCCTACCCCAACTACAATCTACGGGACAGCGGTTACACCTCAGTTCTACACCAGTCATATCACAAACACACTAGCTGCATTTCAGCTGCAGTTCAACCAATATAAACGCTTCAGAAATTGAGCCCAAGTACTAGTGAACTTGCAGCAAAGAAAGGATGCCAGGTATCTAGTTCAGGCAAATTGGTAGGTTTACAAGACTGTGCTCCTGTGGACATTTAATTTTTGAATATTTCAAATATCCATGTACAACCCCAATTCCAATGAAGTTGGGACGTTGTGTAAAACATAAATAAAAACAGAATACGATGATTTGCAAATCCTTTTCAACATATATTCACTTGAATACACTACAAAGACAAGATATTTAATGTTCAAACGGATAAACTTTATTGTTTTTTGCAAATATTCACTCATTTTGAATTTGATGACACTCAATAAGCGTTTGGGAATTGAGGACACCAATTGTTGAAGCTTTGTAGGTGGAATCCTTTCCCACTCTTGCTTGATGTACAACTTCAGTTGCTCAACAGTCCAGGGTCTTTTGTGCTTCATAACGCGCCACACATTTTCAATGGGAGACAGGTCTGGACTGCAGGCAGGCAGGCCAGTCTAGTACCTGCACTCTTTTACTACAAAGGCACGCTGTTGTAACACATGCACAATGTGGCTTGGCATTGTCTTGCTGAAATAAGCAGGGACATTCCATGGCAGGATATGTTGCTCCAAAACCTGTATGTACCTTTCAGCTTTAATGATGCCTTCACAGATGTGCAAGTTACCCATGCCATGGGCACTAACACACCCCCAGATCATCAGAGATGCTGGCTTTTGAACTTTGCGCTAATAACAATCTGGACAGTCCTTTTCCTATTTAGCCTGGAGGACACGATGTCCATGATTTCCAAAAACAATTTGAAATGTGGACTCGTCAGACCACAGGACACTGTTCCACTTTGTGTCAGTCCATCTCAGATGAGCTCGGGCCCAGAGAAGCCAGCTGCGTTTCTGGGTGTTGTTGATATATGGCTTTCACTTTGCATGGCAGAGTTTTAACTTGCACTTGTAGATGGAGCAACGAACTGTGTTCACTGACAGTGGTTTTCTGAAGTGTTCCTGAGCCCATGTGGTAATATCCGTTACAGAATGATGTCAGTTTTTAATGCAGTGCCGCCTGAGGGATCGAAGGTCACGGGCATTCAATGTTGGTTTTCTGCCTTGCTGCTTACTTGCAGAGAATTTCTCTAGATTCTCTCAATCTTTTGATGATATTATGGACTGTAGATGATGAAGTCCCTAAATTCCTTGCAATTGTACGTTGAGAAACTCAACAATGTTGTTCACAAAGTGGTGAACCTCGCCCCATCCTTGCTTGTGAACGACTGAGCCTTTCAGGGATGCTCCCTTTATACCCAATCATGACACTCACCTGTTTCCAATTAAGCTGCTCACCTGTGGAATGTTCCAAACAGGTGTTTTTTGAGCATTCCTCAACTTTCCCAGTTTTTTGTTGCCCCTGTCTCAGCTTCTTTGGAATGTGTTGCAGGCATCAAATTCAAAATAAGTGAATATTTGCAAAAAACTATAAAGTTTATCTGTTTAAACATTAAGTATCTTGTCTTTGTACTGAATTCAATTGAATATACATTGAAAAGGATTTGCAAATCATCGTATTCTGTTTTTATTTGTTTTACACTACGTCCCAACTTCATTGGAATTGGGGTTGTAATATTTTAAGGTCTACAAGTGCTTGTATTTCACCGTTGAGGTTCTTGCATATTGTGAATAAACAATGGCCAGTTTGGGTTTATAGCACAACATTAATTAAAAATGAAATAAAACCATGGTCATTCTCTGACCCATGGGTTTGTTGAGATTTTTTAATATGGCCTTTTTAGTGGTTGCGTTTCACACCCCTGTCACAGACCATAAATAAGGGCAGTGTGCATTTCTGACAGACTCTTAATGACTTGCTTCTTCTGAGACCTTCCTCTGTTATTGCTTGGTTGCTTTCATCATATAGGTCTCCTACTTGATTGCCTGGGGTCAGCCATTGTTTGGTTGATTCAAAAGTTATTCTAAATTATCTAGTATTCCTTCCTGTAGTTGAAACATGTAGGATATTCCATCTGATTCTCAGGTGTTTTCAGATTTGCATCATTTTTTACTTCACTATTTCCCTATTTCCGTTACATGATGTGTAACGGGGAGCGAGGAGGCAGACGCATATGTGGAGATAAGCGACGTTTATTATGGGCCAATCCAGGGTCATTGTCTAAATGGTCCAGGTTCATGTAGCCAACACGGATCAATCGGGGGACAGACATGACAAACCAGAATAAAACAAGCCGAACAGTACAAAGACCAATACATCCAACAACCAAACAGTTCAGACAACAATTCAGACACCAATACATCCAACAAAGACCAGCCAACACAAGGGGCAAACACAGGGCAAATGAGGGACAGGCGGAAACAGGTGGAGACAATCAGGGGTGGAGTCATGAAACAAGGGGGCTGGATCAAAACAAACGCACATGGAAGATCAAAACAAAAAGCCAATCGTGACAATATGATTATACTTGAGTAGGGAGGCCTACAAATGAATAGCCCATGGGGCCTATTAATTTCCTTGTGTGATGCAAAGTTATGGTCAGCTTGCACTGGTTTTGGTGTTGGTAGCAGAGTGACAGGCGCAGTAATCTATCATAACCTTAAGTTCAAGGCACTTAATGCCCAGCTGCTTGCTGCTTTGCTAGTAAAGCTGTGCTGCTCCCACAGCATAGTTAGGCAGCAAAATGACAGATTTCCCCCACAGAGCGAAAAGAGCCCAGAGTGTGAAAAATGAGTGAAAAAACATACAAGTTGGCAATCAGGCACTTCTCTGAGAAAAGTTAAAAGGATACAGCTAAAAATAGCCTATTACTGTTAGCTACCTTGCTTGCTAATGAGAGCTAGCGCAGTAGCCAGCTGATATTTGAGCTTTATGAATTCAATAAATTGTTTGGGACTGTTTAGCCTGGTTATTCTTATATGTCTTTTACATTTTGGTTTTGGTGTCATAACAAAGATATTGAAGATAGTGATGTGGTATTGTTTCACTCACTGGGGGGAGTTGCCATTGTTCATCACTCTAACACAGCAGCACAGCTGTACTGGACCCTACTGCTTTGGCTTAAACACACAGTGTCCACAATATGTTCTTTTTGTATAACAATGGCCATTTCATCAGCCAAAGTATTTAGTATTTATTTACACTATTGATTGGCTAATGTGTCAACTTCGCTCAATAGCTAGAAATTGTTCCCCTCACTGGAAGATGGAACAAACGCCCAGTGGCAAAGACAAATACATTAGCAACAGCTTGTAGCTGTTGTAAGTATGATGAATCAACTGATATTCCAATTGTTGCATTGCTTGCAACTTAAAAGAGATATATTAATGAAAAAGTATATATTTAATGGAAAAATTATATAGTTTTATAGTTTTCAAATGTGGTTGTGTTCCTTCTTCTCTGCTTGTGGTAACACATTGAATGGTGCAACACCCTTAAAGGACAAAAGCCACTAAATTAAAGAAAAAACAGAATTTTGGTTAGAAGAATCATGATGCAGAACAATTTGGAAAAGGAACAGAATAAAAACATTAAGTACAATCCACTGAAAATGTAACAAGACAATGACAGGCAAGAAGGTGGGATGCAAATATGGACTGTTTAGTTATATAATATGTTTACATATTCATGTTTACATTAGCAGGAAACAAAAATCAGGCAGACACATAGAGCAAAGTGAGCTCCATGACCAAACAGAAAAACCAAAACAAAAAAATAAGGCTGGAGAGGAAATAAATGGGCAAACTAACACAGCAAAACATAGGAAACAGAAAGGCCCAACAACAAAGCATGGCTGGGAAAGCAGGCCATGCAAAAGGATAAAGGGTATAAATATATATGAAGAGCAGCTGTGGGCGATGATTATAGGAGAGGTTACAAACTAAACATAGGTGAGCAGGATAACAAGAGGGTGGAGTTGGAGTGACAAGGCTGGGTAAACTTGGAAAAGGCCAGAGTGTGACTGGAGAACCTGTGACAGAAAGACTGTGTTCAAAATAGCACACGGTGTGCTGCAAAAGGCATGCTGTTACATTATATATGTACACTGCATGCTATTACTTATTGTGTATCCATGTTATTAAATATTTGGTCGGAATAGTGCATCATGGGTGCACCTGAGAAAATACCTGAGAAATATATGTTGGTCATTTACTGCATACTTTCTACTTTTGTGCACAATCAATACTAGAGTATGTAGCAGTGCCAATTCTAGGATCAGAGCTTTAGGGGTGCTGAGCAGCCAGTGCTTTGATGCACCTGATAGCAATGGATGTGGCTAATATATCTAATAACAAGGGACACCCACATACTTGGGTATATAGTGTAACAGGCTAATAGGTTTACCTGTTTACCTCTATGACATTAATACAGGCTAAATTTAAAATATAAAAATACACAGTCATGGTCAGAATAGAAACATTCAGATTTAATCACCACATTTATATACATAAGATAAACTAATATTCATTATTTGTTATTTGTATTCTTCTTGTTCTTTTCTTCTTTTTCTGCCTGATTTTCATCCATTAACTTATCCTGCAGTGTTTGAGATATCAACACCATTCCAGTTGTTTGTTTGATTGGGAATGGTGTGCTTGTAGACAGCTTTTTTGATTGGATGTGTAATTTTCATACAATCATTGTATGAAATTGACATTTTTTCCCCATGGGAAACAAATCGGGTTAGTTAATCGGGTTTCAAAAGGGAACCTCAACAATTTTCAAAATTTCTATAAATTTCAACAGTTGAAATGTAAACAAAGTAATTCAAAGTGGTATGATGTGAGGACGTTTACTGTAGAGAAACTTACTGGCTCAGATTTCTTTACAGTAGTGGTGACAGGAACCAGGGGTCACAATGTCTCCAATGCAAATACATCCATTTTATGTATGATAAAAAATGACCAATGAATCTATAGCTTCTTAGTTTTAATATATAGTCTTGAAAACTATATAATCTAAAAAATCAACACTCTGCAAGAGCCACTCTGGTATCTGCTTTAAAAATATGTTTTAGGACAAAAACTATATACATATATAACTGACAAATATTGATATAAAATGTTTGAAAATATGTTGACAATTAATGTGTCAAGATTTTGTGTTAAGTCTGTCTTTGCTGATTCAATTCTGCTTGACTGAAAGGAAATGTTAGCAGCACTAAATTAAGTTCTTACAACATGTGTTTTTATGTTTCTACAAAATAAACAAGCTATATTGTCCGAAACTTTCTTGTGGACCTGGGTTTGACTTCTTTTTTCTTGTTTTCCTTGTATATATATAGTAATGTCTCTCTCAAAAAAATCACATATCAAAAGTAGTGCACTGTATGAAGAAAGACTTCCATAATGGGAAGACATTTAGTGATTTGGTGATTTCTCCTGTGATTTTAATTTATCTCACCAAAGACTACAGTATGTGAGGGCACAGAACAGTGTGTCTGACATGGAGTTCAGCAGCACAGGGGCCACGCAGGGTCCAGTCCTGGCACTGTACCTCTTCACCCTGTACACTGCAGACTTCATGTACAGCTCACCAAACTGCCATCTACAGAGGTTCTCTGATGACTCGGCAAACATTGGACCCACTACAGATGAGGATGACAGAGAGTACAGAGAACTGACCCAGGACTTTGTGGACTGGTGTCTAAGGAACTATCTTCTGATCAACACGGGGAAAACCAAAGAGGTGGTGGTGGACTTCCGCAGACGCAGTCACCTCCTTCCGCCAGTGAACATCCAGGAAACAGACATTGAGAGAGTGGACTCTTAGAAGTACCTGGGTTTTCATTTTAACAATAGACTGGACTGGTCAGAAAACACTAGTGCACTTTATAGGAAAGGCCAATGCAGACTCTACCTGCTTAGGACACTGAGATTGTTTGGAGTGCGGGGGGGAATCTTGAGGACTTTCTTGGACACTGTTGTGGCATCAGCCATCTTTTATCATGTGGTCTGCTGGGGCAACAGTATTTCAGCTGTGGACAGGAAGAGACTTGACAGACTCAGTAAGAGGGCCAGCTCTGTCCTGGGAAGCCCCATAGAACCAGTGCAGACAGTGGGACACAGGAGGATGTTAGCCAGACTAGCATTCATGCTGGAGAACAGCTCCCACCCCATGCATGAGACTCCCATCCCATGCATGAGCACTGGGCAGCTCCTTCAGTGACCAGCTGCCTCACCCCAAGTGTGTGAAGGAACGCTTTCACAGGTCCTTCCTTCCTGCTTCCGTTAGACTGCACAACCAGCACTGCTCCCAGTAGAACCCTCTCCACCCCTAATACACCTCACATGCAGAACATACTGTGATTATATCACCTTTTCCTGTATGCAATATAATCAACACACCATGTGCAATATGTTTTAAATAATACAATATATTTCCAAAAGTATTGGGCTGTGTGCCTTCACACACTTATGAACTTGAGTGACATCCCATTCTTAATCCATAGGGTTTAATATGATCTTGGCCCACCTTTTGCAGCTATAACAGCTTCAACTCCTCTGGGAAGGTTTTCCACAAGAGTTAGGAGTGTGTTTATGGGAATTTTTGACCATTTGTCCAGAAGTGCATTTCTGAGGACAGACACTGATGTTGCTCACAGTCTCCGCTCTAATTCATGCCAAAGGTGTTCTATTAGGTTGAGGTCAGTGCCTGCAAATCAGCTTTCTCCACACCAAACTCGCTCATCCATGTCTTTATGAGCTTTGCTTTGTGCGTTGGTGCGCAGTCATGTTGGAACAGGAAGGGGCCATTTCCAAACTGTTCCCACAAAGTTGGGATCATGAAATTGTCCAAAATCTCATGGTCTGCTGAAGCACTAACTCCTGAAAAACAACCCCATACCAGACTTTACACTTGGCACAATGCAGTCAGATAAGTATTGTTGTCCTGTCAACCACCAAACCCAGACTTGCCAGACAGAGAAGTGTGATTCATCACTCCAGAGAACACGTCTCCACTGCTCTAGAGTCCAGTGACAGCGCTTTACACCGCTGCATTCAACGCTTTGCATTGTGCTTGGTGATGTAAGGCTGCTCAGCCGTGGAAACCCATTCCATGAAGCTCTCTACGCTGTCCTTGAGCTAATCTGAAGGCCTCTTGAAGCCTGGAGGTCTGTAATGATTGACTCTTCACAAAGCTGGTGACCTCAGCACACTATGCGCCTCAGTATCTGCTCACCCTGCTCTGTCATTTTACGTCGTCTACCACTTTGTGGTGGAATTGCTGTCATTCCCAATCGCTTCCACTTTGTTATAATACCACTGACAGTTGACTGTGGAATATTTAGTAGTGAGGAAGTTTCACGACTGGACTGCACAGGTGGCATCCTATCATGGTACCATGCTGGAATTCACTGAGCTCAAGAGCGACCCATTCTTTCACTTAATATTTATAATTGTTTATATTGTTAACTCCTCACCATCCCATGTATAATATAAACCAGTACTTCATGTTTAATATTCTACTTGAATTTCAATAAAATATCCTTTCAGCATAACTAGCTATATATTCATTTAGAATTCTTTAAAATGTTATTTTTTGTAAAGGATATGGTTTATATTTTTTATCTTATTTTTATTTTTATTTTTAGTATACATTGTCTATGTAGTAACAAGTAACAAACTGTAAAAAAAACCTTGTTAAGTACTTAAAGTTAATTATTATTGTTTATTCTCTTCTTGTTACTTCTTCCCTTTTTCTACAGTGCTTTGCTTCTGTAACACTGAAAATTTCCCTGTTCCCTGACTAATAAAGGATTATCTTATCTTATCTTATTTGCTGGCTGTGCTGCTGGTTCTCTACTGTATAATCCGTTGCTCCTCAGCTCGGGCTGGGATGTTTTGTGTGGAACTATACACACATGTCGTGACAGAGTACTCAAGTCATGTCACGCAAACGAAGCAATGACTTTTATACAACACTTTGTGGTCCATTTAAATCAGCAGTGTGAGCTGGCACCAACAAAGGTTTCTAAGGGCATTCCTAACTATTGATTGCATTTACATTAGATAGTCAACAGTTTGGATAAATACTAGTAAAGGACAATGAATGAAACACCCTGTGGTCACTGTTAGGCAAAATGAACACATTGCTTTAAACTCTTAAACGGCCAGGGCCTTCCAGCAGGCCCAAAATTTAATTATGCACTTCTATAACCTAAGAATAGCTCAACAACTTTGCAGTGAAGTCCCATTGGTTACTGAATTATAAGTCTTATTGTGTAATAAGCCTGGGATTTTAAGGGGTTAAAACAATTATATTTACAAATATTTTCCCATTCAGTGATTTACTGCCTGCCTTAGAAAAGATGGCTAAAGTAACAAAGACTTTATTCAAGGCACCAACTCCAATTTTTGGAGCAATGCCAGTGAACCCCCCCCCCCAAAAAAAAAACCTTTCACTGAAGGACTTAAGTGAAGGATGTAAATAAATAAGAAAAACGGAATTGTTTTTTGTTTGCTTTACTGCATAGAACCATTTAGAATAACAAATAAGTTATGATTATGAGTTGGTAGCATTATTAGTAGCTAAAATGATCACTTTACCAGGGATGATTATATATATATATATATATATATATATATATATATATATATATATATATATATATATATATATAAAATGATATATAATTAACAACACTAACACATAAGTACTAGCTCTCATGTTACCTCTTTATATGAGTAAACACACTTTTGTTCATTAGCGGTGCAATAAACAGCAGTTAGTATTCAACTACTGAGTAAATAAGCTTTGAACAAAAACCAAACTATGCTATCAGTCAACAGTGTTGATCAGTTACTATGTAACAACAAATGCTTAGCGATCAATTAATTAATACATAATTCATTTTACTCTAATTTCGTATCTATTTGAGAAAACTCTTGCTGATAAATTACGTTTACACAAGACAGAGACCAGTATAATCTAGAGAAAAATGATCATCCAATAAACACAGGTCTGTGGTTCAGTTCCTCTTCAGCAGGTGGCAGCAGAAAATGCTTGACTACATAACAGCGTCCACTATCTGCCACACAGGGCTAACACACCTGTCACATGACTCCTCCATAGCCTGCATACACTAATTAAGCATGGCACCAGCCTCAACCTTATCTGGAAGGGACCAATTTACACGGCATAGGCATTTCTTAAAAACAATGAATCAACTTCCAAACTATGAATCAGCCAGTTTAGTAACAGAAATGAATGTATTTTCTGTCAGCAAACGAACAATTAAAAACAAGGATAATGCAAATATCCCTTTCTATTATCTGTCTATTAATAAGGGTGCAGAGCAAAAAAAGCAAAAGAGAATCTACGTTATTACTGTACACAAGTCACATGTGACATTTTTATGCCTTCTGTAAGTGCATTCAAAGCACTCTATGCATTGTACAGTCACACCTGACAACGTCACATCCATAGTTTTTTTTAACATCTCCTGCTATCATACGCAATTGTCATTTCCAAAAAAAATTTGTGACATTATGTGAAATGCTAGTAGGTGATTGTTTTAATAGATGCTTCTTCTAGAGTTTGGTGCCTGCAACACATTCCCAAAAAGACATCAGCATGTTTTCTACTGTTATTTCACCTTTTCTTTTAAAACGGGGGTTTTGGGGGTTGAAGAAATCTTCTGACACTTTTTTGACAATATTTGTCATTCTTCAAGAATACATGCTGTTGAACATGCAGAACATGGCTTGATGTTGTCAACGTGAAATAAACTTGGACGTCCTTGAAAAAGACAGAGTCTAAAAGGCAGCATGTGTTACAGTAAAATAAGTATCTTTCAATAGTAATTCTACCTTCTCGGATGTGTAAGTTACCCATGCTGTGGGCTCTAATACACCACCATACCATGACAGACACTGGCTTTTGAACTCTACGATGGAAACTCTACGATGGTCTTTTTTCTCTGACCCAGATAACACAACGTCCATTATTTCCACAAACAATCTATGAAGTCAACTTGTCCGAACAGTATGATTGCATCACCTGTTAATGTTTTTGAACATTCTACAGCACTTCTAGTCTAATTTTTTTGGAGTGTATGTGTACGCTTTGTTAAATTACAGGTCAAAGTGGGTTTCCAAATCACCACTTTCTGTGTTCATTTCACATAGAGTCACAACTTTATAAGTACTTCTGCATGACTTTACATATGCAAATTTTATAAAGAACCTTTTGTTTTATTTCATTTGTATGTCATCTACTATTTCCTCTTCATGAATAAATGAGTGAGGCTAACCAATTCCAAAAGCTCACACACTTGTTTCCTTGTCTACTTCTTCTTAAACAGATCTTTATGGCTGGACACTACTGTACAGATGACTTCACTCGGACTGTCATCCAGATAACACAATCACATGTAAAACGTGCTGCCATCCACATAAGGACATGTTAGGAAAACAATGAAGAGGTAATGCTCCACATGTCTGCCATCTCCATGTTAGAGTTCTCTAAGAATGTAAAATCAAGTAGGTTCTGTCCAGTGTTTCATGAGAACATCAACTAGGTCTGTGAGAAGAGCCTTGGTTTGGCCAAAGCCTTAGTGCAGGCCTCACAAGCTATTGATTCCAATCAGGCAATGTTTTAATGAATTCTGTGGTTAGTCTAACAGCCAATGCAAATGATCAGTGCACAATGCAATGCAGCTAAAGCAGTGTTGATAAAGTTGAATATGCTTTCATGACAATATCATGATTTGTAGAATGTTACAAGGAGCGATGAGGAGGCAGATGCATGTGCGGAGCAAAGCAAGATTTATTCAGGGCAAATCCAGGGTCATAGCCAAGAAAGTTCAGGGAGCCAACAGGGATAGAGCAGGGAACAGACATAACGCAAATAAACACAGACTACAGAAATGGAGGAATGGGAGGAGCCAATCGTGACATAGAAGCAGCAATGCAACCAACTTCTAGGCCTGAACATATGAAAAATTCTAGTGTATTTCTTTGAAAACTAAATAAACAGAAACTGTAATAAAAGCAAAGAAGTGGACATAATAAATATTGAAATATTTGAAATATTGTACTTAGTAACATGACAGAAATGAATCCTTAATACCATTTTAGAGCACTTTAGAGTATGTTGACTATTTTTCTCTTAGTATGCAAGTCATAAAATGGAATTCCAGAGTGATTTTCACAGCACAGATCATTACATCACCTGAATGTATATCAAGTGCATTGTGAGAGTCTTGTTATCACATACAGAAGAACATTACCTGACAGGATGTAGAATTATCAAAAAAAGTAAAACCCTGTTTCCAAAGAAGTTGTGACACTCTACAAAATGTAAATAAAAACAAAATGTAATGATGTGCAAATCATTTAATCCTTATATTTAACTGAAAATAGTACAAAAACAACATATCAATTGTTGAAACTGTGGAATTTTATTGTTGTTTGAAATATTTATGCCAAGTTTGAATTTGATGCCAGCAGTATGCTTCAAAAAAGTTGGGATGGAGGCCTGTTTACCCCTGTGTTTCATCACCTCGTCTTTTAACAACACTTTGTAAACGTTTGGGAACTGAGGAGACATTGCTGTGGTTTGAAAGTGAAATGTTTTCCCGTTCTTGATTGCTATATGATTTCAGCTGCTCAACAGCTCAGGGTCTCCTTTTGTCATATTATTTGTCTCTTAATGCATCAAATGTTTTCAATAGTTGACAGGTCTGGAATGCAGCCAGGCCAGTTTAGCAGTGCCATAGCAAGTCACATGAAGCTATAAGTTATAATACATAATAGATCTGAAAAAGAAGTGTATAAACAGTAGTAACATTGTGGATACATGATATAAATGTGATGGTGTATATGTTTACAAGATCAAGAGTCATACAGTTTCAGAGTCCAGTAAGTAAGCAAGTCTATATGGGATTTCAGGATTTGATCCAAGTGTTTGATTAGGCACATGCTGATTGGCAGGTAAGCTAGCTTTTTTTGTTTTATGTATGTGTATATATATATATATATATATATATATATATATATATATACACTCACCGGCCATTTATTAAGTACACCTGTTCAGTTGCTTGTTAACACAAATAGCTAATCAGCCAATCACATGGCTGCAACTCAATGCTTTAGGCATGTAGAGGTGGTCAAGACAACTTGCTGAAGTGCAAACCGAGCATCAGAATGGGGAAGCAAGGTGATTTAAGTGACTTTGAACATGGCGTGGTTGTTGGTGCCAGACGGGCTGGTCTGAGTATTTCAGAAACTGCTGATCTACTGGGATTTTAATGCACAACCATCTCTAGGGTTTACAGAGAATGGGCCAAAAAAGAGAAAATATCCAGTGAGCGGCAGTTGTGTGGACGAAAAGGCCTTGTTGATGTGAGAGGTCAGAGGAGAATGGGCAGACTAGTTTGAGATGATAGAAAGGCAACAGGAACTCAAATAACCAACCAAAATCTCTGAGGAATGTTTCCAACACCTTGTTGAAAGTATGCCACAAAGAATTATGGCAGTTCTGAAGGCATATATATATATATATATATATATATATATATATATATATATATATATATATATATATACAGTCGTGCTTGAAAGTTTGTGAACCCTTTAGAATTTCCTATATTTCTGCATAAATATGACCTAAAACATCATCATATTTTCACAAAAGTCCTAAAAGCAGATAAAGAGAACCCAATTAAACAAATGACACAAAAATATTTAATGACAAATAACACAAAAATACTTGTTCATTTGTTTATTTCAGATTCAGATTCAGATTCAGATTCAGATTCCTTTATTGATCCCAGGGGGAAATTGCAGTTGTTACAGTTGCAGCCATTTATGTAAAAATAAACACTTTACTAATAATTTAAAACAATATATAGAATTTACAGTATGTATAATTTAAAACAATATATAGAATTTACAGTATGTATAATTTAAAACAATATATAGAATTTACCATATGTATGTGCACCAGATTTAAGTACTCTACACACACAATTGTTGTTATTGCACATATGAACAGTTTTTTGAGTCACACACTGAGGGAGGAGTTATGGAGTTTGATGGCCACTGGTAAGAATGACTTCCTGTGGCGCTCTGTGGTGCATTTTGGTATGATGAGTCTTGAGCTGAATGAGCTCTTGTGTCTCATCACCGTGTCGTAGAGTGGGTGGGAGCCGTTGTTTATAATGGCCGGCAGCTTAGACAGCGTCCTCCTCTCCGACACTGCCGTCAGCGAGTCCAGCTCCACACCCACAACATCACCGGCCTTGCGGATCAATTTGTTGAGTCTGTTGGCATCTGCCACCCTCAGCCTGCTTCCCCAGCATGCAACAGCATAGAGGATAGCACTCGCCACCACAGACTCATAGAAGATCCTGAGCATAGTTCGGCAGATGTTGAAGGACCTCAGGCGCCTCAGAAAATAGAGACGGCTTTGGCCCTTCCTGTAGAGGGCGTCAGTGTTCTTAGCCCAGTCCAGTTTATTGTCAATATACACACCCAGATATTTGTAATCCTCCACAGTGTCCACACTGACCCCCCTGATGGACACAGGGGTCACCGGTGCCTTGTCCCTCCTCAGGTCCACCACCAGTTCCTTTGTCTTTGTCACATTGAGCTGCAGGTGGTTCCGCTCGCACCATGCGACAAAGTCCTTCACCGTTGCCCTGTACTCATCCTCCACTCCCTTGCTGATACATCCAACTATTGCAGAGTCATCAGAAAACTTCTGAAGGTGGCAAGTCTCTGTGCAGTAGCTGAAGTCCGTGGTGTAGAGGGTGAAGAGGAAGGGAGAGAGCACAGTACCTTGTGTGGAGTCTCTTCAGTTGTCTTCTCACCTGGTCAGCAGTGAGACACACTGTAGAGGAGGTGGGTGGGGGAGGGATGGAGGTGTGAGATGGGCTATCACACGAGGGGGGCAGGCTATCAGGAGGGGGAGGGGGGATGAGTGGTATGGTCTGCTGAGGACTGGCAGCAGAGGAGTCAGGCTGGGGGGGGACAGAGCCTGCCGTGTCAAATCTGTTAAAGAACAGATTTAGCATATTGGCCCTGTCCACACTGACCTCTACTCCTCTGTTGTTGTTGGACCTGAAGCTGGTGATGGTCCTCATCCCATTCCAGACCTCCCTCATGTTGTTCTGCTGGAGTTTCCACTCCAGCTTCCTCCTGTACTTGTTCTTCGCCTCCTTGATAGCTGTCCTCAGTTCCCTCTGGATCGTTCTCACCTCCTCCCTATCTCCAGCTCTGAAGGCCCTCTTCTTCCTGTTGAGGAGAGCCTTAATGTCCTTCGTTACCCACGGCTTGTTGTTTGGGTAACATTTAACAGTCCTGGTTGGGACAGTGGAGTCCACACAGAAGATAGTGTAGTCCGTGATGCACTCTGTGAGCCCGTCGATGTCCTCTCCGTGCGGCTCACAGAGTGCAGACCAATCAGTAGCCTCGAAGCAATCCTGCAGTGCCTCGTAAGTCCCACTGACCATCTACTCACTATCCGCTTGGTCACAGGCTGACTCTTCACCAGCGGCACATAACAGGAGCTGAGGTGAACCAAGTTGTGGTCTGACCTACCCAGCGGGGGAAGGGGGGAGCAGCTGTATGCGTCCTTAACATTAGCATACAGCAGGTCCAGTGTTCTTTCCTCTCTGGTGGGACAGTCCACATACTGCGTGAAGTGTGGTAGTGCCTTGGCCATAGCGACATGGTTAAAGTCACCTGATATGGCGATGAAGGCACTCGGGTGTTGCGTCTGGAGATGTGCTGTTGTTGAATAAATGACGTCACTTGCCGACGTCGGGTTGGCAGAGGGGGGAATGTAGACAGTCACGATGATGGCATGCGAATACTCGCGTGGTAAATAATATGGCCTGAGTCCGACAGCCAACAGCTCAATATCCGGGCAACAGGTACGTTCCTTGATGGTAATGTGACCAGGGTTACACCAGCGGTTATTAACTAGCACAGCGACACCACCTCCTTTGCGCTTACCGCTCTCGGTGCAGCCCCGGTCGGCCCGAACAGTCTGGAAGCCATCGATGGAAACATTGTCATCCGGGAGGTCCTGGTGTAGCCATGTCTCCGAAAAGCACATTAGACTACACTCCCGGTACTCCCTCTGACTCCTGGCTAGTGCTGTCAGCTCGTCCATCTTATTCGCCAGCGACCTCACGTTGCCCATGATGACGGAGGGGAGACGCGGCTTATATCCCTTCTTCTCCATAAGCCTCCGCCGTCTCTCCCTCGCTTTCCCCGTGCGCTGGTTAATTCCCCCTCTGCAACCCCTGTGCGTCCGTCTCCAAAGCTCTTCGGGAATGTTCTTTGTCCTGGTCGCCATGCCGACCGGCTGCAGCGCGATCAGCTGCTTTAGGAAAAGCTTATTTAGGAAAATGATACAATATTACATATTTGTGAGTGGTGAAAGTATGTGAAGCTTTGCTTTCAGTATCTGATGTGACCCCCCTGTGCAGCAATAATTGCAACTAAACGTTTCCAGTATCTGTTGAGCAGTCCTGCACACCGGCTTGGAGGAATTTTAGCCCATTCCTCCATACAGAACAGCTTCAACTCTGGGATGTTGGTGGGTTTCTTCACATTAACTGCTCGCTTCAGGTCCTTCCACAACATTTCAATGGGATTAAGGTCAGGATTTTGACTTGGCCATTCCAAAACATAAAGTTTATTCTTCTTTAACCATTCTTTGGCAGAACGACTTGTGTGCTTAGGGTCTTTATCTTGCTGCATGACTCACCTTCTCTTGAGATTCAGTTCATGGACAGATATCCTGACATTTTCCTTTAGAATTCTCTGATATAATTCATAATTCATTGTTCCATCAATGATGGCAAGCCGTCCTGGCCCAGATGCAGCAAAACAGGCCCAAACCATGATACTACCACCACCATGTTTCACAGATGGGATAATGTTCTTATGCAGGAATGCAGTGTTTACCTTTCTCCAAACATACGCATTTCATTTAAACCAAAAAGTTCTGTTTTGGTCTCATCCTTCCACAAAACATTCTTCCAATAGCCTTCTGGCTTATCCAGGTGATCTTTAGCAAACTGCAGACGAGCAGCAATATTCTTTTTGGAGAGCAGTGGCTTTCACCTTGCAACCCTGCCATGCACAGCATTGTTGTTCAGTGTTCTCCTGATGGTTGACTCATGAACATTAACATTAGCTAATGTGAGAAAAGCCTTCAGTTGCTTAGAAGTTACCCTGTGGTCCTTTGTGACCTCGCTGACTATTACACGCCTTGCTCTTGGAGTGATCTTTGTTGGTCAACCACTCCTGGGGAGGGAAACAATGGTCTTGAATTTCTTCCATTTGTACACAATCTGTCTGACTGTGGATTGGTGGAGTCCAAACTATTTAGAGATAGTTTTCTAACCTTTTCCAGCCTGATGAGCATCAACAACTCTTTTTCTAAGGTCCTCAGAAATCTTCTTTGTTCGGGCCATAATACATTTCCATAAACATGTGTTGTGAAGAACAGACTTTGATAGAGCCCTGTTCTTTAAATAAAACAGGATGCCCACTCACACCTGATTGTCATTCCATTGATTGAAAACACCTGACTCTAATTTCACCTTTAAATTAACTGCTAATCCTACAGGTTCACATACTTTTGCCACTCACAAATATGCAATATTGTATCATTTTCCTCAATAAACAAATGACCAAGTACAATATTTTTGTGTCCTTTGTCTAACTGGGTTCTCTTTATCTACTTTTAGGACTTGTGTGAAAATCTGATGATGTTTTGGGTCATATTTATGCAGAAATATAGAAAATTCTATATAAACCTTCAAGCACTGCTGTATATAGTTATGTATATTTGGGGCCAGTTGTGGGCTGGAGGTTGGAGAACCAGCCTTGTGACTGGAAGGTTGTCAGTTCGATCGCCTGAGCCAACAGGACGTGACTGAGGTGCCCTTGAGCAGGACACCCAACCTCCAACTGCTCCCTGGGCACTGTGGATAGGGCTCACTGTGTAAGTGGTGTTTGACTGCATGGATGGGTTTAATTGTGGAGGTGAAATTTCTCCATTGTGGGTCTTATAAGGGTCACTTAATCATTAATTAATATTTTTTTTCCCCCTGATGCTGACAAATAACTGGAGGCCATTTCAACTGAAATTAAGTAATTAAAGAGTGGGCTCTGACTTTTGCATAGTATTGTATGTATGACCAAAATGAAATATTTAACCGCTTCTTGGTCTTGATTCCTGCTAACAATGCTAAAACCTTGCCTTTTGCGCAGTACAGCTATTTATGAAATGGGACACATATCAGAAAGTCATGTCTCATTTATTTTAAGGGATGAATCAGTCTCAAAATTTTCTGTTTTCCGGTAGTGTGGGACAGGCACTGCTTAGAATTCATGTTACATTCTGTTTTTGAGCACTTGAGTTAAATGGGCTATTATGTTAAAATCAGAGTGAGTCAGTCGGCTTCAGAGCTCGGATTTTGACGAAACACTTTCAAGATGATATAATTATTAACTTTTTTTTTTATTTGTGTCCCTTTTGAACAAAAAAAAGTTGCTGAACTATTCAGTTTTGGAGTTTATGGTTGCATTAGTGTGCACCACTGAATGAAATTGTAGGGAAAAGAACAAACCTGATAAAAGTAGCACTGCTTATGAAGTTTCAGAAGACGTGTTGTGGTGTTGTCCATTACTGAAAAGTGCTTGGGTGTTGATGATTAATGATTTCTGTACTAGTCATAATGACACCAAAACTTATGATAGCATTAATGAAAGGTGATAAGAGCTCTAAACTAAGCTCAAAGGGTACAGTGCTGGGTTACAGATGAAAATATTCACTCTATTTCTCTTACTCAATACTTAATGGCAGATATTGTCCATTAAGATCATCATACTCTAACTTTCTAGGTTTATTTCTAGGATATAGGTGTAACTATATAAATTCCCCTGTTTTACTTCACATGAATCATGAGAGATTATTCAGATATCCCCATCTCCTAATACTGCGTTAATGCATGTGTGGTTGGACTGCAATAAGCTCTCACCCAGGCAATTTTCTTTTCTAATCGATCCCAATTTCCTCTGAACACTTAGCAATCTGTTGGTTAAAAGAGTCCATTTTACAGTCAACCCATCTTCCTGCTCATTTAAGTTTAGAGACTGTAAGATTATAGTGGCTCTTTCTGGCCAGAATGGCCAAAGTACAATAATAAAAGTGCCCACATCTAAATCTTACTTGTATTTTATTTCCTCCTCTGAGGTCCATTTGCAATGTGCATATGGGTTAATGAAGCAAAAGATCATAATTCATTCATACATGACCATTATACAAGATTTCTGTAGCCCTTTCAAGGCCTCTATGACTGGTTGTTCTGTAAAGTGCCTTTTTTTTTTTAAAGTGAAAGACTCAAACACTCCTTATAACTTTACTGTGAATTGGTTGGGCTAGCCTGCAGTTGGCTGAACAGACAACAAAAAAACTGTAGAAGTTTCTATTTCTTCTAAAATTATTTGCAAGATTTATGTTCATATATGAGGATTTCAAAGAGATTTGTCTTCAATCTGCATTTTTGCTGTTTGGACAGACAAGGGAAGATCGTTTCACCAGTTAGGCACCAATACAGAGAAAAGTCTGGGATGTTTTGCATGTATTGTGAGGAATAGTGGTCAAGTCGACCAGTGCCTGAGGTTTAAAGGGCCCAAGGTATGATGCAGGACTGGACTGTTACTATTACTATTATTTTGGCTTTGTAAGGAATAATAAGAATTATGGTTTTAACAGTGGTGGACAAAGTACACAAACCATGTACTTGAGTTAAAGTAGAGATATCCAAGGTAAAATATTACTTCAGTAAAACTAGAAGTTCCTCCCTTTAGACCTCCCCTTGAGTAATAGAGTATTGCATCTGTAGGTCTCTGTTCATAAACATAAACTAGCCAAAATGAATTTACCATAAAAAGGAATAGTATTTTTATAAGTCAGTCACGACTCCATATGTGTACATATTCCTATATTGTAATCTATTTACACAAGCTTAGGTTAGAGTCTGGAGTTTTTTCCATCATTTATGTAGGAAACTTTTATGCTGTTGCACTGTCATTGAACTGCATGTTTGCACTGGGTTGGTATGCCCAACAGGTCAAAACAAGCTCAAAACAAAGTGCGTGCTGTGCAAATTGGTGTTCTTGCTTCACGCTTCTTTTGTTTTTATACACACCTAAGCCAAAAGGAATGACAGGGTTCTCAAAATGTAGTGGAGGAAAAAATAAGATATTTGACTTTGAAATGTAGTGGAGTGAAAGTAAAAAGCCACCCAAAATGGAAAAACTTCGGTAAAATACTTAAGTACAGTAACGAATTGCATTTACTTAGTAACTGTCCACCGCTGGGTTTCAAATCTAATTGCAGCTACAGGACAAAGTAAGGGAATGCAGCAGAAAAGTGAGCGTGAACTTTGAAAGACTGAAGACAAGTAGTGATCCTGCATTCCGGATCAGTTGCAAGGGCCCAATGGCACACACAAGAAACCTGGCCAGATGTGAGTTTCAGTAATCCAAGACAAAAAACTGAACAAATATCTTTCTGGGAGAATAAAAGGGTGCAGTCTTACATAATGTCTACTCATCTCTGTGCACTCTTAATCTATCAGTGTTAAGTTTGGCCTTGCAATTGTTAGTTTGCAGGCCAACCTGAAACTACATGTGAAACCTATTTAGTTGTTATCGCTTGGCACACTAGATTAGTTTTTAGCAATTAGTATGTTTAGGACAGAGCTTACTACACTCAGTAGAGACTAGGCACTAGGCATTTTAGCCCTACTTTTATTTTAAATGTCAACCTTAAATACAGCCAAAAGCAGATTGAATTATGGAAAATAATATAAGAAGAATTCAGCATCTATTAGGTTCTATTAGGAACCTGTTGATTTAAACGCCCTTATAATAGAAGCCAGTCAGTGGCAGATGTCTGGAAATAAACATTTAAAATATGATCTAATGCAAAGACATCAAGGTTCTCTTGAATTTAATAAAGGCTTTTTACACTCACACATCTCATTTAATTTCATTATTTTTGTAACACTTTCAATGAATGTCAATGAATGTCTGTAAGCCTCTATAAACACATTTATAACATGTTATAAATCATTCATAAGGCATTATAAACATGATTATAAATCTATATAAAAATGAATTACACTGTATTCCACTTTATAGCCATGTTCATACATTATGAATTGTCAATATAATGCAAAGTGGTGTTAATAACATGCTATACTGGCAGTGCCAAAGAAGTCAGTCCCAGCACGGAGAGCATAAAGACAAATACAAAGTTTATTTATGTCCTGTGATTTCCGATATTTTATATCTCAGCACTGGTGCTGTTTGGGCTGCATCTATGAGTTTTCAGTCCTGAATATTCAGATGCTCCAAACAGACTGTCCAGCCTTGAATCACTCCTACAATGTGCTTTTCTTACTCAGCGCTCTCATTTTAAATGTTACGTTACATCACAGTAAACTAAGTACAAAAACACTTCTGATGGCATCACTAAACTTTTAAACTCTGACATTTGAAGCCTGTAATGTGCTTTATTGTGTATGTTTTAGTGTTTCAGTAAATCCTTCAGTAAATACTTCACTCTTAACACAGGAGCAGGCTTTAGTTCACTATGCTTCACTTTACTTAGAGCAGACAAATACAACTTCTGAGCTCTTATAATTTGTTATGAACAGTATTTATAATGCATTATGTTAACAAATCATAATGAATAATAAGCATGGCTATAACGTGTAATGCATTTTTATAAATATTTATAGCCATGGTGATGATGCCTTATGAATGCATTATAACATGCTATGACTGTGTTTATAGATGCTTACAAGTGTGACATTCACACAAAGTATTTTTTTTTAAAGAACCATCCATGGAAAAGTTCTCTTAAAGATACAGTTTACTGAGAGTGAACTTTGATACTTGTGATGCTACTAATACTACATACTACAGTTTGTGTTTAGACTAGAATTGGTACACTAGGATAGACAACTCTGTGCCTAAAAAACAATTATATAATTGAATAGAGAAGATGACAGCACACCCATCACAGTATACTAGCCAAGCCATCTCGCTTTATGTAGCCTGTAGTTATGGATTGGCATAGAGGTGCGTTTTTCTTTGTATGATTTCCTAATCAGGATATTTGAGAAGGATCGGGGGTGAGTAAGAAAACTTAGCTGTGGGCTTTAAGTAGGGCCCTTTACGTCACCACACTTGATAAGGTTCTCATGTTTTCCTCTACATGCTCAGGCCATCCCATTACAAGTAACCCGAGCTCCAGAGCAGGGCAAGGAAAGGAAATGAGAGCCCAGCATGAAAAACAAACACGATTATGGTACAGCGACTGCTAGTCAACTCCAAATGCCTCAGAGCCTGACTGGACGATAAATGTTTTCTGTACTGTACAGTTGGATGAAGTCAGCATGGGTCCTCAGATGTCAACTGACTCACTGTTCAGATATCATCATCCGTCTGCAGGAGATTACAGTTAATCCCTGATATTCATTCAGTCTGCAGATCAGGGTCAAGTAATCACAGGCCGTGTGTTTCACCTTCAAAGTTAGACAAAAACAAACAAAAAAACAATAACAACAACATAACAAACATTTGTTTAATAATGTAGCTATCACTTGCTTTAAAAGCACTAACTTATAAAAGCTTGGTTGGCACTTTACTGCAAGCAAATTAACACCCACTCAGCCAAACTCCCTCTCTCCCTCTCCCTCCCTCTCCCTCTCTCTCTCACACTCTCTCTCTTTCTCTCTCTCGCTTATTCTCTCCCCCCACCTTTCTTTTTCTCCCTCACAAACACAACTGGTCCATCCGAAAAGAAGATGAGATAACATAATAACAGGTTTTCAGAGGACATCCTAATCGGTTTTATTCCAGGCTTTGGAAGAGTACTTTTTTTTTGCGAAGGGATTCAGGGTGATGTTTATAGGACTAGCGGATTACTTCTCTGAGTCCGAACACAAAATTACGAGAAAGCACCGGGGTGACCCATGCGAGCCCTCCATCCTCAACAGCACTTTCATCAGATACTCGATTGCTTTTAAGCGCAATAGGACGAGGACTGTGCCATCACCCAGCCCAAACTATTTCCACAGAAGCTTTTTATTGTCCCAAGTGACAAAAACGTAAATCATCTGTCATCTACCTTTAAGATCGAAGAGATTGTTATTGCACTGGAGCCGAGGAGCATTTATAAACAGTACACATTTTCTTCTGCCATATAAGGTGAGTGCCAGATTTGCTTTTTCCATCTTATTTCAGGACAGTTTCCTTTTTAGACAGTGACTTCACAGATGCATCGTGATGGTGGTTTAGTTGGGCAGTAATAATGGTAGAAACTTGTTTATGACTGAGACAAAGTGGAGGATTAGGACTGATGCCAGTTATGTCCATATACAGTCTACAACGGAGTTCCATGTAAACAGCACTGCTCTTGTTTTGCAGTGGTAATGGGAAAATTATCCCCACAGGACGTTGCTCTTATGTACCAATCACCTCTCTCTCACAAACACATGCCATACTCATATGTATAAATGTCTTCCATTGCATTGTGGTAGGACATCACTGTCAAATTGATATATACAGATGCTGTAAGAATATCTTTAACTGCAGGATTATTGTTTACTTATTCATTTTTGGGCTTTTTATGCAGCAACTACTATAAATTATTAAGTAACTACATAACAGTAATAAGTAAGTAACATAGTTATGTCTGAGGAAGGTGTTGGCTTGTATATGGCCTCAAGGTTGTCAGGGTTAATCCCTTAAACTAGGCTATTATTTGGTTATCATTAAGCTTATTATCTAGTATTTGCATTGAATTTATTTAAACCGTTCAGTAACTGTGACACTATTATGTAGGATGGAATGGCTATCTGGGCCCACCAGTGGATCACTATGTTAATTTTTTTTCATTTCTTTTCATTACAGTGCTCCTGTTTTGGCATCCTTCACTGATTCTTATACTCTGAAAGCACAGACGCCAGTATCTGACTGCAGCGACTGCACTTGCGTGGCCAAATGCCATCATGCCTATCATCAGTAATACCAATGACTTCAGCAATTTCTCAGTCAGCACAGATGACAGCAGCCTTGACCGATTTTTCACAGAGATTCCAGAGACAGAGACCATCAAGGGGGTGTATTTTCAGCGAGCCCAGCTACTGCGTGACCCGTCTGCCATAAGGCAGGTCAACCACAATGAACTGGCCCTCATTAACGTAGGAGGTGATCACTACGCCTTCTCCTGGAGCACGCTGGATGAGTTTCCGCTGTCCCGCCTGGGCAGACTGCGGCATTGCACTCGGCCGGAGGACATTGCAAGTCTCTGTGATGACTACGATGAGGTGCGCCGGGAATTCTTTTTTGACCGTAGCTCTGCCACCTTCAGAGTCATCCTCAACTTCCTTGCAGCAGGAAAACTGCGACTGCTCCGGCACGTCTGTGCTGTGTCCTTGTCAGATGAGCTAGACTACTGGGGAATTGACCCTACCCACATGGAACGCTGCTGCCGCCGCCGAATGATGACGCGCCTTGAAGAAGTGGCTGAGAGGAAGCAGAAGGATGAGGAGAGGAGGCAGAAGAGGCTGCAGAACAGGCCCTCAGAGGAGAAGGGTTACCGAGCCCTCATGAGCCGCCTGAGGGACGTGGTGGAAAACCCACACTCTGGATGGCTGGGCAGAACCTTCGCCTGCTTTTCTGTGGTCATGATCGCTGTGACTGTGGTCAGCCTGTGCATCAGCACCATGCCTGATCTAAGAGAGGAAGAGAGCCGGGTGGGTGAACCTGGATCAGCACCCCGTGGGAAACTCATTGTTTCATTGCTATATAGCAGCAGTTCCCGCCCCTGTTCCAGTAAATACTAGGAAATCCAATATTATTCAGGGGGCTGAAAGCTTGATAAATTGATTTTATCATGAAATTTAAGAATTTATCATTTTGAAAACTACTAAATGTGAATGGAAGAAGTACAAGGTAAAAGCATAAAACCAATGTTTCTGAATCCTGGTCCTAGAGTACCCCTTTGCCCCTTTGTGCCCCTTTGTACCCCTTTGCCGACAGGGAGGCAGGTCTAAGATCAGGGTTAGCAACTTGTGTATAAGGCTTTTCCAATTGCGTAAGACAATCTTAACATGCATCTTTTAATGCAGCGATGAATTATGTATTCATTGACAACAAGTAGTCAAAGTATTGAGGTGGTATTCATCACAGGCACATGCCAGTTTTTAGTGCAGTGCTGTCTGAGTTGCCACTTTCAGCCTCACCCTTTATACAGAAAGATTCCCTGAATCTTTCTATGATATTATCCTCAAATCCTTTCAATTTCTTGTTGAGGAACATTGCTCAACCCATCCTTCCCTTTCCTTGATGCTCCATTCACACCCAAGAAAGATAGCATCACCTGTTTGAAATAGATTTGAATGTCAAACCCAGACACAGATTAACCCCAAGCTTAGACTTCAATAACATTATTAATAGTGAAACAATATTGGAATGGAAGGAAGTCTATGATTAAGCTTAATCCATGTTGAATAATATTATATTTGATAATAATGAATGTTAAGCCCTTAAACACTTAATGTGTGTCCACACTTAGTTCCTTACTCTCCTACTCTTCTTACTGGCTGCCCCATATGCCAACAATCCAGTTTGAAACACTTCTTATAACTTTCAATGTGAATGGGTGGGGCTTAACTGAATAAGAATAAATTATTTTCAATTAATTAAAACGAGGATGTTTATGCAGACCATATGGACCAGGGAGTGAACGTGTTTATATACTAAATCTACATAATAAACTCTTTTATCAAAAAAAAAACAGCACTTGTAAAAGAAAACTTAACTTTAAGATTAATATTGTCTAATTTTATTCATATGCAGGGGGAATGCTCACAGAAGTGTCAGCACATGTTCATTCTGGAGACTGTGTGCGTGGTTTGGTTTTCTCTGGAGTTAGCCTTGCGCTTTCTGCAGGCACGCAGCAAACTGGAGTTTGTTCGTGGGCCGCTGAATATCATCGACACGATAGCCATTCTGCCGTACTACATCTCCCTAGTGGTGGATGAGAACGACAGCAGCATGGGTGATCCTGGGGCAGGAAGAGGGTACCTGGACAAGCTAGGCTTGATCCTGCGGGTCATGCGTGCCCTGCGGATCCTCTATGTGATGCGGCTGGCCAGGCACTCCTTGGGACTGCAGACTCTAGGTCTGACCATGCAGAGGAGCATGCGGGAGTTTGGCCTGCTGCTCCTTTTCCTCTGTGTAGCCGTGGCTCTCTTCTCCCCCCTTGTCCATCTGGCAGAGAATGATCTGGCAGCTGGCACAGTTGTGGGGCCGCACAGCTTCAGCAGCATCCCGGCCTCCTACTGGTGGGCCATCATCTCCATGACGACGGTTGGTTACGGTGACATGGTGCCACGCAGCATCCCCGGCCAAGTGGTGGCCTTTAGCAGTATCTTAAGTGGCATCCTCATTATGGCCTTCCCGGCCACCTCCATCTTCCATATGTTCTCCCGCTCCTACAATGAGCTCAAGCAAGAGCATGAGATGCTGTGCAAGGAAGAACGAGTGGCCTTCCTGGCAGCCAGTGCTGTACAGGAGGTCAGGAAAGAGGCAGAGAGAAACCCCTACTCCTGGCCACAATTGGACAGCAACAAACCCTATCAGGTTGAGAATGGTACTGGAGTTAACCAACCTGTCTTCACAGCCACAGCATGTTGAGACGTGCTACAGATGACGGGACTATATGAGCAGATGTGACAGCGCTTGTTGTGGTTTCTTCTTAGAAACAGAAAAAAGAATTTTACAATTTCACAACCAAGTGTGATTAAGTTTTTAATTCAGCATTTTCAGTCTCTAAGGCTTTGATCAGACAAGCAGCACGAATCCAATTTTTTTGTCATATCCAATTTCAGCAGAAGACTTTCACCATTATGAACAGAAAACTCACTTGAAATGCAATTTCATTCAATTGTTTGTGGTTTTGGATCTGCTTTAGATCAGGACTTCTCTAACTTGAATTTCCGGCCAGTCTGTCAGACCATACAAATCAGATTTGGTTGCTTGTAACTTGGAGCGTCGACCTCTTAAAATCAGATTTAAGAAGCAAATATGATTTGCCCAGCAGTGTGAACAAAGCCTAAAAGCACTCCCACTCACCCCCACCTGCATTTCATGTATCTCATCGTGCAACCTAAATTTTGGTTTGTGCACAAACCCGTCATAAATGCTGCTGCAATGCAAAAATAAATAGCCTAGTGATCAGTGTGTGTGGCTGAACTTACAATTTCCAAAGGTGACCAGCTTTACTGCAGATCTAGTAACTCTGGCATTAGTATCTAGCAAATGCTTATCTACCAACAACATGGAATTGATTGTCCCAAAAATAACAATCCGTGCTTAAGCTGTGAAATAGCAATAACAATGTGATATATTTTAAAGCATGTACCATTAGTCTAGCTGGATATGTAATTGTTCAAAATCTTGTTTGTCTGGTTGACCTTTATTGTGTGCAACTGTAATACAACCGTATCTGTACTTGCCTATGTTTGTTTGACAATATAAAGTATGGTTGACTACATCTAAATCAGCCTAATTTTGACTTGTGCCAATGAAAATATATTCTTCATTCAGATTTTTTTAGGTGAATATTGTTGCTGTCAAAACAAAAAACAAATGGTGACATTAGGGAAAAAAGTAAAATCATGTATGCTGTGAATTTAAGATTTTTTTATGTTCGTCCATTTCTACTGGTCCATTACTTATGTTCACACAATGTAAAGACTAGCTGCTATTTTCAAATGTGCAATACGATTATAACCATGATAGAAACATTTTACATTTTCATATGACAGTGGCGATACACAGCACTGTGCATAAATTAGAGAAAACCCTTTGATTTAACTAATTTATTTCATTTACAGTCAAAACAGCCATTAAGTACAAGTTAATAATTTACCATATTACATTTATTTATAAGGAGATTCGCTATAAGATCATTCACAACTGGTTGGTATGGTGTAGTGGGTAACACTTCTGCCTTCTATGCTGTAGACTGGGGTTAAATCCCCCGACTGGGCAAACACCTTACACTATACCAATAAGAGTCCTTGGGCAAGACGCCTAACACTACCTTCACCTTCCTGTATAAAAATGCTCAAATTGTAAGTCGCTCTGGATAAGAGTGTCTGCCAAATGCCATAAATGTAAATGTTTGTAAGGCTGTGTCATTGTCAAGATGCCCTTACTGAGAAAAGCAAATAGACAAATAAGAGGAACATTTGCAAATCAAACAAAGAAGCTGCTGCTTTTCTCAGAATAATTAACTGACCATCTCAGAGTCCAGACCTTATACTGACTTGGATTGCGAGAAGGAGAAAACACAACCGACATATACAAAAAGAGTAACATTTACTTAATGGCCATTCTACCTGATAATTAAATAAATTAAGGGTGGTCCCTGACTTTTGCACAGTACTGTACCTTTGCAAACTCTCAGGATCAGTTCAGCAGGGAGATATCATACAGGACAGCTGTTTCTACACAATTACCACTGATAACCTTTATTCAGTGTACTGCTGTGCATGGTTTACATTGTCTGTCGCAGACATAAACAGATGACAGACATAAACATAGCAGTTACTGAGGTAGAAGAACCTCGGTAAAACAGTGTAAGCAATGTTCCAGATAGTGCAAGTAGAGCATCAAAAGAGTTGTGTATCTGGAGTGTGTTTGTGAGGGGGGCGGGGGTGGCTCAGTCCTTGTGAGTTTAAGAACCTGATTGCTTGAGGAATAAAGCTGTTGCAGAGTCTGGCATTGGTGGCACGGATTCTCCGGTACCTTCTCCCAGACGGCAGCAGTGAAAAAAGTCCATGTGAGGGATTGATGGTGTCGCCTGCAATGCTAGTGGCTTTCCGGATACAACGTGTGGTGTAGATGTCTATGATGTAGGGGAGAGAGACCCCGATGATCTTCTCAGTTGTCCTCACTATACGCTGTAGGATCTTGCGGTCTTAGGCGATGCAATTCCCAAACCAAGCGATAATGCTCAGGATGCTCTCCACAGTCCACATGTAGAACATGGTGAGGATGGGAGGGGGGAGATGAGCCTTCTAAAGTCTCCACAGGAATTAGAGGCGCTGCTGGGCTCTCTTGGCTATGGAGTTGGTGTCGAGGGACCAGGTGAGGTTCTCTGTGCACACTGAGGAACTTGGTGCTCCTGACGATTTCCACAGCAGAGCCAGTGATGTTCAGTGGGGGGTGGTCACCTCACACTCCTTGGAAGTCAACAACCATCTCCTTAGTTTTGTCTACATTCAGAGACAGGTTGTTGGCTCCACACCAGTCCGTTAGCCGCTGCTCCTCTCTGTACACTGACTCATCGTTCTTGCTGATCAGACCCACCACAGTCGTGTTATCAGCAAACTTGATGATGTGATTTGAGCTGTACTTTGCAGTACAGTCGTAAGTCAGTAGAATGAACAGCAGTGGACTGAGCACACAGCCCTGAGGGACACCAGTGCTCAGTGTGGTGGTGCTGGAGATGCTATTTCCTATCCTGACTAACTGTGGTCTCTCAGATATGAAATTCAGGATCTAGTTACAGAGGGAAGTGTTCAAGCCCAGCAGGCTCAGTTTTCCAATAAGCTGCTGAGGAATGATGGTGTTAAACGCTGAACTGAAGTCTATGAACAGCATTCTGATGTAGGTGTCTTTATTGTCTAGGTGGGTGAGAGCCAGATCGAGTGTGGTGGAGATAGAGCGGTTGAGCGGTTGGGGTGATATGCAAACTGCAGTGGGTCCAGTGAAGGAGGAAGCTGGTCTTTAATGTGCCTCATGACAAGTCCCACGAAGCACTGCATGATGAAGGGAGTGAGTGCAAGGAGTCATTGAGGCAGGACACTGGAGACTTCTTCGGCACAGGGATGATGATGGTTTTGTTATTAATGGTAAGACATTATGCAGATAGTAATGGTGGCTTAAAGGGAACTGAAACTTTTCTGTGTAGTTCAATGACTGAGATGTAGTCATTCTGAGTGGTTTGATGTAAAAGAGCGCATTGTGGATAAATTATCCATTACAAAAATATTTTATGTAGTGTCCAAAATGACCACTAAACATACTTGTCTCTTCTAAATGATATGTGATGTAAAATTAGAAAACTAAGACTTATTTGGGTTCCAATTTACCTTTAAATGCCCTGCATGCACCTCTCCACCAAAACCATGTTTCAGGCATCAGGCAGTGAATCTGTAACAATTTCATGTAACAGCTTCAAGTAAACCCTTCAGATGTCTGGTTCCTATGACCACCACTGTGAACAACTCTGTCTAGGCATGCCACATTTCACATCAGACCACTCTGAACAACTTTGTTTACATCCTAACAATATAATTATCCAGAAATTTTGAAAACATTTTGGGATTCCCCTTTTAAGTATGCATCATTTTTGCTGTACTCAAGTGAATTTCATAACTCATAGCAATCAAGTAGGAAAAAATCATTTTCAACAACTCAGCATAACAACATTTCATAATAAGAAGGTGAAGGAGGCCACTTGAGATCAGTGCCCTATTTTACGCAGAATCAATAGATTGGCATAAGGAAATCTAAGGGGAAAATGAAATGCGTGTTCGTGTTATCCACTGGGGCTGTTACCGTTACAGTCGCTAATCTTAGCCTGAGGACTTTGTATCTTTACAAAGTGTGGCGTGCGCCTGCCACCCAGGCCCTGTCCAGCAGCTGGGCTTGAACATTGAGCGGTGATGAACCCCTGAGGATGGCGGGGAGAGAGCAGCGAGTGGGTGGGGGACGGAGCGCAAAGCCCGAGCTCCGCCAAGGGACGCAAGCAATGGTGGTAGGAGGAGGATGATGGTGCCAGGCACCAGAGAGGCAAGAGCAAGTAACGAATGACGAGTGCCCCGTCCATTACTGGTAGTGTGTGATTGACAGTTGATTGGCAAGTGGAGCAGTTCATTGGCTTTTCACGCACACTGACGTCATGGATATACATGAGGCGCCAGTTTAAACTGCTTTAACTCATTTTTAAAAGCCCTTAAAAATATAACAGTGGTGTTAAAATGTTTTATGCTCTTCTGTGTTCGAGAAATTATTGCATTCTTTTACATTTAAAATGTTTAAGCATCTATAAAGCATCTATAAACTATGATTTTCCTTAAATGCTCCATATCAACCCATTCATTTTGGACTCACTCGGGAGCACCCTCTAGCGTTTTAGAAAACCAGAAACCATTGCAGGGTGGTAATTCTCCTCTCTACAAGCTCTCTGGCTTCACTACACCTCACATTTGACCCAGGAGGATGAGCTGCGAGATGGGGGCGGTGACAAGGAGGCCCCCAGCTGTAAGGGATCTCCTTGCATCTGGGCTCTGGGCTCAGGTGCTGTCCTTAATGAGAGTCAGCTGAAGCTGATCTGGCTGGCAGCATGAGCACCTTTTAAAAAGAGGGACAGAGCCTGAAGAGCTGAAAAGCTTAGTGAGGAGGACTGAAGTAGGACTAAAAAGTCTGTCTGAAGCTGCTGAAAAGTGGCTAGTGTAGGTTTTGTTTTCACTGGTTTTGTTTGCCTTGTATGTCTGGTTGGTGAATAAAATATGGCTGCAGTAAACATGAACCCTGCCTCCAGCATTCTCCTTGAGCCCGGAGTAGCATATGTTGTGCTACACAAACATTTAAGCAGCACATTCCTAAACTTGCTCTCTAGTGGGATTATCTGAAAACTTTAAGCATCCAACTAAACTTGGGTGTCTATGCAAGAAAAGTCTACAAAAATGTAAATAAATTTGGGTTTTTCTAGTCATGTTGCTTGAATTATGTTATTTATTGTTCAGTGCCAATAATATTCTTTCAGTGCTAATAATATTCCAATATTGGTAATATTATCCCTTAGCAATAACATTTCTTGATATGTTGATATTGTTCCTTTTATACAGTCACAACATTCTTTAAAGTAGTGAAATAATCGCCTTAATGAAACAAAAGAATTTAGGAGTGTCCAGTTAAACTCTTCGGAGCCTGTGCATCATATTACAACGCTCTGTACTGATCATGTGTGTTAAGGGTGTGGGTGAGGGATCATTTTATAGTGCTGGCCAATCCCCCTGGTCAAAGTCTACCCAGTAGCTCTCCAGCTGAATGGCTTATCTACTCTACTTAATAATCTCATCTGTTCCAGCCTTTGTTTGACTTTTTCAGTTATCTGTATCAAGTTACCTCAGCATTCAGTGAATATGAAAAGAATCCCCTTAGCTGTTTTGGGGAACATAATCTTAGTTATTATGACTACTGTTGACCTTTGGGAAGGCCATATAGATAATACATAAATAAATAAAATGAAAAACAAAATATAAACCTTTCCTTATTGCTTGGGCCTTTTCAAAACCCCTGTAGCTGTAACTATAGCTACATATGGCAAAAAAATAACCTCGGTCTCTAGAGTTTGTGCCATGGTTACCTGAGACTCGGCACAATTAAGTCTGCTTTGCATGTATGTACCTGTAACCTATGGAGCGCATCAATCTTTTTTTTCCACCTCTCTTTTGCCAGGTGTTTGACTCCGGGAAAGCAGTCAACCAATCAAATCTGTCACTTTTGTTTGCCCCCTCCTTCTCTCAGCGCACAAAAGGAATATAGGAAAGAGCTGGAAGCACACCTATGAGGTGTCGGCAAATGAGGTAAGAGGGAAACACGTCCACCTCTAGGTCTGATTGGATCTCCGTTTATTATCTGCCCCATGTGCAAATGTTAGTTTGAGGAACAGAGGCGTGAAAGAAGATACGAACGTTCCTGCCCTGCAGACACGACAGAAACATGGTGGAGGACACCAGCAAAAGTGGAGAAATAAGGTACCATGTATATAGTTAGATCACCTGTTTTTAACTAGCATTACTTCAGTTCATACCTATATTGTGAATGCTTGTTTTCTTTAGTCATAATTGGTTATAAAGTGTATTCTAGATTGGTATCAGTGCACTGAGCTGAGTCAGATAGTGTTTATTGTAGAGCTGTGCTGCTGAGTAGGGCATTAACCCTCCTATTATGTTACGGGTCAAATTGACCCGTTTCAAGGTTTGAAGATCTAGGAAAAATAGTTAAAAGTATTTTTTCAGCATCAAACTTCTTCTGCTTGCCTTAAATTGTGTAATCAACATATAATATGAAAATGGTTCATCTCACATATTTGTAACCACCCCCTGCATGTTTATATCACATAGATACTGTTCGGGTCAATATGACCCAGCAGTCAAACTGGAGGTAATAGGGTGTCAAAAATGTCAGAGTATTTCTTTCTTTGCAACTGTGAGACATATTTCACCCCAATCACACACACACACACACACACAGAGGTGCAGATGTTATGACTTTTACCTTATAGAAACCATTTATGTTCTCGTGGGTAAACTACACCCACATTCAGTGGACACTAAACAGGGGAGGGGCAAAATATAAAATCCTCTGCATGGGAGTACACCCAACATTACACTCTGTCAAGCAGACCAGACCTTTACAAAATGAGCAGCTGAAGCAAAAGGATGACAGTCCAGGAGGCTCCGGAAGTCATCATTGATCATGACAGTGAAACAGAGGAGGATGTGTCTGAAGACGATGACTATCTTGAGCTAAATTCTGATTCTGATGATTCTGATTTTGAACCAGATGAGGGAATTGTTATTCCTATTCCTCCAAGCAAGACATACGTGTCAAAAAAATGGTGAAATACAGTGGTCTTCATCCCCAAATGTGCGTCAGGCAAAACTGTCTGCAGAAAACATAATAAAGACAGTGCCAGGGCCCACTAGGATGGCACTGAGTTGTGTGACTGACATCAAGTCAGCCTTTGAGCTGGTCATGCCAGATTCAATACAAAAAAATCATTCTGGAAATGGCAAATCTAGAAGGGAGGCGTGTTTTGGGGGAGAAGTGGAAGGAGGGGGTCTATAAGTTGAAAGATGAATTGACAGCCGGTCTGTGGGATGCAGAGACAGGCAGGGCTATATTTCGAGCCACAATGTCTATGGAGACTTTTCATATTTTCTCCAGAGTAATTCGATTTGATAATCGAGAGACAAGGGCTGATAGACCAGAGAGACAAGCTGGCAGCTATTAGGACAGTGTGGGACAAGTGGGTAGAGCAACGTCCACTACTCTACAACCCAAGCCCTAATATCACAGTGGATGAAAGGCTGGTGCCAGGTCTGCAGGCCATCTGACGATGTCAAGACAAACATGACCTGTGTGAAATGTGCAAAATTCATTTGCACAAAGCACAGTGTGATGACATGTCACTCGTGTGCTGTGTAGATAGTAGTACATTTCTGGTTCATAGTGCATGCATGTAAAACTATTGTGTTTTTTATGTTGGCATTTCAAAAGTAATAAAGTAGTGAAACATTAAAAAAAGTTTGAACATGCATTTTTTAAAATGAAAAACGAGTGAATTATCCTAATTGAACCATTACCTGTTACAGGTAAAGAACACCATTGCACTAAATATTGGTAGAATAATTAGTAATGGAGTTAGTAATTAAATATTCACACTGCTTGTTAGGATTTTTTTGGTTTCAGACATCTTTTGGGTAATTAAACATGTACCGGGTCAAATTGACCCGGGAACACCATGGCTGTTCCTGACAAATGAACATAACAGGAGGGTTAATACATTTTAAGTACTGAACTCTAATTCTAGTTTCTTATTAATTATTATGCATTGATTGTTACAACAGAGTGGATTCATTCTCGCCTGTATCCTATATTCTGTTTTCAGTCCGGACCTTCAGCCAGTGGTACCTGAGCGCCGACGTTATCACTTCCGTGCTGTCTTCTTTGTTTTACTCATCTTGTCCCTCCTGATCTATTACAATGTGTGCTTCTCAGAAGTCTCAGATATCTGGACAACAATACATACAACATACAACAAAACCTATTCAAGAGCAGCCTCGGCTGCAAACTTATTTATCTCGAGGGCTAATTCTGCCTCTGTCCAAGTGAAAGATACACCTTTCTCACAAACTGGATCCCTTGTAGAACAGTGCAAGGCTGAGACACCATATCATGTGGCTTATCCTTGTAACTACCATTACATTTTAAATGAACCAGAAAGGTGTCAGAAAGAAAATCCTTTCCTGGTTCTGATGGTACCTGTGGCTCCAAGCAACAGGGAGGCCCGTGATGCAGTCCGCAGCACCTGGGGGTCCGAGAAGATGGTCATGGATAAGGTGATCAGTCTTTTTTTCATGCTTGGTCTGCCCAGCCCTGAAGGTAGGGAGGAGCAACAGCAGAAGGTGTTGCAAGAGAGCGAGGAATACCATGATATTGTGCAGAGTGATTTTTTGGACAGCTACAAAAACCTTACCATCAAAACCATGATCATTATGGAATGGCTAGCATCTCACTGCCAAAAGGCCTCCTACGCCATGAAGATCGACTCTGATATGTTTCTGAACACGAACAGTTTAGTCAACATGCTTCTCAATGCCCCCAGGCAGAACTACATGACGGGGCTTGTAGCCATAGATGCTTTAGTGCTCCGAGACCCTAATTCCAAATGGTATTTTCCAAGAGAAGTTTACCAGGAAGACTACTATCCACCCTATGCTCTTGGCTTAGGCTACGTCCTTTCCTTAGATATAGCAGAAAAGCTTGTTGAAGGATCCAAGCACGTCAAAGCTGTCTATATTGAAGATGTGAATTTAGGATTGATCATGAAGTACCTGGGAATACCGTACACCAGTCAGTCAGACTCCAACCTGTTCCATGTCTTTCCTGTTCCTTACCATCGCTGTCAATATTCAAAACTCATTGCTACAACGACCAATAACCTACAAGAACAAGTGAACTATTGGAAAGACCTTAAGAAACCAGAACCACCTTGTTAGCAGTGGAAGAAAAATAACAATAACATATCTTAATTGGATGCCTCCTATAAAATAGAGATGTGTTACAAATGAGGACAACATTCAGTCTAAAGTACAGTGAGTGAACTTGAGTTCCTGCTTATAGAAAAGACAAATGGCAAGAAAGTATTTCTTGAGGCTTTAAATGAAGATCTTACAGATCTAAATGTGAAATGTTGTTTACAAATACTAATTATAAAGAACTTTTATATGCTTTTGAAAAGCAGAATTGGTATATTTATAAATGTGAAATACAGACTTAGGGTTTTGTAAATGCTTTGTTTAAAGTTTCTTTATATGATCCAAGTTGTCAACAAGAAAGTGTCTTTGTACAGGGTGTCCCAAAAAAAAAGACATCATTTGAGATGTGAATATCTGAGGAACTACATGTCCGAGGCAAATGAAATTAAATAGGCTTCATGTTGAACAATGCAAGATTTATTTAGCAAAATTCAAACAAGAAATTCAGAGCAATGTATATTTTATATCCGGTTCCACAGCTTCACAAATGTTAAATATGCACACCGCCTGTGACATGACACACATCTAGTTGGTGGTCTAGTTTGTGCCAAACACAGGTTTCCAGAGATGCTCTTCTTCCAGACTTTCTGGGGCTTCACACAAATGTTTCTCGAACCTGATTGACAATTTCGTCCGATACTGGTGGTCGTCCAGATCCTTTTGCCCTGCACGGACAGCCTGCCTCTTTGAGTTTTTTGGGCCATGTCCAAATCTGCTTTCCAATAGGTGCATTTTTATTGAATTTTTGGAAAATGCACACTGCACACCATCTTCAACCGGAGAACTGGCTCTGTTATTAGACTACAAAATGACGTCAAATTTTTTGGGATACCCTGTATAATCCAAGTAATGGATTACTGCCGAGGTTCAGATGTGAACACAGAGTTTTCCCTATATGTTAGTTTGTCTGTGTTCATTTTGGCACTACCTACACCTGCAAAAAGAACAAAGAAAAAAAACAACTGTCATTCAAATAAGAGAAAACAAATGCATACAAATCAGGGCTGTGCCAGAAGGTGAAGTGTTGTTGCTTTGACTCTCTGACACGCTTTGGCTCTCTGACATGAGCCAGTGGCTATAAGGTTAAAGAGAAGACTGTAATGTGAGGTTACTATAAATCTATATTAAGTGAATGTTATATGAACCATGGCACTTTTATACCTACGTACAATATTGTAAGTCATTTTAATCTATCAGCCTTTATGTAAACTCTAAGCACATTGAGGGAGACCCTCATTTACAAGGTAGCCAAGCCCATACAGAAATCAGGGATGGGAAAAAATGGATTGTAAAAACAGATCTAAACAGATCAAAGCTAGTGAAGTAAGTAGGAGTAGAAGGTGTGAAACAAAAACTTGGCACTAGCTAAGAAGTAAATGTTGATAATAAAATAAATAAAATAATAATAAAAGTGACCCAATAACTACAATACACCAAAACCATATTTAAAAGTTAACTAAAATTAAATGAAACAGTTGCAGGCTGTGTGGAGGTGGCTAGAGGTTAAGAGTTTAAAAAGTTCAGGGGACACCAGCGTGTGAAGTTTTAGAGATTCCTTTAATGAATTCCAGCTCACTGATGCACCGTAGCGAAACGCAGGTTTTCCTAGGTCAGCAAACACTCTCAGCACCTTAGGGGTTGTCCTTTCACTGGAACGAATCTGATAAACTGCACTATTTACACTGAGCTTTTCTGTGATATGCGGTGGCATATGGCCAGTAAGCACTTTATAGATCAACAAGCCAATGTGTCTCCCGATGCACAACCAGAGATGACCAGCCATCCTTTTCATACAGTATACAATGATGGGTATTGTAGGGGTCACCGATAATGAATCAAAGCAGAGTTGGAAGATTTCAGAGTGGTTGTGGATGCATATCTGTTTATCACAGCAGGACCATCAATGGTGTTGCTTCAACATTCTTTTTTGTGCACTGGGAACAGTACTTTGTTTCAATACAGAAAGCCGAGTTTTTTGCCTCAGTTTACATGCAAGCTTGTATTTGCATAGTATTTGCATCTGAAGTGTAACCATATGCCAAGGTATTTGTACACACTACTTCTTTGAATGTCAGATCCCTTCAAGGTCATCTTTTCAAAAGTGTTCAAATCAAATTTAGAGGCTCTGGAAAACAGCATAACTTTAGTTTATATCTACTTTTAATTCTAGTTTATAATTCTAAAAAAGCAACTGTAGGTTACAGGATGATGTCATTGGCATATAAATGTACTTTACAATTGACAATTATGGGTGGCAATGTTCATTAATATAAATATCAAATAAAATTGGTCCGGCGATCAAACCTTGAGGGACCCCCTTAGTTCCCAGTAATAGCTCTGATTTACTTCATCTCAGGGCCACACATTGCTGTCTATCAGTGAGATCATTTCTAATCCAGTTGTTAGCCCTGTGGTCAAAATCAATACTTTGTAGACTTTTTAAAATAGGGAATAATTAATTGTAGAAAAGGCGATCTTTAGAGAGATCAATGAAAATGACTGCACAAAGTTTCTGCATTTAAAATGAGAGCAGCTGCAGAGACCGTGCTAAGATTTTCTCTAAAACCAGATTGGTAGCATGACAAGACTGTATTTCCATGGAGAAATGCTTAAGTTGATTGTTCACTAAAGTTTCTAAGATCTTGGCTAACCATGACAATTTTGAGATTGTATATAAGACACTATAGGTCTTAAGACCTGAGGCATCACCTCCTTTGGGAAGTTGGAAGTGGAATTGCATGTGCTGTTTTCCAGATACTGGAAATTCTGCTTGATAAAATAGATCAATTAAAATATATATGTAATGTTTTTCTAAAGCCTCAGAAAAAGGGCATCCAAACTGATCCAAGCTGTGCTTTTTTACTGTGAATGGCCTCAGCTATCCATGCTGTTAAGGGCTTAAGCTACTATGCAAGGGTGAATTGTAAAGACACAATGTCTTACAGCAAGGGGTGTATCAATTTCATTGAGCGGTGCTTCTCTATTAGTATTATGAAAATAATTTTCTCTGTTTCAAAGCTGAATTTGTAAATATCTGAAGGCTCTGTCATCATTTTTACTCATGAAGGCTCATGCTTTATTTCTTGCATTGAGATATTTGAGAGCTGAACCAGGGATTTGATCTCGGATTCTAACATTTTACATGAGACATGCTTGTTTACCACCACCTGGAAAGTTCGGCTAAAATGGTCTAGTGATAAATCGATATCTGGGATTTCATAAGTGTGGTGGATGCCACTGAACACCAGGTCATTTAAGAGGTCTTGGTCACTAAAACATTTAAAATTTCTTCTAACCACCATCCGAGAGTCTGACTTCATTGGCTTGTACTGGCTTGTATTTCTAATGCATCCATGCTGTAGTCACTAAAACCAGGGTCAAATATACCTACAGAAGTCATTTTGTCAGGTCTGTTAGACAACATTAGGTCTATTAGTGATGACTTGGTGGGGTCATGTAAGTGTGGTCATATATGTTCTGTAATTAGTCACTAGAGAGAGAGATTGCCACACTTCCTTCAAGTGATCGGATGCATTATTCAACCAATTCAGATTAAAATGAATTAAGATCAGCATTTCTGAGCTGATGTATATAAAGTTCAGCTAAATTATATACAGTGTGAGAGGGTGAGGAAAGAGACCTACAGATTTATAGCTACCACAAATCTGTTTCTGTTACCTGCACACACGTTTAGGGCTAAAAATTCAGAACATTTTCCTTTGGATAATGAGTTTAAGAGCTTTTTCTTAAATGACAGATTTGATGTGAATACCCACTCTGCTACCCCTTCCTGTTCTATCAACTCTATATAGATTATAACCAGGTAGGGCTTCTTCTGAGTTGTTGTTTGAACCAGGATTCAGTCAGAACTACAACATCTGGACTGGCTTGTAAAATCAACATTTTCAGATTATCCAGGTTATCATGCTGAAGAAAGCTCCTAATGTTTAAGTGAATGATGCCCATGCCTTTTCTGTGTTTGAAACTAATAGGATGTGTTAATCATTTTGTTTCAAGCATAGGTTTCTGGGTCTGTAATGGCTTAATGCTGATGAGATTAGCTGGGTTAATAAAAAAAGTTACCTTTCTGCTTTTCCATGTTCGAGTGGCTGATATTATCTCCATGGTTTATTTTGGTTTGTCTATCTGAATTTACGTGACCAAATTGGCAGCAAATTATTCTGTAACTGCATGAAATATATGCAAATTGTTATTTTATTTATTTATTTTGTAAAAGCTCCTCTCAGATGAACAGAAAATGTGTTTTATGATCTACACATATTGCCATATGCTTCCAGTTTACTGCTGAAAGCCAAAAATCTTAGATGCTATTTGTGTTATTTTAGACAAATAATTTTTCCTGAGCAGATCACTGAAGAGATGCCATCGGTTTATAGTTTATAGACCAGAATGGGTCAACTTTCAGATAAAAAAAAATTAGTGAGTTCAGCTTATTTTATTATTAGGGTTTAAAATGACCACCATCTATTTGACTGTTACAGCCTCATATGTCACCCACCTTCTGAATGTATCTTATAAAATATGAAAGTTATGAAGAATAAAACGAAGTGTGTTTTGGAACCACCGGTGGTTCAAAGGAGTTTAAGAGGCTACGTGCTAATGATTACAGAAGTAGCTGAGTTCAGGAAGTCATATCTGGTTAAGAACAGAGTAAAACACATTATGACTTAAAATCTGTAAGCCAAGCCTGCTGGGGTGAAATCTGTCATTCCTATAAAAGGATGGTTTAATAAGCAGCTAAAATGTGAACACCATGAATGGCGTGAATGCCACATGTCGGCAAGAAGTCTGGCAAGAAGGCCGTGCATTGGCGGCCAGTGGCATGGACTAGCATGAAGGCCACACTGAGGAAGCCTGCAGTGGTGGTGAGTGCAGGCACCTCTCAGGAACTGCTAGAGAAGAGCACCCAATCTCCATCCAGCATGACCTCTGCAACTCTCTGCATGGAACTGAACTGAAATTACTGGAAGTGAGAGGGGAGCAAGGGATCAATGTATATGGGTGCCCTCAAGCTTCTCCAAGGTGGAGAATCTGCTGCTCAGGGGGATATTTCAAGGCAGAGGGTGCCATGCCAAGCATCTTCCACCAAGTAAGTTCCCACATGCCACAATCCCTGACTCTGTCCGGTAAGGCGTGGAACAGCTCACTCCCAGCTGAGGTCAGGAGTCTTCTAGGTGTGATAAGGCCATGTCCACAAATTTCTTGAAAACTGAAAACTGTAATAAAGGCGAATGGTGGACACATTAAATATTCAATTTTGTCCATTCCGTTGTTTGTTTGGTAATTGCTAAATTAACATTGCTTAACAGAACAAAAAACACAGCAGAAATGAAAGGTGTTGATGTGGGGCTTGCTTACCAGCCATTTGCATGTATTTACATGAACTTACATTTGTTCAAAAATCGAAATTACACTAAAACCATGTTTTGACTTTAAAAGGTTACCGGGATGCTTTAACATCTTGAATTAACTGAACTTTTTATAAGCTGACAGAGCTTGTTCTTGTTCTGTTAACTTACTATTGTAACTACTTATTTAATAAACTTACCATTTTTAAGGCAGTCCTATAACTTATTATAGTTCATATTCAAACATTTTTAAAGTGTATGTGGTTTAGTAGTAAGGATACATTGTGTTTCATGGTGTTCTAGCTTGCTACATATATGACAGCATCATGCTTCAAGATTATTGCTGATTACATCTGATGTATTCCGTTACATGTGGTAGCTGGTGTACTTATGATGTGTATTGTTTAGAATACGTATTCATAATCTCTATACAAATGCATTATTTAAAGAGTATTGCTTCCATGTAGCTGGCACCAATGAAACAAGTAGCACCCCGTAAATTACAATTTAACACATCACCAAAAGGTTTTCTCGACCAGCTGTGTGCTGGATCATTAGTTCAGGCAAAAAAGAGCTAGCAAACTGTCTATGGTTGATTAGGTAAAAGCTAGTTAAGACCAGCAGAAAGAAACCTCACTGTGTTCTTACTGACCTTACTCTATACTGTAGGATGAAGGTTTCAAGATAAGGCAGCTGTTTGGGCCTCGTTCATCAATACCTTCCTAAATCTTTTCTTAAACGTTCTCTTGAGAAAGGTCCTAAGAAAAAGTCTACATCAGATCTAGGACGTGTTCTTAAACCAATCCCCACACGAGGGAGTTGTTCACACCCTTGTGCCCTTGAGTGAGTGTAGATTCTGTTCTTACCCAAGAACAAATTAGAAAAACATTGCTTAATGTTTGAATTTTGAACACTGCTTAAGTGGGTTTTAAGAAGAAATATATAAGAACGGACTCTTTGTATAGGGGTGACTCAGAAAGCTGAATTAATGAAAGTCATTAATTAATCTACTGCAAACAATGTTACGCAGTTGCCGACAATCATACAAGGGCTTGGTTTCAGAAGCTAACAGGATTTCAACTGACATTGATGAATGTCAGTCAAATTACTGGAGCAGTATGGTCAAATTTAATGAATTCCAAAAAGAGAACAATGTACATTTGGGCTGTGATGCCTGAGGGGGTGTAAGCTTCAATAAAGTTTCCAGGATCCTTCAGTAAACCGCCACACAGACCACAAATCATAGCCCGCTGCTGAGTACACATTGGCCAACATTCTTAAACATCAAGGCACTGAAATGGGTTCTTTGAAACAATGCCATAAAAGCCAACAAACAACAGCATTCAGCAGCTCATGAGCCAACGGCTGTGCACGTAGGCAGACTTTGAGCTGGAGTAGTGAGTGCAAAGATCCTCCTGACCGCCTGCTGATCAACTTTATAATGTCAAAATTATGAAAATGGAAGAAAAGTGAAATAAAGAAAACATCTTAATTTTGTAAGACAGTAGAATGATGTGATATGATTATTTTCCTTACATAGCATAACTAAATGTTGTTTTATTGCAGTGTATGAGTTTCTTCTGCATAAGCTATGTTGTTCATTCTTTTTGGCAGGTGCCAGTTTGGCACAGTGTACTGTCTTTAGATGGAACAAGCAATAGTTGCATTTGTTTATATTAACATGCATATACACCAGTCAGGCATAACATTATGACCACCTCCTTGTTTCTATGCTCATTGTTCATTTTATCAGCTCCACTTACTGTATAGGTGCAGTTTGTAGTTCTACAGTTACAGACTGTAGTCCATCTGTTTCTCTGATACTTTGTAATCCTCCTTTTACCCTGTACTTCAGTGGTGGTACGAGTAGATCAGACACAGCAGTGCTGATCTCAGTCCAGCACTGACACTGAGGTGTTTAAAAACTCCAGCAGCACTGCTGTGTCTGATCCACTCGTACAAGCGCGACACACACTAACACGCCACCACCACATCAGTGTTACTGCAGTGCTGAGAATGATCCACCACCCAAATAGTACCTGCTCTGTGAAGGTCCATGGGGGTCCTGACCACAGAAGAACAGGGAAAAGTGGGGCTAACAAAGTATGCAGAGAAACAGATGGACTTCTGTCGATACAGCAAAAAATGCAAATAAACGGGACTTTATGAGTACTGAAATACTGTGTAGGGCTTTTCTAAGAGTAATAAGCTAAGAGTTGTAGGACATTGTAGGTCAACAGCTATATGAATTTTGTCTGCCATCTAGTGGTTGAACAGTGAGAAAAGTTTACAAGCTTAAAGAGGAATCCAACAAATTTTTTAAAATTTCTGTATAGTTCAATCACTGAATGTAAAAGCGCCTTTCTCAACACTCACGGACACTGTACAAAATGTAGGGTTATATATATATATATATATATATATATATATAAAAAAAAAAACATCAACAGAGAGAGTAGGCTATTTTGAACAGGTGAGTTTTAAGACTGGATTTTGAAAAGAGGAAAAGAGTCAATGTTACGGATGTCAGGTGGGAGGGAGTTCCAGAGTTTGGGAGTAGAGCGGCTGAAAGCTCTACTCCCCATGGTACTCAAACGAGCAGAAGGTACAGAGAGATGAATGGAAGAGGAGGATCTGAGCGAGTGGGTAGAAGTTGCGATTTGGAGAAGATTTGACAGATAAGGGGGGGGCAGATTATGTATGGCCTTAAATGTGTGGAGGAGAATTTTGTATTCGATCCTATATTTAACAGGGAGCCAGTGGAGCTGTTGAAGGACAGGTGTAATGTGATGGAATGAATGAGTTTTAGTGATAATTCGGGCAGCTGCATTCTGAACCAGCTGAAGCTTATGGAGGGATTTATGAAGAAGGCCAAAGAGAAGAGAATTACAGTAGTCAATGCGGGATGTAACAAGACTATGAATAGAATAGATGCAGTATGGGGGGGTGAGGGAAGGGCGTAGACGATTGATGTTACGCAGATGGAAATACGCAGACCGTGTTATATTACTAATGTGAGAGCGGAAAGATAAACAGTTATCTAAGATGACACCCAAGCTCTTAACCTGAGGTGAGGGGGAGACTAATGTACTGTCAATTTGGATAGAGAAAATATCTACTTTCGATAATGTGGATTTGGAACCACAAAGCAAAATTTCAGTTTTATCACTGTTAAGTTGATTCACTGTTAAGGAAATTAGTGAACCAGGATTTTATTTCAGATAAACAGTTGGAAAGGGAAGAGGGCGGGAACAAAGTACTTAGTTTACTAGAAAGATAGAGCTGGGTGTCATCTGCATAGCAGTGGAAATGGATGTCGAAAGAGCGAAAAATATTGCCAAGGGGCAGATGGTAAATGATGAAAAGTAGTGGCCCCAAGACAGAACCCTGGGGTACACCAGAAGAAACAGGGGAAGACTGAGACCTGAAAGATTTGAGTTGAATGAACTGAGTGCGGCCTGAGAGATAGGAATGAAACCAGTCGAGTGCGATATGATTAATGCCAATGGAAGATAGTCTGTTAAGGATGATAGTATGAGAAATAGTGTCGAAGGCTGCACTCAGATCAAGAAGAATGAGAATGGAAAATAAACCAGAATCAGCTGCCATGAGAAGGTCATTAGTGATCTTAAGAAGAGCAGTTTCTGGAATTGTTCATAGAGACAATTTTGGGATAGGTAGGAATTAATTTGAGTAGCAATAACTTTTTCAAGTATTTTGGAAATGAAAGGGAGGTTAGAAATCGGGCAAAGGTTATTAAAATTGTTGGGGTCTGAGCCAGGTTTTTTCAGAATAGGAGTGATAGCAGCCGTTTTGAAGGGTGTAGGAACAATTCCACTAATGAGTGAGGAATGAATAATGGCAGTTATGAGGGGGAGCAGAGAGGAAAGACCATATTTAACTAAGACTGTAGACTGCAAGAGAGTTGAGAATATAGGTTAAAATATTGTTATAGTGGTCAACAAGTTCATCAAGCGAAGATGAGCTGTCCAGGTTCAGAATATTGTCCAGGCTGAAGGTGAGGACATCCTTATCAATGTCTTTGATGTTCCTAAATGAGATGAGATGTGATGGCTTGGTTATGGAGAGATATAGTGTAATGTTAAATGAGAGGAGGAAATGATCAGTAACATGAACTTCATCAGCTGCACAATTAGACTGAGTGAGACTGGAACAACAAATTAAGTCCAGTGTATGTGCTTTTATGTGGGTAGGAAAATCGATGAATTGATTAAATACAAAATTCTCCAGGCAGGATGAGAAGTCTTTGGTCAAAGGGAGATTACTGCAGTCCATGTGGATATTGAAATCCCCCAGCAATATTACGTTAGGTGAGAGTGTAGATAAATGAGTGAGTAGAGAGGCAAAATCAGTTAGAAAGTCATTATGTGGCTTAGGAGGACGGTAGACTGTAGCGATGATGGTAGGAGAGGGTCCAGGCACTTCACATGCTAAACATTCCAGAGAACTGAGAGCAGGCACAGATACAGGGAGGACTTTCCAATTCTCGCGGTGAAGTATCGCGAGACCTCCTTCGCGACCTACTCCACGGCGTTGACAAACGTAAACAAACCCAGGTGGAGCAGAGTCGCTGAGTTGTGAGAAGTCATTAGGTTGTTGCCAGGTTTCAGTTAGACAGAGAAAGTCAAACTTGCGCTCAGTGAGGAGATCTTGAATGAGATGTCCCTTGTTCGTGAGTGAGAGGCCGAAGTTGACGGTAGTGTAGTCGGCCGTAGCATTAGCTGATCTGGCTAAGCTAGCAAGCACGCTGTGGTTAACACGCCGGCCGGTATTCCTGCGAGGGCGACGGGTGGTGGACCAGAATGATGGAATTTCAGTAGAACTATTTTCAACACGGAAAATCCGGCTAGACCTACGATGAATGTATCTCGGGCGAGGCGGAAAAGCAATGTCCGGGTGAAAATGCAGCACTGCTGGCGGAGGCTCATGCCGGAGATAACGCAGCCGGAGAAGTTCAGGCTTTATACTGTAAACACACCTAATTCTGCTTCTCTAGAACTATTTCACAGTATTTCACACCAAACCACTCTGAACGACTTCATTTGCATCTTTAATTTGAGCTACTCAGAATTTTTTAAACAGTGGATACCACCAATCATGCATTTGTGCCTTTTTAAGATGTTTAAAATTACAGGACACTTAAAATGACAGCGATGTGTTCAAAAAAACAGAGCACTGCTATTTTATATTCTACAACAGTTAGTCTCGGCAATGCAAGCTGATTGGTTCAGAAGCCTTCTAACTGTGTTATTTTGCCATAACATCACAGGTTTTTCCCAAACATGGTATCACTCTGCTAAGACGCTGTTGCTAAGCAACGAGTTTGACAGCTGTAGGAGATGCTCAAGCCATCTATCTATCTATCTATCTATCTATCTATCTATCTATCTATCTATCAAGTGGCCGTTTGGTGTACAGTCTAATGCAAAAGTTTGAACATCCCTGCAAATTAAATGCTGTGTTGAATTTCTATAGTGAAAATAAGTATCACATCCTCTACAGGGAACACATTACACATGAAACAATTTAGCGCAGGTTAATTAAGTACACCCCTTTGTTTCTACACTATTTGTCCATTTGTTCAGCACCACTTACACATAGGTGCACTTTGTAGGCCTGCAGGCTGTTGTCTCTTCTGTTTCTCTGCATACTGTTTGTCCTCTTTTGCACTGCATGATGCTGAGTAACAAAAGTTACCATATTTGTACCTTTTGCCCATCATGTGCCCAAATGTTAAATGATCGCAAAACATCCTCCTACGCATTCATAGAATCTCATAAACAATGCTGTAGATATTGGTGGGACAAAAGCAGTGATGTTATGCGATGCTATATTTTCTGCTTTTTTGGTTTTTTTTTTCCACTTTGCCCATTTTTGTTTGACAAAGGAACAACAGCGATGCCCTGGATAATTGAAAAAGCCAAAGAAGCCAACGTGTGTTTGGGTGGCTTCTGTAAAGCCTGACTCTGCCAACCATGAAAAATGATGAAAGGATAAATTTAATATACACACAGATTGCAGGTCAGTTCAGTCTAAGCTGGTACAATCAGAAAGAGTGTGATTTTGCTCTGTAGGTATGTTTAATAAAATGGTCGTGGTGACAAATATATTTTCTCAGTTAAATTAAATTCAGTATCAATTTCAACACAATTCTTATAGAATTATCCCTCACATTCTTCTTGATCACTAACCTCCATCAGATCTGCGCCTTCAGTCCTGTCAGTCTCCTTCAGCTTTGATCTTTCCCTCTTTTCCTGTGTTTAGTAATGAATTAACTTTATTAGACTCACATTTACAATAACTCAAGGATATAATGATCAATCAGTTTAATCTTTTTAACTGGTAACAATCTTCTCATCTGACTGTCCAGCTGGCAAAAATGAATGTCCTTAGTTGCGTTCTGGTCCAGATCTGGCCCATATGCAATAAAATAAAAACTAATATGTGGCCCAGCTCTGGCCGCTGTAAAGTGAGTCTGGTCCAGCTCTGGCCGTATACTGTTTAACAGCTGTGGTCCAGATCTGGCCCACACACTGTAAAGTGACCGCATTTAAAATCTGTGGTCTAGATCTGGCCCATATATGACACACAGGTGAAAACTAAATAAAAGCAGTAAATGAATGAAAAAAAGACTTAATCTCTGTGACAGATCATTGTCTGCAGTCTGTGGGTACATCATTAAGGACGTATCGCTGTTGTCGGAAGAAAACCTTGTATCTCCAAAATTCTAACTTTACAGAAAAAGGAAAAAAACTGACTTTACTTTTAATGTAAGTCAGTTGAACCAGACATATTACCCAGTCATTTTGGGTCAGTTATTTTAGTCCATTCATACTGAAATTTATGTACAATGTAAAGGTTACAGGTATTTTCAAATTATGTAAAATAAAACTGAAAAACATAAAAAAGGGAGATACAAGGTTTTCTTCTGACAGCAGCAAAATGCAGCTGGCCATTCGGCTGAACAAACACCTTGGATTAAAGCGTACTATGTTTTCCACATTTAGTTTACAATCACACTGTTCACAATATTTCTGCACACATTTTAGACCACGGTGGACGAAATATTGAATGAAGTGGAGAGGCCACAGCAATACAGGCTAAATCTGACATCTTCCTTGAAGCTGTGTCCCAATGGGTTTAGAATGTAATTTATCAGGCATTTTACTTTAAATCAGAGACGAGAAAAATGTCTGAAAAGTTATACTTTCATACAATTAAACAGTTGCGTATGTCCCTGAAGTTGAGGTGTCACCCCTCCAACTCCTTCAGTGTGTCTTTTTAAAATGCATGCAAACTGTGTATGAGACACTGTTTCAGTTTCACTTGATAAACAGATACATTTTCTGATTCTGTGTGCAGTAATTAGTTTGACTACTGGATAAACTGCAGTTTTTCAAATTATTTTAAATACATGATTTTATCCTATAATATCTCAACCATGAGCCCTTTCTGGAATGTGTGGTAGGGACCTAAGATGTTATACAGAGACTGTATCCGTTATGAGCTTATGTGGGTAAATTATGATTATAAAGCTTTGTTTTGCATAAAGTCATTTTCACCAGTGCAGAATCCCTTAAACAAAACAAAAAGCAAAAACATTTATAATATAGTCAGATCGTTCATTTTGCATCAAAATTATAAACATTTTTTAAAGTAAAAAAAAAAAAATTAATGCACAAAAGCAAATCCAGAAATGTTTTGGTCAACTGTAGATCAACGTCTGACAATGACACGTGCAACACTATTGACCAAAAATTTGAAACAAGGGATTCATTATTATTTTTATCATTATATTTTTATATATTAGTATACAAGTATATTATTAATATAATCAGTTTTTATCAATACTATAAACTATAGTAATACATAATATGTAGCATACTTTGAAATGAGTTTTTCAAGGATTCATTTATTCAATTATTAGATAGTGAGTTATTCAGCAACCTTAATAAGTAAAATAGTAAAACATATAGTAAAAATGATAATAATAAAGGTTTCAAAATACTTGTTCTTTTGTTAAAAATGTACCAGTAAACGATACTACAACGTCAACGTGACGTATATAAACGTCACCATATATATAAAAGGATCCAAGGAGGTCAGACGGTTCAGTTTCACTCTGTGTATTATGGATTTTGAATGAGGTCTAATGTTAATTTTAGTGAGCCTTTAGCCAAAATCCTGTCATCAGCTCAGTTACTGGTAACATTGCACTGCATAAAGCTCCACGTCTTTCTTGGGGAGCTGGAAAAAGTAGTGGTAAAACCCCAAAAACCCCAACAGAAGAATTTAATTCCAAGAAGCCCTTAATGCCACCATGGTGAGGATACTTCAGGATGAAGATCCCGCCAAACCCACACGGTTTACACCTTCATTTCCTGTAAGTGCTTTTTTGTTCTAATTTCATGAGTTGAGGTCAAAAAATAATTCACATGATGTTAAGGAAGAGATCCTCTGCTCAGAAGGCCCTGTAAAATGGCAAGACTCTGACTACATAATGAAGTAAAAGAGGAGGTGTCTGAACAAGAGGACAATATGGAACTCAAATCTGATTAGCAAAGTGAATTTTTGGGTTGGAGCATGCCGAACGTCTGCCCACAACAGGAGTCTTTCGTTGAGCAGTGGTTCCAAGACCAGCTGCACGAGGAACATCCAGTGAGGTCTATACATAGTTGGATGTTGACCATTTTTATTACAACCCCAATTCCAATGAAGTTGGGACGTTGTGTAAAACATAAATAAGAACAGAATGATTTGCAAATCCTTTTCAACCAATATTCTATTGAATACACTACAAAGACAAGATATTTAATGTCCAAATGGATAAACTTTATTCCATCCATCCATCCATCCATCCATCCATACCACTGTGTTACATCACCTTTCCTTTTAACAACATTCAATAAGCGTTTGGGAACTGAGGACACTAATTGTTGAAGCTTTGTAGGTGGAATTCTTTCCCATTCTTGCTTGATGTACAACTTCAGTTGCTCAACTGTCCGGGGTCTCCGTTGTCATATTTTGCTCTTCATAACACGCCACACATTTTCAGTGGGAGACAGGTCTGGACTGCAGTCTAGCACTAGTGTGGCTTGGCATTGTCTTGCTGAAATAAGCAGGGACGTCCCTGAAAAAGACGTTGCTTGGATGGCAGCATATGTTGCTCCAAAACCTGTATGTACCTTTCAGCGTTAATGATGCATTCACATGTGCAAGTTACCCATGCCATGGGCACTAACACACACCCATACCATCAGAGATGCTGGCTTTTGAACTTTGAACTTTTGAACGCTGATAACAATCTGGACAGTCCTTTTCCTCTTTGGCCCGGAGGACACGACGTCCATGATTTCCAAAAACAATTTGAAATGTGGACTCATCAGACCACAGGACACTTTTCCACTTTGCGTCAGTCCATCTCAGATGAGCTCGGGCCCAGAGAAGCCGGCGGTGTTTCTGGGTGTTGTTGATATATGGATTTCACTTTGCATGGCAGAGTTTTAACTTGCGCTTGTAGATGGAGTGACGAACTGTGTTCACTAACAATGGTTTTCTGAAGTGTTCCTGAGCCCATGTGGTAATATCTGTTACAGAATGATGACGGTTTTTAATGCAGTGCTGCCTGAGGTATCGAAGGTCACGGGCATTCAATGTTGATTTTCTGCCTTGCTGATTACTTGCAGAGATTTCTCCAGATTCTCTGAATCTTTTGATGACATTATGGACTGTAGATGATGAAATCCCTAAATTCCTTGCAATTACACATTGAGAAACGTTGTTCTTAAACCTTTGGACTGTTTGCTCACGCAGTTGTTCTCAAAGTGGTGAACCTCGCCCCATCCTTGCTTGTGAACGACTGAGCCTTTCATGGATGCTCCCTTTATACCCAATCATGACACTCACCTGTTTCCAACGAACCTGTTCACCTGTGGAATGTTCCAAACAGTTGTTTTCTGAGCATTCCTCAACTTTCCCAGTCTTTTGTTGCCCCTGTCCCAACTTCTTTGGAACGTGTTGATGGCATCAAATTCAAAATGAGTGAATATTTGCAAAACACAATGAAGTTTATCCTGTAGTCTTTGTAGTGTATTCAATTGGATATGGGTTGAAAAGGTTTTGCAAATCATCGTATTCTGTTTTTATTTATGTTTTACACAACGTCCCGTATTGTACTACGTATTGTCTGCCCAAGCATAATGGAGGTTTTTAATTATTAACGGAGAATTAAATAATGAATGTGAGCGGACTCTGTAGAATTCTGCTTTACAAATAATGTAAACAATGTAAGAATTACAACTATTTTCATAAATTAAGGTGATTCAAAAAGTAATTAGACTAAATTGGACCTAGTAGTTTGTATTATAAGTATAATTTGTTGCTGTTAACAATCAAATTGAAGCCCAAAGAGCTTCAGTGCAACTGAAACAGCCACCATTAGACTGAAAACTTTAAACAAACCCACCAGAGGCATTAGGTGCGGCAAAACCAACTGCATTAAAAAAGAGAGAATGCACTGGTGAGCTCAGAAACACCAAAAGGCCCGGAAGACCACCAAAAAAGAAAAACGTACACAATACTTTATATCTTTTACATCATCTCTCTCAATGACCATCAGAACTGAACTGCTGAAAAGAAGTGTATTACTGTGACTGTGGTGAGAGCAACATATTAAAGGATGTGAGAATGAGAGGTGTTTGTGGTAAGCACTTTTTGCCCACCCTGTCACGTATAAAGTTCTTTTTCTGTCTATAGATAACTCACTCCTTCTTTGCTGAACCATGGCTGTCGTCTCGCTTCTTCTGCTGACTGCCCTCCTGCCATACCTGGGCAGAACTGGTGAGCTTCATTTGATCTCATTAACTTTCTGCTCTCTATAAGATTTCAGTATTAATTAATATTTGCAGGCAGTATATCACTGCCGTCATATCAAAACCTCATAAGTAATGACTTCTGTCAATTCTAGAGAAACTTACTGAGTCAGAACCGTCCCTAGAGTAAGTGATAAGAACCAGATATCCGAGGTGTTCAATAAAGACACCTCACAGAAATTTATTATGCTAAATAGCTGTGATATGTTGCCTAATGACATACAAAACTGAGAAGATGTGTAGGTGAGCCCTGGTTCCTATTAGTACCATGGTACAGAATTTGTAGGCAGTGCGTTTCTCTATAAAATTTTGCGTAAAGCACCTCTGAATGACTTTGTTTACATTTCAACCACTGAAGGACATAAAAAATTGCTAGAATTCCTCTTTAAGCAATGCTTCTTTAGACATCTAAGGGGCAGATTTACTAACATTTTGTCAATAAAAATGCCTGTTGCAATTTACGCAATTAATGGTTGTGATTAGGAAGAGAGAGTTTTACAAACACATTTATTTATTTTTAATGGAACAAAACACTTCTAATCGCTGGGACAGATGATAGTCTTGAAGGCCCCTGGCCACAGGAGTCTTTGGACCCCCTATACTCCAACAGTAAAGCATTAAAAAATTACATAAAGAGTGAAATAAGAAACACTTTCCAACACTAGAAATGTATTTATTTTTGGCTTTGTGTGGTGATTGATGTGATACTGATTGTTTCTACATCATAATAGTTTTTTGCATATGATTTGAAGATTTTGTCTAAGATTGAATCATGATTTCTTTCTCTTTTCTCTTCCACCACTATCTAAGCTCATCGAAAACATCCCATTTTAATGGCAGCAAGAAGATATCATTCAAAAATAATATAAAACTCAAGGGTCCTTAGAACAAATGATTTTACTTAATTAATTTAATAATCTGTACAAGGGCTATTTGTTTATCTCATGTTTGCTGTTATAAACAGGGATTTTACAATATCACACGGTTTCCAAATGCAGTCGGCCTAGAGCTCAAGCTGAGTTCATCCCTCCGGCAAAAAAATGAACTTGTTCCAAAACTGAAAGTAAAACATAATTGCTTCATTTCCTTAATATCTGACAAATTCATATCTTATTTTAATATCAAAATAAAGGCCATGATGTTGACATAATCACATGCTTTCTCAGCATGTCATAATTGCTTACTAAGTCAAAATATGGAGAAAATCATTAATTCAACCTAAAACATTTCAACTTGAAACAAAGAGGGGCTAAATGGCTGCCTGAGTCAAACATGTGGCCATATTGTGATGGTCATATTTTTATCATGAAGTTGCTATGCTCAGTTGTGTGGAAATTCTTAATAGGTAACCCACTAAACTGGCCACTGGACTGTCAGAAATGATTGCTTCTCTTAGTAAACCTGCCCTTTGCGTTTATATATATATATAGGTCATCATTACATAAGTTTCTACTAAGAGAAAAATGAATCACAGCATTTCTTTCATCTTTCACTCCTTGAAATAGCTCATGTAGACGTAGGCATAGTGAATGGCACGGAGACTAAACCACACTCAAGACCCTACATGGTTTCCGTTCAAAGAAAAGGAAAGCACATCTGTGGCGGCTTCCTCGTGTCTGAACACTTTGTGATGACGGCTGCGCACTGTTGGAACCAGTAAGCCCCTTTCTTAGTAAGAGTTTCACACTTACTCAGTTATTTGACAGGCCACTGTCACCTTTGCATTCAGAATGATGCACCTTCTGAGAAACAAGGGGTCTCTGAGTGGTCTGACTACTTTTGAAATGACCCATTCATTAAAAAAAAAAAAATATATATATATATATATATAATATATATATATATATATATATATGATACAGTATATTTTAGATATATTACACACAGTTTGGAATACACCAATTGCACTATTCTGACAATATATAACCATATATTTTGTTTTCATAGGGGTAATTACTATGTCAAAGCAAAAATATTATAGTCTGAACAAATCTTATTTCTTATTTAAATATATATTATGTAGTTTTAGACCTTTTCTCGTAAACAGTTTGTCATGAAATATTCCCAGTCTAAAGGGCAGTTGGTTTCTCCAAATGGTGTAAAAACATGCAGGAAATGAGGCTCAAGTGGTCTCGATATGATGAAAAATGAAAATGAAGACTTCTCTGTTATTCACTTGTTTCTAATAGGGAGGAAAAGCTGACGGTTGTGATAGGTGCTCATGAGCTCAAGACGGTCTCCACTGCGGATCGAAAGGAAGTGAAGTTCTATCACATCCATCCGATGTATGACTCCAGTACTCTGTTCAATGACATCATGCTGCTACAGGTAAACCACCAGACACTTAGACACAAGTGCTTCAGTAGCCGCGAAATACATCAAGCGTGGATGTGTCACTTATGGCAAGTGTGAATGTTTAAGGTGAGAGCAAGTTTACTGCAAAGTCAGCCAGTTTCACAGTAGATGTGTTTGTCATTGGCTGGTTTTACAGCCCAATAGGCCATTTTTGCCACATCACCAGAATGCAGACATTCCATATCACAAAAGAGTATAATTTCTACACTACTGTGACAAAGTCAGAGATCAGCTTTTATTTATTTAATTTCACACAAAACCAGGTATTCACTTTTCAGGAGATATTTTTGCGGAGATTAGGCGTGAAATCATCTGCTTACATAAGGAAGAACAACAAAGAAAAAAATTAAGTCGGAAAAAGTGGGATTTTCCAAAACTGGAGTTTAAAAAAATGATTAAAAGATACCGACAGGGACTCTAATCAACCATGCAACACCTGCTAGACCAGGCTTGTCAAACTGGGGACCTTCCAGGCCAAAGTGATGACTGTGGAGATAATTTACCCTCATCTAATGCTAAGATTTCAGTTCATGAAGGCCTTACTAATGTTGCAGTGTGCTGAAGCCTGCAGTGTTTTGGCCCCCAAGGACTGGAGCTACACATGTGTGGTACACCATCAAAACACCCCCTTCAGATAAACAGCACTTAAAGCTTTCATCTCTGAGAGAGAGGAGAAAAACAAGCTCCACTCTTACTTCAGATCTGAAAACATCCACAGATGTTTCTTGCAATCCTTCCACTGTGAGAGGCCACTCAGTGCTATGGGTCTGGTGTTCTCAGAACAATGAACTGACCACCATGGAGCCCAGACCTTAAAGTTATTGTTTGGCATTACTTGAATAGTATGGCAGAAAATGCAACCAACTCTAACTTCTAAACTTTGGAGGTGTGGAAAAGCATCCCTGCAGATTTCTTTGAAAAACTGAAAGTCTCCTAAAAGAACGGAAGCTGTAATAAAGGCAGAGTGGACATAAATTATGAAAAAATAATATTATATTTAGTTGTTGAGGTCTCTAGGCAATTATCTGAGATACCTTTTCTACTTTTTTCATGACTTCAAAAAATTAATAACTTAATATTTGATGTGTCTGGAAGTTAAATATATAAAGGGTGGCAGCTGATTTTTGCCCAGTCTGTTAAATTTGTCATGACCGTTAGGTAGGGTCAATATAATAATATAATAAAGGCCTTATAATACAGTGTTCCATCACAGCTACTGATTAATTAGGCTTTTTTATGGTAAACTGACCCACAACCATTCACAACTGCCATCAGCACTTTGAAACTGAGAATTGGTATTTTGTCACTAAAATGAAAATTTGATTCAACCAAAGATTATAATAACAATTGCTAATGAAGATAATTTCACTTCAGCTAAACAGAACAGCTAAAAAGAGCAAAAAGGTCAACTGGATTTCCATAACAAACAAAGACAAGGACATCAAGGCCAAATCAGTCTGCAGTGTTGCAGGCTGGGGCAAACAAAAGTCCAAAGGAGCCCCCAGTGCACGTCTTATGGAGGTTGATGTGAGCATCATAGACCAAAAAGCATGTCATAAATACTGGCACACAAACTACTCAGTGACGAGGATGATGTGTGCAGGAGGTCATGGAGGATTCTGTCAGGTATGAAACATTTTGTAGAGTATATTCAAGTGTCTTGTATGTATTTTTGTACAGGACACCCACAGTGCACTGTACAAATTACAGTGGAGAGAAATGTAGCTCTGACACAAAACGTATGCATCTGTTTGCAGGGCGACTCTGGAGGGCCTTTGGTGTGTAAGGGTACGGCAGTCGGTATCGTTTCATTCACAGACGATGGAGACTGCAGCTATCCTAAGTTGCCCAACGTCTACACCAAGATCTCCAAATTTTTGCCCTGGATTAAGGGTATTATGGGAAGTATGGAGTGAGCACAGACTAATAAACATTGTATCTGTTCCTCTATATGTTTGAGAGTTTTCCTTTTTTGTATGAGCTAAAGAAGCCTGATCTTAAATGTGACAAACTAGAGACAAAGAAACCCAGACCCTTCAGGCCTTGATTCCCCAGCCAGGCAACTGGGGTTCTTTCTAGATGGAGTTTGCATATTCTCTCATATCTGCATGGATTTCTTCTGGGTGCTCTGGTTTACTCCCATTCCAAAGACATGCAATCAGGCCAGTTGGAGACATTAAATTACTCCAAGATGTAAGTGTGTGTGTGAAGGTGTGTGTGATTGTATATATTTATGTGTCTGCCCTGGGATGGACTGGCGTCTTGTCCAGGGTGTTTCATACCTTCCACCCAATGATGGGCTCCAACACCCCACACGACTCAGGAGGATAAGTGTCTTAGATGATGAGCAAGTGATTCAGTGGACCAAACTAAGCATTTGGGAAAAAAATCTATAGCAAAGCCATAGATTTTCTGGCAACACATAAAAAAGGCTGAACCTTCACAGCTTCTGTAGAGGTCCTATGGTTTATCCAATCACCTGCATTTATGTAAATGGCTCATCCAGAAAGCTCATCAGAACAGACACAACAGGGTTAGATATTAGGTCAGAAAGTGAACAATTTCTCATATTGTTCATGCTTTTGTGCTCTTGACTAAGCATAGATTCTGCTTTATCTAAGAAGAAAATAAAAATAAGAAAGCATTGGTTTATATGAGTCTTCATGAAAACTGTGTATGTGGGTTTTAAGAAGAAATTTCTTCCTAAGGATAGTTGGTGGATGAGGCCCAATGTGCGTTAATCCAAAACAATCACTACAGATTAAAATCCAATCTTAAGGGGCGCCCGAGTGGCGCAACCGTCTAAGCATTGGCCCTATCATCAGGAGATTGCAAGGTCGATCCCTGGTAATGCTACAGCCATCCATAGCTGGGAGTCCAAGAGAGCACCATTGGCCTTACTCTCTTTGGGTGGGTAGATGGCCCCTCTTCTCCTCCCATCACTCAATGTGATACTAGTCAGTGCAGGCGTCTGTTAGCGAATGTAACAGATCTGGCAGTTGGCACTTTCCTCCAAGCGTGTTCGGCTGTCCCGTGATGTTGCGTGAGCAGCAGTTCAAAAAGAAGCGGTGGCTGGTTTCACAGGTCTCGGAGGAAGCCTGTGCTAGTCTTTACCCTCCTATCATTGGTAGTATTGTGTGATTGAGGGAATCCTAAGTAGCAGGTGGAATTGGAAACGACTAAATTGGGGAAAAAATCTGGTTAAAATACAAAAAAACAAATAAATATCCAGTTCGTAGAACAACTAAACGACCCCTAAGCAACATGAAACGTCCACAAGAACAAAAAGAAAAGCCTTTAGCAATTTTTTTACTGAATTTATTTACATTTTTCCACAGAGTGTTTGTTACGAACAAGAGCCAATGGCCATACAATTTTAAAATGTTCATTATATTACAAACGTAAGCTACGCACAATAAAGGAGTTTGCTGTACTGATGATTAATGTTAAACATTTAAAGGTAATTTGTTTATCCAAATCTTTGTAGGCAAGAAATTGGACCTTTGCAAGTTTTAGCTGAATACCACTGGACAAATACATCCACTAGTAGGCCTTCTGGTCAGCTACTGTCTAGTGGGACAGCGGATTGCTTGTGATTATTAGAGGTCTGCATTATCTGTATTCGGCTCAAAATAAGACTATAAGGGGCAAGGTTTCTTCTGAGTGGTATTTACATGACTCCTAGGAGTTCATGGGGCAGAGGTGATGTTGAAGAGGTGGAGACTTTGCTGGCTACAAATCAGACATATCAAAAATTCATATCCTTAAAATAAGTCATGTTATATTGCGGCTAGCTTCATATTTCAGCAGAGAGGAGTGTAAAGTGAACTTTGTACAGAAAAAAGCTTTGTAACAATTAATCTGCATTAACTATTCATTCATCGAACTATTCATTCAGGAGTAATGGAAGTTTTTGTCTTTCTAAAATGAGTGATATGATCCATTATCTAATTTTCAACAAGAATTCCTGACTGATATTTAGAAAAAGAGAAAAGAGAGGGAATAAAACAGGCCATATTAAGGTCATGTTCATCGATTTTTGTGTGATCTTGCTTATTTCATATCGGGAGCACCAATGACTACTATATAGAAATTGATGTTACTACCAATTTTTGCCACAATAAAATAAAATACAGTATGTACTGAAGGTACTGAAGGTACATTCAGACTGCATATAATATAGTTTTACTTTATATTATATTTCACCACAATTAGGGCTTTCCCTGCTTTACGGCACCCACTTTAACTCACTCCAGTCTTCACTCCATCTCTGTTTTCCTTTCGCTGTGACAGAACATCACCGGCTGCTGCTGATGACATTAACTTTAGAAATGTGTTGAATGAACAACATTATTCCATTTAAAGCACTCAAGTAAAACTGTTTCACGTCTACAAAGAGAAGAATGAAGCACAGCCTTTCTTTCATCTCTTTAGCATCGAAACAGCTTCTGTGGGCATAGAGGTTTAACCACAATCCAGTTCCCACAGGTTTTCTGTTCAAAGAAAAAAGAAGTACCTCTGCAACGGCTTCTTCGTGTCTGAACACTTCGTCATGACGGCTGGAATCAGTGAACTTAGTCATGCTTCAGTTTAACAGGTCAGGGTCACCTTTACATTCAGAATGATGTGGCCTGGGATTTCTGAAGAAAGAAAAGGGTTCCCACATAATGACACAAGGTCACAATGACTACTGTTGATTTTGGAAATGGCTCTTTTCACTGTGTACATATATACAAATATTGATCTCATGAATATCAATATTTATTTAATAATTATTACTGTTCATTTCATCATCACATACTTTTGGCCATATAGTGGGTGTGTGTGCGCGCGTGTGTGTGTGTGTGTGTGTGTGTATACACTCAATTTTTTTTACATAATTTGAAAATGCCTGTTGTTATTGACATTGTGTTGTATTAAAAGCAAAGTAAATTGTATTAAAAGTAAAGTAAATTTTTTCCTTCTCCTATATGGTTAACGTTTTGGTATATATATATATATATATATATATATATATATATATATATATATATATATATATATATATATAGAAGTACTTGGATATTGTGCATTGCACACTGGTTTATACCTTACATAATTCTCCATGACCCCCTGCACCCACCATCCTTGTCACTGAGTACTCATTTTACCATTTTCATGAGATTTAGTTTCATGGCATTTAGTGCCATTAGAACTTTACTGGATTTTTCTATGTTTTTTTGTGTCTCCCAACCTGCAACACTGCAGACTGATTTGGCCATGGCATTTGATTTGTTGTCTTTGTACTATTTTCAATTAAATATAGGGTATAAATCATTTGCACATCATTGCGTTTTGTTCATATTTACATTTTGGACGGCGTCACAACTTTTTTGGAAATGGGGTTGTACCTTCATTAGTAGTAATAGTGAAACTATATAGAGGTAAGCTAACATGGTGGCTCCTTCCAACACAGAAAGAAAAAACACTCACAAAGTTGTAGGTAATTATTCTGTTCAACATTCACTATATATATATATATATATATATATATATATATATATAGAGAGAGAGAGAGAGAGAGAGAGAGAGAGAGAGCGGATTACATATATATATGTGTATGTGTAAGTGTGTGTGGTCATCTCTTTCTGTTACAATTCAGGTTGTATAAAATAAAGTACATGGACATGCAAACTGCCAGACAAACATTGGTAGCAGAATGGGTCATCCTGAAGAGCTTGGTGACTTTAAATGTGCCACTCTCAGAGGGTGTCATCTTTGCCACAAGTCAATTTATGTCATTTCTGCCCTGCAATGGCTACCCTGGTCAACTGTAATCCTGCAATTTCCCTCTGGGATTAATAAAGGATTCTGATTCTGTAAGTACTATCATTGTGAAAAAAAGCAACAGCAGCTCAGCCACAAAGTGGTATCTGTTGTATCACTGATTCTAGAGGAACCAACACCAGCAGAAGAACTGTTTGTCAGGAGCTTCATGAAATGGGTTTCCATAGCTGAGGTTTCGATAGTTGGCTGGAGTGGTGTAAAGCATGCTGCCACTGGACTCCAGAGCGGTGAATCATGCTTCACTATCTGGCAATCGGATGGAGCAATCTGGGTTTGGAAAATGGCAAGAAAATGCTACCTTCTTGATTGCACAGTATACATGGTAAGGTTTGGCGGAGGAGGAATAATGGTCTGGGGTGTTTTTCAGGGATTGGGCTCAGGCCATTTAATTCCACAGAACAAAAATTCTCACCAAAATCTTATGGAGTCTTCACAAAATATTGGAGGCTATTATTAATGGAAAGGAGGGCCTACCCTATTTTAATTCCCATGGTTTTGGAATGGCCCTGCGATGGACTGGCGACCTGTCCAGGGTGTATCCTGCCTTCCGCCCGAAGACTGCTGGGATAGGCTCCAGCACCCCCCCCGCGAACCTGAGGGAGAAGCGGCTTAGAATGTGGATGGATGGATGGATGGATGGATGGTTTTGGAATGGGATATCCACCTCACGTGGGTGTGATGGCCATGTAGTATGTGTGTGTGTGTGTGTGTGTGTGTGTGTGTATATATACATCTATATATATATATATATATATATATATATATATATATATATATATATATATATATATATAGTGAATGTTGAACAGAATAATTACCTACAACTTTGTGAGTGTTTTTTCTTTCTGTGTTGGAAGGAGCCACCATGTTAGCTTACCTCTATATAGTTTCACTATTACTACTAATGAAGGTGCAACCCCATTTCCAAAAAAGTTGGGATGCTGTCCAAAATGTAAATATAAACAAAATGCAATGATGTGCAAATGATTTATACCCTATATTTAATTGAAAATAGTACAAAGACAACAAATCAAATGTCATGGCCAAATCAGTCTGCAGTGTTGCAGGTTGGGAGACACAAAAAAACAAAGAAAAATCCAGTAAAGTTCTAATGGCACTAAATGCCATGAAACGAAATCTCATGAAAATGGTACAATGAGTACTCAGTGACAAGGATGGTGGGTGCAGGAATCATGGAGAATTATGTAAGGTATAAACCAGTGGGCAATGCACAATATCCAAGCACTTCTATATACTTTGCCTGTAATTACTGGACACAGTACATTGCATAAGCTATGAGAGAAATGTACCACAGACACAACGCGTTCAGGGTGTTACAGGTTGACTCTGGAGAGCCCTTGGTGTGTAATCACACTGAAGTCGACATAGTTTCATTCATAGAGGGCCAACTTCTCCAGGTTTCTGCCCTGGATTACAGGTGTTAAAGAAAACACTGAGTAATAAACCTGATAATAAACGTTGCTTGCATTTTTTACATTTATTTTTTATCACAGTCAATGTGTCTGTGTGATGCTGAGAAAAACAACCCTCAAATGTGTCAAATGTGACACCACAAAGAAGACAAAGCCCTGATCTTATTTTTGCATCAGAAACATCTCAGTGGAAACATGTGGTTGGCTTTGCACTGCAGGGTCGCATTTTTTTTTTTTGTAGGTCGGTGGTCTAGCGCTTGAGTATGATACCACAAACAAGGGTCCTTTACCGTCAGCCTGTGTGTCACTGCCGGCAGAAAAAGAGTGTGGTGAGAACATTTTACTCAGCACTACAGCATCATAGAGAAAACTCAATCCTTTGAGTCAGCACGAAGAATTATTCTTAACAATAATTAATAATAATTAAGAATTATGAGTTGGGTTAAATTAATAACCCCACCTTGTTTCTAGAGGCCCACTGCCCTGTACATTGTGATATTTTCAAGTATATAAGGAAATTGTTTGTGTAAATACATTTTGGTTGTTGGCAGTTGTAGTGGTCATGTTTCTTGGCACATCTACTCTGTAGTGGAACCAAACAGGCTGCCATGTTTCAGTCAGTTAACCTTTTGCAAAAATCTCGAGAAAGTCCTACCTCCCAAAGTTATCATTGCAAGGTTCTTCCAACTTTCAGCTCAGGCTATCTAGTAGCATTTTCATGTCTAATAAGGAGGAGGTTTGGCAGACGCCACACCTTTAGCAACACCGAAACTATCTTAGATGCTTTGAAGGACTTTTATAAGAGGTCTTACAGCCAACTTTAATGAAACAATACAAAGAATGGTATGTGTACTAATGCCTTAATACTTAATGCCTATACATACTTAATACATTTTCATCATAAATGTAAGTGCAAAACCCTACACTTTAAAAAAGATGGTTCTTCAAGAGTGCTTTAGTAAAGACAATGGTTCTATATAGAACCATGAACACTCAAAGAACTATTTGCTTGCTTAAATGGATCTCTGCATTGTGAAATTGTTCTTCAGATGAAGAATGTGCTGTATACAGTTCTATTTAGAATATTTTTGAAAATGGTTATGTACAGCACCAAAAAAGTTTCTTCTACTGTTACAAGCTTCAAATTGTAACAACAGAAGAACCCATTTTGGTGTGATATAGAATAAAACAGGAGAACATGAGCCAGAAACCAAGCCAAATGTGTTTTATTTAGGATTTAAAAACACCAATGAAGCTTTCAGTCCTAATATCGTCTGGAATGCTATTTCAGAGTTTAGATGCTATGTGAGAAAATGATCTTCCAGGCTTACTGCAAGTGATCTTACATTAAGTCTGCCTTAGTGCTCTGGATGCACTATATACTGGAGCTCAGTCTTTAAGAGCTTTAAATGTCACGAGCAAGACCCTGCAGCCAACATAGAACTTGACAGGAAGTCAGTGCAAACTAAATAAGACCAGAGTAACTTTGTTTCACGTTCCAAAGAAGTTGGGACAGGGGCATGTTTACCACTGTGTTACATCACCTTTCCTTTTAACAACACTCAATAAGCGTTTGGGAACTGAGGACACTAATTGTTGAAGCTTTGTAGGTGGAATTCTTCCCCATTCTTGCTTGATATACAACTTCAGCTGCTCAACAATCCGGGGTCTCCATTGTCATATTTTGCTCTTCATAATGCGCCGCACATTTTCAATGGGAGACAGGTCTGGACTGCAGGCAGGCCAGTCTAGTACCTGCACTCTTTTACTACGAAGCCACGCTGTTGTAACACGTGCAGAATGTGGCTTGGCATTGTCTTGCTGAAATAAGCAGGGACGTCACTGAAAAAGACGTTGCTTGAATGGCAGCATATGTTGCTCCAAAACCTGTATGTACCTTTCAGCATTAATGGTGCCTTCACAGATGTGCAAGTTACCCAAGCCATGGGCACTAACACACCCCCATACCATCAGAGATGCTGGCTTTTGAACTTTGTGCTGATAACAATCCAGACAGTCCTTCTCCTCTTTGGCCCGGAGGACAAGACGTCCATGATTTCCAAAAACAATTTGAAATGTGGACTCGTCAGACCACAGGACACTTTTCCACTTTGCATCAGTCCATCTCAGATGAGCTCGGGCCCAGAGAAGCCGGCTGCGTTTCTGGGTGTTGTTGATATATAGCTTTCACTTTGCATGGCAGTTTTAACTTGCACTGTGTTCACTGACAGTGGTTTTCTGAAGTGTTCCTGAGCCCATGTGGTAATTTCTGTTACAGAATGATGACGGTTTTTAATGCAGTGCCACCTGAGGGATTGAAGGTCACGGGCATTCAATGTTTGTTTGTCTGCCTTGCTGATTACTTGCAGAGATTTCCCCAGATTCTCTGAATCTTTTGATGATATTATGGACTGTAGATGATGAAATCCCTAAATTCCTTGCAGTTGCATGTTGAGAAACGTTGTTCTTAAACCTTTGGACTGTTTGCTCACGCAATTGTTCACAAAGTGGTGAACCTCGCCCCATCCTTGCTTGTGAATGACTGAGCCTTTCAGGGATGCTCCCTTTATACCCAATCATGACACTCACCTGTTTCCAATTAACCTGTTCACCTGTGGAATGTTCCAAACAGGTGTTTTTTTGAGCATTCCTCAACTTTCCCAGTGATTTGTTGCCCCTGTCCCAACTTCTTTGGAATGTGTTGCAGGCATCAAATTCAAACTGAATGAATATTTGCAAAAAACAATAAAGTTTATCCATTTGAACATTAAATATCTTGTCTTTGTAGTGTATTCAATTGAATATAGATTGAAAAGGATTTGCAAATCATCATATTCTGTTTTTATTTGTTTTACACAATGTCCCAACTTCATTGGAATTGGGGTTGTAGTTATAAAGCACAATTTCTCATGTCTTGGTCTTAGGACTCGCATTATAATGCTACACCAAGGTTTTTTTACCCAGGCTCTTTAACATTCTAAGAAACTATGTTGCATGCATTGTTCATTGTTGACCATAGAAGTTCCACAAAGTTTAGGTTTTTCTTCTCCACACATTTCTCCACACAGCCCTACAAGATCTGAGTCTTAACAGATTTTAAAATGTTGTCTGAATTTCTTTTGAACCGTGTGGCGTCTTGTTGGGAAATCCGGTGTTTGTTGTGGTTTTCCTCCTTTAAGGTGACACACAGGATGAACACATCAATCAGTTGCTAAGCATCAGTGTATGACACACATGCATGTGAGCAATTCTTTTTGACTGTCTATGAATGTGTGTATGCATATAGGTAACCAGTGTCAGACATGGTTTTGTGCATCTGAATTTAGACATACATAGATGAGAGGCATCAGGGCAGGAAATCATCCAACCCTGTGGTCTACCCTTAGGACTAGCCACTTAGAGAGCAGGGGCAAAGGGGGGATATATATCTATATACAACTCTGCTTTCTATAATAGGAACGAGAATTGTATATAGATATATTAGATCCCATTGGTTTGAAGTAAACGTGTCCCAAATTCTGAAAAGCAGTGTGGAATATTGACAATGGTCACTAAAGAAACACATATTTTCTGCAATGAAGTAAACCTTTTCGTTTTTATGCACATACAGCTGTTCAAAGCTGTGTTTGTTAGTCATGTACTAGAATGTTCAGTCACTTGTTTTAATAAAATAAACAAAATGAAAGAACAGGGTCTCTGAAGGCAAAGGGATTTCAGTCTAAAGTCCATGTCAGTTAAAAGTCTGATATTTGTTTCAAACTCGAACCACTTTGGTAGAAAGTTCCATATGCATAATGAAACCTCTAGCAAACAGCTGACCCTTTGGTCAAAACCGTATCACTCAAGACCAATACAGGCTCACGCAACTTACATATGGCTCAAAATCTTGATATAATCAGCTGAGTTTTAAGTACAAGCATGAATACCAACACGATTATCTATAAAACGTATATTAGCGTATGCACAGATATGACTTGTAGTAAATGGGAAGGTTGGAAAAACTGAGTGACCAGAATGAAAAGGAAGCTCACACCAGAGCTCTCTGGAAACTATTAGACCTTGTTTTCCTATTGTATTCAATATTAGTCACACATAAGAGTGTCAGTGCATCAGTATAGATGCTATGAAGATTTCCTGTGCAACAGTGTTTGAACAGTTTAATAGACAGATAATCCACACATAGGATTGCCACACATAGGATTCCTAGACACTCAATCAGCTTCATTTTTGCCAAATTCAGTGCACATGTAGCTGTGCTCACAAAGCAGTCTATGGTAGATCGATAGCAGTTTAGCTACAGAACCTATATGGACAAGTCTAAACACAACAGCTAGTTGTAAAGCGGGAATGTAAACAAGCTCACAGGATGGAACAAGTCTAAGCACAACAGAGGGTCAGTTTAACACTTGATAGAAACGTCTGATGAATTAGTGCAAACAAATAATTCTATGATGTAAGAAACAAACATATTTCCAACTGTACTGCATTATATATTGTCTATCTATAAGACAGACAGCTCAGTTGACAGACACACATACACACATCAAATTATACATGAACTGGCATGAGACTGTGTGCCAAATAATGACAAATATAATTTTTTGTCCAGTAAAGACAGAAAAAAAAAAATCATACATCTGTAAATTATGGAACATTGTTTCTGAATAACTACAGCTTTACCAACATCAATATCATTAACATACTTATTTAAAACCAAAATACTGAGATCTGAAATAAATAAAAGCAGAAGAAAATCCTTTTATCCTCGTCTGGAATGCTATTTCAGAGTTTAGATGCTATGTGAGAAAATTATCTTCCAGGCTTACTGCAAGTGATCTTACAGTAAGTCTGCCTTAGTGCTCTGGATGCACTATATACTGGAGCTCAGTCTTTAAGAGCTTTAAATGTCACGAGCAAGACCCTGCAGCCAACATAGAACTTGACAGGAAGTCAGTGCAAACTAAATAAGACCAGAGTAACTTTGTTTTGCTGGTGAGCACACGGGCTGCCGCATTCAGAGTCAGTTTAGAGACAGCAAGAAACATGTTGTAGTAATCTCATACAACACCAATTCCAATGAAGTTGGGACGTTGTGTAAAACATAAATAAAAACAGAATACGATGATTTGCAAATCCTTTTCAACCTATATTCAATTCAATACACTACAAAGACAAGATATTTAATGTTCAAACAGATAAACTTTGTTGGTTTTTGCAAATATTCACTCATTTTGAATCTGATGCCTGCAACACGTTCCAAAGAAGTTGGGACAGGGGCATATTTACCATGTTTTCGCAACTTACATATGGCTCAAAATCTTGATACAATCAGCTGAGTTTTAAGTACAAGCATGAATACCAACACGATTATCTATAAAACGTATATTAGCGTATGCACAGATATGACTTGTAGTAAATGGGAAGGTTGGAAAAACTGAGTGACCAGAATGAAAAGGAAGCTCTTCAGGACTTCAAAACACAAGACTTCAAAACACAGACAAATGACTCTGAATTTTGGTGAGAGAACATGGCTGGGAGATGTGGTAATGTGGCCAGAAGCTCATGCTGCTTGACCTTATTTAACAACATCAACAATCTGTGTTAAATTGTGCTCTGTGTTAAGCTGTTCCTGATGGTCCCCTACAAAACTGTCTCAGAAAGCAATGTCAGCATGAAAGCTGTTCATCGGGAGCTTGATGGACTGGGTTTCTGTGGGTGTGTAGCGGCACACAACCCTAAGATGTGCACTTGCCAGCTGCAGTAGTTTGGGTTAGATTTGTTGGTTCCAGCGAAGAGAAATATTTATGCTACAGCAAGCAATTACACTCTAGAGAACAATGGGCTTCAAACTCTGTGGCACTTTTCTTTTTTCTTTAAACAGCAGGATATACTCACATATATAATACAATATATATAAAAAAAAACACACATATACACGCACACACACACACACACACACACACATGTGTGTGTGAGACTTTATTACAAATCATACTCATACTTACAACACTACTACAACGAGGAAGAGGTGGTCCTGTGATGAGTATAAATGCAAGTGGTCTTTGACTCACAGAGGCTTGATGACAGGATGAACGCACTTCACCAGGTGCTGCTTGCTGCACTTTTCAGTGCACTGGTCTTTGATGGTATGTACTAGGCTGTGAATCGAAGAATTAAAGATCTTGCACAGTTTCTAGGAGATACTGGTTTGACTGGTCATTCCTTCTTCTAGCCACCTATGGAGAGGAAATCATTCATGGCAGGAAAGCCAAGAAGAACTCCCTGCAGTACATGGCATCAGTGCAGGTCAACGGGAAGCACAAATGTGGAGGATTCCTCATAGACGCCAGCTACGTACTCACTGCTGCCCACTGCGATGACCGGTAGGTCACTGGCACTCTGCGTTTGTCAAAATAGCAGCATTATTCTTTGTTTTCTACAATTAGTCATAGACCCTTTCTTTTCTGAAACACACAGGGACAACATGAGTGTGGTCCTCGGGGCTCAAGACATCTCCAGAAACAATCTGGTTCGATATGTAGTGAAGAGCAAGCACAAACACCCATCATACAAAGATCCTAAGACTGGAAATGACATCATGCTTCTGAAGGTACAGTTCAGATATGTATACAGTTAGTTAAATGCAGAATTAGTATCGAAGGCATCACTAATCAGAGAATGTATATTTTCTATCCTACAATTCAAGCTTTCCAGCTCAGTTAAACAGGGTAAATTTGTGAAGATTGTCAAGATCCCAAGCAAGGACAAACCACTGAAGCCAAAGACCAAGTGCCAGGTCGCAGGATGGGGAAAAACTGAAAAACAGAACTCAGTAAATGACCTGCTGGTGACCGATGTGTCAACTGTAAGTTTGAAAGACTGCCAGAAAGAGTGGGCTATTGTGAAGATCAAACCCCCGCCCAATGTGCTGTGTGCAGGTGGCTATGGGACAAAAAGTGGTGCATGCCAGGTAGGACAGTGGATCTTTCTCATTACATTCTTAGCAAAACTGTTTAATGTTTCATTTCTATAACAATAGCAGGTGTCTTTTTGTTACTTAATAGAACTATTTCAAGAACCACATACAACATTACAGAGAAGAACCCTTTCACCATGCAAAGCACCATTATGGTCTATAAGTGTTCATGGTTCTACAACCACTGCTTTCACGACAGAAAACTTGTAGAACTATTTTAATGACTGTTTAAATATTGAAACTGACCCTAATGCATAACTGCTCTGATTCTTGCAGGGTGATTCTGGTGGGCCTCTGGTGTGCAGTGGGACAGCAGTGGGCATCGTCTCCTTCAATTTCAATGGAGATTGTAACTATCCAAATGTGCCCAATGTCTACACTCAGATTTCAAAGTTCACAACCTGGATTAAGAAAACAATCAAGAAAGGTGCTTAAGGGCTTGTTGTTGTTGTTGCTGTTGTTGTTTATGTTGCTTAACCTGATTGCATGTAAATGCTGTTCACACCTTTTAATGCTTAAATAAAGGTATCAAATCAATACCAGTTTAAATGAGTTTTCTTAAAGGTAACAGATGTTTCAGATCCTTATAACTGTAAAGCAATATTATGTTAGAAAACGTCATTTTTATTACAGATGATGAGTTGATTTGAAGTCCCGCAGTCGGCAAAATATCATTTTTAGCATCATGCAGCCTAAAGGAAACCAAACTTGCAGACCAGGCTTCAGGGACTTCAGACAGAAACCACACTAAAAGCTCATCACTACCACATGCAACACTTTCACAAGTAACACGAGGTCTATTATACAATCACAACTAGACTCTTATTATAGAACAAACTGACCTAGAACAAAAATATGTGAACAAACGTTTAAAAATCAAAAATAGGAACATTTTATATTAAATTTCATGCAATGGCTTTCCACACAAAGCACTACTCTATGAAAAATGACTGTCACACCCCCCCAGAGGGCAATAAAGGTCAATTGGTACCATACATTTGCATAGGCTACAAAACATTTTCTAATGCTTGAGTTTCTAATGAGTGTTTTTTGGGGGAACATAAAAGACAGCTAAAAATTTAAAGGCTCAATAGTGCTACATCCTAAGTAAGGAAGAGGTCAGTACATAATTGTCGACAAGAGAAAGCCACAGTGAGGAAGTCCTCTGATGGGTATAAATACCTAGAGAGGTTTTTGTATCATAGTGACTTACTGGCAGGATGAATGCACGTCAGCAAGTGCTGCTTGCTGCAGTTTTCAGCACATTGACATATGATGGTAAGTGCTTGCTTATGAATCGAACAATGAAAATGCAGGACAGTGTTTAGGAGATACTGGTTTGACTGGTCATTCCTTCTTCTAGCCACCCATGGAGAGGAAATCAGTAATGGTAAGAAAGCCAAGAAGAACTCTCTGCAGTACATGGCATCAGTGCAGGTCAACGAGAAGCACAAATGTGGAGAATTCCCCATAGACGCCAGCTATGTACTCACTGCTGCCCACTGCGATGAAGGGTAGGCCGCCATAATTCAGGAAGCAGAATTGTTCTCTTTCTTTCTTACTACTACTAAAATACCTATGATCTTCTGAACTGCAAAGGGAGAGCATGAGTGTGGTCCTCGGGGCTCACAACATCTCTGCAAACAATCTGATTCAATATGAAGTGAAGAAAATATACAAACATCCATCATACAAAGATCCCAAGACTGGAAATGACATCATGCTTCTGAAGGTACAGTTCAGATATGTATACAGTTAGTTAAATGCAGAATTAGTATCGAAGGCATCACTAATCAGAGAATGTATATTTTCTATCCTACAATTCAAGCTTTCCAGCTCAGTTAAACAGGGTAAATTTGTGAAGATTGTCAAGATCCCAAGCAAGGACAAACCACTGAAGCCAAAGACCAAGTGCCAGGTTGCAGGATAGGGAAAAACTGAAAAACAAGATGTAGTAAATGATCTGCTGGTGACCGATGTGTCAACTGTAAGTTTGAAAGACTGCAAAAAGAAGTGGGATAAAGCAAACCAGACTAAACTCCCACCCAATGTGCTGTGTGCAGGTGGCTATGGGACCAAAAGCGGTGCATGCCAGGTAGAACAGTTGAGCCATTTCTCATTATATTCTAAGCAAAATTGTATAATGTTTTAATAAAAAAAGGCTATTTGACCTATAAATATAGCAGTCTTTTTGGTGCTTTACAGAACCATTTCAAGAACCACATACATCATCACAGAGAAGAACCATTTAATCAAGCAAAGCATTCAAATGGCTCTATAACCATTGCCTTGTTGAACCATATTTAAGAGTGTATAACTTTTAAACCCTGAAACTGACCCTAATGCTTAACTGCTCTGATTCTTGCAGGGTGATTCTGGTGTGCAGTGGGACAGCAGTGGGCATCGTCTCCTTCAATTACAATAGAAATTGTGACTATCCAAATGTGCTCAATGTCTACACTCAGATTTCAAAGTTCACAATCTGGATTAAGAAAACAATCAAGAAAGGTGCTTAAGGGCTTGTTGTTGTTTGTGTTGCTTAACCTGATTGCATGTAAATGCTGTTCACACCTTTTAATGCTTAAATAAAGGTATCAAATCAATACCAGTTTAAATGAGTTTTCTTAAAGGTAACAGATGTTTCAGATCCTTATAACTGTAAAGCAATATTATGTTAGAAAACGTCATTTTTATTACAGATGATGAGTTGATTTGAAGTCCCGCAGTCGGCAAAATATCATTTTTAGCATCATGCAGCCTAAATGAAACCAAACTTGCAGACCAGGCTTCAGGGACTTCAGACAGAAACCACACTAAAAGCTCATCACTACCACATGCAACACTTTCACAAGTAACACGAGGTCTATTATACAATCACAACTAGACTCTTATTATAGAACAAACTGACCTAGAAAAAAATATGTGAACAAACATTTAAAAAGCTGTATAATTCAAATGATTCAGCACTTGTTATAGTGTAACACTCTACGGCCAATTGGCCTTTTGCTGTTAATCCACAAAGCAAAAAAAATGTGCACATGACTATCTGCGAAAGAGCAAAAATAGGAACCTTTTATATTAAATTTCATGCAATGGCTTTCCACACAAAGCACTACTCTATGAAAAATGACTGTCACACCCCCCCAGAGGGCAATAAAGGTCAATTGGTACCATACATTTGCATAGGCTACAAAACATTTTCTAATGCTTGAGTTTCTAATGAGTGTTTTTTGGGGGAACATAAGAGACAGCTAAAAATTTAAAGGCTCAATAGTGCTGCATCCTAAGTAAGGAAGAGGTCAGTACATAATTGTCGACAAGAGAAAGCCACAGTGAGGAAGTCCTCTGATGGGTATAAATACCTAGAGAGGTTTTTGTATCATAGTGACTTACTGGCAGGATGAATGCACGTCAGCAAGTGCTGCTTGCTGCAGTTTTCAGCACATTGACATATGATGGTAAGTGCTTGCTTATGAATCGAACAATGAAAATGCAGGACAGTGTTTAGGAGATACTGGTTTGACTGGTCATTCCTTCTTCTAGCCACCCATGGAGGGGAAATCATTAATGGTAAGAAAGCCAAGAAGAACTCACAGAAGTACATGGCATCAGTGCAGGTCAACGGGAAGCACAAATGTGGAGGATTCCTCATAGATGCCAGCTACGTACTCACTGCTGCCCAATGTGATTACAGGTAGGCCATCATAATTCAAGAATTGTTCTTTCTTTTTTACTACTACTCCTCAAACACCTCCCATCTCCTGAACTGCAAAGGGGGAGCATGAGCGTGGTCCTCGGGGCTCACAACATCTCTGCAAACCCTCTGATCAGATATGAAGTGAAAGACAAGCACAAATGCCTATCATACAAAAAAGTCAGCACCGGGGATGATATCATGCTTCTGGAGGTATAGTTGGGCTCTTATTACAGTCATATAAAGAATATTGTTACTACAACCCTCTCCTGGGGAGCTACCTTCCTAACCCAAATCTAACACACCTCATTCAGCTAATCGAGGACTTATGAAGGCGATAATTATATTAGATCAAAAGGGATTAAGTAGACTAAGCTAAGGTCGAGAGCAGTGGTGTGAACCTTGATCACTAAAAGGGCCGCATTAAAAAATCTGAACAATTTTGTTTTTAATCCATTTTTAATGAACATTTTGCTATAAACTAAACTGACCATTGTTTATTCAAAATACACAAAACCTTCGACAGTAGAAGTCCACAGGAGCTCAGTCTTTTAAACCTGCCCGTTTGCTTGAACTAGACACCTGGTATCCTTTCTTTGCTACAAAGTTCATTAAGACCTGGGATAAATTTCTGAGCTGCTGAGCTAACGTTAAGTGTTTATATTGGCTGAAATGCAGTTGTTTGGTGTGGAATTGCGTAAAAATGAGGTGTAACTGCTGTGCCATAGATTGATATTGTGGTAGGAGAGTCAGAGTGCACATCATTTTGCAGTGCATACTGGGGACTGTAGTGCTAATAATGAAACAGGCTAATATTAATAGAACATTAAAATACCGGACAGGATTGTGGTATTTGACACATGGGATCTAGCGGAAGATCTCCAGGAGCAGGGTTGGTGTCCACTGGTATAGAAGATGACGATAATAAAAGTGTTTATTATATTATTACCAAAATTGTAGCTTTCTAAGAAAGTTCAACAGGGTAAACCTGTGAAGATTGTCAAAATCCCAAGCAAGGACAAACCAGTCAAGCCAAACACCAAGTGCATGGTGGCAGGATGGGGAAAGACAGAGAAACAAAATGCAGTAAATGACCTCATGGTGACCTCTGTGTCAACCATAAGTGACAAAGACTGCAAGAAGAAGTGGAATAATACACTCCCACATAACGTTCTGTGTGCAGCGACAAAAAGTGGTGTATGCCAGGTAAGATGGAGATTGTGGTAGAAGATCTATATCCAGAACACTGAAACTGTCAAGCAACATTGAGTGTGTCATTTTTGCTCCATGACTGTTGCAGGGTGATTTCGGTGGGCCTTTGGTGTGCGGTGGTGTAGCAGTGGGCATCGCCTCCTTCAGTTCCAACAGAGATTGCAAACATCCACATGTACCTGATGTCTACACTCAGATTTCAAAGTACATAACCTGGATTAAGAAAATAATAAAGAAAGGTGCTTAGTTTTTGTGTTGCTTAACTGCATGGCATATAATCTTTGTTTACATGTTGTTACTGTTTCAACAAAGCTTAATTATTAAAGGAACATGCCTGTTTATGTTTAAGAATCTTATTCCACACTGATATAGTGATTTGCATTATATAATCAGCTCATCTCTGACTAATTACAACAACAGCGAAAATGTCACTTGAAGCATACTGCAGTGTAGCAGAAACCAAAACTTGCAGCCCAGGCCTGAGTGATATTTGACAGAAACCACACTAAAAGCTTAGCATCACCACATGCAACACTTATGCAAGTTTCAGAGCAGCAGCAAAAGATCCGTTACACAACCACAAAAGGCTTTATTTGCATTAACTATGCAAAGTAGGGATGTAAATGACTGACCGATTAACTGTTAACTGACAATTATACAATTCTTTTACTTCTAATAAAAACAGTTCAGAAGTGAACTGCTGGGTTTATTGTTAAAGTTTTTGAACCTGTACGCATGAAAGAGCAACTGGCTATTATTTCCACAGAAATGAGAGAGAGAGAGAGAGAGAGAGAGAGAGAGGTACTTTATTGATCACGAAAAGAAATTTCGATCGACCCTCCTGCACACTTGATCTCCAACTCTAATCGATCCCACTTGATCCATCTGATTGCCTTCCTTAATTAGCTGAATTAGGTGTGGTAGATTTGGGTTGTAGGTGAAACCTGCTGGAAAGTAGATGGCTAGGAGAAGGGTTGGTGACCACTGCTGTAGAACTTTAAAATATAGATTCACTAGCCCTTCAGCAGATTAAATTTCTGGTCAAATAATTATGAACATAATGAACATAAAGCCATCAGCTTCTTTGTCTAAATAAAACCAGGTTATTATGTAAGGTGATGTAGTTTTGGGTTGTTTATTTAATATACACGCTTATGCCTGGCTCTACCGATCAGGACTACGTTACCAAGATCCATAGCAGGAACACATTTTAATATCAGTGCATTAATACAAATACAATTTGCACTCTCGAATGTGCACATATGTGCAAGGATTTTACAATTACATCTTTGCTTTTAATCTGATCAGTTAACAATTAAAGGTGATTAATGATGCAGCCCTAATCTGAAGCAGTACTGCTGAAAAGATTCAGTGCTGGCTACTATAGCACTGCTGTAGTGCAACATCCACAGGCAGTCGCATATATTGTCACTGACAGGACAAAACCTTTTACTTTGGTACAGAATTTGAAAGAGCCAGCTGTGCTTTACCTCGTGAGAGAATTTGATGATAAATTAACCAAAACAGATTATCCTCCAGAAAGAATTTACCATTATCTTCCAGGAAAATAAGCGAAAAAAGAGGAATTCAAAAATGCTTAAAAGCTTCAGATAAACGGGACCCCTAACTACAGTGCACAACCTGTTAGACCACCAAAATGGTCAATCAGATAAACAGCACTTAAAGCTTTCATTATGGTCAGAGAGGAGAAAAAAGCTTCACTCTTGATTCAGACCTGAAAAATCCCAAGGTCTTTCTGTCCATCCTTCTACTGTGAGAAGACAACTCTGCACTAGGAGTCTAAAGGATGTGTAGCTGTTCAAGAAGAACTTCACTGAGATAATGAAACATGATCTGCAAGATCTGCAAATCAAATGAAGCTGCTGGTGTTCTCAAAAGAATGGACTGACCACTAAATACATTTGGGAATAATTAGATTGCGTGAAGCAGAAAATACAACCAACTTCTAAGACTGAATGTCGGAGGTGTGGAAAAATATCCCTGCAGATTTCTCTGAACAGCTAAAAAAAGTCTCACAAAAGAATGGAAGGCAAAGGATGCAGTTTTCTATGCAATTTTACATTAAATCGTCTGCTTTTCTTTCTAACCTTGAAAATAAAAACGTATACTTTATGGCTGTTTTGAATGGTGGTCTCTGACATTTCACAGTACTGTATTATTTGATAAGGCCAGTATTTTAACTTCTGCACATCTGATTCCTCAGTTTACACATGATGCATGTTTATATATATTCAGGTATATTTTTTCAAAATATCTTCCTGCTGGGTCAAAATTAGGCTGTTGTATGCAATGCATGACAAGCCACTTCTAGTCCACTGTTCATATCAGAGTACAACTGTAGCCCCAAAATAGCTGCATACAAAGCTGGTTGTACACAGTACAGAAGTCTGTTGAGAACACCTTTAAAGTACATACCACTAATGTTTTCTTCTCTCTATAACAACACTTCATTTTATGTTTCACAAGTCCCAAGAGCCACAAACCCAAAGAGCTCTTAGTGTTAGTTGCAAAATAGAGTCCAAAATTAGTTTGTAGTTGTGGATATCCTAATTAAGACCAGGGGATCAAAAAACACTAGAGACAATATAAATGTAAGAATTATAAATAATAAAGAATCTTATACAAGGTTCATCCCTTCATCTTTGTACATTTATTTATTTTACTTGACACCAAATACCTTCAGATCAAGCATCTTTTTTTACACCTTTAACACAAGCGCAGAACCACATGAGCTTCCTACAGATTTAGACAGTTCTTCAGTCTGTGCTTTGAGTGTACCTTTCCCGTCAGTGAGCCTGTACATGTGGGGAAGTATATCCATGTGAAGCGAACAGCAGAGCAAGAAAAAATAAGTTCATTTGGCCAGGCCTTTCAGATACTCAAAGCCTTGGCTCGTGTAGTCACACGCTGCAGTTGGAGCAACTGAAAGGGCATGGATAGATTTCCGCACTCCTGTGGGGGGAAACAAATGTTCAAAATACATATTTTAAAATATGCCAGGCATATTTCATTATTAATACCTGGTAATTTAACATGCACCCTTAAAAATAAAAGTACCAAAAGAGTGTTTTGGTGCAGTGCTACTAAAGATCCACTTCTGGTCCCCTTAAGAACCCTTCATTGCTGTTTTTCCTTAACGGAATGGTTCAGTGAAAAAATCTGCTTTACACAATTTTCCACTCGCAGAAGTAGATCAACCAAGACATGGTTAGTGTTCAAATTTTGCTGCTTTAGAGTAAAACTGGAGCTATGAGGCTAACACTGCTAAAAAACACTAGAAGCCAATAGTCAACCAATTTTTTTCTGTAAATATTGGGGATGGGCATTTCAGATCTGATAATGGATTTTTTAAGATACTACTTTAAGACAAAAAAAAAAAAAAAAAAAAGTTATAACCTCACAGGCTAACACGCCAGGTGCTGAGACAGCGACACTACTACTATAAAAAGGGGAATTCCCCCGATTTTTCTACATTTTTGCAAAGCTCTATCATTGCAAATGTAAACAAAGTCATTGAGATTGGTTTTATGTAAAATGGTTGTAGAGAAAGGTATAGACTATAGATTTCTTTACAGTGGTGGTGATAAGAACCAGATCACAATGTCTACAACACAAATACAACAATTCAATTTACTATGCAAAACCACCAGTGAATCTAAACATGTCCTCTAAGTTTTTATATGTAATGTTTATTATAGTAAATTAGTGGAACATCTGAACGAAATACATTTTTGGCGAGACTATTTTGCCTTAGTGCCCTGCATGCACCCCTCCACCACGAATTGAAAAAATGGGTCAACAAAAAGTTTTATCAAACAATGTCTGAGTCATTAGGCAGCGTATTCATAACCTGTATGTGTAAAAACTTTCTGTGAGGGAGCTTTTAGAAGCATTGCATTTTTTTCCCCAAACATCTATCACCACTGGTATCTTTCTCTAGAAAAGAGTTTTTCATACCAAACCACTCTTGAAAGAAAGAATGACTTTCTTTACAGCTTAAACCTTTAATTTGGGGGCAGTCGTGGGCTGGAGGTTAAGGAACTGGCCCTGTGAACGGAAGGTTGCCTGTTCGATCCCCAGTGCCAACAGTCCATGACTGAGGTGTCCTTGAGCAAGACACCTAACACCCAACTGCTCCCCGGGCGCCGTGGATAGGGCTGCCCACCACTCACTGCCCCCTAGTGTGTGTGTATTCACTAGTGTGTATGTGGTGTTTCACTTCACAGATAAGTTAAATGCAGAAATCCCTTAACTTAATTATGTAGAAATTGTGAAACATTGGTGGGGTTCCCCTTAAAACCCAAACATCAGCGTGGAACTTTTTGTCCAGTGTGCTGTACTTTTTAGCTCTCTGCAGTTTTAATTCTAGACTTCCTTCTTTGGAACAACCAGACAAGAAACTCTAAACAAAATGTAGACACTGGCTCTGCACTGCCCTCTGGTGGAGAACAGAGTTCTTATGGTTCTTATGAGAATGTGTAATGCTCCAGACAAGCTTATTTCCATCTTGAAAATCCTATGTACCATTCTCCTTTTTAAACTTTCATGACTATTGAAATGCTCAAAATCTCTGACTCATCTCCTATAAATACAGGCCCAAAACCTTCTCTAACATCATCCAGGCCTTCAATAAGGTCTTGCTGATGTGGGTTAGTACACAGTACGACTTCTTGTGAGCTACAAAAATGAACAAAAACTCTCTGCAGACAGCTACTTTAGACAATAAGGGTATTGTGACTAGTGCATCTGTGAAAACTGTGCAATTTTTTTGGGAAAAAGATGTGTGAGTGTGAAGATCATTTTTAATGAACCTTCATAATATTAAGGTTTTGTGTGAATTAAATGCTTCTCCTAGAATCTTACACCCAAGCCAAGAACCACTTAGCAACCTTTATGTAAGAGTTTACATCAAGTTATACTGACCACAGACCCTGATAGAGGATTACCTGAGTTCCATGCATCAACTGGGGAGAACTCAATTTTAGGTGCTGCAGGAAGCTGAAAAAGTTGAAGAAAAAAAAATTTAGTAAAATCTTTTAAAACCCTAAATTCCAAACATATATTAGAAATGATATTTTAATTCTTTTCAGTTAAAAAATGAATTGAATTAACATTTTATTTTCAATCTACAATGACCTTACAGTCTTTAATGACCAAAGCCCTCGGTTTCAAGATAGGAATGAATATAGTGGGATTCCAAATGCCTGACTGGCACTACAGGTTCACGACAATTATTTAAAAAGGTTTTTACTTCAAAGCCGAAGTACTTCGTCCATTCTTCGACAGCGGGTGGAATAGCCGCTTTAGCCTTGCTCAGGGCTACAGAGCCCTCGTCACTGCCTCCAAGAAGTCCAGAGTCATACGCCACATAGACAGCTCCTCCAGCGATGCCTACTTTGGTGGCAAGCCTGCCAGGCAAAAGTAAAAGAGAGCAATTATGTTATTTATTTATTCATTTATTTATTTTGGTGTGTGTGTGTGTTTTGTTCTACTTAAGAAGTAATTGCACTTTTTTTCCAAAATTTCTGCACAATTAAAATATTAAGATGCAAACAAAGCCATTCAGAGTGGCTTGATATGAAATGCTCTGTTCTTCATTAACTTACTAAATTAGAACTGTTCACAGCAGGGGTGAAGGGAACCAGATGTCCTAAGAGCTTAAAGCCTCAAAGCTTTCTCACAGGTTAATCACATGAAATAGCCATGAATATGCTCCCTGATGTACATTGCACAGTAAATAAAAATGCTATATTTGCATTGTGGACCTATCACCATCACTGTAAAAGAAACGTAAGTAAGTTTCTCAACAATGAACCATTTCACATCAAATGAATCCATTTCCCATCCATCCATCCATCCATTATCTTTCGCTTCTCCGGAGTTTGGGTCGCGGGGGCAGCATCCTAAGCAATGAGGCCCAGACCTCTCTTTCCCCGGCAACTTCCACTAGCTTGAATCCGTTTCCCAATAACTAAATTTAGCAGAGCATTTAAAAGTCGGTGGGCTTCCTCTTTAATTGCATAATTTTGTTATAATAACTTTATTTTTTTGTCAAGTGCATCTATGTTCACATGTACAGTTCAGAAAACGATACATCTGTTTGTAATGTCTGCTTAAAACTGGAGCTTGATCAGCTCAATTTTTCAGGGAAACCACTTCACTGACTTTTTTTTGGTGCTCCCCATCTCATTAACAATGTCTCTAATAACCTGGGTCGTCTGTTGCCATGTGTCAAGTCCTCTGTGAGAAATCTTGGTGTTGTTTTTGACTCAGATCTCAGATTTGATAAACAAATCAACTCTGTGGTAAGGAGTAGTTTCTTCCAGCTCAGAAGCATTGCAAAGCTTAAGCCTTTTCTCTGTTTCTCTGACATGGAGAAAGCTATTCATGCCTTCATTTCTTGACTTGATTATTGTAATTTGTTTTATATATATATATATATATATATATATATATATATATATATATATATAGGGATTAATCACTCTCTACTGCAACATCTGCAACTAGTCCAGAATTCTGCTGCCACGTTACTGACTAGCACTAAGAAAAGAGACCACATTACTCCAGTGCTCGCTTCTCTACATTGGCTACCTGTCCAGCACAGAATACAGTTTAAAGTGCTGTTATTTGTTTTTAAGGCACTAAATAAGCTTGTCCCCTCTTATATTACAGACCTGCTAACACCCTCAACCTGTCAACGTTCTCTTAGCTCATCTTCTCAGAACTTGCTGACTGTTCCCAGGACTCGGCTGAAACTTAAAGGTGATCGTGCATTTGCGGTTTATGCTCCGAGACTTTGGAACAGGCTTCCGCCCAATATTCGCCAAGCCACTTCTATCTCTGTGTTTAAATCAGGTCTAAAAACATACTTTTACAAACTTGCATTTGACTAGCAGGAGATTGTAGTGATGTGAGGTGCTGCTAGTATTCTTTCTCTCTTTTTTCTAAGCTCTTTTTATATGTTACTTTCGTTATGTATTTTATTTGTTTTATTGTTCTTAACCCAGTGTGTGCTAGCAGTGTGTACAGCACTTTGGTCAACTCAGTTTGTGTTTAGAGTGCTTTATGAAGAAATTCTTACTTACTTACTTTTTAAAACAAAGGACCTTTTAAGTCTAAAACGGTTCTATGCAGAACTCATAGTTGTAAATAGAACCACTGCCTTTACTAAAGAATCCAAGAAGACAGCACAAAACTAAAGAAGCCAACATGTTTTGATTGATCAACTACCCTCTTGGCAAAAAGGGTTCTATATAGTACCAAAAAGGGTTCTTTGGTTTGTAACAATAGTGAAACTCTTTTTAGAGCTCTCTTTTATACATGGCATGTTTTAGTACATAGCATGTTATCCATCAATCTAAACCACGCGTTAAGTGATGCAAGGAACCCTTTAAACCTGCAATGGGTTTTCATGGAACTGTACAGAACTATTTTCTTTACTAAAGAACCATTAAAGAACCTCTTTCTAAACAGTGTACAAGCTCAGAGGTTTGGAGCTTTTTTTTTTAGTACGGACCAGCCTAATGACCCAATATATCACCCTGAGGACACCTGCCCCCCACAAAACACACCCAACTGCCCTTCAACTCTGGCTAGCCAGCTAAATAAAGGTCCTGCGTTACTTCAATACAAGGGCCCTACCTTTAGCTTAGCCATTAGCTTAGCTAACACATAGCCGCAATACGAAATATTCAACACGAAACTGTGGTGTTTTATCTTGGCCGCAGCAAACAAACGTTAAGAAACGACTTCTGACAAACTAGACCTGCTTGTTTTAAAAGCTGCGTGTAGCAGTTTATTCTCGTTCGTGTTCGCCTCTGTGTGTTATTATCATTAGCTACCGAAGACATCAGACTTACTTGACTACGGGCAGAATCTTGGCTGCCATGGAGACACACGCGGTGTTACCAGCTCGCTCGAATAGAAACGCGCGGAGGTGAACTTTAAAACAATTCTAGAGAAAAAGCCACAATCTTGCTGTTATTCTCCACACACTGGCTGTTCGCTAGTCTGACAGCTAACAGCATCCACAAGGGCAGCGGCTGCTTCCTGCGGGCTGGGTGAATAAAGTTTGCTGCGCAATTTTGAATCGCAGGGCCGCGTTCACTCGGAGCCAAACGTGGCCAAACATTGCGAGCGAAACATTGATTCTATGTCTATGCTGGTGTAGTGCTAATCTGGTGTTGCTTTAGCTGGTCACCTTCACATGGTCCTGCTGGTTGACCAGCATACCAGCTTAAAAAACACAACATATACTGTTTTTGCTGGTGACCAGGCATGCTGGTTTTTCTGGCAGGATGACTATTGTAGAAATATGTTATACACGCCCATCTGAAAAACTATTGTTGTTCTGTAAACCTTAGAGATGTTTGTGTGAAAATCCCAGTAGATCAGCAGTTTCTGAAATACTCAGACCAGCCCGTCTGGCACCAACAACCACGCCATGTTCAAAGTCACTTAAATCACCTTGCTTCCCCATTCTGATGCTCGGTCTGCACTTCAGCAAGTTGTCTTGACCACCTCTACATGCCTAAAGCATTGAGTTGCGGCCGTGTGATTGGCTTAGCTATATATATATACACACCAACACACATTACAAATATGTTTCGCACTGCACTCTGCATTAAGCCTGTCCGTATGCAATAAGGCACTCACACAAAATGTATTTCAAATAAATATCAAATCATCTTCACACTTGCTTTTGCCATATTAAAGGTTCGTTTTCTAATAAAATTAACTCTTGGAAGTAAAATGAAGATGCTGAAATACAAGTTCATTTTAGAAGGTATTTCAATAATGCATTTATTTGTGTGCGGCGCATTAATTATGGGTATATTTCCACATACATTTTACAGTAAATTTATTTTTACATATATTTGGTTAACATGGTGATATATTTCGAAATACATTTTAGTGTTGGGAATGTATTTCGGTATGGACTCTAATGTATTTGACAGATGCGACATGTCTTGTTAATAAATACACGCACAATCGAACTAGATCAGTACCTACAGATGTTCCTATAGTATTCAACTGGCGACTCACTTCAGCAGCGCTAATTAAACCTGTTCTTGTGCTCTGTTCACAGCCTCACTGCTCCGTTCAGAGACCCCGTCTGTTTCAGAAAGCCACACTCATTTGTCTGTTGGTGTTCCTTTAAGCCCGTGTGACTGACCGGAGTGTGGAGTGGACCGGACCTCTGCCAATAGTGGAGCCTGTAGTGCTTGTAGGAACTTGATTTCTTGATCTGCGATCAGTCAGCCCGCGTGTCTGTCTGTCTGTCAGAACGTCTACAGAAACCTTCCTCAGCTTTCCTCAATGAAGCTGCCCGCCAAGATCTTTCTGTTCGGGACTCTTAGCGCCGCTTTCCTTGCGTACCTGTGGAGCGGACCAGCTTTCAATGAAGGTGAGATTAAGTTCTTCTACTCTCTGTTGTTCTTGGAGTCACTTGCAAACGCGTTTAACGTTGTTTTGTGCAGCCTGAAAGCCGAGTTTAAATCAACGGAGGCTCTTAAATGCAGCAACGTGATAAGCGTTTAAGTTGCACTATTTTTTTTCGTCGTTGTTTTTCACCAGTTGGCTGTTTTTTTTTTTATTACCGAGGTTTAAACTTTTTATTTAATGTCATTTAATGCCAAATATGATTTGAATGGTGTGGAAAATAACAGTTTAGTTGGTTTAGATGGTTTAGATCTCACGATGATCAAACCGAAGCCTGTTTGGCTGCAATCTGAGGGATCATAGCATACCATTCCTCTGGCAGTCACATGTTAGCCTTTGAAAAGCTTCGCTCGTTGTGAATAAATGTGTTAAAAGGCAGCGGCATTTTTTCTTTTTTACTCATAGCATAAGGCCGCAGCAGAAGTTCTAGAAGACCCTGTTTATCTTCTTTAGCCTCACAATCAATTAGTTTGCCCTCAGAAACTGAAGCTGAACTTCCTAAAGCTGGGTTGTACCGTTTTCTAAACAAATAATTCATTATTACAATAATGACTACATAAGTGATCTAGTTATAAGGTATCTAGGTAGATGCTGCCAAGCGAGCTTTCCCATTGGTTAGGACTTCAGGCGTTGAACTGAAAGTCTTACACCTCAGATGCCAGCCTAATTAAGAAGTGACAGTGGAATCAACCAATCATGATTTTTTTAAAAGGAGTAGGGCTAGGGGTGGTACAGAAGTGGGGCTTGGGCTGGGCAATATGAAAATATTTTCTCAGTATTGTGATATATTATGCCACAATGCTGTAGCAACCCGCTACAGGCTGGCGCTGGCCTCTGGATGCTTGTGAGACATGGCCATGCCACAGAGTAGAACCACAGAGTTGAAGTAACTATGGTGACCTCCCCCACAGTTTCAGAAGTGTCATGAAATGATTGTGATATATATACTTGCCATATTGCTGCCCACCCCAATGGGACCAGTTTAATGAGGAAAAAATAGCAGCTGTTAAGGCCTTCTGGAAGTTCTAGATACATCACTGACTGTGAATGTGAGTGGTAGTTTAACCAAGTTATGTACGTGTTTAAACCCAAGTGTAAAAAAATGGTACGCATGTGTTTTAATCTATTAGAAATTCCATAGGGGTGCTAGCAGAAATTAGTGTTATTCTAAAGTTTTGAAATTTACTCTCCTTGTAACAGCACCTCGTCAATTCTCAGACATGGTACAGGCTGTGAAAGCTTTTGCTATGAGTGTTAGAGATGTTTAATGTGAGTATCATGACATTTGTGTATCTCTGTACGTGTTTTATCCAGAATCTCTAAAAGGGGTGAAGGTGTTGGTGACTGGTGCTAGCACTGGCATCGGGGAGCAGGTGGCATACCATTATGCCCGTTTGGGTGCTCAAATTGTCATCACAGCGAGAAGAGAAAATGTCTTGAAAGAGGTTAGTGGGTTGACTAGCCCATTCTAATGCCGTATCTACTAGTGGTGTAACAATACATCACTGAACACTTAGAAGTCTAGAATTATTGTCATGTTACTCTCCATATGATTTCCATGTATATTTGAGTGTAATTACATGCTTAATTGCATAGTAATATAAAGAATTGCAGTAAATGTATTGTTAATTTATGAATACTACATTGATATACTGTACATTGCACTATATATGAAAAAATACAATACAAAATACAAAAACTTGGCAAAAAGTAAAGGATGTTTTTGTTTTGTAATATAATAGATGAGTATATATGTACAACAATATATTTTCATCATACTGCATTTAGAAATCAGAATTAGATTTGGATGAAAGACTTCATGTTATTAATAATATTGAAAAACTTTATAAAAAATAACAATATCTACTGTTAACTTGATTTGGGCAGAGTTTATAGTTAAACTGTACTCTTTAAGTGTTTTAGATTGTACTATGCGATTGCAGGTGGTGAAGAAGTGTCAGGATCTGGGGGCTCAGAAAGCCCTCTATATCTCAGCAGATATGGGCATTTCCGCTGATGTTGACCGGGTGGTAGAGTTTGCAGAACAACAGCTCGAAGGACTGGACTACATAGTGCTAAACCACATCGGGCCCAGTCCGTATCAGATGTGGGACAGCGATGTGGATCACATGCGATGGCTAATGCAGGTACAGCAACACAGAGTGAGAGTGAAATGAACTCTCTCACTCATGTTTAGTAGGCTGAAGACTCATCACAAGAGGGCACCCTTACCATTCAGGTAGCTTTTGGTGCTTTATAAGAGTCCTTGTTCATAGAAACTTTGTATGTTGGGCAAACTGTACAGAACATGAGCAAAAAACACATTTAACCTTATTTTTGTTAAAATTATTTTTGTTTATAGTCACTATATAACTATATATAGTTCCCCTGCTACACTACAGGACTGGGTTAGGTGATGTATAATTCAATGAGTAAAATACTGACTTCCAAACTATAATTAAGCTTGAAAAATAATATTTCTGGTGGCGTTTTGTTTGTGTGCCAGACATTCAACGTGTGCCTGCATCAAATTCAATGTTTCTGTATATGGTTTTCTATCTTTGCAAGAATATGGCACAGTACAGTTCAAACCTTTCCTGAATCTGTAGAGTGGCCCTTTCCATTCCAACTTATGTGACTCACATCTGGAGTTATGAGACTATGAAGAGGGGTTGAGATACATTCCATCTGCCTCTCACTGTATGTAATGGGTGGATTCTTGTGTCCATTTACATTTTGCGTGAATCTGAACAATGAACACTGAGGAAATCGTAAAGGACGTACCATCACGTCAGAATACATTCATTCTTCATTTATTTAACATTGGAGACTCAAGTGAAATGTCAGGAAAACATTTATAGCTGCTGACGTTGCTGCAGCAGATTTGGAAAGTAGCAATGAAGATGAACAGAGCACTATGATATGAAATGTGGGTATCATTTAATATACAACTGCCTTTAAAGGTGAAAGCAAATGCCTGAACAAGTCATTTTTACATGGTTATATTCTGAAGAGTAAATGCAGGTGATAATTTTATTTATTTCAACTTTAGTTGATTTTTTTACTATGACAAACAAGTCTATTATAATGTAATATAATAATGTAATACTTGTGGAAAAATGATTTCTAATACAGAAAAGTAATACAGAAAACTGAAAAGTTTGACCAATTAGAGGAAATGTTCATACTGTGCTATCCCTACTGAGGGGTGTTAGAATGGGAATATTGTGCAGAGATGCATGATGTGTAAAGCTGCAGCAGAAGGTTTGGTTTTCTTTCTTTCTTTGATTAGTTCTTTCCTAACATTCATTGTATTGTACTGTATTGTTCTGAAATGTCTTTTGTTCTTGCCTTGTATTGTGTAAAGGTGAATTTCCACAGTTACGTGCAAATGGCTGTGAAGGCTTTGCCGGCCCTTGAGAAGAGTAAAGGGTCGATAGTGGTGGTCTCCTCCCTGCTTGGTGAGTAAAAACTTTTAAGAAATCTATCCACCTAAATGTACTGATGCAGTTCTCATGTATAAAGACATATGGTAAATTGTGCTCCACAGGAAAAATGTGTTCACCGTTTGCTCTGCCGTACATTGCTACTAAGTTTGCCCTGAATGGTTTCTTTGGGAGTCTACAGCACGAACTGGCGATGAAGCAGAGTAACGTGTCCATCAGTATCTGCATCCTGGGCCTCATTGACACAGACTCTGCCATGGAGAAAATCAAGTAAGCCAGTTAGACTCTAGATGTATTGTTCAATAAATGTTCTAAAATGCTTAGAGGGCTATTGACAGACAGACTGATTAACACTTTACTGCCAGTCTTCTTCAGAGCGTTAACTGTTAAAACTTGTAGTAAACTGTTCCTTACTAGTGCAAAAATGTGGTAATGGTATCACTGCTTTGGAGTCATTGTTTAGGAACAGGTCTGAATCCCCCTGTACGGAAATCTGATATATGGCCAAATATGGGGTCAGGCATATATTTTAAAATACATGTACATAGATGTTGTGTGCATATATGTAGGTATGTCCAATATTTGATATATTTTTAATAAAGGGATCATACATATTTGTTAGATTAGTGGGTGAACAGAAAAATGCATAAAATATACATCAAACGTACTAGTCTGTCACACAACTCTGTACAGTAGGTATAATTATAATATAAAATTAAATATTATTTTAAATATTACATTATTAAACCACCCCCCCTTCAGTCTATATATATATATATATATATATATATATATATATATATATATATATATATATATATATATATATATATATATATAATGTCCAGAAGAGCTTTATTATGCTGCAAAAGAGGATTTTATTTATTTTATTTTCACCAAAAAATCTAATTGTGCTGTGGAACCGCAACAGGGCAGTAAAAGAACAACATGTTGCTGAACCCTGGACTAGATAGTTATATTGGTGCCCAACTTCACTTCAACTGCAACTTTTATTTTTGAGTGAATTATGAGCATGGTCAGTTACTCAACTGTTACAACAGTCCTGCTTATTTAACAGTGCCATGCTCTAAATGCTGTGAGCCTATCAAGGATGCTGATATACTTAGATATTTCACAGTGTGGTCATAAGGCACACATAAGGCGAGGCCATTAGTGCAGGACAGGGTGGTTAAGTTGGTGCAAAAATTGCACAAATTTGAGTTCAAAAGAAGCATTACTAATGCATAAAGAGAAAGGTATTGTCAACTATCTGAAGGGGCCTTTCCCGATTCAAGTCCACATTCATCACTGGGTACTGCAGTGTATGTCGTTTCACAAGTATTGGGGCAAAGTCTCATGCTGTTCCCTGTCAAACTGATTATCTTATCTATCTTAGTCCAACCTAAGAAATAGTATATCTGTGGTTTCTGAGTAGAGGCTTGTGGTTGGTGATAAATGGTTGTGTTTTCTGCTTCTGAACAGAGGCCACATAGATATTACCCCTTACCCTGCACATGAGGCCGCATGGCAAATCATCAAAGCTGGAGTGCTGCGCCAGAGTGAAATCTTCTACCCCTGGTACACCTACTACGGTGTTCTCTTCAGAGACTGGTTCCCTCATGCCAGAGATCAGGTGATACGTAGCTGCTACAACTACCAGCCATAAGCTATAGAGAGAGCTATATTACTTTTCACTTATAGACACTGGAAAACACTCAGAAATGTAGGTGCTTAAAGGGGTTCTTTGGAATGATGTCATAGGAGAACCACTTTTGATTGTGTATGTCTCCACATAATGTAAAGCTTCTGTTTGGAATTTTTTTTTCCACAAAACCAAATGTCCAAGCAAAAAAAAAAAATTATAGAACTGTATTTTTGAGTGAGATTCACCTGATGCTTAGGGAAAATAAGAGTTTACACCCTTCAATCAATTTAAACAAAGGAGCTATACTACAAAACTCAAAGTCCAAAACATGTTGGGACAGTAAATGAAATGTAAGTATAAATAGAAATCATTGATCTATTTTGACCAAAGAAATCCTAGAAGTTCAGTATGGACAATTTAAGACTAAGAGCAAAGTGACAAAATGTTGTTCCAAAGCATTGAACATATGTTATTCTCCTGTATCTGTTATTTTCTTATCATCTTAACCATGTTTATTGTAGAGTTCTAGCAAATGGTTTTTTGCTTGCCGAAGTGGTGATAACTGTCACACTCTCACCTTGCCCCCTGCCTGTTTTTGTGTTTAAATCACCCTTTGTAATGTTGTGGAGTGTTGGAGAGGAGGCGGACACATATGCAAAGAGAAGTGAGATTTATTACAGGCAAATCCATGGTCATAGTCATAACAGTCCAGGGTCTTTTAGCCAACACGGATAGAAGAAGAATTGTACATGATAAACGGAAACAAATACTACACTTCAAATGCCACGGCACCAGAATCTCAAACATACAACATAATAGAAACATCACATCAACAAAGACCATCAAACACTAGGGGCAAACAGAGGGCTTAAGTCTAACTGGGATAATTAGAAAACACCACAAAGGTGCAAACAGGTGAAACCAATCAGGGTGGAGTCAAGAAAACAAGGAGGCATAACAAGGAAGACACCTAACAAAAGCACATGGAAGATTGAAATGTAAACATAAGCACATGGATGTCTGGGAGGGGCCAATCGTGACACCCTTTGTCTCACAACCTTAAGGTGATACCATCCTTATCCTTATCCCCCCCCCTTACATCTCTATTCATATCAACCCTTCCTTACCCCTCTTCAAAGTCTTTTTGTTCCTCCTTCTACCTCATTAGTTTTCAATGTACGTATATCATTTTAAAATATTCTTGTTAGACTGGACTGCTGACCAGACTAGAATGGACTGCTTACCAGACTAGACTGGTGACACACTGATGACCAAGCTGTGCCCATGCATGATCGTCTGCCTGCACGTGAATAAGACTAGACTCCTGATGCTGCTAATTGACTGTTGATCGACCACGCTGTACCCATACTCAGTATGTGGAAATAAACTCCAGTCAACACTGAAGCTCCAGTCTCCTGACTCTTCTTGTCAAAGAGTCTTAGACAAGTAATACAGTTATGCTTTGGGTATAATGGAGCATCCGGCAATGGCTTAGTCCTTTATGACTAGGGATGGGTCAAGGTGCTCCTATTTTGCCAAAAATGTGCCAACAAATAATCCAGCCATTTAGGAATAACATTCCTGAAGGAGTGATAGCAAGGGTTTTAAGAATTTTACCATCTGTGGTGCATTACATCATCAAAAGAATCTGGAGAAATCTCAGTGCATAAAGGACAGGGCTGCAAACTACAACTGAATGCCCATGACCATCAGTTTCTCAGAGGGCACTGCATGCTTCTGTGATGCAACCTGCAACCACACAGAATAAATATAGATAAAACTGGACACCCCTGCCACACAGGCTTCGGAATACTTTGACAGACCAGTGGTCATTGCGGTATCTGAAAGCTAAACCTGTACTATGCACAGCAGACAACATCCAGAAACGTTGCCGACTTCTCTGGGCTCAAGCTTATCTGAAATGGACTGATGCATGTTCTGTGGTCTGATGATTCCATCTTTCAGAATAGAAATAATGGACATTGTGTTCTCAGGGCAACAAATAAGGACCATCCAGATTGTTACCAGAGTAAAGTTCAAAAGCCAGGGTCTATCATGATGTGTGTAGTCCAGACCCCAAGTCTCCCACTGAAAATATCTGATGCATAATAAGGTGCAAAATACAACAAAGAAGGCTTCGTATGGCTGGGTAAGTTTGTGAAGTTCTTGTATAATGAAAGAATGGCAAGAAATTTCACTTTCAGAACTGGACCAGTTGGTGTTTTTTGGTATTGTTTAAAGGAAAGGTGATGTAGCACCGTGGTAAACATGCACCTTTGCCAACTTTTTTGGAACTAACGTATGTTTAAAAAAATAATGAAGTTCGCAATAAAGTTTCAATTTATACAAATAAAATTTAATTTACTGAACATTGCTTTCTGTTAAATTTCTGTTTAATTAGCATTTCACATGAATTTCCAAGTTTTTTGGAATTGGGTTCATACAGTAGGACTTCTTAGAAGGAATACTGTGGAGAAATGGGATGTTACTCAAGGTGAAGCACCAGAATAGCTATGAAGGATCCATGTTCTTTTTCTAGTATTTTTTATTCCAGTAACATATAACTCTAACCTTTGTGTGGTTTTAAGTGTCATTTCTGATATTATAAACACACAGGTTGTTTTGTAACTTAGTTTTCATAAATGGACTGTATGGAATTAAATTGAACAGTACATTTTGATAAATAGTTTCTATCATGATATGGGACCTTAACGAAGCACTTGAAGAACCCTTTGATCAAACATTTTATTATATGTAGGGGATTTGGGGGCTATAGTTTTGATTTTGGTGCTCTGTTTTGAAATGTAACATGAAATGCTGCAGTTTTTAAATACCAGCTAGACATGTTAAGATTACAGCAAGTAGACAAATTTAGGCAAATCCCGAATATTCAAAGGATTTATTCTTTGGTATTGTTTACTTTTAAATATATAGAATGGCTTATGCTGATGAATTGATTTCTGCTATATTTACACTGAATTGGACTGTCCTTGACACAAGCAGCATTAGAGTCCAGGAAGCATCATAAATACTGGAGCATGTTCTGAAGAAGTGAGCACAAATCACCTAAAGAGATTACACTTTAATTTAATTCAGAAACAGCCCTGTCAGCTTTAACGGTTTCTTAAAGTACAGAATGTACAGAAGTATTCAGAGTCTGAATAATCATCCAGTAATATGTGTTTTCCACTGCTTGCCTTATCTAATCACAGAGAAGAAACAGATAATTGTGAGGATAATCATGTGGTAAGCCATTTCAGCCCTTCTCAGTGACCTGTTTTTTTTTTTTTATTTGCTAACAATTGAGACATTTTAAACAACCTGGAATGAGACGAATGGCAGAGTGATGTTATAACTATGACAATTTCATTACTTTATTTTTGTAGGTTTAGAAATTTTATAACAGGTCTTTAAAAATCTGTTAGAAACAGCTTCAATGATAACTGACTCACATGTGTACTTATTAAACAGTCTATGCCCTTTGAGCCCTTCCTATGTACAAAAAGCATTAAGAGCTTTCCAGCCTATGCATACACTGTAAAAAATTATATCAGCTTCAACTTAAAAACTTAAGTTCAAAAGCTGCCTTAAAGTTTTAAGTTAAATGAAATCATTATTACCATTTACTTCAACTCAAGTTTGGCTTTGAATTCCTTCCTGCAAGTTGATTAGACTGTCTAGTGCTTGTTGTTTCAACTTAGCAATGCAAGTTTAAAGTTCAGATGACTTACTAAAACAAGTTGTGTTTACTGGTTCCATTTACTGGCTTCAACTTACATATTTAAGTTAATGTACACCTTGACATTACTTTTTACGTTAAGATAATGTTCAAACATTTATTGTTTTAAATTGTGAATCTTAGTTACATCAATAAAGACCACTTCTGAGGCAATATCTCATTTTTATTTTCTTGGATTAAACATTGAATATACAATAAAGAACTAGAAAATCACAAAACAAAAACAGTTCATGTATAATGGTACAAAAGTACTTGAATACACATGTATAAAAGATACGCATGTATGCCAGAATAATTGATCAAATTTTATGTATGGCCTAATACGTGTCAACAGTGACAAATAAAATAGTCTTAATTTCCTGTGTAAGTGCAGGTTTGTTTTAAACTGTAACAATAGAAAACATGAAAAAGAAGCTGTGTTGTGCTGACATTCAGTTCTCCCTCATGTGCAAGCATGTCACACAGCAGTATGGTCACAAACACCTACAATCGAGCCTCCTGTATCTACTGTAATTCAATTCACAGAAATAAAATATTAACCCTTATTTACTAACAGAAATAAATAAAACAAATCCAAGGAATTTGTTAGGCTCATTCTGCTGAGGGACACACCTGCACATAAAGGGAGTTGAATTATGGCAAGTGTGGGCTTGGAAAGGCAACTCATGGAATAACAACATTCTACAAACCCATCAATGTCAAGTATAGGACGGAACACCCCACGTAGATGATGACAAATTGCATCAAAGTTATTCTGTGTGCAAGTAAACTGCAATGGAAAACCAACCAACCGACTAAATTTGCACAATCCTATGAACTTTGGTCCAGACTTTCAGGTGCAAAAACGAACCAAATGGCCAGAGACTTCAACCAACCGACTAAATGTACACAATCCAACAAAAATATGAACCTTGGTCCAGGCTTTGGTCCAGACTTTCAGGTGCAAAAATGCTCCAGAGACTTTACAGTTTGTACCTTAACAGTTTGTTTCTCAGCCCGTGTACTCGTGCAGAAGCTTGGTCTGGTTTGACCTTCATCACCACTCGCTGCAAAAACTCAAAGGAATACTTATAAGGAATAGCTTGTGGATATTCAAGATTCACACAATATATGATGCCCATAAGCATGGCAAAGCTGCATGCCACATCTTTGAGGTTGTGTAGTACAATGGTCTCCTCCACCACAACTGCCACACTGAAGATATCCCGAGGAAAGGCATCCTGTAGAGCACCTTCATGGCCTATCAGGAGGCCAACTTGCATCCCCTTCATAGCCACATCCAATGTCTCACCATGAGCCTTCAAAATCAGAAAAATAAAATGATCACCATTTTGTAGCTACAACCCATAACACTCTATTGGGGCAATTCAAATAAAGCAATGTTATCAAACTGATGTCAACTCTTGCTGGAAAATGAAATCTGCATCTCCATGAAGCTTGTCAAGTGCTCCATACATCCTGGTAGATACTGCATAGTCCTGATATGACAGTATATGCCTGATGTTGCTTGTTGCAGAAAAAGTACAAAGTTCACAGCGAACTTTAGCAATTGCATTGGTTTCCTTTCGGTGTTTCTTCACATGCTGTGCAAATTCAACATGGGATTTGAGAACTGTTAGACAGTTTTCGTAAATACAGCTGAAACCCCGTCTTCCACGTCCATGTTTGTCTTTGTAGTGATTCACAATAGTTCTTTCATTATATGAAACAAAACTGCAAAACTTACAACTCCACTTCATCCACAGTTGTAGTCCCTGGGTTTAAAAATTTATTTGTACCTGTAAAACAGAAAATTACACATAAGAACTTCATACAGGAAACATTAATTCGGTCGTATTAGCCACAAAAACAAATAACCATGATGAAGAGGTGGTCGTCTCGGTCTAAATCTACTGCACCATGGTTCGTTTTTTTCTAGAGTGGGAAAGCACATTTTCGGACTGTTCGGATTTTCGTAACAATTACAAGATGTTTAGGCAAGCTATTTTCGTTCATTCGGCAAGAAAACAATAAAAAGAGTAAAATAATAAAAGATTGTGTTTTGCCGAAATACGCTGATTCACTAGCTACACCTGAGACTAAAATGGGCGGGAAGACATCCCATAGCTAGCTAAATTACCAGTCTCTAGCTAGCTAACGCTAGCTACCTATCTAGCGAATTAATTTGGCCAACAGTAAGTTAAGTTAGCCATTTGTACTGCATAGTTAAACTAACAAAACAGTCATATTGTACATTTTATTACCTTAAGACCAATGTACATGTACAAGACCCCTGGAAAAAAATGCTAATTATCAGTTTCGCTAGCTAGCCAGCACTAGCTAGTTAGCTACCTAACCTAGCTGAGAGACGTCGGCAAACCAAGCTAATGCTAACTACCTAGTTAACAGCTTTACTAGCCAATTAGCTAGCTTAGCTTGGTTTGGTTTGCCGTCTTTTTAGCCAGCCATTTTTGCAACTTGGTTAAGCTAGCGTTAATAAAACAGGCGTCTTGTAAACATTTCATCACCTTAAGACCAGTATATTGTATGTGTAGGTACAATAAACCTGACAAACCAAATTACCAGCTTCTCTAGCTAGCTAGCTAAAACACGTCGACAAACCAAGCTAAAGCTAGTGCTAGCTAGCTAGAGAAGTTGATCATTTTTTTTAGAGGTCTTGTACATATACATTGGTCTTAAGGTTAATAAAATGTACAAGATGACAGTTTCATTAGTTTATCTAAGGAAACTGCGCAAAAGGCGGAACTGGCCGATGGGGTACGGCCGATAATAGCTTTGCTAGTTAGCTAACTAACTAGCTAGAGTTTGGTTTGCCCGACCTCTTTTTAGCCAGCCATTTTCTACAACTTGGTTAAGCTAATAGGACTGGCGTCTTGTAAACATTTTATGACCACATGATAATTTTATTGTATGTATAGGTGCAAGAAAACTCATGTATGAGACTGGTTTTCAACGTAACGGACAATTCACTGCTTCGATACTTACTTCACGCCGCTTTATGACGGTCTCTCTCCCTCTGGCTTGGCTGTGCTTGCGTTCGTGGTCCCGCTCTACACATGTATTCATCCGCCGCCTAGATTAGTTCCCCAAGGTTAATAGTTGTTTAATATGCACATCCTCGATTTGTGATTTACTTCTTCTGTATTTTAAATTATTATTGCTTCTGGAATATTTGTAAGACACGTACTATCAAAAAGGACACTTACTTTTTTCAACCCAAAACGAAGTGCTTTTTCTGTGGCGCATTAATACAGTGACACACCAAGACATAGCCAGAGAATCTCTGGCATAGTCATAACTCACAATATGAAGTTCATTTGACCCCTTAAAATATCTGCTTCATTAAATTAACTTAACAATACTTGTTGAAACACTAAAAACTCACGAACTATAGTTGAAATCCGAAAACTCAATATGAATAGTTAGGGTAACTAAAGAGTGTAAGTTATAACTTAAAGGCTAAATAATTTTTTACAGTGTACTGCTTATACTCACACTCATGATCACACAGGCACAAATATTATATAAGATCAGACACTGATAATCTATATAGAGTAAATGTATGATTTAAATACAGTAATTTTGCCATATTCAAGACAAATGACTAATGTAACTAACAAAACTCTTATTATATCACTAACTGTAATGTATTTAAAAGGTTGAAATTTAAAGTGTAATGCCTTGCAATACTATGATACAGGAACAAGTAATTACATTACTGTAATGCATTACTTTGTACCACATCACCCCAAACGCTGGAAACCACCATGTATTGACTGATGATATCTGCAGCATGCAGTTTTTAATATTGACCAATTTTGCTTGCTTGTCATTTTCCTCATGTTTCTGTTAATAGACCTGGATTATTTGTCATTAATGATGTTTATTGTACACATTTTTACTGTATGTTACAATGTGGATCAGTAGACCTGCACTCTCTGGAGTGATGGAGCGGCATCCAATGGCTTTGAGATAAGTTGGAGTGGTGTTTGCAGGGTTTGCATGGGGAGAAAAGACAAACAGTTTCAGGTGAGCGTCTGTGAAAACATCTGTGAAAACGTTGCTTTTCCCTCTATAACGTAATAAATGCCTCAGATAAAAAGCAGCAGATGTGCTTATGGGTTGACATGTAGAAGTTAATACTGTTGTGTTATAGTACTTAAATGTAATAATTTACACCGATCAGGCATAAGATTATGACCTTGTTTCTACGCTCATTGTTCCTTTTATCAGCTCCACTTACATTATATAGGTGCACTTTGTAGCGTTATAATTACAGACTGTAGTCCATCTGTTTCTCTGCATACTTTGTTAGCCCCCTTTTACCCTGTTCTTCAGTGCTCAGGACCCTATGGACCCTCACAGAGCAGGTACTATTTGGGTGGTGGATCATACTCAGCACTGCAGTAACACTGATGTGGTGGTGGTGTGTTAGTGTGTGTTGTGCTTGTATGAGTGGATCAGACACAGCAATGCTGCTGGAGTACCTATATAGTAAGTGAAGCTGATAAAATGGACAATGAGTGTAGAAACAAGGTCATAATCTTATGCCTGATCTGTGTAAGATATATATACACTGTTCCATGATGGACTGCTGGGACAGGCTCCAGCAACCCCCCCCACCCCACCCCCCGACCCTGAGGGAAAAGCGGCTTAGAAAATGTGTATGTCTGTATGTTCCATAATGTCTCAACTTCCTAAACTGTTTATTTTATTGTTTAAGTTTGTTTATTATGCAATTCAATCATTTGCCTCTATTTAAATTGGTCAGTCAGTTTGCAGAGCCTGATACACTTCATGACTGAGGGAACTACATCAGACATTTGTACACACAGTAGGCCTGTAGGCCTTTAGTTAGTTAGATAATAGGGTGTGTTCAGTAATACTTGTCTTTACTTTATACTTTAATACTAATCAGCTCCATCAGTTAAACTGGCTATACTGGTTTGTGATGCCTTGTAGGAAGGCAGTAATATGAGGTTTCCAAACCTGACTGGATGGGAATGGGCTGTAAAGTGTTGCAGACAAATGAACCATTTCACAAGATATCTGGATAAACTGTACTGCCTCTGCCAGCAGTCCCTGAAAAGCAGGAGACAACATTCCTTCTTGATTTTTCATGTTAGATGCTCAGCATTGCTTTGAATGATTTATTTGGCTATTATAAGCTTTAGTGAGAATTTCAAACCTCAATTAGATTTTGTTTTAATGTGTACAGTGCGACTGTATTATCTGCAAAAAAACAGATTAGATTCAGTATCACCAGATACTCAATATTATACCATAGAGGGTTGGAGGTTGAACGCATGCCTTTGAGTAGCAAATTTTTCCATGTCTTTATACAGGGCTTCATCTTATAGTGGCTAATATGAAAAGGCCCAGTGCTCTGAAAAACATGACTATGACTGAAAGGTCACTTAAGTTTTCAGTTTAATATGGGTGGGCTGTTGCTGAGAGGTGGGATATAGAGCAGTGATAAAGTTGTATTCTTGTAATCCTGAGTGTAATTTTTGTATTTTTCAAAGCAAAATGAGCTAGAGTTAAATGTGTAATGAGGTCAATGCTCATCAGAGACGTATGACTGTAATACTTCAATATGTCCACTAGGGGACAGTGGTCGATTTAATATAATACTCTCTACACATTGACTAGCATTGAACTCTGGTCAAGAATGTCTGTCCACAGTTTGACCAAAACACAGAATGTGGTTTACTCCCTCTTTGTTTTCCACTGTCAAGGATTTGTGTATTGGTGGTTCTTCATTGTACTAGTGTTAAGCACCAAACTGGCAGCATGTTTAATGATCTAGTTTGCAGTACACAATTAAAAGATGGTTCTACAAGGGTTCTTTAGAAAAGAAAATGGTTCTGTATGGAACTATAAACGCACAAAAAAACCTATTGCATGATTAAAGGCTTCTTTGCATGGCAAAACAGTTCCTCAGATTGATGGAGAGTGTGTTTTACATGGTTCTATACAGAACCATTGTGAAAAAGGCTCCATATAGCACCAAAAAGGGTTCTTTTATTGTTATAGGATTGGCATCATAATAGAGAAACCATTTTTTGATGCTACATAGAACCCCTTTCAAAACTGTTCTATATATAACAATTTACAGCATATTCTGCATTAATCAAGAGAACCATTTTGCAATGCAAAGAACCCTTTAATCATGCATAGGGTTCTTTGTGTGTTCATGGTTCCATAAAGAACCATTTTGTTTAGTGAAGAACATCATTCTTGTTCAAAAAGATTCAAGCTATTTGATGTTATTGCTATCATTTTTGTGTTATTAGCTAGCTTACAAGCCTAGAACACCCAGAACCCCACTGCACCAACTGAATCACCCTCACAACCACTTCTTCAGCTTATACCATCACTGTTAGCTGGCGAGCATATGCTAGAAGCTACCTGTGGGATTCTAAGCGATCTGGATCATTTCTTTGCCATAGATCATATTGTATGATGCATAGATGTGATGCAAGTCGAGAAGGGAAGGTGAGGAGGTGCTAATGTTGCCAAAAAAGGTAAAACTGACCCACGCGAAACGCACACATGCACACAATTTTCAACTCACTTTCTTTCTCTCACTTTCATTTGCTCTCTCAGACACACTCACACAGAGTGGGGCCTCGTGGGGTAAGGGAGCGGGCTCGGCTGTGTCGAAAAGCAGCCAGTAACACCTGCAACAGATTAGTGCTTCTAATGCTGGGCAATAAATCCCCTTCCCCCCTCAATACGGGTATGACACTCACACCCCGTGAGTATGATACTCCATCACACACATGTGTGTGCACATCTATATATCTATCTATCTATCTATCTATCTATCTATCTATCTATCTATCTATCTATCTATACACACACACACACACACACACACACATAAATCTATCTATACACACACATATATAAAAAGTCTAAAGTCCACCAGAGGCCACCCTTCATTTATTTAATGCCCAATTAAATCAGCCATTAAGTGCAAATTGATCATTTTCAGCAGCAGAAAAAAAAAAGAATGTAACAGAAGGTTATAAGAAACTTTAACAACTAATTATGACAGAATTAATTCTATGGCCTCACTTTCATAAGTTTCCTTTTCAGGAGTCTTGCTTTCAGTTTTCCAAAGAAATCTGTAGGGATTTCTGTTCACACCTCCAAAGTTCAGTTAGAAATTTAGACTAATCAGTTAATAAAACCTCCACTTCCTTTTCTCAGTAAGGGCTTCTTGAACAGCTACACATCCTTTCAGACAGATAGCGCCGAGTCGTCTTCTCACAGTGGAAAGATGGACAGAAACACCTGTGGATTTTTTCAGATCTGAAGCAAGAGTGAAGCTTGATTTCTCCCCTTTCCCATAGATAAAAAGCATTAAAAAGCGTTTGTCTGATGGGAGAGTTTTGAAGGTCTTGCATGGTTGTTAGGAGTCCCATTTTCTCTGTGTCTCTTTAATAAGTTTTTGAACTCTGGCTGTCAAAACTGCTGTTTTTCTCATTTATACTCCTTGACTTTCCCCCTCATGGAGGTGGATTATCTTGTATCTAGTCGTGTCTCCTTTAGTGGTTGTTATAGTGTAGTGGGTAACACTTTTGCCTTCTACACTGTAGACTGGGGTTCAATCCTCATCAGGGCAAGCACCCTACTCTATACCAATAAGAGTCCTTGGGCAAGACTCCTCACACCACCTTGGCCTACCTGTGTAAAAATGATCAAATTGTAAGTCGCTCTGGATAAGAGTGTTGGCCAAATGCTGTAAAATGTTTAGCCTTAAAGCTACACTATATAAGTATTTGTGATTTGGAGACCCCTCTGGCGGAAATGTTTAATTGCATACAACAGGTGAAAGAGCACTTTGTAACATTAGTTATTCTTCAGACCCTTTCCCTGAGCAGGTGAATCTGATGGTTGTGAGCATGTTTATAATCAGTTAGCAACACATTAAAATATTTAATATAATTAATTAAATCAATGGAAATTGATGTAATAAGGTTAATTAATATAATTAATAAATTATTTACTACTGTCATCATTGTGATGCTGATTTTTTTGCATTTCAGACTTAAACCTTAAGCCATATGTAAAAATGTATAAGGTAGTCTGAAAAACATTTGTGAAATTCAACACCTCTACAGGAGTTTCATATTACTATTGCAGGCTTGACAGGGTGACTCGCAGCAGCACGTGGACACCATATTTTAGCTTTTTTTCCTCCTGACTCAGTAATGCTACATCATCTACAAAATCTTACATAGTGCAGCTATAATGCATCTGAGTCTGGTGAGCTTCTTGTATCAATGTCAGTGCTCTTGGAAGGGAAATACGTCAGTGAGACTTCTGTTTGGTTGACTGGAAGGTCGGAAGACTTAAGGTGGCAAAACTCCTACTCATCCAGCTCTCTTAAACTATGAGTATCTCCTTTTAGCTATATTTATCTGAAGTTGTTCTGGAGCTGCTCCTCAGATCAGCCAGCTCAGGCTTCCTCACTCTGAAGGAAAAGCTGGTAAAACACTTGTGGACTTGAACACCATGAATCTACTCTGCAAGAGAGAAGGAGACAGGAGCTGCTGGCAGGGCAATGCTATGGCTCATACATCACTGTCTGTGCTGTAACCAGCCGTCACCATGAGGCCTGCTTTAGCGCTCTTTCCCATGTGACAGAGGAGACTGTAATCTGACAGCAGCAAAGCCATCAGCCAGCTTTCTGAGCCGTGAGATTCAGCTTCAGAGAATTCCGATTTATATGCATAGAAGTCAGTGAATATTTCTGGAACGGTCTGTCTAGAATAACTCAAAACGATTGCCCTTAACTTTTCAACATCTAGATGAATCTGAGTCCATCAGTTATCTCATCTCAACCATCTTTAAGGAGCAGCATCACTGAAATTACAGAAAAGTATGACAAAAGCAGTCTTTGGGCTAGGGTTAGATGCCAGTGACATCAGGTGTAATCAGCTGTGAGTATGCCTAAAATTATAGTTCAAGAATATTTTATATATAAATGTATATTTATATATATCAGTCCAGCAGTGACACTGAGGTGTTTAAAAACGCCAAAAGTGGAGCTGATAAAATGGACAATGTGTGTAGAAGCAAGGAGGTGGTCATAATGTTATGTCTGATCGGTGTATATGGTTATTTTCATTAGATGATGCTAAGTTATAATGTGACTGGTATTCCAGTCAACCAGCATGACCCTGCTGGGGTGACCAGCTTAACCAGCACCAGATCAGCATAAACCAGTACAGACTAGCATGAAATGCATGCTCATCTGTGCTGAAAGTCAAGGAGACACAGAAAAACTAGAGCTTCAGAGCTGCCGTGAAGACCCAGACTAACGCGATCCAAAAACCCACCATGAAAAATGGGCACAGAAAATCATGTACCCTGCCCGGGAGCCAGGCCTGGGGGTAGTGTCCCCTGGCGAGCACCTGGTGTCCGGGCAGCTCACGTAAACCAGCCGGGCTGAGCCCGAAGAGGCAAAGTGGGGAGACCATGTGGGCCCACCACCCGCAAGGTCCAGCATTGGGGAGCGGTGCAGTGCTGCACAGGCAGTGAGAGATTGCGGGGGGGCACTTAGCGGCCTAGGCCCAGAGAGGCATGATTGGTAAGAACGGCCTGCCCGATCTAAACCCGAATGGTGAATTTTTATTGTACTTCTGTGCCTGGCATGGATTGTTCATAACGAACACCAAGTTCAAACACAAGGATGTTCATAAGTGTACATGGTACCAGAGCTCCTTGGGTCAGAGGTCAATGATCGACTTTGTTGTCATTTCATCTGACTTGGGACCATATGTTCTGAATACGCGGGTAAAGAGAGGTGCTGAGCTGTCAACTGATCACCATCTGGTGGTGAGTTGGATCAGATGGCAAGGAAAACTGATGGTCAGACCCAGTAGGCCCAAACGAATAGTGAGGGTGTGCTGGGAACGACTGTCGGAGGCCCCTGTTCGGAACAATTTTAACTCTCTCCTCCGGGAGAGCTTTTCTCATGTCCCGGGGGGGGTGGTAGGGGACATGGAGTCTGAATAGACCCTGTTAAAAACCTCCATTGTGGAGGTTGCCAGGCATAGCTGTGGGCAAAAGCTTGTGGGTGCCTGTTGGGGCGGTAACCCAAGAACCCCTTGGTGGACACCAGTGGTGAGGGAGGCCGGCAAGCTGAAAAAAGAGGCCTTTAGGGACTGGATGGCCGGAAGGACTCCTGACTCAGCAGATAGGTACCAACAGGCGAAAAAGGTGGCAGTCACAACGGTGGCAGAAGCTAAATCCAGGGCGTGGGAGGAGTTTGGTGAAGCCATGGAAAAAGACTTTCGGTCGGCTTCAAGAAGTTTCTGGTCAACTGTCAACTGGCAACTTAGCAAGTACCGTTGTATTCCCTATGCACTTCAGCACCAGATGACGGTTAAGGTTTCCTTGATAAATACCTTAATTTGGAATGTCCAGTATTGTCATGACCAAACATGAAGCAACATTCATCGTCAAGAGACCTGGAGCGACTGATGGGTGAACTTTCCTGCTCCCTACTCCCTACAGTTTGGAACACTTAAAATGTCTAAAAACCTTGTGCAGTCCACTTTGCAGGGAATTACTAGGGTAATTGGAATGCACCTACTGTATCATGAAGCATTTTCAGCTAGCTAACATTATTTGTCATGTGTTAACAGGTGAGTCCAGATGTTGCTATCACTGTAATGTTGTTAGCATTGCTATCACTATTTGCCATTGTAGTAGTTGCCAAGCAACACTTGCTAGCCTAGCAAATGTAATGCTTATTTTAGACAACTAGTTGACACACCCATGATTACATCATGATGACCAGTAGCCATTTACCTAAAACTATGAAGGAGAGAAGAAAATGGAGGTGTATGCCTAAAGGTCAAGGATTCATAAGGGCTCTTTAACAGTGGCCCACATTTGGTCCTACTACTCCCCTGAATCCTGTATTTGGGCCAGCGTTGACACCGTTCACAGAGTGCTAGTGTCAGCAGTGACAGAAAGGGTGATGAGAAGGAGGTGGTGTGAGGTAGAGTGCATGTGGCCTCGCCTGCCCCTTCTCTCTCTCTCTTTCTCTTTCTCCCCCCTCGACGCTATTCAAAAGCGCACAATGGTTGACACCTGTGTCCTTTCAGAGCGGCCACTGTTATTGTTTATGCACTCGGTGCAGGGGAGGAAAAGGCCAGAGGTGCTGTGAAGCGGGCCAAAGCCATGCCCCCCTCTCTACCGCTCTCTTTTTCTCTCTCTCTCTCCCTCTCTAATTAAGTCTCCTCGCCCGTGTCCAAACTCATACCAAGGGTGTGTGTGATGCTGTCCCTCTGCTTCCCTGTTGGTGAAAACGACTGTTAGGTTCAGTTCAGCCTTCTTTCCTCAAATGTCCACACTGAAAACGGCAAACGAAAACGGCTGAAAACACTCAATTTACTTCATCCAAACTTGCCTTGACACATGGATAAAATGTATATAACACATGTATCAACATGTATCAAACATGTATCAACAGCGCAGCGTAGTCATGGGTGAGTTAACTATGGCAAGAAATTGTCATAAGAAGTCATTAGCTAAGCTAGCGAGTGTAGTTTGTCACATAGCACAATAGCTGTTAAGACAGCAATGCTAACAACATTTCAAATTAGGCTCATCTGTTCACATATTTATGATAAGTAACATTAGCTAGCTAAAACATGACACTAAATGCTTTAACAAAGTTATTCACAGCATCATAGAAAGATTAGCTAGGTAAAAAAAACCCTGCTAAAAATTCATTAACTAGCATATCTGGTCACCAGCAAAACCAGTGCTGTGTTTTGGATGCAAGGGAAGCTGTTACGCTGATCACCACCAAAATCAGCATGTGTTGTGTTCTAGATTGTAGTATTGTGTTCAACCAACATGACCATGCTAGGTGACCAACTAAACCACTATAAACTAGTATAATTTGGAACTCATATTGGTCCAAGCTGTTTTTTTAGCTGGGAAGCTAACTTAGCTTGCTGCCTTGTTGCCAAGCTAACTACTAAGCTAGCAAGCTACATTCGTTAGTTAGAAGAGTGAAAATAAACTAAATGTAAAGGTCAGTAAACTGACAAACAAGACATATATTTTAATTTATGAATTTATATAATTTATATAATGAATTTGTATAACCGTTTAAGCACAGTCACATCTATTTTTTTTTTTTTTAATTAAGGTGCCAGATGGAGTTCTTTGGAGGTTCCCTAAAGAACCTTACAATGGGTGTTTCTTTTGAAATGGCTCAATTGAAAGGTCATTTAGGGGACCAAAAAGGGTTTGTCTATGGCATCGCTCTAATGGCAGCTTTATTTTTAAGAAACTATGGTGCACCCCTTTCTCTCTGTCTCTCAGGATCAGAGAGCACGGGTGGTGGGGTGGGGGTTGAATGAATTCTTCTTTCTCTCTTTTTTCTCTCTCTCTCCTCCATAGAAGAGTGAAAAACCAATTAACAAAGGATAAGAAGTGAACCGTAAATACCCTCAACAAGGCCCAACAAGAACAAGAGCTCTCTCACTCTCTCTATCTCTCTCTCTCTTTCTTTCTCTCTCTCTCTCACACACACATGCTCTCAGTCTGCGTCTCTCCTCCCCTCCACCTCTCACAAAAAGAAGGCTCAGTGCTTACAAAGTGCCAATTAACACTGAGTGTTTGCCCCTCGCACCTCCCTCGCCGAGCCGCTGACAGCGATGGTGTTTGGGTTAATACCAAAGGCCCGCAAAGAATTATAAATCTCCTTCAGCTCCCCCCACCCCCAACAACACAGACTCACACACACATCCCCCCCTTGATCTTCTCCCTTTTCCTCCACAATCCCTTTATTTTGTTTCCAATGGGGTGGTTTTACAGTTCAGTGCACGTTCAAAGAGTGATATAAAATGACTTTCCAAAGAATGTTCGTTCGGAGACGGGAGAAAAGAGGCTTGCTCCGGGTTAGGGTAGAACCAGGGGTGGGGCAACAACACCAGGGAGAAAGTTCGGAGCAGACAGACAAGTGAGGCTTCCCTTAGTTGAGCACCACCATTTTGGTTTTGGGCGCATTGTGCTCATTCCTGCTTTGAGCTCATAGCCATCTGTGTGATGTTATTGACATTACCATCCCATGTTTCTGATGAAATGGTAAAGGGCAAGGAGTCAAACTTACTGAATTTCGTCCTTACCCCAAATACAAATCAATGAACCAAGACAGGTTTAGTGTCTGAAGTTTGATTTAAAAGTTTTGAAGTGGAGCTGTCAGGCTAACACGTAATGGAAGCTTATAGGTACCAGCTGACTAGCTAGTCCCATCTCCCCAAGATCATGGCACTATGTCCATCCTAACCCGGGCAACACTGGTGGAAGTAGGTCATTTGTAGCTGCGATTTAGCAAATAGAGCCCAGCAACAAGTGACATTTCGGCAGGGCAACAAACAAAATATTGAGCTGTAGTTTTCTCACCTTTATGCAAATGAATCTTAATAATTAGCTTCAACAAATTCCTAGGACAAATGGGACACATAGTTCTGAGGTCTTCGGTATGCTCACAGCTCAGAGGCAATGCTATTAACAGACAGACTTGTGCTGGCTCTAAGGTCATCTAATGTTGACCTGAGTAGTCACAGCTCTAGCTTTTGCATTAGCTCAGCTAAAGGGGGAGCTTCCAATACTATAACCTCCTCCTTATTTAACATGAAAACCTACTGTTTTAACATTGAGTGGCTAATTGTTTTCCCAGGTTTGATTAATGGAAACATGCTTTCCAGAATCCTTTAAATTGTCCTGCATGCACATTTGGTCAGACCACAAACATGAGTGTCTGCGCTGAACATCTTATAAAGCCAGGTATGTGCTCCTTTTCAGCTTTTTAATCTGTTAGCGGGGGTCTTTTGGAAGCTTTAACTTAAAGTTTGACAAATTTAGCAATAATAACTATAAAAATAAAACTTTCTTCAAATTTTGCGAGCACTAGTTGTACATAATTTGAGGCATTTGTACTTACAAGGTTTTAGGTATACATTTGCAATATCTGTTAGCTATGCTAGCCTCACAGCTCTAGATGTAAAGATAAAAGGCAAATTTCAGATGTCAAATGTCTTGGCTTTTCTGAGCTATCTTTTAACTTACTGCATGGAATCAGTGCCGGAGTGGATAATAGGGAGTCAAGAGAATTCCAGCTGGGCCCCCATCTTAATTGGTTCAGCACTATTTTGCGGATTGTAACTAAGTCTCATAAACTGGATAGAGATTAGATGAAGCTGAAGTTAGCTACTTATTTGCATTCCTTGTTCCTTAATCTTAATTATGAAGCAGTTACATTCAGACACATGTGCAGGTGCTAGCGTGTAACTATTGACTATTTAAGGTTGAATAGAAATTCAAATGAGAAGCTAACATCAGCCTCAAGAGATTAGCATATCAAACAAAGATGGTGTTAATTTGGTGCTGGCTAACACAAGACTTATTAAGACTCATTGCTCTTTTTTTGTATTACCACAGTAGCAATTTTCATACATTGTAGGAAGGTAGACAACAGTGGTAAGAACAGCAAAAAAAATCAAGATGGCATCGAGACGACAAGAATGAAAAGGTACTTAAGGAGCACGAAGACGTATCTGAGCAGATGGGCAGTAAGAAATGCTGACCTTAACTTACTTAACTAGCATTAGTTTGTAGCATATTGTTTGTAATGATTATGTCACATTTAAGACATAAAGCTTCTGCCGGTATTAATTTCAACATTAGCTAGTCACCTTGATTACTTTATCATAGAAATAATAAATATGGGTAAAGAATGATGAAAATGAAAATGTATGGTGTCTAGCAGGGTAAATACAATTTAAATTGGGTTGGGTTGGGCTGGTCAGCATCATGTAACTCCCAGTCCCACTCCAATGCACAAATACTGAATTGTTCCTTGTACTTGTTGCTTCTCTTGTTCTTTTTCCAAAATGCTACACCATATGCAAAACACTGAGCTTGAAAGCTCGCAAACTCAAGTGCATTCTGTCTGGAGAAGCTGAAGTGAGTGTGAGACACTGCTGGTTCAAATCGTTTATCAAAGGGCCAGCAGTGACACGGTTGTTTTTCCTCCCGTGCAAGTGCCCATAAATCAGGGTGCTGAATAAAGGAGCGGAAAAGGCGAAGGGTGAGAGGGGTTAAACCCTCAGAGATGCACGCACCCTCCTTTTCTGTCTGAGGAATCCTCCTGACCCCGAAAGCTGCTTCAGGATCAGTCATGCTGTCCAGTGTCTGGTGATAAAGATCACAAAACGACACTTCCGCGATAGCCGCAGATCCAATGGCACATTATTACCATGGCCTCGGCTAGGCCGAGACAACTGGATGACCCTGATTGTAATGATGGATTTGGAAAGTGGTGAAGCTTTACTGGCCATTAACCTGAAGCGTAACATGGGAACCCATGCAAATCACATTCAATCAAGTTGAACATAAAAAGCCTTGCCTTAGTTTGGTCTGACAGGAGCTTGGATACCATGAGATGTATGGCATTTCCACTAAAGCAACAAGTTGTATCGTTATTTATGTATTAGAGGAAAATAAGAGTGCAATTTGTACATTACCCATTGAAAGTGTGGGGACGTTATATTTGTTATGTTTAATTTTTACCGTTTTAATTAAGATTTCAAATAAGTAGGGGATGTATCTGGAAAGCTTTTGTTGCACTTAAAACATTTGATATAAAATAAATAGTTATGCTTCTAAAATCTGGTTAGTTAAGGCATGTTTAAAGCAGTGGTAAAAGAATGTCATTAATGTTTGTGGAAAATATTTTGATGGAAATGATTTACAAAAATGGAAGCAAATTGAATTTCTGTCTTCATATACAAGCAAGCAAGACAACATTTTTATGAAAACTTTTAATTGTGTTTAGCTTTTAACGTGGCAGCACAATTTTTGGATGAAAATGAAGCTGCACTTGTGCCGTTCTCACCCCCCCCTTTTCATCCATCATTGCTCACCAGCAGCTCAACAGAGTGACCACATTTCACACACACAGAGCCAACAATGAGTGTGTTTACATGCGCTATAATCAATAATCAGATTTCTGCAGGTATTCAAGTAGTCATATAAACAGCATATTCTGATTCCTTTGATTGGAAATCAGATTAAGAAATGCAATAATGAGCTGGATTTTAGCTCAGTAATCAGGTTTATCAGTGCTTGTAAACCCGTACTCTGATTTCTTTCAGTTTTCTCAGTCTGTGCATGTGCAAAAACAGCACCCAAGAGATGGCAATAAAACACTTGAAGTGATGCTGAAACCGAATACCTGCTTGACGCAATGAATAACTTGAATATTCCTCACCTTCTAGATGATTAATGTTTTTTGCTAAAGTGATACGTTAAAAAAATCTGCAGCATGCCATTTAAGTTTCATGTATACTTCATGTCTTCTTTGAGTTTATTGGCTGGTTGCAAAGCAGAAATCTGATTACTGCTTTACTTATGTAGAGTTTCCCCATGATCTGATTACACAAGTGGATGCAAATGTACTGAACCAATCACTGACAAGATCAAATTGTTCTGCAGTTATCAGAAGTGCCTGTGTACACACTCAGTGTTCTGCTTAATCTGATAAATTATGAGACTTTTTGTATTTACTTGGGAGTTATCTTTTACAACCTGCTGTTAAAAGAACATATTGTAATTAGTTTGGCTCAAAAAGGTTTTGTTTGTTTCCGCAAGGTAGGACCATTATTAATAATATCACTATTATTATTACTATTATTTCTAATATATATATATATATATATATATATATATATATATATATATATATATATATATATATATATATATATGTGTGTGTGTGTGTGTGTGTGTGTGTGTGTGTGTATATTAAATAAAAGAAACAGACAAGGAAAGACAGACAGAGAGATGGAAGCAGAGAGAAAGAATGAGATGAAAAAAAGAAAAAGAAAGAAAGAAAAGAAGAGGTGGGGGTGGGAGAAAGAGAGAGGGACTCCAAAGTAATTTGGGCAGTATAGAGGTTCAGGGGCTGAATGCAGGTCAGCCAGAGGACAAAAAGAAAGAGTATGAGAAAAGAGGGTGTGGGCAGTGTGGAGAGTGGACAGAGCTCGAATAACCTTGATTCCTATGTTTCAGCTTGGCAGCTTCATCTTACCTTTTCCTCTCCTGAGTCATTCTTCCCTTCACTCTTTTGCTCTTTTCATCACCTCCTCCTCTTTCCAACATGCTAAACATAAATCCAGTATCTTCTACGTTTTCTTATAATATGCAGAAACCAACAGGGGAGAGAATCCTTAGAGTAGCAAGAATGAATCTTGAACTTTCAGCCTTGTTTGCATGTGCAAATAGAAGATATTTCATTATGATTTGAATTGAATTAAAAGTTGTCATACTTATTTTACAGAAGGTTTTGAAATCAATTTCTTCAGTAATAACCCCAATAAAATTCATCAAATTCAAAATGAGTGAATATTTGCAAAAAACAATAAAGTTTTAATAAACAATAAATTTATCCATTTGAATATGAAATATCTTGTCTTTGTAGTGTATTCAATTGAAAATAGGTTGAAAAGGATTTGCAAATCATTGTATTCTGTTTTTATTTATGTTTCACACAACATCCCAACTTCATTGGAATTGGGGTTGTATTAAATTTCGTTGGAGAGACGTGTATAAAATGATCCTTATATATTGGCCCTGTGCAACTTCAGATAGAAAGGTGTATAACATCTAGAATTAAGTTATAATAAAATTAATGTTCAGAATTCACCATATTTGACAAGTAGAGGCTAAATCTCAAGGTAGATAACTTGACAAAAATGAATGTAAATAGAAAATTGCACAATATTATTAAACATTACATAACTTGTTCACATTTTGGTGACCAATTTATAGTTCATGAGAATATTTAATAACATATTTAATTAATAATGATAATATCTAGTAATAATAATGGAGTCAAAACTGATTACTATTATTTATTATTATCATTGTTATTTTTCTTTCAGTGTCAATAAAAGAGGAAGAAATATATACATTTAACAGACAATTACACTGAAGCCTCAATGACTAAATATCCATCCATCCATCCATCCATTTTCTAAGCCGCTTCTCCGTCAGGGTCGCGGGGGGAGCTGGAGCCTATCCCAGCAGTCATCGGGCGGAAGGCAGGATACACCCTGGACAGGTCGCCAGTCCATCGCAGGGCTGACTAAATATCATATTTTTCTAATTTGGTATGTCCACTCTTTGTTACAGCATCCATTCTTTTCACGAGACTCACTTTCAGTTTTTCATAGAAAATCTGCAGGGATACTTTCCCACACCTTCAAAGTTCAGTCTTAGAAGATGGTCCCACTTTCTGCTTCTCACGATCCAAATAATCTCAATCACATTCAGTGTGTGTGTCTATTCTGAGAACGTCAGCAGCTCTAATCTTTCTAAGGTAAGAAGGTTTTATCCCTTGTGTAGTGTTGATGTGTTTGTTACTCCGTGGTCTGGTGGGCCCACTGCATTATTGCTTTTTAAATCAACACAGCCATAACAATTTATGCAAAAATGCCAGATGATTGGGTTCTCCTGTAGCAGCTGTAGCAAGTCAGCAGCCTGTTCATTTTGTCCACCCGCACACACGCGCACACATATACAAACACATACACACACTGACACACACACAAAAAGCAGGCCATGTAGGAGGAGAAAAGAGTGAAGGATACAGCACCTTTTTATTCCCCATGGGTTCAGCCCAACACCACATGTGTAATATCAATGTGTGGGGGGTGAACAGTGTGAAGGCACTGAAAATGTGTTATTTTATAGGTTCTTCACAGAAAAGGGTAAAATATTAATAAATTGTTTTTTCTTTTGATAAACACTTAAAATGGGTCCTACAGACCCCAACACCACATAAGGGTTACATGTTATTTGTTTGTCCAATGGTAACTATATCTTTTAATAACTGCGTTATGCATTATGCCAGTGGATTATCTGATGTGTCTGCATAATTAAATTTGAATACTACAGCAAAATTTCCAAGGGTTAAAGTTATTATGCTATTTTAAATTTGCAAGTAGCTGCTGTGCTACCCGTGTGAATGTAAATGTGAATGCAAACTCAAAATGGGAAATCAGCTTTAGCTTAGAGCACATCAGTATGCATCACCATTCCCCTCCTGTCCAGCTACTGCTCACTAATAGCCTACACACTGAGCAATAATACAAAATAAGACGCCTCTACAGTCTAATTCAACCTCACTCATTGTACAGAATTGCCTTTCACAACTGCCCAGTGTTCCTGTCCAACTGATGGCAGTAAAATTGCTGTTTTTGTTCTGGAGATGGCAAAGCACACACACATTAACACACACTCACACAGACACACAGATGCAGCTTCAGTGGAAGCGATTATATCTAAGATTCTCCATCTGGGAGCGATTGCCTTAAAAGAAGAGTTTCAAAGCAGATGAAGATGACAGAGCAAAAAGTAATTGCACGGGATTCGCCAATCTGGTATCCTATGCACATCTTGTTTTCGTGGCCCTTGACCCGCTGTGTTCATACATTTATTCATGCATCCTCTCTGACTCGCACACAAAGCTGTTTCTCATATTGTTACACTGTCTCCCACAACACATAACTGCACTTAGTGCATGCTTGACGTAGAGTTTTATTCAGCAAGTGCCTCAATTACGATTCAAGTGCACTACACTCTTAAAAAGAAATGCTTCTTGGCTACTAGATACAGTTCTAGGAAAAACTTTTAATGGGTTTAGAGTGTTTACATGATGCAGCGGTTAATTAAACTTTAATATGGTTCTTCCCGCTCTCACATCTCCTTTACAAAACACAGTTCTTTAAAGAACCATCCATTGAAAGTTGACTCAGACGTGGCTCTTTAATGGGATTTCTCCTAAGAGTCCTATATGACACCTTAATTTGTATCTGGTACTGTTTATTTTGACAAATATTCTTTACAAAAATGGGTTCTTTGTAGTGACGGCTTAGAACAGTAGTCACCAGCCCTTCTTCCTCCAAAGTTTAGTCCCACTTGCATCTAAGGCTGTGTTCAGGCTGAAAGCAAGTTGGATTAGTTTCTCAAATCAAATCTTTTGAGATGACTGTTCACACTGTTATTTGCAAAGTGATCAGATCAGATTTGTGTGTTCAGACATCACTAACCTGTCTGTATAGGTTGCTGTGGAAACAATGTCAGCATCAGTAACTACGTAGCTACACTGGTGATGTGAACTTTAAACATGGCTGTAGGAGGTGCATCATCATATTGTGATGAATGGACCAACAGAAATGCCCCAAATTGGCTTGGAATAAAATCTCTTTAAATTACCTTAAATGGATAGTCAAGAACATTTTTGTGCTCTCCTATAAAGTCACCCTTGCAGAATACTGATTGACACACCTCTCAGCCGATCACAACCAAGTGTTCCTTCCTCCATCAAATGACCGGGCAGAACTCTTTAAAACAAACCTGCAGTGAGTCAATTAATCTAAACTGAGGAATGCAAAAAGCCTGAAACGTTATCCTGATCATCTGAGGGTACTGCTGTTTCTACCTCTTTCTTGAAGCTGAAAAAGTTTTGATCTAAATTCTGTGGAAGACCAAATGCACAAAAGCTCAATGTCAAAACTTGTAAGAGGCAGATTCAACCGAGTGCAGGGAAGCTTTAAAGAACAATTTATATCAATGATAAGTGTGGAAAACATTTTAAAGCTTTAAGAGCCTCCCCAATTAAGGTTCTAATCAAAGGCTTAACCTACAAGTGTATATCTAATCTGAGAAGAACTGAGAAAAGGTATTGACTGCTGCATAGTTGACCTTAGTTTATCTTTAGACTGAAGGCCTAAAGCAGGCCTGTCCAGTTCACCATTAATAAAATCTTGTGAGGAATCATTGTGATAGCCCTCCACTGAGTGTAAACCTTATGGACAAAAAACAAAAAACACATCAAATCACAGCAAATCTGAAACTGATGGACTGCAATGCTGCATACATTTTTTTGACGCTTGCTCTATTTTCTGCGGTGTGAAGGTCTCACTACGTTAAAATCACTTCCATTTTTAAAAATCTGAATAAATTGTACTTGCTGTGAATAGGCCTTTACATTAACTCTAAGGTAAGCCTAACTTTGTCTGGGTCACAGTACTTCACATGTTTATAATGTCTAACAATAAACAATCTTACAGAAAAATGTTAATCAGTGAATTAATAATAAGCTAATTAGCTTGTCTTAACTTTTCTTAACTTCCTCACATTCTATCCTCTGTAGTGTTTCATTAAATATTTCTGAAAGTCCTCAAATAGAAAGTGATGACACTTCCTTTGCATCTATCATTGTTCTGGTTAACTCTAGTGTTAGCTTTAGCATTAGCTCACTTGAAGGGGTGCGTTACATCACTAAAACCTCCTCTTTATTGGACATGAAAATTTGCTACTTAAACATTGAGTGGTTTTGACTAAAAGTACTAAACTCATAGAGCGAGTGGTTCTGTCCAGGAAAAACTCTAGTGTGAAAATGTCCAAAACTGGCCCATATTCATATTTTGTCAGTTCTCAAAAATGTATGCCTGCATTCAACATCTTGTAAAGCCAGTTTAATTTTGCATGAAAAATATTTGTAATTTGCTGTCCATGTCCTTGTACTCCATCTAAAGTATGTACTACTGAACTTTTTTGTCTGTCAGCACAAGTATTATGCTGTCTTTACATGTTGGTGGTAGGCATTTCCCAGCAAACTGGATACTACATTGTTTCCGAAGGAGCAGCAAGGCAGCATGCCACAGTGGTTTGAGGAATATTCCATCAAGAGTTAAATGTTCTCAACTTCTGCCTTTGACTGAGGCAAGTGGAATAAACTGGTCACTGCTTTTTTGGGAGCCATGGATGGACTGACTTTCCACCTTAAATGTACAATATACAGAGCCAAAGTTATCCATATCCATATTCTCCAATGATGCTGTCATCATGCCAACCTTTGCATGGCTTCATGTCACCATCGGCTGCATACCACTATGAGGCATGGAATAACTTTTTTCAACAATAACATGTAAACGCAGCAAGATGGACGCTATCAAGTAGCCTGAACTGAAAGTTTGACAGACATAACAACAATAACTATGTGAGGCAGGGCTTTCTTAGAATTTTGCAAACAGCTGTGGGAGCAATTAAGCTGATATAATAGAAGTGTTGAAACTTTTTGAGTGTCTTTCATTACTTCTAAGCTACATTAACCTCGTAGCCCCAAAGCAAAATTATCATTCTCAACCACTTTTGGATTAAGGGGACACAGTTCATTTTTATCTTTATCCATTCCTTTAACTGTAAAACCAATGTAATGCACAGCTTTTTGCTAAAAATCTGCCTGCATCAAACCTACCCAAACCCTGCAGCAAAACAGAGTGGATGGCGAAAGCTTGGCATATCACAGGTTATTTCCCGTAATTTGGCCTGACTGGACAGGACATAGCTGTGTTGCACAGCACAGTGGACACTGCCCCCCTCTTAGACATCGCCCCAAAGCCCATCTCTGAGCCCCCTCCAGGTCCTCTTTCTCCCTCCACGTCCCCCAGCTCTCCCTCCCCATCACAGCTTGCAGTGACCCATCCAGCACCACCCAGGGCCCACAACAGACACAGAGTGTGTGAAGAAGGTCAACAGTTCAGCCTGCAGCTCTGTGCCTGAGCGTTTTGCCTGATCTACAGTTGCCATTCAGGGCAGGTTCAAACACAGTGCAGAGATGGCACTAGCACCAGGGGGCGGGGAGTGAGGGGGGCAGAGAGACCCAGGACAAATTGAGAGAGGAAGAGGGAATGAGAAAGTGAGAGAGAGAGAGAGAGAGAGAGAGAGAGAGAGAGAGAGAGAAAGAGAGAGAGAGAGTGAGAAAGTGAGTGAGAGAGAGAGGAAGAGGGAATGAAAAAGTGAGTGAGAGAGAGAGTGAGAAAGTGAGTGAGAGAGAGAGAGAGAGAGAGAGAGAGAGAGAGTGAGAGAGAGAGAGAGAGAGAGAGTGAGAGAGAGAGAGAGAGAGAGAGAGAGAAAGAGAGAGAGAGAGTGAGAAAGTGAGTGAGAGAGAGAGGAAGAGGGAATGAAAAAGTGAGTGAGAGAGAGAGTGAGAAAGTGAGTGAGTGAGAGAGAGAGAGAGAGAGAGAGAGAGAGAGAGAGAGAGAGAGAGAGAGAGAGAGAGAGAGAGAGAGAGAGAGAGAGAGAGAGTGAGAGAGAGAGATCTGCTTGGTTGAACATTTGTAGATTAGGCACCAGTAACTGCTAGAGCCATGTTAAAGTAACACTCCCGCCTGTTTCAGCCTAATCTCTATCTGCTGCATCTGTACTGTATTGTCAGCTACATACGGGTCATCATTTCAGCCCATTCCCTTTTCTTATCCCTTTACTTAGATAAGAACAGAATCTTTTGAATCAAAATTCACTTAAAGCCTAAATGGACTATTATACCAAGCTAGTTCCAAAAAGTCCCACAGTAAAAACATGCCATTTAAAAAAAAACATTCAGACGTATCATGACAAGGATTATGTTATGACCTATTTAAGGCATTAATTGAGATAGTAATAAACTAAATATCTAGAAGATCATCATTTAGAGGCATCTTTCTTTTGAGGGGTTTCTTTTCCAAACCTTAACCCTTGGTCTGCTGAAGCATTAAGAGTTCCTTTTACTGGAACTAAGAGGTAGAGCTCCTGAAAAACAACACCACACCATAATCCCCCCTCCACCAAACTTTACACTTGGCACTATGCAGTCAGACAAGTACTGTTCTCCTGGCAACGACCAAACCCAGACTCGTTCATCGGATTGCCAGACAGAGAAGCGTGATTTGTCACTCCAGAGAACGTCTCCGCTGCACCACTGAGTTTAACACTTTGCATTGCGCTTGGTGATGTAAGGCTTGAATGCAACTGCTCAGACATGGAAACCCATTCCATGAAGCTCTCTGCGCTGTCCTTGAGCTAATCTGAAGGCCACATGAAGCTGCCAACCTCTATGCACTATGCGCCTCAGCATCCTCTGACCCTGCTCTGTTATTTTACGTGGCCGACCACTTTGTGGCTGAGTTGCTGTCGTTCCCAATCGCTTCCACTTTGTTATACCACTGACAGTGGACTGTGGAATATTTAGTGGTGAGGAAATTTCACAACTGAACTTGTTGCACAGGTGGCAGCCGATCACGGTCCCATGCTGGAATTCACTGAGCTCCTGAGAGCGACCCATTCTTACACAAATGTTTGTAGAAGCAGTCTGCAGGCCTAGGTGCTTAGTTTTATACACCTGTGGCCATGGAAGTGATTGGAACATCTAAATTAAATGATTTGGATGGGTGAGTGAATACTTTTGGAAATATAATGTATGTTTCCTGACTAAAGGTACTAAGATGTATACAACTGAGGGAACCACCCCAGTGATGACAGAGGTACTGCCCAGTGACAGTTTAGTACCTTTTTTCTGAGAATATATGGATCTGCTGATAGGGTCTTAGATGTTGAGAAGTTAAATATCTCTTCCTTCAAACCATTTAGTGCTCTTCTGCTTTTCTGCTGACTAATAAGCCCACAAAAGCTTTGTTTGCTTCCATTGTCTGTATGATTTTTGTTATGTTGCTTAGTGTTTGTCACCACATGATGACCTTCTTTGTGCCCCTGAGAAGAGGCCACAGATTCCAAAGCCTTCGGCATATTGTACTGATCTAGTATCACAAGAGATCTCTTGAGATGTATTCATTGTCTCAGTCTCAACTGAATGTTAGATCTAAAGTGTTATTTATCAAACCTAAAGACGTATAGTCTTTAAGATACAAGTAGAACTTGCTGAAAGAGTATTGTTTGGTCTGTGTGTGTGTGTGTGCGCGCATGCCGAAATCCAGAGCTAACAGCTCAGCAACTGTGAAAATACTTGAGTGAGAAAAAGGAGCAGCAGTACAGCAGATGTGAAAACTGGAGCACGGCCAACTCAAGCCCCTCTGTAGACCATGGCCTTCATCTCAGAAGAACACAAAGGAAAGGTGGGGGAGACAACGAGAGAGGGAGAAAAGATCAGCGAGAGGGAGAAGGAGAGGGAAAGGCTTTCATCTGCTTGTGCACTTTCCTCTGTTGTTCCAATACAGCCTGAGCATTCATTGCTGCTAAAGTCACAGTTCAGCTCTGAAACAGATCACTAATCCTAGATTAGACTTTTGTTAGCACTTCTTTAGCCTTTAACGATCAAAATCAAGATCAAGTACATCACTATTCTCATCCCATCCATGCACAAGTGCACAGTGGAAGGAAAAAACATTCTACACAAATGAATAAGACATTTAGAAAGTACAGTACAGGCCTGAAACTGTCACTGGGGCAGTGCCCCTCTTGTCACTGGGGTGGTACCCTCAAGGGTACATCTCAGTACCTTTAGTCAGGGACCATAAGTTGTATTGACTCCCCACACTGGGCTTCTATTTTACTGTCCTGTTTTAAAACATTTGGTTATCACTTTTCACCTGGGAAAAACATATTTAAGGTACACAATTAGACTTTAAAACCAGTGTCGTACCTTTGGGGTATGTGTTTTTACCTGAATGAAAAATTTACCTGCATAGAACTTTTATTTCTAACAGTGTAGCACAGTGTAGTTTGCAGTGCAACAGAACACAATGTGAAGTTAGTCATGTAATAAAAACAACACCCACATACAGCCCAATATTAACATAAGAACAACCAGCTAGTTAGCAAAGCACACATACAGGGGCTGCTATTATGTCAGCTGTGTGGAAATACAAATAGTCTAATTTTGCACACATTTGCACTATACGTGATGTTTCTGTTTTTTTGTGGAAGAGGTTGACTGTATGAAAAAGAGGCTGTTGTGTAGAGTAGTAGAGCATTTGAGGACTTGTTCATGCAGTCTGAGCATGGTGTGTTTAGATGAGGATCTTAAGTTTTTCCTTTAAAAATAGCTAATTAAGTTAATTAAGTTAAATTAAGAAACAAAAGAGAAGAAAAAAAGAAGTATCTGCCATAACTCAATACTCAGGTTTCAGTATAGATACTGGAAAAGAAAACTGATATTGTTTGTTTTAGCTAGATGAATAGATAGATAGATGAGTGGATGGGCAGAAAGACAGATGGATGGACAGTTTGGATAAATGGACAGACAGATGGTGGGATGGAAAGATGAATGGAGAGATGGAGGGAAAGATAGTTGGATGGATGAAGGACAAATGGATGGATGAATGGACAGACAGATGAATTAATGTATGGATGGCATGGATGGTTGGTAGAATGAAAGGAATGATGGACAGAGGGTGGATGGATCGATGAACTGAAAAACAGATGGATGGCTGGATAACGGATGATGGATGGATGGACAGGTGGATAAACAGACAGAGATGGATTTGGATGACAGGATGAATGAAAGAATGGATAGACAGACGAACGGAAGGATATACAGATGAATTATTGAATGGATGGATGGATGGATGGATGAATGGATGGATGGATGGATGAACAGATAAACAGAAAGATAGACGGCTGGATGGATGGATAAACAGTAAGACAGATGGGTGGATGGATGGATTTATAGATGGACAGATAAATGGATAGTCGGGTAAATGGACAGACATATGATTAAACAGATGGTGGGATGGACAGATGAATGGAGAGATGAAAGGATAGATAGTTGGATGGGTGACTGGATGAATAGAAGGATAGCTGGCTGGATGGATGGATGGATGGATGGATGGGTGAATGGACAGATGGATGAACTAATGGATGGATGGATGACCTGACAGACATTTGGATGGATGGTTGGTAACAGATTGATGGATAAATAGACAGAGATGGATTCATGGACAAAATGCAGGATGAATGAACGAATGAATGGAGAAGTGGATGGACAAATGGATGGACTGATGGATGGAATGGATGGTTGGAAGAATGAATGGATGGATGCATAGATGGATGGATGAATGGATGAGCTGACAGACAGTTGGAGGAATGGCTGGAAAACAGATTGATAGAGAGATGAATAAAAAGACAGATGGCTTTATGGACAAATGGCAGGATGAATGAACGAATGGATAGAGAGGTAGACAGACAGATGGATGGATGGATTGTTGGACAAGCAGTAATGGGTGCATGGATGGATGGATGGATGGATGGATGGATAGATGGATGGATAGATGGATAAATGGACAAACAGATCAATAAATAGGCAGATGAAAGGATGGATAAACTGACAGACAGTTGGAGAGATGGATGGATGGAGGATGGAATAACAAACAATCAGACAAGTATTGATGTTCCTTTCTCCAAAAATGCATATGCAGCACTGGGCTGTCAGGATTGGCCCACTGCCATCCTCCACCAATCAAAATTTTGGATGGGTGTTTGGCTGAAACAGGCCAGGGCAGATGGTCAGCAGACTCCATTCCAGACAGGCACTTCAGACTGGACTCCAGCAGGGGAGAGACACAGCCCTGCTACAGTGACTCTCCATGGCCAAGTGGAGCTCACCTCCACACCCTCCACCACCACCCAACCAGCTACATCACACAAAGTATGCCTGTGTGTGCACCACTGCCTTGTTTTTCCATCAACATTGGACTGTGAAACAGGTCACTGGCCATCCAACTGCACCTTCAGCTGTGTTTTCCAAAGAGCATGTGGGCATGTGTGTGTGTGTGTGTAAGGCTGCACTGCATGTCGCCTGGAAACCTGCTGTTCACAGTCTGATTATTTAAGTTTGACGGCTGATGAAAACTTCGTCACATGGACATAAGCATGGTCATAAACTATCATATCATTAACATTTTGCTGGGCACAGAGTTGTACTTTCCAATCTGCTTGTTGACTGACACAGTAATAGCTTATAGAAAAGCTCACTGACAGAAGCTCAGCTGGATAACTAAAGATAGCACTGAAAGCTTATGAAAAAATGTTAGCACATGTTTGGGCCAGTAAGTCCATGTTTCAGTAAAAACATGAGCTAAAAATATGTTCAAGTTGTCACACTGAAAGAAAAGATCGCCTGATTTCTTTAGTCCAGGTTTTAATTGGATCATGCTGCATTCAGCTTTGACTTGGTCAGACTGGGCCTGATGTTAGATAGCAATATACTTAAACATGCTTAAATAGTAAAAAGTCACTTATCTAATATCAGATCATCAGTGCTAAATGTAACATAGCCTCTCTACCTGAAGTACTGTAGTCTGAATGAGAGGAATTGAATATTCAGTCTCTCAATATAATTATTCACAACATTTAACATATTTTTACTGAAAAATGACCCAAACAGATGCTCACATTTCTAAAAGCGGTCAATAATATTCTCAGGAACCCATCTTAGGAGTCGTTTGAAGACACTTTCAGACTGTGATGTCTGTTACAGACTTATTCTGATGATAGCCATGAATGGTTATGATGGATTTTTCCGGAAGTGAATGTTCACTCAAATTCATATTATTGCATATACATGACTTAATGGTCTTCTGTCTTTGTAAGATGGTAAAGAAGACAAACTTGGACTCCTTGTTGCAAACTGCAAAGTTTCTTGTTAGAACATTAAGAGTTGTAAAGCAGCGGCTGCCTCTTGTGCGTGCTCTAAATACTGCAGTTTTTGTCTCAGCAATGCCATTCTCTTTCAGACAGAATATTTTTGGAGGAGAAGCCTTCGAGCAGCATCTGCGCTCTTCAAATGGACCAGATGTGCCTTTGGCTCCACGGCCAAGTCTTTTAGCAGCAGCGGAACAAGCCCGCTCCCTCCCCAGGGGAGACTCGCATAATAGAACAACTGTTTCAGGCAACAGGTAGCCCTCCCTCCTTCTCTGCACAGACACACACACACACACACACACACACACACACACACCTCCCTACTTCATAGGGTGAGACAAGCTGGAAGTCTTCTGAACAGAGTACTTTACCTGAACAAAGCAGCTTTACATATATAAATAAGAATAATCATCAGCTTTGTACAGAAGGCATTTAACGCTGACTCACAGTGCTATTTCAAATATGAGCTTTGCTAAGAGCAACGCTTGAGGTTCCTGGACCCATCACAGAGTTCACTGGTAGATTTAGCTTAGAAGATAAAAGATAGAAGATAGCAACTTTGGCTTTGGCAGGGTGGTACGTTTATACCAGGGATGGCAAGTCTTTTGTCCCAGCAGCTTTATGCTCTTAAAAACACACTTTTCTACTGTAGGGCCTAATAGTTCTGAGCACAGAGACTGACCATTCTTGTGCCATTTCCACGCTGACATGGTTCGACATGCTTACGAATTGTGCTCAGCGCGGTATTCTTTACAAGCGAAGCATGTTCAGGTCCACAGAAGCGTTCAGTACTATGATACAATGATGTAGCAACGATTGTGCCACCTCATCTCACCAAAACTTGTCACGGTCGTCCAGTACATGAAAGCACCAGAAGGTTGCCAGTTCAATCCCCAGGGCCGACAGCCCATGACCGAGGTATCCTTGAGCAAGACAGCTAACCCCCAATTCACCCTGGGTGCCATGCATTGGGCTGCCCACCGCTCCGGGCAAGTGTGCTCACTGCCTCCTAGTGTGTGTGTCTATTCACTAGTGTGTATGTGGTGTTTTACTTCACGGATGGGTTAAATGTGGAGGTGGAATTTCCCTGTTTGTGGGATTAATAAAGTATCACTTAATTGGGAGAGAGGAGTTGGTTAGCATTAACATAGATAGCATAGCTAACAGCTTTACTCACCACAAAACAGGTTCATTTCTGACTTATTGGAGCTGTACTGACGCAAGCTTATCTGATAATGATCTGAGAAGCAAAGTCGAGTGGCTGGTATTGGAAGGAAAGAAAGCTGAAATTAAACCTGTTGTGTGGCCTGTAGCCTCCTAGCTTGGCTAATGCTAATCAGTATCTACCTTTGCTTAGTTAAGTGCAGATCCAAACAGCACTGTTTTGATTCTGTCTGCACTACTGTTACAAATGTGCACAATAAAAACTCTTTCTCACGTTTGAGAGGGCAAAGTTGAATGACAGTCATTGCAGTGACAGAAAGCTGAACTTGAACCTGTTCTGTAGTCTTTTGAGCTTTAGGCTGCTGAGCTAGGCTACTGCTAGTGCAGTGTTTGTTAGCAGGCAGGCTAGGCTAACACTAATGAAATGTTAGCAGGCTAAGAGTTCCACACACGGTAGTACAGGCTTGCTTCTGGCTAACTGAACCTAAATTTAACAAACTAACAAACTTTGAAAAGCACAAAATTGAGTGACTGGTGTTGGAGTGACAGCCGGAATTGAATGTGATCTGTAGCATTTAGCCTGTTAGCCATCGCTGAGACACTTGTGTTTAGCATTCTGCAGCTTTTAGGTGCAAACCAGATGGACAAAGAAACCTGCTCTCACAAGTCCGTATTAAATGGCACAGTACGACCCTGAGAACTATTTGGCTTTATGGTGGAAAAGAGGCCTCAGGAGAACATAATTGGCCTCACTCTAGAATTTGCCTTCCTATCCTGGTAGCATTGCATGATGGGGACCCCTAGCTAGAAGGTGAGAATAAGCATATTTTAAGACGAATGGTTAAAAATATGCCAAAAACAGAATAAAATTTAATAAAAAGTTTTTCAGTGCTAAAAAAAGGTTTTAAAGTACATTCACATGATGTAAATGTTATTTAGCTATCAAAGTTTTTTTTCCCCTAAAAGCTATATTTTTAAATAATTTTTTTAAGAGTGCACCTCCTTTAAAATGCAACCCCATAGATCTGGCCCTGGCCAAGAATAGACAAAGTTATTTCATTACCTCTTCATAATAGATGCAGAACTCTCAGGGGAATGGATCTGGACAGAATTTATTCTTTAATTCATCCAGCTGGAATAGCATTGATTGGAATGTCTGATTCCCATCCTCTTGAAGATCAAGGGGAAATCTTAAGCTAGTCAACCAAAACAGTAAGGGTTATTGGCTTTTTTTTTTTCTTTTTTTTTTACAAAGACGTCACTCATTGGATCCAAACCAGCCTGGTTGTTTCCAGTGTCCATTATTTTTCCATTTCCATTAATATTTGAAAGGCATGCTTTTTCTTTTAAAATGAATAATACAAAACACTTGAGTAATAGGAATTGCTCAATTTAAGAGTTACTATTATCATTGACAAATCTGAAATATTCAGTAACTACTATAAATCATTATATCGTCGCTGTTAAAAGAAAACCATGTATCTCCATTTTTTGTTGATTTTTATTTTTCTATTTCATGCCAATACACGAGTTGTCATTAAGTTGTTTGACAATTTCACGATGAATGGACTGACAGAAATGATCTAAAATCACTTGGAGTAAAACCTACAGCAAACTGAACTGCTGTGGCTACACAGTCGTACATTTGGCAAATGAAAGCATCTATCTGCCATACCGTTTCCGTGTTCCTAGAGGACAGCATCTCTATTTCAAACTGGCTTCGTTGTTTTATTCATTCCTAATGACGAACCCTTCCAGATCCTTCTTACCTGGAGTGAATTATGCTTGTTAGCTTAAAAAGGCAGCCCAGTGCACTGCTGTGGCTAGCATAGTCATTGTATAAAAGAAAAGAATGCATGGTACAACTATCTGCTATACTTTTGTTGGAAGGCCTCTGTTGTTATTGCAATATTTTAAGCCAGTATGCCTGTAATAGTAATTCCTGATGTGGCCTTTACACTTTAACACAAATCTTTCCTCATTACGTCGGCTGAATTATTCTTGTTGCTTTACACAGGTAGGCCAGGCCAGGAGAAGCCCCAAGACAAACAGAGAGAGAGGAACAAAGGAGGTGAGAGGAAGCTTGAGTCCATGCTGACAGACCTCAACTCGTCTTTCAACCGGCTGTGTGTACAGCACTCTCCTTTCAAAGGCAAGCTAGAATGTACTGAATGAAAGGCAACACCGTTACAACACCATACAGCTCTTCAGGTCATCACCACCGGGTTTCAGGATTCGCTAAATCTGTTAGTCAATTCTGAAAAACAGCATAGATTCATACTGGAAACTTGTATGTCTTAAGCAAAATCACACAAGGCAGTGAACAAAGAACATCAGTGGATATCATTTCACTTGTGGCCCATTTATAACATCGGTGGATGGTCCATAGTCTGTTTTAACAAAGTCTTTCAGGGTTAATAACGTCTATGTGCAGCCAAAATCTGTTGTGAAAAGTTGATTTCTAACCTGGGTGTTTTGGGAACCCATCATTTTTAAAAGATGCATTTCCCTAAAATTTAGCCTGTAGCTTATAATCATTTACTACACTAATACCACTAATTTTACTAATGACAATAATGATTATAGTTCTGTGCGAATCAATTTACCGGAAATCTCACTAATTATACAAATATAAATTAATAGATTCTTACTTTAACATTTCTTTATTGAACCCCATTTTTTATACTTTTGTGTGTTTTTTAAAATAATCTGTGCCTGTGGAGTCTGTAGCACATTTGATTACTGAAATTGAAAAAGCATGTTGAAGTAATCTATTGTAATCTCCCTAATATTGCCACAAATTCGGTAAAAGGAGACTGTGTTGAAGAAATGGAGACTGTGTTTCCTGAACTTTTAAAGTGTTTTAAACTGTTAAAAATTGAGTGTTTAAAAGTGTTTTAAACTGTTAAACATGATCTGACTAGGAACTAGGAGTACTAGGAACACATTAAATACTTAAATATTTGTAAATATTCATTTTTTTACAATTTTATTTTTAAATAGTTTACTATTATTTGTATCTGACTTAAAATTTTGAACATCAAACAAAAAATTAACAATTGAAGTTGGCTGAACAACACAGTCTCGGATTCTGTTATATGAAAATATCTGATGTCCAGTGAATTTGAATTTGAAGTCAGACTGTTTACAAAATTAAAATAACAAATCTTATAACAAGTACAAAGGAATCTAAATCATTTTCAGGTGATTCTGGGTGGTGCAGATTGCCCATAATCACAACAATGGGTCTCATTCATCCACCATTCTTAAGAAGAAATGTCTTCTTAAAGCTCACACAGTTTTAATGTAGATTCTGAAATTCACTGATGTTTTCTTATTTTGGAATTTGTTCTTAGGTAAGAAGAGAAATTATACGCTCAAGAACACAAAGGTGCAAACAGTTCTGCGGGTTAAGAATCTGATGTAGACTTTTTCTTTACTTTCTCAATAACAATTTCAAGAAAAATTACGTAGGAAGACATTGCTGAATGAGGCCCAATGTGAGGTTGAGCCACAGCACTGTTTCTAGCAGAAATGACTATCTTTTGGACGCCTTTAAGTTCCTCTGCTGGTCGTCTTTTCAACTTTCATTTTCAACCTTAATAAAGCGTAGATTAAACACTATGAATGCAATTTCAACTTGATTCAATAGCTTATTGTATACTGGTAAGATTAATATATCTGTGGATAAATATGAATATCACAGAATTCCAGTGTTTTTCATTTTTACGTACCTGTCTGCCCACCCTGTGTTGGTCAGACATTGATTTCAGTTCTAAAAAAAATTCTTCCTGCATTCCAGTCTGAGGCCAGTTTTTCACTTTGTTTTTTCTTTCCCCCCTTTTTTTTGTTTTGGCTTCCTCCTACCAAACTGCAGGTCTTCAGTCAGAGTCTTGCTTTGACAGGTGAAGATCAACCAGAGCCATCGCTATTGGCCACCGTGTAGGCCTGAATGGCGAAGGTCAGAATGGGGTCACCGGCAGCTCCGTCATTCTATACCTATTCAATAACATGCCCATCCCCCGCCGGGTCAGAGGTCACACACAACATACCTTACCCTCTGGAAAGTTTTCCACAGCAGTGGCTCAGGATCACCAGATTCACAAAACAGCCAAATGACAACAAGGGCTTAAAAGTGCTGAAAAGGAAATTTAACGTGTCAACAAAAGAGATATTGCCTAGCTAAGCTGCTATGCGCTCTCCCTCTCGCCCTCTCTCTCTCCCTAGTGGAGATCAATTCAGTGTTGACTCCACATGTTTAATTTCATTGCCTAACAACTGAATCAATTGAACACAAGCCACATAACTTGGCCATAACTCTTAAAGGGATGTAATAGCACTCAGACATTCATTAGCAATTATCATAATGCCAGTTGTGCCTGTCACTGATGAAAAATTTCACTAGAGACAGTAAAGTATACTTAACGAGGCTGTACTAAACGCCAAGCTTTTAACTGCAATTAACACTTAATGCTTAGCACATGGGTGAAAGCACATCATTCTGCCAAACTACCTCATCTCACTGACCAGGTTTTACTGCAGCTGCAGGAAACCAACTGTGACCAACTATCCATATTTTTCAACAGCAAAGCTCTTATACAGAATACGATGATTTAATTTTTTAGTATTACTTACAAGGTCTTCAAACTCCAATCCTGGATGGCTGCAGCAATCAATATTTCAATTAACCCTTTAATTGTAAATCAATTCTTTTACATTTACACTTACATTCATGCCATTTAGCAGCAGCTCATATCCAGAGTGACTTACAAAAGTGTGTTGTTGTCCAGATACACTTAAGCTAAGATACTGCTTAAATAAGACATTATATAAGCACAATACAAGTGCAAGACTGGGGAAAGTGGAAAATTGTGTACATTTGACTTTTCACCCAACCATTCCTTTAACATGATATAATAGTGATGTTGTGTAATGTGAACAGCAGTATATCTGTATAGAGTAGAGATGTGAAAATTAATTAGTTACAGGGCTGTATTTAAAAAAGTCACAACAAATCTGTGAGCCAGAGAAAGCCTATGTTTATATATCATTTTAACTGACATTTTCTTATAATTCAAACTAGCTATTGTTTATCGCTGCTGTCTGACCAAAACCTTGTATCTGCAAAACGATAACTTTACAGGAGAAGCAAAAACTTCTTCACTTTTAATGTAAGTCAGTGGAACCAGACATTTTCCTAAGTAATTTTGGGTTGTTTCTTTTGGTCCAGTCATCATGAAATTTACATATAATATAAAAGACAGTAGGCATTTTCAGACTATGTCAAAAACTGAAATTGACAAAAATCAACAGGAAATTATAAGTAGTAGACCTTGAAATATTACATGAGTACTATATATGTAGATATATCGAAGATGTAGAAGATGGATAACAATATAGGGTACATTAGCTATCATCATCATCACCACCACCACTGTTGACTATTAAATCACTGTTAACTGATAACTGTTACATCTCTTTAATCCCAGGAAGGAAGTCTTTTATGTGCTTGATCTAGACACTGCATCTTTTCTTTGCTGCAAGTTCATTCATCTTAAACTGTGCAGTAAATTGATCTTGGGAACACTTTCTGAGCTGAACTGTTTACCTTGGTCACTAGTCTGTTTGGTGATATGAATGGTGTGGTAGAATTGGTGTCACCGCTGTCCTATAGATTGTTGTTGGGGGAGGGGTTACGAGTGCACGTTACATTGCAGTGCATGCTGGGGATTGTAGTGCAGTGCTCGTGAAACAGGCTAATATTAATCAAAAATTACAATTATTTTGGATAGGATTGTGTTGTGGGTCTAATACGGATCTTGTGTTTGACATATGGGGTGTAGATGATACACAACCAAGCACTATAAAATAGTTAGCTATCATGTTGAGTGAGGTGAGTGTAGTAGAAAGTGCTTGAACTTTATCCAAAACATTACCTGCATTTGCCTCAGATCTCCAACATGACATCGGTCTATATTTGACATCTCACAGGAAGACTTTGGTTAAAAAAACATCAAATTCCATCTTCTTTTTCCACCCCCCGCCCCATCCTCCACCCCACCCCCCCCAAACACTTTTCTGAGAAGTGTTTGAGAATTTCTCGAGGGAGATGGACGCAGATAATTGGTCGCAGATTTTTTTTCTTCACATGAAACAAAGAGATCTCCTATTTAGGCTGATGCAGCTGTCCCATTCACAGGCCCATGATGGTGAACCCTGCTAACTGGCCTCCAGCGCAGCCTCACCCTGCAGCCTCTCCTACTGACTGGAACTTCCCCTCAAACACAACCCCATTCACTGACCCAGCACAGGCTGTGGGTGCATCCCCTCCCCTGGTCCTGACCCTCTCCCACCCCCAGGATCCCTCCAGTTCAGTAGACCGCCCTAAGCTGTTATTAGTCCACCCTTTGATTTTGGGGCAGTCATCAATTAGAGGCCACTGAGGCCACTCCGAGAAGTGCACCTGTTGGACGAGCTGTGTTTCGATCAATGACCGTCACTGACAAGGGTCGTTTTAGCTTGATTATTTTGGCGGAGGCGTGACTTTCCTGCCAGGGTTCATGAGCCATTAGAGAATGGTTAAAGTTGATCCAATATGTTTAAGCTCCCAGGCTTTCGATAAAGAGGTTAAGATTGTTAAGAATAAAGTGAAGAGAGCAACTAACTTGCATGATGGATTCAAGTCTAATGCACTTTCACAATTTAGCTGAATACCTATTATTGTTGCTCTTGTATATTCAATAAAAAAATTCAATTCCACATATTTCTTAATTCAGTCATATGTTGTTGAACTTTATCCCTACCATAACCAACATTTCCTTTAATCTCTGATAATGTTATAGCCTGTTAACAAAATCTCCTCATTGGCACGAATATATTTTTTGGACTAATTGACTTAAACTAACAAAATTAACAAATCTTTGATCAAGAATTTCAATCAATCACTAATTTCAATCATATATTCATAAACCTTTCCTTAAATAAAATAATAAATATAATTAAATCATCTTTTCATAGCTGATTAATTGATGTATTTTTAACAAACTGACCTAAATTAAGTAATTAAACAATTTCTTATTTCAGTAACACATTCTCTGGGTTGTTCTATCCTGTAAAAGTGTTGAATCAACATCAAGCCATGGTCACCAGCCCTGATCTTGGAGATACAACTTCACAGTCTAATTCCAACCACACTCTGCCACACCTGCTCCTGCCAATTAGTATCCCCAGATGTCTTTGATTGGCAGAATTAGATGCAGTAGTTTTAAGTAAGGAGGGGCGAGTATTTAAGATGCAGGTTGGAGCAGGATCTTCAGGATCTTCAGGATGAGGGTTGGTGACCATTCATATAAATTAAAGTGGTTTCAAAGGATTCTAAACAAGCCCCTGTTCCAACTTCTTTGGAACGTGTTGCAGGCATCAAATTCAAAATGAGTGAATATTTGCAAAAAACAATAAAGTTTATCCATTTGAACATGAAATATCTTGTCTTTGTAGTGTATTCAATTGATTATAGGTTGAAAAGGATTTGCAAATCATTGTATTTTGTTTTTATTTATGTTTTACACAACATCCCAACTTCATTGGAATTGGGGTTGTACTATGTTTTGTTTCTACACTTCAAAACCACATTTTTAAAAGGGCAATAAGAATTTGAAAGGCTGTATATAGTGTGAAAATATCTTGCTTTTCTCATTGGGTGCAGGGTTCATGTTCTGGCAGGCCAACTTAAACATCCTAATGGGCCAGCTTTGGCTTGTGGGCCACACTTTGTGCAGCACTGCTGTATAAAAGGAAGAATGGAAATATATTTAATAAATGGTTAATTATATTATGAACCAACTATAGAACCAACTACCTCCCAGGTGCCACCGTTCCAGGCAATTTTGCTCATGGCCGTCTATTGTGTGTGTATGTCTACTATTGTGTATGCAGTGGTCAAAATGTGGACATAAAATTTCCCCATTGTGGGACTACTAAGGGTAACTTAACTAGTATATGACAGTTAAAACTTCATTGTACAAGCTGTTATAATTGTACATAAAATAACCAAATAAAGATTACCAATGTGACAAATGATATCAAATCTTGAATTTTAATCAACAACTAACCTTTGGATAAATTGATGTAAATTATTTAAATGAAACAGCCTTTGACCAAAATTGTATTTTTTTTTATCATGTGGCTACATTTGAACAAAACCATTTTTGAAATTTTTCATTTTTTGATAAAATCTGAAAAAACAGCTGCCCTTATTTTTCCCAGTTGGTATATCTGTGCTTTCATTGACAGCAATTATGACTGTACTTATTAACGTTTGTCCACGTTATAGAGGAATGTAAGCTACATCATGATATTTATTAAAACCTAATAAAAAAAATTCTGCTCTTTTCTTAGCCTTTCAGGGTGGGACGTGATCTTGAATTAAAAATACATATCTAAGGACAGCTTATTAAACCTTTGGTGGTTGATTGAGGTGAAATTCACCACTAACAAGAGTAAAACCCTGTAAAACCCTCCCTCGGATTCCTCTCCAAATCCATGCTCTCATCTGAAGTATAACAGAGGCAAAACCAGCTAGCTAGCGCAATGCTATTGTTAGCTAACAGAGCTGTTTCTCCTGTACGTTTACGGCATTTGGCTGACGCTCTTATCCAGAGCGACTTACTTTTTTGACTTATATTTGATCATTTTTTTTACACAAGTAGGCCAAGGTGGTGTTAGGAGTCTTGCCCAAGGACTCTTATTGGTATAGTGTAGGGTGTTTACCCAGGTGGGGATTGAACCCCAGTCTACAGTGTAGAAGGCAGAGGTGTTAACCACTACACTATCCCAACCACATGGTCTCCTGTAGGAGACCATGTTTATTTTTACATTTTTACATTTGTAATGTGTTCTCTGAAAATGCAACACATGTCTACAGGACCCACACCTTATTTGGAGTTTTCGAGCCATGCTAACTCAAGCTATATCCATCAGACAGTGTTGACGAGCGCACACTAGCCCCTTATTTTGAACTGCTATCACAAGGTGATAGAATCAGTTTCCCACCCTAATAAGTCCACATTCCCCTCACATTTAGCCCCAAATTTCTCATGGCTGATGTTCCCCAGATGTTCTCATTGCCAGCTCACATGTAGTTTGGTGAAATTAGCCTTTACACAGTGTGATGAATGGACCAATAGAAACAATCTGAAAAACGTGCATAGAAAAATGAAGAATGTTCTTCTTTCTTCTTCTGTAAAGTTACAATTGCAGAGATGCAAGGTTTTTGTCCAAGAGCAACAACTTATTCTTTGTAAGGCCTCATTTATGTAACCATATTTTACCCATCATGCCTTCCTACTGAAGCTTCTGAGTCTCTGACGCCTCCTGACATTCAGCCATCTTGAATTCTGTCTCTTCCATGACTCATGCTTTGTTTTACCGTGGCTGAGAGCAGAATTCATTGACATCTGACAGTATTCATGTCTAAATGCTCTGAAAATCACACAGGGAGGAAGTGGAGGGGAACTGGGGCAATACTCTGCCTCTGGAAACAGTTGAAAGTGGGCTAACACGTTTTCAGTGGGACTGCTTCCTGTGCTTTCTCCTGACTCTACCTTAATGGATTACATGTGTGGAAATGATATATAGCACCAGGAGAAAAGCGTCAGAGACTACATAGCAGCTACAAAGGAAAGATCGGTGCTCCACTGTTGAAAGTCCTGAAGAAACTGAGAGTGGAGCTCTGGAGTCTTTGGTGGGGGTGAAGTAAGAAGATGCAGAATGATCGCTCTAGCAGTCACAAACAGTCTCGCAGAGAGCGATGATGGCGTTGCCAGGCTCGGCAGTCTCTCGGGACCCTCTGGAAGCCAGGGGTCAACCACCCCTTTCCTGATGTGCCATATGTTAAAGGAATTCAGCAGTGCATTGTGGGAGTTGAACCCCCACAACTTTGAAATTACTAACACATACAGCTCCTGCTCTTTCAGTCAGTTCACTGCTCTCTCCAGAGCCACCTAAACCACTTCTTTTAGACTTGTTTGTCTCAAACAAAAGAAAGTTAAATCTCACTCTCTTGTGTTTGTGGTGAAGAGAAGAAGATTTAAGACACAAAAAACAGGGAATAAGACATTAGAAAAGATGTAAACTACTGAGTCAACTAGCCAGCATTGCAATGTCTTGGCACACTAACATTCTACAGTGTGAAAAACAGTAAAAATCAGAAAAATCTTTTATGGGAAGGCCAAACTTTTGATTATTAGAGTAGAACAAAAGGAAAACTCTCGTTAGCAAGGCTGATTAAAGTGAGGTCCCCAGGCCAATATTAGCCTATGAGGATGTTTCATGTGGATTGCCAGAAAGTTACCCTAATCCAGGGGTTCTACACATGCAGCTCTTTTACTGCAATGCAGCTCCACAGCAGAATTAGAATTTTAGGGTTAGCTGAAGCTTAAAGCAAAGTCTGAATTTTTGTTTATTTTATATATTTATAGAAATCAATTTTATATTTTAGCTTAAAGTAGCGCAAAACACGTACTGAGATATTTTCACAGCCAAGATGTTGTGGCTCCCAAGGTGGTTTGATTTTTGGTGAAAAGACAAAAAAGCTCTTCTTGACAACTCCCCCCTCTTCCAATGAGAGAACAAACATTTTAATACTACACAGGACTGTGCAAAAGTCAGAAATCATTCTTCATTTACTTGATTTCCAGTAAAGATGGCCATTAAATACAAAATAATTCTGACAAGATTAGATATAAGATAATCCATCTGCAAAGGGAAGGAGAATGTCAAAGGAAAATAGGTGAAAAAAGTGTTTCCAAGAAAGAAAGAAAGAGTTTCCAAAACTGGAGTTCAAAAAATTATTGAAAAATATAGGAAAAGACTGTGATGAAATATGTGAAATTACTGTGCAAGACCTGTTTACAGTCAGATTAACAGGGCTTTTAACATTGAAGAAAATCAAGCTCCACCCTTTCTTCCATTTTTAAAAAATCCACAGGTGTTTCTGTCCATCTTTCCGCTGTGAGAAAACAACTCAGCACTATGAGTCTAAAGGGATGTGTAGTTGTCAAGAAGCTTTCACTGAGAAAAGGAAACAGACAAAAAGAAGAATAGTTGCAAAACAAATAAGATGCTGATGTTTGCAGAACAAAGGACTGACCAGCGCAGAGTCCAGACCTCAACATCACGTTTAGAATTACTTGGCACCTGATTTGTGAGAAGCAGAAAATGCAACCAATTTCTAAGACTGAACTTTGGAGGTGTGAAAAAATATCCCTGCAGATTTCTTTGGAAAACTGATAGTGAGTCTCCTGAAAAGAACAGAAGTTATATAAAGGCAGAGGATAGCCTAAAGACTGCTTTTTCCTCTTCTTCTTCTTTCGGCTGCTCCCTTTAGGGGTCGCCACAGCGGATCATCTGCCTCCATCTTGCCCTATCCACTGCCTCCTCTACTTTTACACCAACCATCTCCATGTCCACCTTCACTACATCCATAAACCTTTTCTGAGGTCTACCTCTTCTCCTTCTACCCGGCAGCTCCATCTCCAACATTCTTTGACCAATATATCCACTATTCCTCCTCAATGTCCAAACCATCTCAACCTGGCCTCTCTGGCTTTATCTCCAAACTGCTCCACCTTCACTGTCCCCCTGATCTGCTCATTTCTAATCTTGACCATCCTTTTCACTCCCAACAAAAATCTCAGCATCTTCATCTCCGCCACCTCCAGCTCAGCCTCCTGTCTTTCAGACAGAGCCATAGTCTCCAAACCATACATCATAGCAGGACACACTACTGTGTTGTAAACCTTCCCTTTCATTCTTGCTGCTATCCTTCTGTCACACATCAGCCCTGACATCCGTCTCCACCCACTCGATCCTGCCTGCACCCTCTTCTTCACCTCTTTTCTACACTGTCCATTGCTCTGGATGGTTGACCCAAGATATTTGAAGTCATCCACCTTTATGACCTCTACTCCTTGCATTTTCACCTTTCCACCTGCCTCCCTCTCATTCACACACATGTATTCCGTCTTATCTCTACTGACCTTCATTCCTCTCCTCTCCAGTGCAAACCTCCACCTCTCCAGATTCTCTTCCACCTGCTCTCTACTCTCACCACAGATTACAATGTCATCTGCAAACATCATGGTCCATGGAGCCTCCTGCCTGACCCCATCTGTCAACCTTTCCATCACCATTGCAAACAAGAAGGGGCTCAAAGCTGATCCCTGATGTAACCCTACCTTCACCTTGAAACCATTTGTCACTCCAACTGCACACCTCACCACTGTCTCACTATCCTCATACATGTCCTGCACCACCCTAACATACTTTTCAGCTACACCTGACTTCCTCATACAGTAACACAGTTCCTGTCTTGGCACCCTATCATATGCCTTCTCTAGATCCACAAAGACACAATGTAGCTCCTTCTGACCTTCTCTGTACTTCTCTACCAACACTCTCAACGCAAAAATTGCATCTGTGGTACTCTTTCTGGGCATGAAACCAAACTGCTGCTCACTGATCTGAACCTCTCGCCTTAGGCTTGCTTAGTTGCTTCAACAACTCTTTCCCATACCTTCATGGTGGGGCTCATCAACTTTATACCTTTGTAGTTACTGCAGCTCTGAACATCACCCTTGTTCTTAAAAATGGGGACCAGTACACTGCTTCTCCACTCATCAGGCATCCTCTCACTCTCCAGGATTTTGTTAAACAACCTGGTTAAAAAGTCCACTGCCTTCTCTCCTAAACATCTCCATACCTCCACAGGTATGTCATCTGGACCAACTGCCTTTCCATTCTTCATCCTTTTTAAAGCTGCCCTCACTTCCACCTTACTAATTCTCTGCACTTCCTGATCCTCTCTCTCTCATTTTCCTCATTCATTAGCTCTTCAAAGTACTCCTTCCATCTACTCAACACTCTCTGTTCACTCATTGGTGGTTATCCCACTTTTTCTTAGCTGCCTTCTTCTTCTAAATACTCTCCTGGACTTCTTCATTCCACCACCAACTTTCCTTGTCTTCTTTCCTCTGACCAGACGAAACACCCAACACAGTTTGCCTTGCTACACTTTCCCATGGTACCACTTTACAATCTCCAATCTCCTTTAGGTGGCATCTCCTGCTAAGGATATAATCCACCTGTGTGCACCTCCCTCCACTCTTGTATGTCACCCTGTGCTCTTTCCTCTTCTGAAAATACATGTTCACCACAGCCATTTCCATTCTCTTTGCAAAATCTACAACCATGCGACCTTCCGCATTTCTGTCTTTCACACCATACATACCCAACACCTCTTCATCCCCTCTGTTCCCTTCACCAACATGTCACGACCGATCTGGTATGGCAATCATATTTGTGATCCGCATGATAGTTTAGCACAAGTTTTACGCCGGATGCCCTTCCTGACGCAACCCTCACCATTTATCCGGGCTTGGGACCGGCACCAGAAGTACACAATGTACACCCCTAATGGCTGGTTTCTAAAGACTTCATTTTCCTGATGCTGACAAATGAATAGCTTGTACTTAATGGCCGTTTTGTCTGGAAATTAAATAAATGGTGGGTGGAGTGCAAATTTTCCACAGTACTAATATATAAAATATAAATTCTTATCATCCTTTTAAAATTGTATTTTTTTATGTTTTAATAACAAAATATAGTGCCATCTTTAAAAAACAATTAAAACTATTTGAAGCCTACCATCTTTCCTTTTTAACTTGAACAGGGGGAAATATGAGTTTGGCTATGAAATATGGCCTATTCCAAATCAATCAACCAGTCAATCAATAAATGTGAATAAATAAAATGCTATGTTCTTTGCATGTACTTGTGTCCGACTTATACATGAACTCAAACTGACTGCTAATGGGCTCTAACAGATGAGGCAGGTTGAGATGCCTAAAACCACACTCATAGTTGAAATACTAATGATACTAATGATAAATACTGAAATAGTAATTCTGTGCAACTGAGTGGAAATTTTAAGTTATTCAAAAACTATCAGCATAGGAGCTGAAGTTTGTAGGAAGTGAAGATGCCATTCTTCTACATTCAAGACCTTTTGATCTAAAATAAAGTACTCCACAGTGTGGAAATGACTCGTCAGATGAGAATGACAGTATACTAAAAGCTACACTTAACATGTCTGTCTATCCAGACACTTTACCTCAGTGTGGCTTCTTTTCTCTGGAACTGTGTATATAGTGTGTATAGATCAGTGGCTACACCAGCAGTCGGGATTGGTTGACACCACAGAGATTCTCAGCGGTAGTATGCAGCATTTGTATGATGCATGCTGGGTATTGTAGTGAGAGAACACTGATGAAAATAATATGAAATTGTGAATTTTGTGAAAACAGTGAGGCTGAGGGATGTTGCCAGGAAAAACATACAACACACCAAATAACTAATTCCACTTTTAAGCCAATGCCCCTTTAACATCTCAGCATTCAAAAGACCAGCTGTTGCTGTTTTGTTTTCTCTTGCTTTTTCAAAAGAAAGTCTTTTTCTTTGTGACAAGCAGCCAAATGTCACAACAACAATGAAATATTTATGTTTTCATCATTCTAAAGACATTTCTTCCCCACAAAGAACTAAATACACATGCACCAACACACATACTCACCCTTAACCTCAGCAGTGTGGAAAATGAGCGTAAGCTGCCTGCACCCATTCTCACACCCACACAGATTCCTACTGGCCTGCTGAATTGTAGGTGCAGTGCACTGAGCGCAGGCTTTCAATGGGAAAACCAGGAAGCACAGCACACATCCTTTTGCTCTTTTACCCTGAAAATAGCACTATATATATATATATATATATATATATATATATATATATATATATATATATATATATATATATGGAGGCTTTTTGGGGTGCCTAGTTTCCATATATGGACCATGTATGGTCTGAGCAGTGAATCAAAATTTTGAACCATTAACAGGGTTTACATACTGCATCAAATTTAATTAATGTCAAAAAAATGATGAAAAGTTGGTTTCCCATTAAATGGACCCTTTAAAGCTTTCATCCTTGAGAGAGAGAGAGTAGAAAATCAAGCTGCTTCAGATCTAAAAGATCAACGGCTGTTTCTGTCCATCCATCTACTGTGAGAAGACAACTCATGGGTTTGAAAGAATGTGTAGCTGTCAAGAAGCCCTCACTGAGAAAATAACAATAGACAAGAAAATCAAACAAAGAAGCTTCCTGGTGTTCTCAGAACAAAGGACTGACCACCCCAGAGTCCAGATGGTGGACTACTTGACTTGAAGTTAATATAATATAAATGAATGAATATATATCCTTCCTTCTATATGTATTTTCCTTTTACTACTGTAAGCTACAATAAGTGACTATTTCAGAGATATAAAGTTTTGTTACGATAGAGATAATATAGAATACAATTTCATAATACAAATACCTTCATATTAAAGTTTGTGGATGTTTTATGGAAGAAATGCTGTGTACTTATTTAATATGTGGTAATATGTATGAAAGTACAGAAATTGTCCTATGTTTTGTGGAGATCATGAGCAAGGCTGGTGTATGTGGACAGTCTTCCAAATTTAGACCAGCTTTATCAAATCACATGCTGGTTTACAGAGATGTCACTGGTGTGAGGAGAGTAAGATCTTCAGCATTGAAACATCCACATTCCTGTCATTTAGCATTTGGGTCATGTGCTCGTAGCGACCGCATCGTTGTGTAAGCGCAATTATGTGGGCTACTTAGATAACTCAGTGGTTGCCAAATGTTATGACATTCGCCCAGTCCGAGAATCATTTGTATCTTAGCTTTAGTGCATGACTGAGTCTGGTTTAGTTCCACAGGTCAAGTCTAACTCTCATTTTATTGGGTTTTACTGTCTAAATGAAAACATGTTCACATTTACTGCAAGATCATGTTGGCATGTGCTCTTAAATATAATGGGGGTAACACTTTACAATACTGTTCCGTAGGTAATGAGTAACTTATCAGGAACTAAGCAGAAACTAATGAGTTGTGCTGCATTAACACTTAAATAACTACTCTTAACTTTCAAGGACCATTAGTAAACTACTCAGTAGGTAATAATAAACTAATGATTAGTGTAGTTCACTATTAACTAAACAATAACTCTCACAGAGAATTTCTTGGGAACTATGGTTTGTTAGAATAACTACTCATAAATTACTGATCAATTCAACATTAATTGCATAGCTGATTCTTACAAGGTTCTTGGTGAACTGTTTACTGAGATAGTGTATTCCAACAATTCTAACAGTAGTGAAATAGTGAAATACACTACACAGTGTGCATTCTCTGCAATATAATTGGTTACATCCGGCATTTCTATTCAGAGAAGCTGGTATCCTCAGAGAAGGCTGGGGGCATCACACCACACTGTACTGACTGATGTCCCTCATGTGTTTGTTTTGATCACAAACTTTAAAAGGCTAATGCACATCTTCATATTTGGCAGTGTAAACCAATCTGCACATCAGCCTACAAATGGGACAACTGCTAAAATACTACAGTGTTCACTAGACCAGTCTGCTGACCTCTCATCTTTAGAAAAGAAAACATCATGCTTTTCTGCTGAAGCATGTGTGCCAGTGTTTCTTCTGAACAGTAGTTTAAAGTCCTCTTGAGGGCAGGGTCAGTTGAAGAGAGGGTTCACAGAAATATCTGACTGTGTATGTTTCCTGCCCTCAAATTCACTTGGTTCTAAACATTACCAAGTGATTATGTAATTACTGTCTGTTAGATAATGAATGAGGTGTTGCTATTCTTCATTAGGAGTTGATGATGATCAGGAACAGTACAAAGTTAAACACAAGATAACTCATTAATGAACAAGGAGTTAATGATGATCAGGAACAATACAAAGTTAAACACAAGATAATTCATTATTAATGAACCTGTTGTTACTGTGTTCTTCATTAGGAGTTAATGATAATCTGTAACAGTATTATAAAGTGAAACACGTGGTAACTCACTATAAATGAACTAGGAGTTAATGATGATCTGGAACAGTATTATAATGTGAAATACATGGCAACTCATTATTAATGAACTAGGAGTTAATGATGATCTGGAACAGTATTATAATGTGAAATACATGGCAACTCATTATTAATGAACTAGGAGTTAATGATGATCTGGAACAGTATTATAATGTGAAATACATGGCAACTCATTATTAATGAACAAGGAGTTAATGATGATCAGGAACAATACAAAGTTAAACACAAGATAATTCATTATTAATGAACCTGTTGTTACTGTGTTCTTCATTAGGAGTTAATGATGATCTGGAACAGTATTATAATGTGAAATACATGGCAACTCATTATTAATGAACTAGGAGTTAATGATGATCTGGAACAGTATAAAGTGAAACAAATAGTAAGTCATCATTAATGAACTAGGAGTTAATGAAAATCAGGACCAGTATTATAAAGTGATATATGTTAAAAAATAAAAACCCCTGAAGAAATGATGTACCGCAGTCCAAAAAATCTCAATAAAGAAATTGGTAAAAAGTAAGAGTAAATAAGTTGTTTATTGAGTCCTTTTTATTTGTGAAGTTAGCTATCGATATCATTGAAAATAATACACTCAAACAAATCATGTTTGAAATCAAAACATGTCATTATTACTGAAGGAGGACATCTGAGAGCTGAGACTGATCACAGTGTAGTACATTAATTATACATCTTTCTTTTTCATATCTGAGGCACAGAGTTTTACTGCCTATTCGCATACACTCATAACATAAAATAAGCAGCAGCTTTAGGTTTAATAAAGCACTAAAATGTGTTTATAATTCTGAAGCAACACAGTAAAACAGACATTGTACAAGAAGACTGAACCTACTTAGCTCAAATTAGTTAGCAAGTCAGCTAACTGTGTCTCCTTCAGTAGTAATGACAGATTTTAATTTCATTTTAGCTAGCTAGCTAACTCAGGGATGTTTTCAAATTTAGACTGTTCACAAATAAAAAGGACTCAACAATGAACAACTAATTTACTTTTTTTTCCACATTTCTTTATTAATATTTTTTGTACTACAGTACATAATTTCTTTAGGGGATTTTATAATCCTTATTCTCATTAGCTCCTAGTTCATTAATAGTGAGTTACCATGTATTTCACTTTATAATACTGTTCCAGAACATCATTAACTCCTAGTTCATTATTTATGAGTTACCATGTTTTTCACTTTATAATATTTTTCCTGATCATCATTAGCTTCTAATGAAGAATAACAACACCTCATTGATTGTCTAACAGACAGTAATTACATAATTACTTGGTAATATTAAGAATCAAATTAATTTGAAGGCAAGACACATACACAGTCAAATATTTCTTTGAGCCCTCTCTTCAACTGACCCTGCCCTCAAATGGACTTTAAAGAAGAATTACTGTTCAGAAGAACACTGGCACAGATGCTCCTGCAAAAAGAATGGTGTTTTCTTTTCTAAAGATGAGAGGTCAGCAGACTGGTCTAGTGAACACTGTAGTATTTTAGCAGATGTCCCATTTGTAGGCTGATGTGCAGATTGGTTCACACTGTCAAATATGAAGATGTGCATTAGCCTTTTCAGGTTTGTGATCAAAACAAACACATGAGAGCTATTAATGTTTAATCGATAATTCATTTATGAGTAGTTATTCTAACAAACCATAGTTACTAAGTAATTCAGTAGTTATTGTTTAGTTAAAAATGAGCTACACCAATCATTCAACCGTTCACTATCACCTACTGAGTAGTTGATTAGTATGCCTTGAAAGTTAAAAGTACTTACTTAGGAATGAATGAAGAACTACTTATTTGTTCTTGCTTAGTTTCTGATTAGTTAATTATTAACTACACAATAATGTTGTAATGTGTTACTATAAAGGGTTCCTAAACGGCTCTGGGCTTGGACGTTTGAGCCTGCAGCATCAAAAAGAAAGCTTCCCAAAAGGTTCTTGGCTTGGAGGAACATGTTCTACAATCATAAAACTAAGGGTGCTTAAAAAGCTCTTGGCTTTCCTTAAAATTCAAAACACCCCTAAAACCACAGGTTCCTAAATTGACTTGGTCAGATGTTTCTGCACTCTCAAAAATAAAGGTTCCTTAATGGTTCTCAGTTTTGACAAACAGTTCTACACTCTTCACAATAAAAGTTCCTAAAAGGATCTTGGCTTGAATAAATGATTCCACACTCTTAAAAACAATAGGTTCCTAAATGATTCATCCCTTGGATGAATGGCTCTATGGTTTTATGTTCTATTTCTACATGCTTAAAAAACTGACATATGGGTTCTAGGAAAAATCTTTAATTGAGAACAGTTAGAGATTATGTTAATGTTCTTTAAACTTCAAAACTTCTTTGCAGAGTCACATCTCTTCTAGAAAATGTGTTTTTAAAGAACTGAAATGTTTGTAAGGGAACCAAAAGTGGTTCTTCCATGGCATTTCACCCATTTTAGCATCAAACCTTCATTGGTCTTTGAGTTTCACCATGACTCAGATGAGGTTTTAGCAAAGTTTTGGAATGAAGGTATGAAGCTTTCCACTGATAAGAGAGTCCAAATAGCTGGAGCTGGAGAAGATGAGTTCAAAACAAGACTAAAGACCAACTTTCAATATTAATAAAGCTTCACCTTTAATAAACTATGTTCTGCCTTCTCCACTCCAGTGGACTCAAAACTGTAGAGAAAAGTAAAGAAAGCAAAAACACTGCAAAGCCATAAGGCAAAGACACCTTAAAGACTTTAAGTTTCTTTTAATGTTCTAAATGCTTTGAAGCAAGTTGTAAGCGACTGGCAACTTAACACACGTTTTTTCCCTTGTGGCACTAAAAAGATGCTGATTTATGAGGACTGGAGTGCTTACATGTTAATCCAAAATATGAAAGTGAAATGAAAATGTAAAGAGTGGAAAGGAGAAAGTGCATATGCAAAACCGTCCTTGGGCGAAAAATTCAAGAAGAATTTATGAGGTGTTGCTGGAGGGATTAAGTGGACCATGCTGTCTTATTTATTTATCCCTGTGTTTGCTTTGGTTTGTGCTTCTTTGTATTTTTCACATATGCGTGCAGGCCATGTGATGTGTATGGATTTAGAGTGTGTGAACTTTCAGCATTTTTCTTACGTCTCGGCTTAGAAGAGGCTGGAGCAGCGAAAATCACTAATGAAATTTTTGACTCTGTTTTACATTATGCAGCCTTGGCTACAAGATTCCATATTCAAGATGTCTTTATTATCCTTTATGCAAAGCAAGCAAGTGTACTGGAAAACTACATATATGTTTCTCTCAGATAAAGACAAGAACAACAATAAAATATGCATATATTTTATATTTCACAAAATACAGCTATAAACACTATATACAGATCATATACAGGCTACATACTCTTATAGACACTATATACAGATCGTATACAGGCTACATACTCTTATAGACACTATATACAGATCATATACAGGCTACATACTCTTATAGACACTATATACAGATCGTATACAGGCTACATACTCTTATAGACACTATATACAGATCATATACAGGCTACATACTCTTATAGACACTATATACAGATCGTATACAGGCTACATACACATACACTTTATATACAAATAATACACAGGATACATAAACTTATACACAATATATACAGATTATATACAGGCTACATACACTTAAACACAATATATACTGAACATATACAGGCTACATACACCTATGCACACTATATACAGATAATATACAGACTACATACACTTATACACAATATATACAGATCATATACAGGCTATATACACCTATGCACACTATATACAGATAGTATACAGGCTATATACACCTATACACACTGTATACAGATAATATACAGCCAATAGACACCTATACACACTATATTCAGATAATGTACAGGCCATATCCCCTTATACACACTGTACGGAGTTAATACACAGGCTACATACACTTAAACACGACATACAGATCATATATAGGCAACATACACTTATACACACTATATACAGAGCATATATAGGCTATATACACCTATACACACTATATACAGATAATAATAATTTAATAAGAAAAACAGAGCTGTATTTAGACTATGACGCCAGCTAATTGACGTTCACTTAGTTCCTGTCTTGTCTCTTAGGTCCCGGGACCATGCCACTGAAGAGCTTTGGTTGAGGGTTTGCCCGCGTGTTTCAAATTACTGTGCGGGTGCGGGGAGGATTTTATACGTCTATCAGGTGGTATCAGGGGTGAACCCTAAAATCTGACAAATTGCTGAAAATTGCAGACATGCACTCGTTCCTGTTTGGACGCTTTCACAACATCTGGTTGTGATTTTGGCACAAAGGATCCTCTGCGGAGCACTCAACACCCCCCACCCACCCCCCACCCACAACACCCGCACCCCCCTCCCCTTTTTCCCCCTACCCGGAGCTTTGCCACATTTTCTCCTTGACTTAAAAAGACTAGAAGATGGATGGTCGCTTTTTCTCTTTTTTTATCGCTCTTTGTCACTCTCTCTCTATATCTGTCTCTCGCTTTATCTTAGCCTCTTTCTTTATATCTGTTCTCTGTCTATCTATCTATCTATCTATCTATCTATCTATCTATCTATCTAAGAAAGGATGCTTGGCAGATGTCCTCCTTTGAGGAGTCCTTCATGCTCTCTTTAGCCTGCTGTGGAGCTGCAGTTGATTTTAACTCCTTAAACTCCAGTTTGATTATTATTATTATTTTTTGCTACACAGAAAACAGGAAAATTGCAGAGAAAAATTCAGAAAACAACAAATTTGCAAATATAGCCTACACAGTAGACTCTCCACTCAAATACATGACCATAGTTACGGTTATGACCAACTTGTATGTCCTGCATCGAGTGTGCAAACCCATTAAGAGTTGAATTCACATGACTAAAATGCTTATCATTGGTTTAATCGGTTGGCTTTAAAAAGTCAGCTTATTGTTCTGTGTTTATTTCTTATTAATGTAGAACCATAAAACTTTGCAGCATCATAGAACCTTTACCCAAATAGATGTCTCAACATAGGAACCGAGTCATTCCACTTGCTTTGCAAATCTTTACAATGACTTAATTAGATTGTTTTACTGCTATCGTTTAAATTGTTTATACATGTGATTTAGTGAATGTTTTACTTTGTTTAGGCTGTTCATTACTTTGTGTGATTTCTCTTAAATCATGGTCTTTACATATCAAAATGAACGTGACCACACTGTAACATCATAATATTAAAGAAGAATGGATTAAAAGTGGGTCCCAAAGTGTTAAATGACAACACTGGAACTACTATGTGAGGTATGCAGTTGTCTAGTTATTGAGGACCCTGTAGACAAATGCAACAGCATAAGGGTGTTGTGCATTTCAAAAGACCTCCCAGTTCAGAGACTTAAAACAGAGCAGATAAAAGATGCGCAAATAGATTTGGCGTGGTTGGCGGCACATTGGCCCATACTCTAATGATTAGTGCTTCAAAAGGCCCAGACACCACTGACAGGCTGATGGAGGCTGCACGGCTCTGCATGGCCCTCTGGGCATTAGGCTCCACGGCTGATTATGTGACTTATGTACCCACCAGATGACTCCATGTTTGTGTTTCTGCATTCTAATCGTAGCTCTCAGTGCTGCCTGCACTCACACTCTACTCAGCCACTTTATTCAAAGTATAAAGTAAAAAGTTTGCTTTTAGCAATGCAACATACAAATGTCTAATTTTACAAATGATTACATTTCATACAGTGTCAGAAACAACATAAGCAAGTATATTTGAGTCTACTTTAAGGAAAGTGTGGCAAACCAGGCCTTTATTTCGGGACATTAAATAAACTCTGCTGAAGACAAGGCCATTTTATATTAAACATCTAAACATATCAAACATCTAAAGCCATTCCATGTTTGATTAGAATCCAGACATTAGTAGCTGTTTTACCTTGTAGTATGTAGTAGCTTTACAGTGGCTCCTTCAGTAAAGAATCCTGGCATAGAGCTGCTGATGCTTTCCCTTTCAAAGTGAAATGGACTTGAAAATAAAATTGTTTCCCACCGCTTTAAATGAAAACATCACTAGTTGATTCCACTGTCATGTCTTAAGTAAGTAAATATGGGTAAGTAAGCAAATATGGGAGGTCTTTAGTCTAGCCAACCAAACATACATCTAACTGATATGTATTTGCTCATCGAATACATTTAGTGTGAGGTGGGGAAATGTATATGTCAAAATGTATACATTTTTCAATGAACTTTAACTACTGAGTATATGGATTATTATTATATATGTATTACCAGAATGTACCACTCAGGGCCTTCTAGACCTTCAGAGAATTATCTAGGTAGTATCTAGGTAGATACAGCCCAGGGAGCTTTCACATTGAATAGAACTTTGGGAGCTAGACAGAAGGTTTTACTGTTATACAGATGAACTATTAACATAAATAGTAAGTGACTGTGAAATTATCTAATTGTATCTTGATCTCCAATGGTTGGGATCAGGTTTGCAAGAGAAAACATTACTCTAGACCTTCCACAAGTACTAGATATGCCACTGACTGTAAATGTGGGAGGTAGTCTAAGGTTTCAGTAAGTTGTTAGAAATGAAAAACAATGGTAGCTCATGTCAGGACTGAAAAAGTCATGGTTATTGGCTGTTACAAGCTTCAAATAAAACATTTTATGTCTTTTTCCAGCTTCAAATGGCAGTGGTCAAGTTACAACATCAAAAACAGTTATGTGCACCACCATTAGCTTAATGCTAACATACTACTTCAAATACCATAGAGGAGCTACCAGAAATTGCTATTGTCATAGAGTTCTCTCTCTGTTTTTTTAACGGGGTTTTGACATTAATGCCGCAAAATGAAAGCCTAGCTCTGATAGTCATGGTTCGCCACTGCATATGACCAAACCACAAGTGCGGTCAGCCAATTCCTATGCACCATTCTGAAAGTTTTGCAATGCAGTCACCAGCAGAATTTGAGGGAAGTGAGAAAGAGCAAAGCTATGAAAAGCTGCTAATGTAGAAAAGTCCTCTAGGAATGAAATCATGTCCATCTTTTGATGAATGCTAGTCAAAAGTTAGCCCCAAGGACACAATGATTTAACATCACTCAACTTTCCCCATCGACGAACGGCAAGAGGAGCAGGACACAAGGCCAAAACCCTCTCTCACAGCCCCAGTGCCGTCTGGCCCAGTCTTTCCAACACAGCTGCTATGCTTCTCAGGTTTCAGATTCCATCATCCAGTTTCCTGCCCTCAACCTCAACAAGCTACCAAACCCCTCAACAGGCTACACCATTACACCCCCACCTTCACATACCAATTACAGAGCCATGATGTCACTCATGCACTCTGTTTGCCTTCATTTTTGCACTTCTGTTGTTTGTTAAATAATAACAGGTGCAAGAGCTCATGAGTTTTTCCTCTCATCTCGTTTCTGTCACATCTGCTTCAGTTTGGTCGACCTCTCCCGAGTGTTTGTTCATGTGTTTGCCCTTTTTCTTCTGTCCATCGTCTCTGCAAAGGGCAATGGTAAGACTTTGATGCCTCTGACCTGTACATTCTGGACTTCCAGAGATATGAGCATTTACTATGAAGCGCATGTAACATGAATAGATTTAATGGTTATGATGGCCTAATAGATTAAAATACGCTAACTATGCATAACTAGTATGATAACAATGTAGTAGGTAAAAACATTTAGCTAAAGAACATAGCTAATGTTCATGATGACTGGACAATGCATCTGGGGGTTTCATGCTGTACTTGGTTTTGGAGGACCAAGGCACCCTTTTCTACTGTTTTCAATGGGAAAGATGCTTTTGCTCATTGTTTTTAGCACACAGGGCTCCCCATATTTTATGTACCCTGCATAGCTTTATGAAGAGTGCTCCAGGCATCCTGAGCTGGAAAATGTTCAAGTTAAAATAATCAAGTATCCAATGTAATGAGTCTTTTCAGTTATATTAGATCAAAGTAAAGGTGGACCTTCAGTGACAGTAATGGAGAGAAGGCTAGAAGTTAGAGTCACTACGGTAACCATGCTTTTGGTAGAAGCTAGTTTAGCTTTGAGGGAAGGTTTTGCTACAGTGGTCCAGCAGCAGTAATGAAATTTTCTGCCTTCACATATCATGTGTAAGTAGCTAGTTAGCAGAGCTTACTGACCCAAATACAACACTGACTTGAAGACGCACAACCCAAAGAAGTGCTCCCAACCAAGAAAAACAAAGACCCTTGCCTTTTCCACCTTTAGAAAAACACAGCAAGCCTTCACAAGCAATTTTTAGCAAAGTACCAGGTAAAAATTTCTATTCAAGATTCAAATAACCAATTCCACTCATGTCTGCCTGTCAGAAATGTGAGCTAGAGGTAGATTTTATTCAGATATTATTTAGATATGATTTGTATGGTTAAGGAATCATTATGAATGAATTATTGACTATTCTGGGATATGCTGTACATGAATTATCAGGAATTATTCATTTACAGCATGTGCCATTAATGTTTTGTGAAATTAATTTATGCTTAAGTAGCTGGTAATAATGAATTTTATTGATCAAATTTGAATATTTTCATGTGTATTCTGACTGAACAGTGCAATTTTAAGAGCCAAGAGTTTCAAGTTCCAAATTTTAGTCTGGGCCCTGTTTCCACTTGACATTTGATTCTGCCGAAGGTCATAGTTAGATTCACATAATTTCAGCATTAAATTAGAAACTTCTAGAAGCCATCAGTTCTGACAATTACTTCACTGGCAACCAATCAGGCTTCAGTTAGTTCAAATACTTATTGTATCTGGAGGTGGGTGACATAACCCCTTTCAATCACTATTTTCACATACAGTAAGAAAATGAGCAAGAATTTGTTTGCTTTCAAAATAGTAGTTGATATCTTGTGAGCTAGTTTAACGAACAGTTTGGTTCCGGGTATCTCCTTAATGTACCAAGGCACAGTCAATTGATTTAACATTTGATTTAACACAATAAATTATTAATTACACAAAACAGGTATTGGATGATAACTACACATTATACATTATATATATATATATATATATATATATATATATATATATATATATATATATATATATATATATATAATTTATTAATATGATTTGTTGTTATTTTTCCTCTTAGCAAATAGAAACTCACTGTCTGGATAAACAGCTTTTTTATTCACATTTTCCTAATGTGCCTAGCAAAGTACTGTATCTCTTTATCATCTCACACTCAAACACCGGAGACTCAACTTCATGTCTTGGCTTACATGCATTTCTGTCTCTAAAAAGTAAATCGTGATTAACCCCTTAAATGACCAGAGCACCAAAGTTTTATTACACACTTCTATAACCCAAGAATAGCTCAGCCAGTTTGCACTGAAGTCCTTGTAGTTACTGAATAATAAGCGTTAGATTTTAAGCCTGAGATTTTAAGGAGTTCAATCATTGAATATTTGCCTCAAACCATGTCAAGCTATTAAGTAGTCTTGAAAACATGTGTGTGTGTGTGATTTCTGACATTGTAATCTATGAAAACAAAGGGCAAAATGCTGCCTAATGTTTTAGCTACTATCAGCTATACATATACATATGACATACAGTGTCAGAAGAAGCTACATAAGCAAGTCTTTTAAAAGTGGACCAAATCTGATCTTTTTCCTCAAATGTGAGAGATGTGTTATCTGTGTGACAGTTTGAACAGCAAAAATGCACTAAAACTGACATGTTCAGATACTTTGATGTGTGATCCTGAAATCTGATATGCAGCAGTACAACTCAGTCTGAACAGCCAGATCGGAATTCATGTGACTTATGCCAGTCTAACTGGACATTCGCACTGCTGAGAAGGAAAGATGGACTCCAACAGTGAGTTAGGACTTCAGTGGTGGGATAGTGCACTGTTAAAAATAAAGGTACCATGCAGGTACATTATTCATTCATCAAGGTAGATCAACTTAAACTTAGAAAATATAATTTCAGTGGATTCTGGTACAGTTACATTCCCTGACTAAAGTTACTGAGATGGACCCTTGAGACCCCAGTGACAGGGTCGTACCTTGCGTACCTTGAGTGTGGAGTAACAGACCTCATAAACATCTGGGGGGATGTTTCTGTACAAACAAAATTAGAAGGCACTTATCACAACCACTCAGTGTTCGAAGAGATTTTCAAGAAATGGCCGTATGCTGCCATAGGAGATTGTGTCTGTAGTGACAAAGGAAAGTTAGAAGTCTAAAAGTAAAGTGTAAAGAAACCAAGGGCACGAGCCAAGGAAGTGGCAGTGCCCGAATAATGTGTCCTTTAATGTATTCTAGATGATAAGCCAAGCTGTCAGCCATTGTAACTTCTTGATAGCTAGTGTGATGCTGGCAAAGGTGAAACTGAGATTTAGGCCACTTTTGCCTGCTGTGTGAACGTAGCCCCAGAAGTCACATAACAACTCGATGCAATTTAAGGCAAGTGCATTATGATTTAGGTATGCAACTCACACCGCGCTTACAGATGAGCATAAGCTCTATTACCTGTTAGCTACATTAGCCTCTTGGCTCCAGTGCAAAACTAATGAAGTAAACTTCAGACACGTCCTGGCTGACCAACTACATTTGGGGTAGGGAAGGAAAACTGCAAATTTCATTGAAAACTTCACTTTAAGCAGCTTTGGGTGACGCCCTGCTCATGGAAAGACACTTGACCTTCAGTACATCAGCATCTCATGTTGGCCTCCCAGGGTTTGGCCCAGGAACTCTTCGCTACCACTGTGCTCCAGTTCCTCAGACAAATCTCAAACCTATAGATCCATTGATCCTTGTAAGTGATCCTTGAAAGAGCCTTATAAGGCTGCAGAGTTTTATAGCCTGAGAGAAACACATGAGGAATTAGCTGGCATTGTTGCAAATGCTGTTGTGCAGCTGTGCTCTCCACATTCCACTCAGCAGCAAACAGCGCCATACACGTTTCCATTCTCATCACAGCACAAACGCACAGACACAACAATAGCAGAGCTGTTCTCCAGAGAGAGAGAGAGAGAACGAGAGAGAGAGAGAGAGAGAGAGAGAGAGAGAGAGAGAGAGAGAGAGATCCACCCTACACCTGCTGTGTGCAGTCAGAGTGAGCAACAACTGGAGATACAGTGTAGTTGTGTGTATGTATGCTAACTTTCAGGGTGTGGATGACACACATCCATTTGTACTGCACCAAAAGTCAGAGCCCACCCGTCATTTCTTTACTTTTGAGTCAGAACAGTGAAGTTATTTATTTTTCAGCACCAGGGAAAAAGGAGAAAACACTTATTTATCAGAACATTACACCTCAACAATTATGTAAAATCTTATTTTTTAGTATTTAGCATGTCCATATTTTGCCTTTTTAACAGCTTCCATTCTATTCAGCACACTTGCTGTCAGTCTCTCATGAAATCTGAAGCGATATTTTTCCAGACCTCCAGTTCAGTATTTGGCTATATTTTCTGCTTCTCACGATCGAAGTGATGGCAAACACATTCAGTGATGTTGAGTTCTGGACTCTGGGATGGACAGTCCATCTCGTGGTGAAAGAATGGAAAGAAAGATTGATGTGATTTTTTTCTGTGTGTGTGTGTGTGTGTTGGGGTGGGGGGGGTGTAAATGATCCCAGCTCATGTTAACTCCTCCTGAAAACCAGGTTGTCGCCAGGGGGCTTTGGATGATTCCATTCTTCTCTCAGAGAGAGATATGGAAAAAATGCATGGGGCAAGGCAAAGATTACTGTCCATGAGTGGCCCAAAGCCAGTGGTGCCAGCATGCTGCAATCTGGACCTTTTACATTTGGAAAATATGATAGTCATGTCTTCTGGTGTGGCCACTCTGACACTGTTAAGTCACCTTATGTCTTAATAATTGTCAGTATGTGTTCCTGTCTGTCTCTCTCTCTCTCTGTTTGTCTATCTGTCTCTATTTGCTTTTATACATTTTTAAATCAAAAATGTCCTGGCTACATGTTACGTTACAGTTTTTTGCATTTATTGAGTGGTAGATTTAAAACCATATGGTGTTTTCATTTCTTTGGTGTCCGTCTGAGCGAAATGAACTTATTTGATTGTTTTCTAAAATGAAATATTTACAATCAGTGAATATGTCACCCCGCTGAACAGATCTTTGGCCTTGGGTATGGTTAGATAACTATGTCAAAAAAACTTTGCTTAGCCTGTTTTTTAAGCATTCCGCATCAAACTGTCTAGTGGAAATGCCACTGGAATGGCAAGCATCTTTGCTCAGCTGTGTTAACTGTAAAGTTTGGTGGAGGAGGGATGATGATATGGGGTTGTTTTTCAGGTGTTGGGCTCGGCCCCTTAGCTCCAGTGAAGGGAAATCTTAATGTTACAGCAGACCAAGAGATTTTGGACAATTCTATGCTTCCAACTTTTTTGCAACAGTTTGGGGAAGGTCCTGTCTGTTTCACCATGACTGAACCCCAGTGCACAAAGCAAGGTCCATAAAGACATGGCTGGGTGAGTTTGGTGTGGAAGAACTTGACTGGCCCACACAGAGCCCTGACCTCAATCCCATTACACACCTTTGAGATCAACAAGAACAGAGATTGTGAGCCAGATGATCTCATCCAACATGACTGGATTATAGCTGCAGACCAACTCCATATTAATGTCTATGGATTTAGAATGGGATGTCATGAAAACTCCTGTAGGTGTAATGTTTAGGTGACCCAATACTTTTGTATCTATATGTACCCATATTAAAAATATGTGTGCTGAATATATTTAACTGTGCCATATTTGATTATTAAAATATATGCCAATATATGTACATATAATTCAATATATTGAAATATAATGTATGCAGATATGTAGATGAAATATGTGTAATAGTGTAACATGACTCATCCCACGCTGGTGTTAAATTTGAAAGAGCTCATAAATTTCTTATGTAGCTCTCATCTACATCTCAGAAATCTTTCACCAGTCTGTCAGTGCACAAGATCTTACGCTCAAAAGCTACACAATTAATTTTATAAACTGAACTATTTCTTTTTGGTAAGTGATGTTAAAGGAATAGTTTCCTCTTTTATTCCAAATGTGGTCGACCACATCAGATTTAGTGCATGAATTTAGCTTTTTTTGTTTTGCACAGGGGCTATGAAGCTAATGTAGCTAACAAGTAATGGCACCAGTTTAACCCCCACCAGTGAACCCACAGTTTTAATTCATACTATCGAACCTAAGAATAGCTCAGCCAGTTCACACTGAAGTATGTGTACTAACTGAAAATAAGCCTTAGTGTGTAATAAGCCTGAGATGATCAGGCATTAACACCCCGCAAAATGTACACCCAAATCATCAAATACTTGCCTCAAATGGGATCAAGTAAAGCACTGTGATCGCGATATGAAAGACTTTTACTGCAAATAAGTTGTTGTTCAGTTAAAGAAATTCAAAGGTATTACTTATACTATTCTTTGCTGGGCTATGTAGATTTACTGTCTACCATCAAGTTTAGGTGTATGACAGTGGCCTGCCTGCTATTTCAGCTGTTTCTGCCTGTTCAATAAAAGAGCATTCACCTTTGAAACAATGTTATTCTTTGCTGAAGTCCTGATATAAAACATATGTGCCATATTATTGTTGTGTACAGGTATTTACATATATATGGTGAGTAACACTTTATTTGGATGGTCTACTGTAGATGCTTTGTAAATGCTCAGCATGTCTTTAAGTAACATTCGACTAAATGTCTATTAAATGAAACTGAACTTCAAGATTTTATTAAATCTAACCCTAACCCTAAACCTAACCCTAACTTTAACCTCAAGGCAAAACCTACACCTACACCTAACCCTAACCATAACCGTACTGTTGTTGATAATCAGCTGAACATCACAAGAAAATTTGTTAGTAATATAGGTATCTGTGAAGCATCTATAGGGGATCCAAATAAAGTGTGACCATATGCTTTTAAAGGGATATATATATATATATATATATATATATATATATATATATATATATATATATATATATATATATATATGAACCCATATCCAGGCGAGGTATATAAAAACACACGTTTTTGTGTGTGTGTGTGTGTGTGTGTCTGTGTGTCTGCACATGAGAGCATGAGAGGGGGGATTACTTGTTGAAATAGCAATGGATCAACTCAAAGACAACATTGGCTTGATTTGTAATCACTGCCATTGGAATGAAAGGCCAGTGCAGCTGTCTATTTGAACAGCTGCTCGTTTGAAAATATTTGACAGAAACAAAAAGGAATCTGAACAAAGTGGGACTAGCCAATGGCCTTTCTTTAGACAACTTCCATAGAGGCGTCCAACTGTTATTTTGAGTCAAGTTAATACTTGACGAGCTGCAGGCAAGTACCCGAGATTTATGACATTACAATAATATGCAACATGTCACTGGACTTGTATGTCTTTCAAAAGGCATTTTAATCATTTTAAGATCCTTTAACCAGGGATGTAATTCTTTTAAATGTTTCTTTTTGGATTTTTAAAACAAGTTTACACTATATTTCCATTTATGGAAATGTACAGCAAATCTCAAGATGGGTGATTAAATGGTTAAATTTACATATTCAATTGAACAAATTTTTTTAACATATATGTGTAAATTGTTTTAATAGTTTTCCAGTAGATGCACATTGTAGATTGTACATAGCCAAACATCGCTAAACCAGACTATTACTGTGAGCATATACATTATTTTATGGAAATATATTGCATTATTTAGCAGACGCATATTGCTGTAAAATGGCATGCTAAATTTTGTAATTATTGGCTATAATTCAGACCAATACCAATAACTAAATTTCTCATTAATTGGTGAATATCACCAAAACCCTTACCTTTAACCCTTTAAGACCATGCTATTTTTGCAGTTTAATTAGTCTCATGGGGTCAGATCGGGATCAGACATGAAAGAGAACACACGTCTGAGGACAACTTAAACACAAGGTGCTGGACTGTGGCAAAGTCTCCTGCTAACGAGGCCATGGTTCCTCTAAAACCTTCTCCAAATTCCCCTAGTCCATGCTTTTAACTTTAACAGTACACTCGATAACACAAGAAAAACAAGCTAATAAGTGAAATGCTAACATTAATTAACTTTAACTGTTACTGTACTGTTTGGTAATGTGTGGTATTGTAAGAAGTAACGATTCTTTTTTACTGTATGTAATCGGTTCTTCATACATGCGACACATATAATGGCATAACTAGGATCTTACAGGCCCCAGTGCATAAAAATATGAGCCCCACATCTGAAAATGATTTTAAATTAATGAAATTATAAAATATGCCTACATAAATAGCCATTTTCTCAGAACCCTGTGTTCACATTACATACTTAAAAAGATAAAGAAAATGGTTCCAAATAGAACCAACAACACTCAAAGAACCCTTTGTATGATTAAAGTGTTTGTTGCATTGTGAAAGCGTTTGTCAGATTGATGGAGAATGTGCGATAGATGGTTCTATATAGAACCTTTTTGAAAAGGGCTCTTTGATTTTTACAGGTTTGACATTTAACAATAGCAGAACCGTTTTTGGGGCTATATAGAACCTTTTCTAAAAGGGTTAAAGTACTCTGCAATCTGAAGAATGCTTTCATGGTTTCAAAAGGTTTGTGAGTGTTCATGGTTCTATATAGAATCATTTTCTTTTCTAAAGAACCTATGAAGAACCACCTTTTTAGGTGTGTAGAATATTGTAGTTTATTTACAATAAAAATGATTACAGACAGATCTGTGTATCTGTACCATGTGATACCAAATAGCCCACCTAACTATCACTGTTGTTGGAAGAAAACCTCGTATCTCCATTTTTGTCGTTTTTCGGTTTTTGACATAATTTGAAAAGGCCTGTTGTCCTTTACATTGTGTATAAATTTCGTGAAGAATGGACCAAAAGAAAGAGAACAAAAATACTTGGAAAAATGTCTGGTTCCATTGACTTTCATTAAAAGTAAAGTAGTTTTTTCCTTCTCCTGTAAAGTTACCATCTTGGAGATACAAGATTTTCCTCCGACAACAGCGCTATGACACCCATCCATGACGTTTGACAGTGCTATAATCATCTTATTCAATTAAACATCTCAGTGCAAATAATGATCCATTCCATACGATAGTTTATATGCATGAGCACTCAGTGATCATTTTAATCGACCTCAGTAGAAATTGGGGACATGGGGTTCCACATGATCTGTTGGGGTCTTTTTGAGTAAAAGTATCAGTGAGATGGGTAAGCAAAGTGAATGTGCCATGCGAACATGAGGGTCTTCTTGGTCGGTGGTGGATTAATTTGATACTGGGAGAACATCTGAAGGAAACAGCCCCACACCATCTAGCCTGAGAGATCAGGTGAGTAAGAAAGGCTAACGACTGACCTGTAATTGCTAAATAATTCTAAGCACATGCTTTCTTGCTCTCTCAGCTCCACACTTCTCTCCTCATCTTGTGCACACAAGTTGTGAAGCTGTGTTGAGCTAGCTTGCCTAGTTTCACAACACATCCCTGATCTAGCACTGTTTTCAGATCTAACAATTGCCTGCATGTCACATAGGTGTGTTAAAAAGACCAATCATACAAATCCAGAGTCCAGAGGGGCGGGAGTGGGTTTTCTTCACATATTATTGCACTTAGCTGCATGGTGCTCTAGTTTAGTTTGTGTTTAGCGCTATTGGCCTGCACAGTCCAACCTTTCCTTTCTCCTCATGGGAAGTCCAAGCCTAGAGGGGCCCAATAAAGAAATTTGGAGGACCAGTCACCACAGGCCCCCTGCCATGTGGGCATCAGTGCCATTGCCACCTCCCCGACTACCCCACCCCAGCCCCACCGGTAGATATGCCACTGGATGCATATCTACATGTTTAGTTGGAGTTTTTACAGGGATTTCTGTCAAGGTAACTTACATTATATCCATGGGCTAACAACGGAAAATGTTGATGCATCATCGCTCCCTACTTTATGAAGCACTGGATTGGTTTAGAAATTAAATTTATAGTTTTTTTTTTCAAAATTTCTCATGGTTGTCCCCAGACATTCTCGTTATGAGATCACCTCTTCCATTTCACCCACTCTTCTCCATCAATCACCTGATTTGTCACTGCTGTTATTGCCTTTTTTGATGTAAAGGATTGGACTTAAAATATGGTTGAAAATAAGCCAAACTAACACTAAACAAGCCAAAAATCCATAGATTTTTATTGAGTTTGAAACATGAAAACAGATATAGGAATACATTACACATCAATTTTGTATTATCATTACCCTGATTGTGCAAAACAATAACAGGCACTTGTGGCTCTGAATGAAAAGCCACAGTATATCCAACAATAATGGAAGCATGTGCAACTTTTATACAGTGATAAAAAAGACAGTAGCTCACAGAAAGCTCAGATTCTGCAAGCTGATATGTTTCACTGTGTCCAAGATGTACATACATGTGCCAGAACTCTTTTGGTGGCAGATTTAAATGAATTTATGGGGCCACTGCCGGCGAGATGCTCCATTTGATAAGGTTAACACCTCCTTGTTATTCAACTAACCTACTTAAGATGTATTAGTTAGCAACTCATTTGTTACCTGTGAAACTAAAGAAACTAAAGAATGAAAGTGAGCTCACATACAAGGTTATGAGGTTTAAACACATATTTTTCATTTATGAGACAAACAGTGGTTGATTCTCCAGTTTATGTGACATATGATGCATGCTAAACACCCCAATAGCGCACAGACTCCTCATTCATTTCCTACATAACTTTGCATGCTCGTATTAACAGCACAGCTTTACCATACAGCACATTCACTCAGCCTGTCTTTCTGGACTTTGGAGAATATGGACGCCAGCCAAGGGCGACACATGTTGTCAAAGCCTCTGAATGTGTATGTGTGTGTGTGTGTGTGTGTGTGTGTGTGTGTGTGTGTTGTGCATGTTTGTGTGCATGCATGTGAATGTGTTTGCGTTTTTCTCTCTCTTTTTCCCCCCCCTCTTATCTCCCTTCCTCAATATCCAGGAATCAGAGAACATCGCTCAAGCAGAGGCTAATCAAAGTGCCGATTCTTTAAAAGACAGCTGTTGTCATGTGTATTAATTCCGAGCTATCTCCCTATTCGGAGCAAAGCAGGACGCATAGACGCATGGCACAACCGGCCGGGAAAGCAGGGTTAATTCTCCTCTCACAGTGAAATGCTCCTCTGCTGGCCCTTACACCATATACTGCAACTGCAAAAACACAAGGTAAGATCTGTTTGGATTCCCATCCATCTTTACTGAACCTCTTCATAGTATTATGATGAATGCATTTAATCCATCTCCATAAAGAGGGGCTAATGTTAAATCCTGGCTTGTTTTAGTTTCACAGTATTGGTTTCTAACTGTGTATAACAAATGTCTTGATCTGTTTCATTGGGTCTGATGTGCCTACACATCATGGGCAGACATATAGTTCTAATGCTGTTATTAACATTATAGTTATTTTAACCTTGCATCTTTTCTGGCGACTGCTGTAAAAGCCTGGTCTTCGTGTGAGGCATTTTTGAGTTTGATGTGATGCCTTTCGTCTATCTGAGCTGAACATACTCAGCTTCCAATGATTGGTTGGGGTGCTGACTTTCTGTGCCAACGTTAAACTACTGGCTGATTAGCTGCCCACCCTACACTGATGTTCTCATAGACTCTTAGTTATTCCTAATACCAATATTACTGCTATTAATATTAGTAATATAATCACTTGTAGGTAGTTTGACCAGAGGAGGATGGGTCCCCCCTGGTGAGCCTGGGTCCTCCCAAGGTTTCAGTTCTGGGGGAGTTTTTCCTTGCCACTGTTGCCCCTGGCTTGCCCACCGGGAGGGTTTCTGTACATTCTTACAGTCCTGTTAAAACTTTGCCTTTTCCGAAATTCTGTAAAGCTGCTTTGTGACAACATCAGTTGTAAAAAGTGCTATACAAATAAATTTGATTTGATTTGGTCTTGATCTCCATCTGCTTATTCAACATCACATGCTCACTTCAGATCACATTAAGTTGCTGTGATCTAGACTTGCTAATGCCAAAGCAGTAATAACAATCAATACTGACTGGACATACAACATGGATGTGAATCAGTGATTAGGGCTGAAGGATTTGTGGAAAATATCTAATTGTTGATTTAATCAATTTAAATGCAATTATTTTATTTACCAGCACATCCATTTTTCAAGCTTGAGGCTTGAATATTGAGCAGTAGGTGCCAAATTATGATTAACAAGTGTTGAAATATTGTGGTAAATTTTCCCAATTTAAACTAAAAGACAGCATTCAAAAACATTCTTTAAAAAGATGGTTCTTCTACGGTTCTTTAAAAAAATGGTTCTTCTATGGTTCTATAAGACAATGGTTATATATAGAACCACGAACACTCAAACAAACATTTGCATGATCAAAGGTTCTTTGCATCATGAAATTCTTCAGATTGATAGAGGATGTGACATGTGAAGGGTTCTATGAAGCACCAAAAAGGTTCTTCTACACACTTAAAAAAGATGGTTCTACAAGAGTTCTTTAGCAAAGAAAATGGTGCGAACATTTAACGAACCCTTTGCATGATTAAAGAGGTCTTTGCATCATAAAAGCATTCTTCAGATTGATGGAAAATTTGCTGTACATGGTTCTACACAGAACCTTTTTGAAAAGGGTTCTATATAACACAGTCTTCTGTTGTCACAGGCTTCACATTGTAACACTAGCAGAATGCTTTTATGGTGCTATATTGAACTCTTTTTGAAAAGGTTCTATACAGAACCACATACAGTAAACTACAATCTGCAATCTGAAGAATACTTCACAATGCAAAAAAAACCTTCATTCATGCAAAGGGTTCTTTGAGTGTTCATAGTTCTATATAGAACCATTTTCTGAACTAAAGAACACCTGAAGAACCATCTTTTTTAAAGAGGGTATTGTTATTATGTCAGGCTTGTAACAATAGAAAACCATTTTGTTGCTACATTGAACCATTTTCAAGAAGATTCTATATAGATACATATACAACACATCCCCCTTGATCTGAAGAACCATCTCACCATGCAGAGAACCCCAGTGGTGGACAAAGAAGACAAATCATGTAGTTGAGTTAAAGTAGAGAAACCCAAGGTAAAATATTACTCCAGTAAAAGTAGAAGCCCCTCCCTTTAGACCTCCACTTGAATAAAAGCACAAAAGTATTTACCTTCAAATATACTTAAGTATCGAAAGTAAAAAGTACTAAAAAGATTAAGATTAAGACTGTTGCTTTATCAACTCATTTTAGGTGAAGATCCTCCAGCGTCTCTCTTGGTAAACCAGTCTTAATAGAACGTCATTAATTAGTGACGCTGATGTCTATTAAAATGATCATAAGCACAAAACGCTGAAGATAAACAGTTTCCATCAGGGAGAACCGAGTGGCTCTGAAATCACTTTTACACACAAGCAAAGTTTCAGTTTAAGATTTATTTACAACTTAGTTCCAAGTTTAAGTTTAATAAAATAAACGTCAGTCACGACTGCATTTGTGTACATTTTTCTATATTGTGCTCTATTTACACAAAGTTAGGTGAGTTAATTATTTATGTTGAATAGACTCTTCCAAAATGTTCCCAAATGTGGGTCGGTATGACCAACAGGTCAAACAAGTTCAAAACAAAGTGACCGCTGTGCCCTGATTGGTGTTTTGCTTTGCACTTCTTTCACTTTGTTACGTTTTTATACAAACATAAATCAAAAGGAACAACAGATTTCGCAAAGTGTAGTGAAAAGTAAGATATTTGACTTAGAAATGTAGTGGAGTGAAAGTAAAAAGTCGCTCAAAATGGAAAAACGTCAGTACAAATGCACGAAAAAACTACTTAAGTACAGAAACTGGTTACATTTACTACTTTACTGTCCAGCACTGAAGAACCCTTTAAACTGTTTTTAAGAGTATAGAGTACAATTAAAATTGCAGCTCTTTTTGATTTAAAAAAAAAAAACAAAAACAAAAAAAAACAAAATGGATAATCGTTCTGGCCTATTGGTGAGTAAAGAACTCACAGTGCTCACGAAAGGCCAAAGACTGGTCTGTGCACAACACTGATTGTGTGCAGATTTCAGCATCAAAGCCTTTCAGCCTTTACTTCGTCTCAAAAAATGGTGACGGGAATTGATCTTATTGGCCATGATCAGAAAAGACAAACTGAGGAAAGCAGGATGAACAAGATTTTATGACACGACACCTTAATCTGTCTTTCAGCACCCTCAGTAATGGACGGTGGAGGAGTTCCCTAAATTATACATACTAATCAAAAATGACCAGCCAACAAAGGTATTTTATATAGGCTGCATTAAGTGAAAAGTGCATTATGTTCCCATGGCTGAGTCTGAAAGTGAAGTCCCATTTGATTCCGGGGATTTATTTGGCCATTGTGCTCTCCCACACACTGCCCTGCAACAGCTGAGGGGTTTGAAATGAGATCCAGAGCAGGTGTTTGAGTGGGAGAGAGGGAATTTAGGAGAATTTGCACTGCTTCTCTTCCTCCAGTCATTCTCTGTTCATGGCCTACAAAGAAACTAAAGAACTTGGCTGAAAAATGAGTGAAGAGCTTTGAAAGTTTGATAACAGATCAAATAAAAATGTAAAGTGAACAGAAACATGTACACTGTTAGAAATGAAGGTTCTGTGCAGGTACATTTTTCATTCATTAAGGTACAAACAATGTAAATGTTCCCTCAAAGGTACAACAGTGATTTTAAGGTCCAACTGTGGACCTTAAATAGGTTTTCCCAGTGGAAAAGATCATATTTGTATCTTTTCATGACCAAAAGTTTTAAAACAGAACAATAAAATAAAAGGCCTGGAGATGAAATGGGGTGTGCGGAATCAATACAGCTTAGAAAGCATTCAATGGATTATGGTAATTATATGTTCCCTGACAAAAGGTACTGAGACGTACCCTTAACAGTACCACCCCAGTGAAAAAAGGGGCACTGCCCCAGTGACAGTTTAGTACCTTTATTTCTGAGAGTGTATAAAAAGAAAAGTCTTCTATGTTTGCACACATTAAACTTCATCAACTTGTTTTATTTATCCTGAAATTTCATCTGTATCTTTTGAATACTGACCATCAATGTCTAAGTCTACTACTGTTGTATTGGAATGGCCTTTATGCTAATGCAGTGATCATTGGAGTAATACTTATCAATTACTCAAAAAGGATACTTTGGATTTTTATCTCAGCTACAAACTTTATTCCATAATGAGTTTAACATACATTCAGGTTAAAGTCAATTGAGCAAATAAATAGTAAGTGTGGTTTAAAATGTGCAGGAGTGTGTTCTCTGTCGAGGGTGTGGTAACTTTCCTTTACTTAGAAAATCAATAAAAAACATGTCGTTTGACCAGGAGCACCTAAACTGTTGTATACAATTATATATGTCTATATATGTCATTAACAACATGAATAAAAAACAAGAAGAAAATGAAATATGCTGAAATAATGCAAATAACACACTATAATCATACAATTAATGACAACTACCACAAAAGGCTATATATGTAGTGTAATATTATAATTTATTAAATGGAGATTAATTCATTGCAATTACAACTTCTTTCAGAATTTATACATTTAAATGATTTTTGTTGTTCCTAAATGTCTAAACCATCCTGTCTTACAGTTAGACAGAAAATAGCCTTGCTGAGCAGCAGTGCTCAGGATCTCCAGACAGTCTATATTCTTGCTTAATTACTATGTATTGCGAGTTACACTTGGATAAAAATGAATACTGTCTGGGGTCCCTGACAACTGACCTGAGACCCACTAGTGTAAGATACTTGTATGATCTTTAAAGATTAAACGAAAAGAGAATTTTATTATTTATTATTTATTATTTTATTAATCTGATGTCAAATTTAGCAGAGTTTCTCAAAACATTATCTGAAAGCCAAGATCAGAGGGACTGAATGATGACAGGGCAAGTTTCAATTTGAACGCTTTCAAAGAGTTAAGAGCACCTTAAAACTAAACCTTAAAAGAGCATTGCATCAATTTTTCAAGATTTCATGAAGTTCTTTGTTGAGATGAAAAGAAGATCATTCAGGGTGGTTTCATGTGAAATACTCCATTCTAATCATACCAACTAAATTTCCTTACAGTGGTGGTGATGGGAACCAGGAGTCACAATGTCTACAAGATAAATAAAGCCCATTTTTTAAAAATGGATGACTAGTGAACCTACATGTGTCTTCTGTGTTTTAATGTGATGTTGCGACCCTGACAGAGAAGCGGCTTAGAAAATGGATGGATGGATGGATGTTGATATTGATAAAATACTACGATTAGATACTATTTTAGTACTAATAGATACTATTTTGCCTTACATGCACCACCTTTAGGCCAAAACTTCTCAGAACTATAATACAATGTCAGACATCAGGCAACATATCATTGAAAACAATGTACCTCCATTTTTTGTTGATTTTAAGTTGATGATTTCACCAACGGTCCTTTTTGTTGTGTAAAAATTTCATGATGACTGGACCAATAGAAATGCTCTAAAATCACTTGTAAAATCTCTTTACATTGACTTACATTTTGGAGATACTGTTTTTCACTGGACAGCAATGATATTCAAATCCACTTCATGCAATGCATGGAAACCTTTAGAGGCATTAAATGCTTCAGACAGCTGGTTCCTATCACCACCAATGTTAAATTCCTAAATCTCTGTGTTTCTCTAGAATGGATTTCACAACACTTTGAATGACTTTAATTAAATTTTAGCCACTTAATTAATTGGTGTAATTCTTCTTTAACCTGGACCCAGTCTGTCAGGAATGGATTGAGTTAGCTCGGCTTATGGTCCCATGTGAAGAGACCACAGCCTCCTTTCTTGTTTCTACCATCATCCACAAGATGCCACAAGCCACAAACATCAAGCCACAAGATCCCATGACTCTGAATCTACGGTTTACCTGTGTGCTTGTTGTATGCACTGATCAATGTTTCCAATGGCATCTCCTCAACTGACAGCAAGGAAACAGATGAAAGCTGTTGCACAGAGGAATGGATTATGCAAAATCGAGAGGCCTGACTTTTGCTATTTGTCACAAAGCATATAGCAAAGAAGATTGTATATTGTTTCCAGTTTTGGAGAAGTTACTTTGAATCAGCTACAAAAGTAGTTGTTTAAAAGTAATCAAGCTATGGCCAAGCTCCTAAATAAATTAGCTTGTAAAGCTACAAGCTTCTAAAAAAATTTTGAAGTTGCTTCAAGAAGTGACCTTAAAAATACATGTCTTTCATCTGCTAGAAAAAACAGCATAGACCAGAATGGCTGATCCCAGCAAAACCAGTATACATTGTGCTGGTATGCTCCAAAACCAGTGGAACATACAATGGGAAATGTGTAATTACTGTCCATATACACAGTAAGGGATTTGCCCTCAGCCATTATACAAACTCTAGTCAAAGCAAAAAGTTTAGCTGCCTGAGCAGACAAGGAGAAGAAAACTGGACCATGAAGAGAAACAAAAGCCTATGATGTGGACTGGAGAGTCATTTCAAAGCCTGAGAGAAGAACAAAAAATGCAGTCTAATTTAGAGACAGGGACGTCAGTAAGGTCAGGTTGGAATTTTGTAATTGTGACCCAAAGCAGTCTTGGAGTAATGCTTCAGTCTCATTTAGCAGTAAAGGGATTCAGTGTTACATGCACTAGTGATGAACGGATATTGTGCACCGAAGGTACTCATAGGGTGCGAGTGGATGTTAAAAAGGAATTCATAGTGTGGGGCTTACAAACTTTCAATTGGTGCATTGCAACTAAATCTGAGCTAAATCATCAGCAGCTTCACCAAGAGATCAAACACATGGTGAATGACCTTGCATGACTGTGTTTAATTGCTTGGAATAATATGCAGTCAGACGCTGCCTTTCACCTGGAGAGTGGTAGAACTGTATTCAGTACAATGTAAGCATGCTAATCAGAAAGTAACAAATTGTCGCTGTCAGAGATTAAAAGAGCCTCTTGAACTGCCCCCAAAAGGCCCCACTTCCCACACCTCGCCTACCCCCAAGAGACGGGTAGGTCATCAATCAAAGCGGCTAAGTGGGGTTCTTCAGCAGAGATGCTATCAGGAACAGCCTCTTATAGGCCCTTACACTTCTGCCACTTCTGTTATCTACAATGATAATTGCCCTGAACAGCCAATCTCCACTCCTCTCTAAAGCAAATCCCTGAGCTATACTGCAGAATCACTCAGCCATTTAAGTTTTATTTAATACCTCAAATGAGATGAAGATGTAGCCTGTAGAAGTTTATGGTTCCATATTTTGCATGTCATGTAGTATCTATTTTGTATTGTATTTTGTACTGAGTATTAATATAGAAGCTGCTGTGGATGATTTGCCTGTAAATAAAAGTAAAAACTGCACCTTATAATGCAAATAAACAAAACTTATTGTGACTTGTCTGAGCAGATACACTGTGTCTTAGGCCTTCTACAATACACAATACACAATAATCCCAGGCTTCGGTAGACCACCTGACCACATGAAACCCACACACACTACTATTCAAAGTTTGGAATCAGTTGTCATATCAATCATTGTTATTCAAAAACAACTGTTACAGAGTAAATTGAAATGTAATAAACTAGGCACCCAAATGTAAACCAATGCTTTATACACAATTTATAGCCTGTTTAACTTCTGGTCAAAATTACCATTAAAGCTATTCATGTTTTCAGTGTTGGAGAAAAAAGAAGACAACATATATTTAACAGAAAACTGCACTGAGGCCTTGACAACTAAATATAATACAACACATTTTCCAGCATTAAGTGTGTCCACCCTGTATTTATTACAGCTTTGATTCTTTTTAGGAGACTTGTCGGCAGTTTCTTAAAGAATCTCCAGAGAATTTATTTTTCCTCTGAAATTCAGCCTTAGAAGTTGGTTGCATTTTCAGCTTCCCATGATCCGAATAATCCCAAACACATTGAGGTCTGGACTCTTGGGTGGTTAGTCCATTGTTCTGAAAACACAAGCAGCTCCTTTGATTATGACTTCTTTGCAGCCAAACATCCTTTCAGATCCATATTGTTGAGTTGGATGGACGCCTGTGGATTTTTTCAGATCTGAATCCAGAAAGAAAGTACTGCTTATTTGATGGGGACAGTTTTGGTGGTCTATTGGGTGTTGCATGGTTGTTAGTAGTTCCATTTTTCTCTGTATTTTTATATATTTTTTTGAACTTCACGTTTGGAATCTCCTGGTTTTTTGCACTTATTTTCCTTCTTACCTGATAACTCAATAATAATGTTTAATACAGTTGACTGATGGACAACTACTTTAATTAGTTAACCGTTGACTGGAAACACTGAAGAACGTGCTCACTGGGTTATATTATAATCATGTTTTGAGTCAGCAGTTTTCTGTGCTTGTCTACATCAAGGGATGTTCAGGGAAACATGTCAGAATTTTTGTCTGTGGTGATTAACTGAATACCACACACACGGCAGACAGGAAGTGTGCTGAAAAGAGTATTCCTTTAAGAGCCTTTGGGTGCTGTCAGTAGACCAAACCTGTGTGCCTGGCCTCCATACCACAGTGTGATGGCCCTAATAACAAAAACAAGCTGCATGGTGTGGATCTGCGCCCGCCGTGTGAGCGCCATAATGAGGACCATATGCAGCTGCCCAGACATACAGTCAATGGAAACCCAATACTTCTTCCTTTTTCTCTCCTTCTTTCTCTATCTCTCTCTTGCTCTCTCTCTCTTTTTCCTTTCCTCATTTTTCCTTTCCACCTCTCATGCTTTCCTTTTCTCACTCCCATTTAAGGGCTGACTAAAACTGTGGACAGTTGGTCAGCCTTGTCACTTTCAGCTGTTCTTTGTCAATACTGGCTGATCCCGCTTCAGCCTATTTCCATTTCTTTTTTTAACGTTTACTCAAGAGATGACATTCTAGGCTGCTAGCCAGTGGCCTTACCCTGCTGTCTTCCTCACTTTTACCAACCATAAATGTAGTCACTTTATTCCTCACTCTCTCTCTACCTCGCTGGCTCTCTTGCCCTCTCACTGGTCTGGCATTCAGACTTGCCGTGAAGCGAAGGGCTAATTTTACCAGCCTGACATCATTCCTCTGTTGTATAAAGAACAAGTGAGTCAGTGTCAGGAGAAATGCACTGACCTATTCTTTCTTTTTCTCCCCCTTTCTTCTTTTATACCTGATTCATCTCAGTAATTGACATGCGCCTCCCACCTCCCCAAACCCCCTCAATATGTATATGCACTGGATCATGCAATGTAATATGCTCCCAAGCTTAGGGGAAAGAAAGGGCCCTTTCTCCGCCCATCACCCTTGTCTGTCCATCCGCTGGCAGGAGGTGCTTGCAAGAGGCTCACCCATCCATCCAGCTGAGTGAATGAAAATGTCTGCTTCACTGGTCTGCATCCGAATGATGCCTCTGTAGTATCAAAACCCTTACGGGCCTGAAAGAGGAATGACTTTTTCGGGAGCGGCCACCACTCTCAAATCAGGGCAACCATAATTAATTCTGCCACAGACAACACTAATGCACTTATTGTTGTGGAAAAGGATGAGATGTTGCCCTTAGCAACAGGTCCTATGCAGCTAATACAGTAAGCATTTTGTTTCTAATGATTAAAGGTATAGTTCAGTCACAAAATGTTAATACTGCTAAACAATAAATAAAAATGTACAGGCCAAGTAGCATCATTCAAAAGGGATAAAGCTGATTGGTGGCTAATAGATTCCATTCACAGTCAAGGCTTTTCCATTCCACTGATTTTCTAAAATTTCTGCATGAATCCATTTTTGACATGTAAACAAAGAAAATACTGCAAATACAGCCTCTTTATATGCTATCCACAGTGATCAGTGAACTTATACATGTAGTCTGGGCTTTATATGTAACATTGATGGTAAAATAATGTTAAATTTGAAAAAAGATCAGTTTTTTGTTTACACTGTAGCAATTTAATTATGCTGAAACTCTTGCATCACTTCATAAACTGAAGCCATTTGGATTGAATTCAATTTGATTCGATTAAATCTGAACTTGTTGCTTTCTGTCTTTCAGAATATTGACCTGCTCCAAATGGACCCTGGAAATCTGCTCTTAAGCAGGTGAGACAGACTGATGACTGACTGAAGTGTTACATACAAACTCACCCATAAGGCTCAATGTACTTCATCTTTTTTATCAAAAAGTATTTACAAGTCACAAAAGTATTGCTGCTAGTCCCTTAAACTGTCAGTTAAAAATGAATTCATTAATCAACCTTAAGGCTTGTTATTCAGTAACTACTATAAATATCACAGCTGCAATGAAACTATTTTGTAAGTTACGTACTCATAAGAGTCAGGAATTGAAGTGTGGTTAAATAAACCACTATGGAGCATTTACACTGCTCTGGCGTGTCAATGGATGTGAACGCATTCCCCCCCTTCAGTTTGCCGCAGTTCCCTGTGAAATCCAGAAGAAATGTAGATTTGTTAAGTCGATATTTATGTAAGTAATACTTCTCTTGTTTTTAAATAATCAGAAAATCAATGTAGAACGAGTCATTCTACTAATATTGTCCAAAACATTAATAAGATTTAACTTTAGAATTTAAATGACTGATTACCACCTGTGGTCAATGTCAGTCATTTCGGTTTAAAATCATCCAACTGATTGTTTTCCTGTTTGGAGGTATGTTGTAAACACATATGTGATATAAGAAAAGTGAAAGCTGATATATTTAAACCCAAATTTTTGCATTTAAATATTTTAGTTTTTCCAGCTGTTTCTCTGTGTTGAACGTGAATTTTTAAAAAGTGCAGCCAATGTTGAGCTAACAATTCTTTCGTTGTTTTTCCAAACTCTTATTTTATTAGAAGACTGGTTTTGTTGTTTGTGTCTTTTGGACTGATATATTCTTGTGGCCCCAAAAAAAAAAAATCTCCAAAATAACAGTAATGGTAAGAGTAGGCAACAACGCTCTTTACCTTTTAAGTTAATATTAAGAGATTTTATTCAAAGCACTTTTGGAGCATTTCTATTAGGCCGAGTCCATTCATCATGACATTTTGACATAATGTAAAGAGCAGCTGTCATGCTCAAATGGTGTATAGAAATCAATTGCTTTCTTTATTATTATTATTATTTTGGTCAGCAACGATATGTAAATTACTTCACTTTTGATTGGCTGCTCGGTATTGTGCCTCAATCAAAAAGTCCAGCACTGAAACACACCTTATAACTTCACCTTATAACTAGCATAAATGGGCGTGGCTAAACAGCCATGGCCTAGATTACCTTGTAAATGTAATGTGTATGTGTAAACGTGTTAATTTATGATGATAACATCACAAAAACAATATATTCAAAATATATTTAGTTTTGATATATGGGCCATATGGAATGGGGAGTAAACAGTATGCTTTTAAACCGTAAACAATCTTTATACACTAGATCAAACCTTTCATTTTAAGAAGTGAGGATAATTTTGTTTTTCCAGGATATGAACCCTGTAACTTTCTTAGCACTACAACCTTCTCACAATTTGCTCCTGTAAAACTAAATATTGTGATCATATTTGAAATCATATTTAACACACACACACACACACACATATACACACACACGCGCGTATACACAGACATATATAAATGTTTCATTCCATTTACATTTGTAAGAAGTTTAGATAACGAGTTACTGAACAGAATAACAGCTGAACAATAATGGGAATTATATTTTATTCCTCTAAAAAAGGTGATATTCATCATAATGTGACATTTATATTTCTTGTCTGTGGAAAACCCACTCTAAACAAACCATATAATAAAAAGTAAAACTCGTGAAGTGGTCTATAATGTGTTTTGGAACGAAACTCTTACTTTTCTTATGGTGTTACACGAGTACATGTAACGGGATAAATGTCAATAGTACCTCTAGTCAGCGAGTCTTTATTGTCGATTAGTGGATGCAGTTCGGCGGCTACTAATCACTGCTAGTCATCGTCGGAGAGGGGGCTGGCAAACTCGAGGCTCCTCCCGTGCAGCGCTTTAGAGCTGTCTGAGGGCCGCTGCTTTATGAGGGGAGATGAAAAACTTTGTGTGGCTTCTTGCAGCTTCAGCGTCGAAGAGCAGCAGCAGCAGCAGCCGCCGTCGGAGAGCCCCAATCTAACTGAATGGATTGGCATGGGGAGAAGCGGACCTTTCAACCTGGCTAAGCTGCAGCTCTGGAACTGGATTTCCCTTGTGATGCTTTCCCTCTGTCTGCTGTTCCGACCAGGTGAGAGTCGTGTTGTTCAGTTGCGCACTCGCATGGAAGCAGTACTGGTGAAAACATAGCGAGGCTGAAGTTGGCTTCGTATTTGCCCACTTCTTGTTCGAATTTTCCCGTTCCACCTTAAATGGTACAGCAATTAACTACAGGCGTCTGAACGCAACTGTTGCGCTGCTTAAGGTGGAACGGGCACATTCGAACACAGCTTTGTTAAAAACATCGCGGAGCGAAAAGCAGTGCTAACGTTAACTGGAAAACAGCCGCGCACTCGAAGTTATTAAACAGCTCCTCAGGAAGCCAGCACTGCGCGAATAAGGCAGAGCTCGACACACATTACTCGTATAACTGTTAGTGTTCAGTTTATTCTACGGAAAAGTTCAAAAGCCGCATTTACGCCAAACAAACTCCCCAGAAAGCTGTGCAGCTATGTGGCTAAAGTAGCTAGCTTAGTTAGCAAACAACGCAGGCGTGCTAAGCTTACGTGAAGCCCAACTTGTGCGCTGAGATTTTCTGTTAATTAAAGTTTACTAACTTTACTGTAATACGTTTAGCCTTTCTTCATCCAGAATGTCGAAGTTGGTCGTTTACTCTGGGATGAGTATTATCGCCGCGCATGTAAAAGTAACGTTAACTTATCTGACCGTGTTGCCAACTTATTTGTTTTAAAGTTTGCCTGCTTCATTCTGGCTGCTGACTAGCTATGCTAGGTTAGCTAGCCAGCACGCATCACTCTAGTCTGCATCTTTGCATCATGAGTTTAATGTGAACGGGTTTTAATATTATTTTCTGAAACCCAAGAGCTTACGGAGGTTAAAAATATAAATGAATAACAAATACGTTGCCTTACAATTACCTCGCAATAATTTTGCGTTCCGTCGCAATTTTGCACTCACTCGCAATGATTCGCTTTCCCTTGCAAATGGAATGAATGCATTTTGAGCGCAAAAATGTTTGCGAGGAAATGCAAAAAAATGTCAAAGGAATTCAAAACTACTGCAAAGGCACACAAAAAAGTTGCGAGAGAATGCAGTAAATACTAGAAGAGAACACGATGTCGTTGGAAATATGTTTTCCTATCGATGGCGTTTTTTGGCTCCGTCAGAGCATTTTCAGCGACAAAACATTACTCATTGAAGTGGTTGGGACAAAAGCTGACCTGCTTTTCAGGGCAAACTGCTGACACATTTATATCTGAGTTATAAAAACATTATTACCATTTATATTATTATTATTATTATTACTACAGTAAGTATCTTTGTAACTTAATGCTCACGCAGTCTGAAACATGAGTAGTGTAGTTTAGAGTCTGTCATTTGATTAATCAGTTATGCATCTCCGGGCGTTATGAATTGTATATAGAAGCTAATTTAAGAATCTGGTTAGTGATTAAGTTCAAATTTCATTGGAAGGATAGAAGTGAGATTTGATCCACGCTGGGCTTGAAAGAATTTTTCGAATGGAAAGAAAGATCATTGCGTTCTCCATTAAACTCCTGTCGCCCTACTATAGCTAAACTGGGTACTTAAAGGGCCCATATCCTATGTTTTTACTGCGTATTTATTTTCTCCCCCAGAGGTTCAAATAGTACATTTGTGTGGTTTCATGTACCCCAGTAATATAAAAATGACAAACTTGGTCATATGACGAAAAGGGTCAGAATTCCTTTTTACATGACCATTTCCTGCAAACCTCTGTTTATCCCTTCGAATTAAGCTGGTTTCTGTAAGATCGATATACATCTGTGACCACTGTTCTGATTTGCTTTCCTATGTCATGCATCATTCAAAAAAGCAGGGCTGAAACACTTGTTATAACTTCAGTATGAGTGGGCGGGGCTAAATGCCTGTAGGCTGAATGTGTGGATGCATATGTAAATGCACTAGCTTTTGTTACATCACAAAAACTTCTGAATTCTGATTAGTGTTTTGCCTCTTAGTTTCCACATATGGACTTTATAAACAGTTTTGAAACTTTTTTGAAAATGTTTACGTCAATCTGTTTGACAAAGACTTTCTGTGGTATTGGTCCTTTAAGCATATTATGAAGGTTGTTTAGAAAAAAAACAGCTAATGATATCATATTCAGCCCTGTCTGATGTCAGGTTGTGAACATGTTTTTCATCTCTACATATATTGGGTTTATTCATGTTATTTGCACTATATGTTGCTGGCAGTGTTGGGAAGGCTAGTTTAATTACACATTGTGCAAACACAGTTGACAAATGGTTCTGAATTTAGAATGTATTCTTTTAAAACCACAGTTTTAGTCAGCTGTCATGCTCTCAGTTGTTTACAGCCTCCCAATAACAGATTCGAATTGTGTTTCATTGCTCTGGATTTTCTTTTGCCTTTAAAGGACAATTAGTGAAGTACATCGTGAAGTGTTTGTTTTATTGCTGACCAGTGAAAGCCTCTCCAGAGGTCATGTTTGCTGTCAGTGAGTCATATTTTTTCCCCTTGAAATTGTTTTGTTTCATGTTCTCATGGGTTTAGTGGTGATGCTTCCACGTGTTGCTTGAGAAGTCTGTATTTCTTGTGGTTAGTTTGTTTATGCTTGAAACACTTTTGTTTTTTAGAATTAGAAGTGGGTCGGGTTTCTCCAGTTGTTGTGGAAAGATTATGTACATCCAGCTCAGTGGTGGTGTCTTAAAGAGATAATCTTAACATCATGATATTTTGTTCAGTTCATGCTTAAAATACTGTGAATACTGGGATTTGATGTTGGCCTTGTCTCAGGATCAGACAGAGCATGATATTGTCACAGTATTGGTACATTCACAGAGTATGTCCCAGTTCCAGCTGTTATCTTAATCTAACATCTGTTTTTAAGCGCATGGCTATTACAGTCAAAAAGTAGTGATGCACTGTTAAGAATTGTGGGCCGATGCCGATATTCAGTTTTTCATGCTGATAGACAAACATTGAAGAAAAAAAAAATAGAAATCAGGACAATACCTACATGAATTAGCATTATAGAGAAATATAACTTTTATGTCTACAGAGTTACAAATGCAGTAAAATAACAAAAATGCAGATTTTAGACATTTTAGCATAGCAGTCCAGCGTCTCCTAAACATCCTGTTACTCTAGAATACAATAAACATGTCAGATATTATTTTAATATATCAGTCAAATCTAAACATCTAAATTTGTCAGGTGCCAGTGTTTTTTAAGCACTTAATATTTAAGTGTGTGCTACTTTCATCTATAGCTGTTTACGTCCGCAATGCACATGAGGTTTGCAGTTTTTGCTGTTGTGCACAATAAATAATGTCAAAATCTCAATCAAATATGCTGAGAAATAGATTCAAGTCCATACCAGGGTTTATGACAAGGGATGTGGCTGGTCCTGGCTGTTTGCATTTACATACATTATTCAGCGACACAGTGCATGTTTTAAGGTCATTAGACTGCCTCTTTTTTCTGGGCAGCGTATGTGAAATAAGTGCATTATAGGGTTGTTAACATGCTACTTTTATATTTGAAGTTGTTCTGATGTACACAGTATTCTTTTTTCTTGGCTTTGAGCATCCTGTAACTGCTAAGTGTCTTATAGCTGCATACTGAAATTTTATATTCGCCTAGTTAAACCGTGTTAATGAAAGACAGTTGGAGTTAAACTGCATTGCAGGTAATACAAATTGTAAATGGCTGTTGGGCTGTTTTCATTTTCACTTTGGCACACTTTGAGGTAGTGGGGTAAATATAGCCGTCATAAAGGATCAGAATTGGATCTGGCTTAATATGGCTGATATTGGTCCATTTAAATAGGCCCTACTTAGATAGAGATCTGTAAGCACTTTAATGCACAAATTCCTTGTACAGCCTACACAAGATGAATGAAAAATTTCTGATCCTATCTGATGTCATTAGAACCTCCCAGTTTATGACTTCTGAAATTGGCCAAGCCTGAACGAAACGCATTCTCTCTCTGTTCCCTATAGTATACTGTCAGACATGTCGGATCCAGCGATGTAATGCTGAGTACGTGGCCTCTTCCTCCCCCTCCGGCAGTCTTCAGGAAGAGTTCCTCCCAAACGTGGACTACTGCATCGCCCTGAGGGCCTACTCACTGTGCACCAGGCGCACTTCCCGTGGCTGCAGGGGAGACCTGGTCTACCATTCGGCTGTCTTCCGCATCAAGGAGCTCTTTGTCCAGCACAACTGCTCCAGCGACGGCCCTACTTCTTCAGCCAAAGCCCCCAGCACTTCCAGGCCGGCCGTGGTGGACTTGTGCGACTATGAGAGCCGGGCACTGGCCTCTGGTCCTGCGGCGCAGCAGAAGAAGTACGGCCACTGTGGATTATTCGGGGACCCCCACTTACGGACATTCAGAGATGAGTTCCAGACGTGTAGAGTCGAGGGTGCTTGGCCGCTCATACATAACCGCTACCTGTCGGTGCAGGTCACAAACGTGCCGGTTGTGGAAGGATCAAGTGCAACAGCAACTAATAAGGTAAGTCATCATAAACAAATTTGTCTGTTCTGAGTCTATACCAGTTACTGACATGTAGCTATATATGCTTGTAGACCTAACTATAGACATAACTATGGACCATAAAACACCTCCTCTTCAGTGCTTTTTGAAAGAGGCAGAGTACAGTACTGAAACACTCCCTGCTGTCTGCTGAATAGGCGGATATATGTGAACGAGTAAGTTCTCTTCACGTCTCAGAAACAATGTATTCAAAAATATGGTCTGGATAGTGAAGTGTACAGCTTGAAAATATAAATATTTTACTATGTTTACATTTTTCATTAAAATGCCTCATTTCAAAAGCAAAAATCAACCTTTATGATTGTATTACATCAGTGTAGCTGACTTGTGGAAGATTTGTATCTTCCTGCCTGATGCTCATGCCTGCAGCACATTTAGCCTACGCGGACACTCCAGCCAGATGGTTTCATTCAACTTCTCACAAAGTACTCAGAAATGCAACCGCTATTTACAGATGCCAATGAGGTGTTCTTATTGCTTCATAGCAGCAGGAGAGAGAAACTCATGAATAGGATCTTTCGGGTGTAAATTGAGCACCTGGGCACCATTCTTGATGCAAATGTCTAGTGGACTGCCTATCCACCCAATAGGCAGTTCTCCAGGCTTTACAGTAGCAATTAGTGCTCTTTATCATGTTGTAAAGTTGCTACAAGATTCATGTATTAATGCATGTGATGACACCAGTGAAGGCACTGATACACTGCATAACAGTAGCTGAAGGGAAGCCATGCTTATTTTTGTTACAGTGCTTTTTCAAAGAGGTATGATACAGCACAGCCAGTTTCAACAGAGTTCATTTCAGTATCTTAGATCAGTCTTAAATGCACAAACATCCTGTTTAATTCGTAACAGATAAAGACATGTAGAATATGATCATGTAAAAATAAACAATGACTGTATTTGGTACACAAAATACAGGTGTTTTAATTCCTTAAAATCTCAGGCTTATCGGATACTAAGGCTTATAGTAACCACAGGGACTTCACTGCAAGCTGGTTGAGCTTTTCTTAGGTTGAAGAAGTGTGTAATAAAACTTTGGGCCTATCAGTGGGCCCTAGCCATTTAAGGGGTTAAGTGGACCTCAGAGCAAACCTGAAATCCAAGAAAAATGTAGGACATGGATATTTTTAAAACTCAGGCTGTAGAGGGGTAAGTCAAAATTATATATGCAACAGGTCGATGTTTTGCTGGTGACTGCATTTGTATGGATTGGTGGAGGTCATAACTGCCTGAATAATGGTTAGCCCACTAGTTTAAAACAAAACAGACAGTAGTGCCTGTAGCAAATATTTATATTTGCAGATGACAGCAATTAGATCATGTTTAATCAGTGCACATTGTTACTCAGCAGTCAAGTATGTTCCTTTTTATAACATCCAATTCTGCTAATCCTAATATGATTGAAAAAATGAAAATCAGCTGTGCCAAAGAGAACAGCGCTGCTTGGAATTAGCAATTTGGGGTTTAGATATCGTCATTATCCTTTCATTCTTGGACTTTCTCTGTTCTCCTACTGCCACACTGTGGTGAGATGTGGTATTTCACCCCAGAAAGTCCTTAAGCTCTAATGGCTTAATGAGAGAGATGGTGCTTAACCCCTAAAACCCTAAGAACCTGTGAGTAGGCCTTTGTTTCCTCATTTTGAAAACTGCATAACTCTGTTATGTTTGTTAATAGCTGTTACTGAATAATTCATAGTAGTTACTGAATAATAAACATTAATTCTTATTTAAAAAAACAGTCCTGACTGAAACACTCCTAATTTTAGGGGGAATGGGTGGGGCTATGCTGCTGTAGGCTGAGTTGGGGCATATACATAAATGTGTAATTTTCTGGCACCACTAAAGCAACTAATTGAAAATAAGCTAGTTTCCATATATGGATTATGAAGGGTTTTGAATAAAACAAAATGGATGGAAAAGTGTCTCTAATTGCTTTCACTTTTACTCACCAAATCTTCTCACCCACAGATAACAGTCATATTCAAATCCTACCACGACTGCACTGAACAGAAGGTGTACCAAGCCACCACGGAGGACCTACCGTCAGCCTTTCAAGATGGCACTCGCAGTGGCGGGAAAGGGGGCAGCCTTTGGATAGTGGAGGATGGCGGTGGGGGCTCAGGCGGGCGGCAGGTCATGATTCAGGCCCGCTACCTGGGTGCCTCCATCATCGTGCGTCAGGTGGGCCGCTACCTGACCTTCGCCATCCGCATCCCAGAGGAGCTAGCGGAGGAGAATGGCGGTCTGCAACTGTGCCTGCATGGCTGTCCCCGCAGCGAGGTCATAAAGGCCCATGTGCTGACCCGACAGCAGAGCCTCCGTCCACCGCGACTCCTCGGCTCCTGGTATGAGCAGGAGGACGAGGAAGGGGGCGGAGGGGAGCTGCAGCCGGGCTCAGCCCCCCATGCTGACATGCTGGAGCGCGCCACTACCAAGTGCAGAGAGACGCTGCAGGTGGAGGACGTTTACTTCCAGTCATGCGTCTTTGACATCCTCACCACTGGAGACCTGGAGTTCTCCATGGCTGCTTACGGGGCCTTGGAGGATCTGAAGGCACTTCCTCCCAGCACGCTGAAGCAAAGTTCACCAAGGACTCCACACGTGTATAACAGAGCCACTTCAGTATCATCATCCTTCCTTGTCACTCTCGTCTTGGTGTTTCTCCTGCTGAAGTGACCATGAGCGAGAGCTTGAATTGCCAGACTGCTCTGTTGAAACTGCTCTTATGAATTCTAACAGTTGATTTCATTTAGGAGAAGCACTCTCATTAAACATTTGTAACCCTTGAAGAACTGAATCCAATCCATAGAAACTGCAGGAGGGCATGTCAAAAAACAAACAAACAAAAAAAAAACACAAGACAGTAATTCAACACTTTTTGCATGGTGTTGTGTGGAATTATGTTTTAATGCTACACATTTTTCTGAAGGGGACATTACAGTCTATGAATGCAGAGGGCAGCTAATTAGGATAGCTTCTTGATTCTCATTATCAAGTAAATCTCAGTAGGCTGGACAGTTTTTGTAACAGCACTATTTCAGTGTTTTTTAAGTGATGCTCACTAATGTGAGACCATAGGAGGAATATAAATGAAACATGGAAATGGCTCTTCGATGGACTTGTTTATACAGATACTCTGACTCCGTTTACACCTGCTCATTTCATGTCTTCAGTATCAGGATTATATCCAGTTATAGATTATCCACTTAAAAATGCAGATGTGCATGCACCTGCATTTAACAGAGATCTGATCAATTAAATCTAAAATCTGATCACTCAAACCACTTCAGGCGGTGGTCTGAGATGCATTTTAAGCCGTCAACATTTCAAGCTAGTTAAGGTAATGTGTCAGATCAGTTTATGTATCATTTTATATATTAAAATCGCAAAAGAGTGCAGTTTTCAAATCGTAAAAAGCTGTATTTTTTTGTTTACGCCTCTTAACAAGGAGACGTTTAAACTTAACACGGATACTGTTGATTGTGCACGGCTGAGCGATTGGGAAATGTCTCAAATTGCGATTTTTCTGACTGAGATTGTCCCTGAGATTTCAATTTAATTGTGATTAATTTCTGTAAATTAAGGGTCCAGGCTTGTTTTTGACCACTAAGACCTGCAGATTCACGATGCGCTTGAACACTGTGCACTTGGCTGCCAGTTAGATGTGATTGTGATATTATAACACATTCTTGGCAACACGACCACAACTAACTGGCAGTCTGGTACACCATGTTCAGTGTTCAAACCTCCAAGCCAGAAAAAGTGGTCTTCTTTGCCAAAAGCAGGATTGGGCCTTAATTTATAAACAGTAATTAAATTTTAAATTGCAGTCACAGTATTGGTCAGAAACAGTGCAAATGCACTTATTGTTATTCACTGTCTCATTATAGTATATATTGCGTTTTAATATATATGATTCATGACCACGACAACAAATACAGGAAACTAGTCATTCTGCCTATGTAAAGCTGTTGGAAGTAAATTAATATCATCATATTCAAGGTAACAACCATCTTTTTACCAGAACAAGATAAAACAAGGTACAACACATGTGATTGACTATTGCATATGAGCTGAAATTGCATATTTAGCCGTCAGATTTCAATCTAACTGGAGACACATTTGACAACAAAGTAAATACGCAAGGACTCATCAGGTTACAATCCAGAACACGTCACATGAAATGACCAGGTGTAAGTGGGGTCTGTGTCGGTCTTCCTGGTTTGAATTTGGCACTTAGTCACCACCTTTTACAATAAGTAGGTTACCGAAATAGGATCCAACAACTGATCGGAAATACTACCTATCCATACGTCTGGTTCTGGGTTGATGACTTTCGTCAAGAAAGCAACAGGTACAGTATAAAAACACTCAATCTTCAAGCTGCTTTGCTTCCAGCATTAATGTTTAAGGTTAAGAAACAAATTCTTTATATAATAATATATTGAAAGAGTGTATATATGTGTTTTATAATGTACATTCACCTGTGTATAGATGATTTTAAATGTGATGTTTTGCAGCTGTTTTACTTTAGATGTTTTTTTTAACCGTGTAAGACGTAACTAATATGTAATCGTTCTCTTCCCAATTAAAACATTGTTGCGACACCTATCTTGCTGTTTTACTGCCTTCTTTTAAAGTTTTATATGCCTTATGTACACTTAATGTGGCTTGATAGCTTGCTGTATTTCGCTCCTGTGCTTATGATACTACTTCCATCGCATTTCAGACCATCTAACATAATCACCTCTGGACCTCGCCCAAGGACAATAATTGTTACCACAAATGAATCATGGGAAATCAAATCAGCAGACAGATGGTTGTTTACCTACCCAAGCAGGTAATGAGTAAATAAATACATAAATGCTTGGGTATACCACAAACCACTATGGGGACAATAAAAAAGTTTTGAACATCTGGAACAGTTGCAAACTTGCCGAGGGGAGGATAGTGTAGTGAAGAAGAAGAGGGGGGTAAAGAAGAATTTAAGTGACCACATATCAAGAACTACAGGCAATAGTTGTGTCTTTGGGTCAGCCGTAATGTGGCGCTTTCACTCCAACTGGCCTTTGGAAGCTGCATAAAGAGAGTCTTTGTGTCGGTTTTCTCGGAGCTACAGCTGGAAAAGGTACTGTAGAAGACACGTCCAAAGCACACCACTGTGGTCATGTATTCCACTGACATATTTGTGTCAAAGGCACCTTAAACCTATCATCAGACTTGGTGGTGGATCATTTATGGTTTGGGGCTGTTTGGTGGCAGTATTATAAAGTAGTATGGCATTTAAAGTGGCCCATATTGTACAATTTTTATTGGATTTTATTTAATTTCCTCGAGGTTCGTTTGACATTTGTGTGGCTTTATATACTAAAATGCTTATAGTTCATTTTACACATTTATCCTTTGAAATGAAACAGGCTGTTCATGTTCACATACTACCAGAGAACTTTTACAGCAGAGAACTAACTCTCTGTCTTCTGGGTTCCTCAAATATTAGAGGGCACCCTTGAACAAGTCCAAAATGAATGGTTTAAGATGGAACATTTGAGCAAAATCATAGTTCATAAATGCTTAAACATTTTCTTTTATATAAAAGAATACATTCATATCCTGAACATAGCAGCATAAAACAATTTAACATTGCTGTTCGATTTTTAAGAGCTTTTGAGCTCGAGTTGTGGGTGTGTTAAATGACATCTCAGATACATCCATGATGTCAGTGAGCAAGAACAGCCAATGAGCTGCTCTGCTTACCAACCAATCAGCACTCAGTAGTAGTAACATCCTTCTGTTTTCTAAAATTAAAGGGAAATTCTGTGCGAGTGATGAGAAGATATTTTGGCTGTTCAGCTCAATTCAGCCCCATCCATTGAGGACTCGGTTGCCCTCTGCTGGTTGGCAGTCTCATTATTGCTATTGTTGCTATATCAGAAGAGGCCAGGCTCCTCATAAACCAGCTCTGACACTACATCAAAAAAAACTCAGAAAAAAAGGTGAACTGTCACTGCGATGGGCTCCTCAAGGGTACATAATTGTACCATAATCCATTGAAATCATATTTTCTAAGTTGTACTGACTGCTCACACCCTGTCTCATCTCCAGGCTTCTATTTTATTCTTCATATTAAAACATTCGGCTATGAAAGGTATACCCACTTTTCACCTGGAAAAATGTATTGGGACTGTAAAACCACTTTGAGTGCACATTTACATGGTTCGTACCTTGATAAACAAAAACTGCATCTCCACAGAGCCACATCCGGCACACCTTTAGGTTCTTTAAACTTCAAATTGATTCCGCAGACCTGCACTGAACATCCATCCATCCATTTTCTAAGCCTCTTCTCCGTCAGGGTCACGAGGGGGAGCTGGAGCCTATCCCAGCAGTCTTCGGGAGGAAGGCAGGATACACCCTGGACAGGTCACCAGTCCATCACAGGGCAGACACACAGACAGTCACTCACACCTAGGCGCAAGCATGTCCAATTGGCCTGACTGCATGTCTCTGGACTGTGGGAGGAAACTGGAGAACCCGGAGGAAACCCACACAGACACGGGGAGAACATGCAAACTCCACACAGAGAGGACCCTGGTCACCCAGCCGGGGAATCGAACCCAGGCCCTCCTTGCTGTGAGGCGACAGCGCTACCCACCACGCCACCGTGCCACCGTGCCACCCGCACTGAACGTTTCCAAAGAAACCTGTCGAGCTGGACCTTCTACCAACGTGATGGCACCAAGTATACCTTACCAGCAGTTCAGAAGAAGTAGATTGAAAACTAAATAGATGGTGACCTTCTCAGTCTCTGGACTAAAGCTATGTTGAAATTGTGGATTCTGCCTTTAAAGAGGACCATTTACATGTGTGAAACCTATATCAAACATCCTAAAGGGTTCTGAAAGGCCTAAAGTCCCTCCAGATGTATTCTGCAACCTCATTAATTGTACAGAATTATTGTTCAGAGCTTTAAGTTTGACAGGGAAAGTATAAAACACTAGAGGGGGTGCACTTATTAAAGTAATACATTGAAAAATGTCTTAATTTGGACTATTTTCTTTCATAATTGCTGCACTATAATATTTTTCACTTTATTATTTGTTCTCTAATTTCTGTTTTAGTTATTTCTGGCCTGTGTTCAAAATTCCAGACTTTAAGGTTGTTTGCGTCTCTGGTGAGGTAGCTATGGGACAAGGAACCATCTAAAATGCTCTGTCAAACTCTAGACCCATGGAAGGAGTTAAGTGTCTCATAATTTCAGCCTCATTCATCGTGTTATGCCAAATCTATTCCTGCAGGGTCACCTACCTGCGCTTCCCTCCTTAGTCTGTAGCGCTTCATCACCCTCGGCTTTAACGTCGTCCAACATGAAGAGAGGACAAGAGGCCATTACTCAGGAGTGCTAAAACCTGTCAGAAGTGATTCTGCTCAGGCAGCGGCAGGCCTGGCAAACACACTCAACATACAGGCAGTTGGAAGACTCTTTCACTCCCTTTCACTTTAAGGAGTATTTGCTTATGTTAGATTATGTGCTCATATAAGATTATGTCTTAGACGGGCTTCCAGTCTTTTACTTTAAAATGTTCTCCCCGCCTCGAGAACAGATCTTGATGATCACAGGGTTTCCTTTAAGCAGGCCACATGAAATGAACAAGCTAAATCTGCTTCATTACATCCTCACTTTCCTCTAATAAACAAGGGCAATTATTGTGCTAATGATAGAAAAAACCCTCGGGAGTGATTGATATTCACAAGGAAGAAATTAATTTAATGTTAATAGGGTATTTGGCAAGATAAATTGATGGTACAGGCAACGTCTTCTCCCTGATTGATAAATTGTTAGATTGATGGCTATCTTTTGGCGCAGTTTTGTTTAAGTAGTCTAATTACGCTTATCTCTAACTACGCTCTTCTTTAGACGCTAATCTGTTTTTCACAAATATGTCTAGTTTTCTAGTCTCTAGTCTCTAGTCTAGAGACTCTTACTAACATCTGACAGCTTGGTTTGGTTATTTAGATTCTTGGGTTTGCACTCAAATCCTGTGCTCTGATTGGCTAGTTTAATCCTGTCTTCTGACTGACCAGCTGAACCCTGCCTCCAGATGTGCAACTTGAATTCTGCCTTCTGATTGGCTAAAATAACCCTGTGTTTTGATAAGCTATTTTACATTTACATTTACATTTATGGCATTTAGCAGACGCTCTTATCCAGAGCGACTTACAAAAGTGCTTGTCATTACTTCAGAATATCTCATGTTAATAAAGGTCGACATAATTTTAAAGAGCTTTGCTCTAAATTGCTACCTGAAGTTATCTATGCATTGAGACCTAAAACAAATACAACAAGTAGAAAAATACCTACAACTCAACACAGAGTCTACACAACACTAAACCTGCTGAAAAAAAGTTTGTAATAAAATACAGTGAACAAAAAGAGGTGAAGATCTTTAATAGACAGTGTTAGTGATTCGATAAGTGTAGTGTAAAGAGATGGGTCTTCAGACGTCGTTTAAAGGCAGCAAGTGATTCTGCTGTTCGGACACTTAGGGGAAGTTCATTCCACCACCTTGGTGCCAGGACAGAGAACAGTCTGGAGGCATGTTTTCCTTGTGATCTGCAAGATGGTGGGTCAAGTCGAGCCGTACTTGAACCACGAAGGTCTCTGGGTACGGATCTAGCTTTCACCATTGATCTCAAGTAGGAAGGAGCTGGACCATTTTTGGCTTTGTAGGCCAACATCAGGGTTTTATGTCTGATGCGAGCTGCTACAGGAAGCCAATGAAGGGAATGCAGCAGTGGAGTGACATGGCTGAATTTAGGAAGGTTGAAGACAAGTCGAGCTGCAGCATTCTGGATCAGTTGCAGGGGCCTGATAGTACGCATTGGAAGACCAGCCAGAAGGGAGTTACAGTAATCTAGTCTAGAAATGACTAAAGACTGAACGAGTACCTGTGTGGCCTCTCTAGAGAGAAAAGGTCGAATTCTCCGGATGTTGTAAAGGAGAAATCTGCATGACCGAGTCAGGTTAGCAACCATGAGCCGTGAAAGAGAGCTGGTCATCTACAACTACCCCAAGACTACGAGCTTCTGTAGATGGAGTAATCAGGGTGTTCTCAAAGGGAATTGAGAGATCACACCGAATACCAGAAGATCCCGGGATGTATAGCATCTCCGTCTTGCTTGGGTTCAGCTTGAGGTGGTGGGTTGTCTACCACGATGCAAAGTCTGCCAGACATGCTGAGATTTTAATTCTCCTTTGTGATTTGTTACTTGTACCCTGTGCATTGATTGGCAAGTTCAAAGCTGCCCTCTGATTGGCTATGCTCTAAATAACTGCTGGAATCCTGCTTTTCGATTGGGTAGTTGAATCCTCTCCTTCTGCATAGCTGAATGCTGCTTGCTGATTGGCTGTTTGAACTTTTTTTTTTTAATTAACTTTTTGAATACTGCACTCTGATTGTCTACTTGGAATCCTGTGTTCTGATTGGCTACTTGAACCCTGTGCTCTGATTGGCTGCTTGAGTCCTGAATTGAGCTTGAATTATGAACTCTAATTGGCTACTTTAGCTATGTGCCCTGATTAGCTACCTGAACTACTTGAACTCTGAGCTCTGACTGGCTATTTATGTCCAGCCTTCTGATTGGCTCCTTGAACCCATGCTCTGATTAGCTATTTGATTACTGCTTTCTGATTGTCTACTTGAATTCTGCACTCTGATTGGCTCTTTGAGTCCTGACTTCTGATTAGCAACTTGAACTCTGCACTATAATTGGCTCCTTAAGTGCCGCCTTCTGACTGGCTTCTTGAACTCTGTTCTCTGATTGGCTCCTTGAGTCCTGCCTTTTGAGTGGCTACTTGAACCCTGAGCTCTGTTTGGCTACTAGAGCCCTATGCTCTCATTGCTCTATTTGAGTCCTGCCTTCTGGTTGGTTGCTTAAACTAAGCAATTTAATTCCAGCTTTCTGCAACCTGATTGGTTTCTTGAGTCCTCACCTTGCGTGGGCAAGAACAGTAGAGGGTGATAGTTTGGGGGGTGAGGAGGGTTCACAGTTTTGCTTTGCACTTGCTGACTGTACATTCACAAAACGCACTGTATATTAGGTCACAAGTCTGAGCCTCTAAACTTTCTAACAAATGGCCCTTCCACAGCCCGAGCTCGGAAAAACCCAGCTCGGAAATTAGGCGGCTATATCATAAATCTTGGAAAGTTATAATAATTTGCAATTCACTCCCTCATCAAAGGCAATATTAGCCTAATTTATTATCTCCGCGCGTGTGGGGCGCTCAGAGGCCGTGGAGATAAGAGTCTATCAGGAGGGGGATTGATTTTCATTAACTGATTGTAATAAAGATGAACTGCCAGGCCCGCGCGCTGACCACGAGCCACACTTTATTGTAATTGGGCCAATTTATTTTGTGAGCCACTGCCTCCACTTTTTAGTGTCTCTCTCCTCTCTCTCTCTCTCTCTCTCTCTCTCTCTCTCTCTCACACACACACACACACTTGTTTATGTTTCAATCACTTCTTTTTTTTCTCTCTCTGTATTTAGCTGATCTATGTGCAGCACATTCACTCGTTTTCAGCTTAGCTGCTGATTTCTATCGTGAGGTTTTGTTTGGGTAGGCTGTTTATGTGATCCCTCCTGAAAAGGATCACTAGAATCTATTAGGTTTTTTATAGTAGTTTGTTAATGTTTTTTTAGCAGGGATAGCTTTTACTCTGGATCCTTTTATCATTCACACTTGACTAGATTGCTGGAAGGCACAATTACTAATAACTAGGATGAGCTTTATTTAGCATCTGGTTTGTTCTGTTATGATTATCATATTGTGATGAAGCTTCATCATCTCTTTAGATCCACATGTATCACTGTTATCGGGTAGTGCACTGTGACAGCTTAAGAGGTACATGAGCTGCATGTCAGGCCTCTTGCTTTAATATGTAGAACTTTATGTTCCGTTTTATCACTTATTGTTTGCCATCTCCACACCGGTGTTTAGGAATGGTTCTAGAGTGCCCCCTGGTGCACATCATGGTTTTTCACCACTTCTCCATTTGTTCATGGTTCTGCTTTAACCCAAAGGTTTGTTGGTGTCTGAATAGGTGATTATACCGTGTGTACACACAGCAGCCCTCCAATTCCCCCAGGCCTATTCACTGAAAGACCTATACCTGCACTACAAGTCTTGGGTAAAAAGGATGCGAGCATGAATGTTTTTCAATTGTTGGTCCATTCAGAATTCTCAAAAGAGAACACATGGTACTAAACATACTAGACTTGCTGAGGGCCAAAACACTTTTTCTTTGAACAAAAAATCTGCAATTTCAATTTGCCATCATTAGTGCTGTATGTACGTGCTGTCGGCCTTCTTTCTCCTACTGTTACACTCAAATTATGGTTCTTCAAGAGTTCTTTAGTATGGAACTTTATGAACATTTGCCTGTTTAAATGGTTCCTTGCATGGTGAAGTAGTTCTTCCGATTGATGGAGAAGGTGTTATTTCTGAAAGCAGTTCTATATAGCATCAAAAAAGGGCTCTTCTATTATTATGATGTCAATCTTTTAATAAAAGAACAACCCTTTTTGATGCTATATAGAACAATTTCCTATTAAGAACCATAGTCTTTACTAAAGAACCCTTGAAAACCCAACTTTTTTAAGAGTGTGCAACTGCCAATGTAACTCTAAATAATTCTAGAATCTGCCAAAATGTAGCAATATCACAGTGTGGAGTCCCCCAGGGCGGTTTTATTTCAGTGCACTGTCCTATATAACCTTACTCCCTCTTCCAACCTCCCACACCCCCAAAAAGTTTTTTTTCCACTCTTTTTTGTTCTCTTTTTTTCCATACTCTTGAAACAAAGGCAAGAGTGGTGGAAGGTGACATTGTCCAAAATGATGCCAGCCCCCTGACCTGTGTATTGGTCAGCAGAGGGGACTGTGTCAGTGGAGCCTCAAACAGGCCTTGGCATAAATATTAAACTGAGCTGCAATTTTTTTGTGAGACTTTAACAGTAGCATCAGTCATGCCTTGCTCAGTGTGCACTATGTATAGTCATATCCAAAAGTTTGAGCACCCTCAATCATATTACATGTTTTAAGTTACAATAAGTTAACATATTCTCTACAGCAAGGTTTCTCAACCTGTGGGCTTATCATCAGTGAGCCAAGAAGCACCCTTGAGTGGTTCCTGAGACACTCTGACACTGAGCAAAAGCTGCTGTTAAAAGCCAAAGTTTATCCAGATATGATCGAAACACAAAACACATTAAGGGAAGGTCTGAACTGGCTCTTAGACCGATATTTGACTACAAAACTGTAGATCTGACCATAACCTGGTTTAAAAAATGACACTGTTCACATTTTCACTTAATCAACACATTCTTCACTTTTTGAAAGAGTCTAAAATGTGTTAGTAGTTCATTGGTGATGGGCAGGTTCCTAAAATAAGCAACAATCAAGGGCACAAGAGTCAAGTCGTATACATATAGTTTAAAATTTTTATTGTAAAATTGAAAAAAAGAGAAAGAGAAAAGCCCATTATGCATTTCCTTTTGATGTGTTCTTTTTTTATATGTATCCACTAAAGTAATCAATGAACACATAATTGTCAGAGCATCATAAATGAATAAATAAATAAAGAAACGAGTAAATAAATAATAAAAATCTGAAAATGAATTGGCAAATCGGTTCATAAGTTGGCATAACAATAAAACATTGTGAGCAGCAAAACTCTGGAAAAAGCCCACAGCAGAGCGTTTGGTTTATCTGAACGTAGGCTGAACAGATCTGCTCTTCATCATATTAATAAATAAATAAATAAATAAATAAACAAATAAATAAATACTGCGCTGCATTTTAGTTGGTCATTTCATACAGAGCAAATTCAAGCAGGTTTTATTCCGTTTACTCATTTCTTGGAAAACAAGGGAACAAAACGAACGTAAACAAATAAAAACAACTGTAAACAGCATTGTCTCATTGTCCCAGGCTTTAAGAGTACAGCCCGAGTGCCTGGTTCACCCTCCGCACGTGTCCACGTGTTTGTCAGCAAAAAATCAATATTCTTCATATATTGTAGACTTCCATAAGCTTTGTGCTGAGAAACCAGAAGTTTAACACGGCCTTTATAAAGCAGAGACCCCGTCCCGCCCTAACCCACCCAAAACCCACCCGCCAACCTCCCACCATAGAATCTGAGAAAAGTTCCTGTGCTGCTTCCCTAATATACACATTGTATATCTATAATAAGCTACTTTCCTTAGCATACAAACCATAGTTAAAGAATCATATTGTTAATACGAGTAGTACCGTTATTATACTTTAAGACCACCCCCCTCCCTCCCTCCCATCCCACCCGCCACCCGCTGAGCATGCTCAAAGATCAAGTTGGGCATTGAGGTGTGAGAAATGAAACTGCGATGATTATGGCTGGAATGGGAACGGAACTGATAAATGCTGGTGATTTGGAGCAGAAGTGACTTTGAACAGTGGAAATGAGACACAGCCGGCCTGGGTTTTTGTCTTATGGTACGACAGCGTAAGATTAACTCACGTTAACACAGTCAGTCCAGTCCCTTTGAACATATTAAGCCACCATTTCGCCATGTTTATTTCATTTTATTGGTTTCTCCCAATTCCCCTTAACACCACCGCCCCCCCCTTGCTGTAACGATATCATCTCTCAAACTTATTAAACTTCAGGCGAAGTTGCCATTTTTAATTTGCAATACCCCTGCTGCTACGTGAGGGCCAAATTTAATTTGATTTTAATAATTCACATGTCTGGCATGTAGAGATTTGGAGAGGAGGGCCCTCACAAGGCAGGGTTATTAGACCACGGATGCCCAAAGGCTGTGCGTGTGTATATATCACCATGTTCTCATATGCTACCAGTGGACAGGAGAAGGAGAGACAAGATGAACAGAGGTCAGGAGGAAAAAGCCATTATAACCTGTGACTCGATCCATTTTGTTTCCGCCCCAAGGCTAACAACTGTCATGATACGATGCTCATTCTTCCCAACAGAACTGATTTTTCGAGTTCTGCAAAAGTGAATACCAAACACAGCAATGTATTTCTGGCTATGACAAACAGGTCAAAAACGGTGGCTCTGAATGAAATGAGGTTAAAAACAGGGTTTTTACATTAGCGTTCATTCTAGCTGAAGTCTGTATCTGCCATTCGGGCTGTATTAGGTTGGTGCACCCTGTAAATTGTAAGAACAGACAATGAAAACTGCTGTAAAACGATGAGAAATTGAGTTAGTGGAGACACATAAAAGGCAGGACATTCAAAGCTTTATGAGGGACACTGCACATGTTCACTTTGCCTTTCTGCTTCTGCTATAAGGGAATGCAAACGCAGTTCAGTTTCACCCTCTGACCTTTTGAGTCATAACAATGTATGTTTGTGTGCGCTTGTGCTTGCATGCCACTCACCAGACAAAACACCAGCAGCTGCTGTAAGTACATCATAAACTCAGCGTATGGGCAGTATAACTCATTTCTGCCCTTTTTGCGGCCTTAAGTAGGGTCATTACTCCTATAAGTTTTTAGTTGAGACTGCTACTTATACTTTCACAAACACAATTACATCAGTTATATCCTCAAAGAGCAGCTATATACTGATCTGCAGTAAAAAATATACAGATAACTGGCACAGTGGGCAGTAACTTGTGTGCAGCTGCAGTTGGTCAAGAAGCTAACATTGCAGTTAGCTGGCTAACTCATGTACCACAAACAGTCAAATCAAAAAAGTAAAGATAATAATACAGCCTCCTGACTGGCTGCGTATCTTTTACGCATTTATTTATAGCTGTTGACGAACAAATGCTAAAAGATTTGTGCTTAGACACAAATTAGCATTTCCATTTCCATTTTGGATATGCAGTGCTGTTATAAGAGAGGCCTTCATAGGTCAACACAGCCAAAGCAGTAGCACTGGGGGTTAAAGATGTGTTAAAGTTCACCAAATTTGAACTTGACATGGAGTTTCGCAAATGTATTCGCCCAGAAGTGTGCAACACAAAAGTTCCACTGGAATGAAAGCCTTTTCACTCGTACAGTTTCACTTGTAAACGCTAAGGAGCCTGGGCCTTCAAAGAAAGGTAGCTGCTCACAACATTAGCTAACAGCTTTCATGTTAGTATTAGGCATTTGGTAGCTACTAGCTTTTAGTCACTGTTATCCATAAAGGGATGTTTGGTCAACTGAACTATTTCTTTAACCTTTTGAAGTCATAGTCTTTGCCGGTGATAATCAAAGGTTGTAATTTTGTGACTTATTTCGCTCTTGTAGATCAAGAGAGAAGATGGTTCTATATAGTACCTAAATAGGGGCCTGTTGCACTTTTTGGTGCTATATAGAAGCATTTCTAAAAGGATCTTTGAAGAACCATATACAACAGGTTTTTCATCATACAGTACATCCATGCAATGAATCATTTATGCATTCATGGTTATTTCACTGTTCATTGCTCTATACATTTTCACCACTTTTACTAGAGAATCCATGAAGAATCACCTTTTTTAGAGGGGTGTGGAAAGTGCAGACTCTAGGTTTTCACTTCATACCACTTTTGTGTTGGTTGGTAGAAGAAGACAAAATTTAGCATTTGAATTGTATCTGTCAAACAAAAAAATCTCCAAAGCAGTAATTACAGGAGAAGGCAAAAATCTTCCTAACCTTTAATGTAAGCTAATGATTATTTAATTCAAAGACTTTATTCCAAGCAATTTTGAATCATTTCTGTTGGCTGATTCATTATGAAAGGACCAGCTGCTGCATTCAAGTGATGCAGAAAAAAAAGCTTTTTTTTAGACTTCTTATTATATAAGCCTTACAAGCATCCTAACAGCTTAAAGTATTTCGCTAGAACACGTTCCATTTGTAAATAGTGTGGATTATTGACTAGTGTATTCGTATTGTGAGCAGCTGGTCTGGCTTGTGTCAGTAAAATTATCCTCTGGCCTCGAGCTTTTGTTATATTGAGTGTAAAAAAATAAACTCAGTTTGTCAGTCAGTCCAGTGGAAATGTCAATGTGTAATTGATTGTGCATTAGCTACCCTGAGGCAGAGGCTGGCCGTATGGTCAATATTAGCCTTATGCTAATCATGTTGGGTCTTGGGCCTCAGGTGTATGCTAAAGAACTATTAGGGCTTGTAGCTTAGGAAGCTGTAAGCAGCAGTTAGAAACAAGAGTGGCCTCAGCTGGGAGCGGCCATAAAGGGCCACAGTCATGACCATCTTTGGATATAGCTCACATTAATCAACATTTTGCTTATAACATGACTGTAATGGCTAAGCTAAAAAGCTCATCTCATCTTTACACAATGTGGCAGGTGGTGGTGTTGTCCGTGTGAGTGACTGCTCTGTTTACTAATGTGCTTTACTCACTGAATTGATGCTGTTGCCCTGTGTATAGGCAAGATTTTAATGTCCAGTCACCAAATTAAAGGCATATGTAAATCAAAGGGTAATATACAGTACTGTGCAAAGGTCAGAGAGGCCATCAAAACAGCCAGTACTAGTGAGTAAACAACTCAAGTATAATTGAGAAGACAGTGCAGTGCTATGGGTCTGAAAGGACATGTAGCTGTCAAGAAGTTACTGAGAAAAGGAAATAGCCAATAAAAAAAGACATAAAGCAAAGAAGCTGCTGGTGTTCTCAGAATAATGGACCCCAGTTTCCAGACATCAGCATCATTGAATGTGTTTGGGATTACTTGGATCGTTCTAAGCAGAGTGCAATCAATTTCTAAGACTGAACTTTCTGGGTGTGGAAAAATATCCCTGCAGATTTCTTTGAGAAACTGAAAGCAAGTGTCCTGAAAAGAATGGAAGCTGTAATAAAGCTAAAGAGAGAGCACTTTAAATGCAAAAAACCCCAAAAAAACAATGATATATTTAGTTGTTGAGGCTTCAGGGTAATTTTCTGTGAAATTGAACTGTAAATTAATTGAGTAAATGAAGCGTGGTCTCTGACTAATGCACAGCACTGTACATTTGATCAACCAGCAAGTTAGTGTACTGGCATGTGTGCTTAATTTTAACATTACAGCAACTGTAGAGGTCAGAAGCAGAGCAGTGTCAGAAGGGTGACCAATGTGTCCCACATGAAGACTTTGAATGTCCATGAATGAAAAATGACAGCACATGCCCTTAACAATCTCCAGTCCACATATTCTACTCCACTAAAATAGTATAGCTTTTAAAATACTTTTTTTTGTTCTTCTTTTTTGCTATTTTTGTTTAAATATTCTGAAACCCAGTAGTTATAAATGTAAAAGGAAAAGAAATCAAAATCCCTTTCCTCTTCCAACCTGAAGCGAGTATGTCTTCATACATTTTTTTTTAACATGTAACATCATTAGTAGTAGTTTGTAATTGTAGTATTAGTATCATCATTAATACTATATATTACTGTCGAACAATAAAAATGTTTGGTCCTTTGGTCCCTTGGGGTGAAAGGTGTGGTTTTTTTTTTGTTTTTTTTGTTTTTGTCAGTTGCACTGTAGAGTGATGGAAACCTCTGCAACCACAGAAGGTCAAAAGTTCCGCGCTTGCAGAGAGAGAAACGGTGACAGAAGAAAGGAAAGAGGGAAAGAGAGAAAGAAAGTCTGCCGGTGGCATAGAGCTTTTTATCCACTGCTTCTTTTTCCCCTTGATCTTCAAGTTATAACCCTCATTAGTCCAGTATAATTAAAAGCTGGAAGCGCCTCTTCCGTTATATAGCATATGTGTATATAATATGTATATAGAAATCTATGTTGCTCTTGCTGCTCTTTTCTTTTTTGTTTGTTGCGTAATTGACAACTCAAGTCTCAGCGGAAAAAAGTTCCGGAGCTTAAAAGTCCTCGTCCTTCGAGATTTTCCCTCCACGTTCCTGCTTTTTTTATGTCTTTCTCGCACTGTGCTGCTTGTAGTTTGTCCGTGGGGCGCTGTCTCCATCGCACCTCTGCTCTGCTGGACGTCTTCTTTAAGTAAATGCTGATATGTCTTCGGGAAAAAAAAACCCTTTCATCTTCTTCTTTTTTTAAAAACTTGTTTTATTTATTTTTAAAGAAAAAAATTTAACTCCTTTTGAGATTTCACTCTTCTGAACCTACAAAAGATGAAATAAAAGCAAGATCAAGCTCAGCCTTTACTTCAGAAAAGCATCTCTTACTGTAAGAAGAAAAAAAAAGCTTATTCAAACAACTCCAGGCAGCAGAGCCGCTCAAAGATGGATTAGGCTTTTATCATGAAATTGCAAATTGCAAACTAAGCCATTTCAGGCTCTAAATCAATTTTTGTCTCCCCAAACAATGGCAGAGCTCTCTGTCATAAAGCCAGTAAATGACATCAGATATCAGAAGGACAACTAAACATATGTGATACATTGATAATACACTACAGGCCACAAGGTTAATAAAAATAAACACAAAAAAATGTTATTGTTTAAAAAAGATAACTGTCAGCAGCATAGAATAAAAGAGTTTGACTAAATGTCCGTAGTAATAATATCCAACTAACTGATTCTTTGTGCTCAGACTAATATGAATATTTGAAAATGCTGTTTTTGAGTTAAACCATTTTCCATTCACATCTTTGTCACATTCATAGACAGTAATTTCTGACTTTTTTCATATAATTCTTATAAAAGCATTCTTGAAATTTATCTGGCTCTCCTGCATGTTTTCAATAAGATGCATTTTCAGTGTTTGAGAATGCTGTTTTTTAGTTCAAGCTATATTTTGTAAAGGCAGCATCAGAACACAGATACATTTTACATTTTTAGGATATTTATATTTACAAACACCATCAATTATTACAAACTATTTTAGGTCAATCCCCAGTGTGTAAAGATGTACTTAAAAACCGGCTTCTTTACAAATTGGACTGATAACTAATCAATTATACTGGACTAGACTGATAAATCAATGTGATCATCAGTTATTAATCTCAGTGTTACTGAGCTCTGCTAAAGCCTGAGTAGACTGATAAATCAATGTGATGATCAGTTATTAATCTCAGTGTTACTGAGCTCTGCTAAAGCCTGAGTAGACTGATAAATCAATGTGATGATCAGTTATTAACCTCAGTGGTACTGAGCTCTGCTAAAGCCTGATTAGACTGATAAATCAATGTGATGATCAGTTATTAATCTCAGTGATACTGAGCTCTGCTAAAGCCTGAGTAGACTGATAAATCAATATGATGATCAGTTATTAATCTCAGTGATACTGAGATCTGCTAAAGCCTGAGTAGACTAATAAATCAATGTGATGATCAGTTATTGATCTCAGTGATACTGAGCTCTGCTAAAGCCTGAGTAGACTGATAAATCAATGTGATGATCAGTTATTAATCTCAGTGATACTGAGCTCTGCTAAAGCCTGAGTAGACTGATAAATCAATGTGATGATCAGTTATTAATCTCAGTGTTACTGAGATCTGCTAAAGCCTGAGTAGACTGATAAATCTATGTGATGATCAGTTATTAATCTCAACATTACTGAGCTCTGCTAAAGCCTGAGTAGACTGATAAATCAATGTGATGATCAGTTATTAATCTCAGTGTTACTGAGCTCTGCTAAAGCCTGAGTAGACTGATAAATCAATGTGATGATCAGTTATTAATCTCAGTGATACTGAGATCTGCTAAAGCCTGAGTAGACTGATAAATCTATGTGATGATCAGTTATTAATCTCAACATTACTGAGCTCTGCTAAAGCCTGAGTAGACTGATAAATCAATGTGATGATCAGTTATTAATCTCAGTGTTACTGAGCTCTGCTAAAGCCTGAGTAGACTGATAAATCAGTGTAATGATCAGTTATTAATCTCAGTGTTACTGAGCTCTGCTAAAGCCTGAGTAGACTGATAAATCAATGTGATGATCAGTTATTAATCTCAGTGTTACTGAGCTCTGCTAAAGCCTGAGTAGACTGATAAATCAGTGTAATGATCAGTTATTAATCTCAGTGTTACAGAAACAAAACAAATGTCAAGAATTTTATAACTTCTTTTAAATAATGAATTTTTTTCAGCCAGATAGCTAACTGCAGCTGTATAATCATTGCAATAATGATTTGTAATCAAGTCAAGTATTGTAATCAAATCATTTTTACAATGAAGAGAATGTATTACTCAATAGACAGAAATGACTCATAAGATGACAAACACAACAAGCTAAAAGCTAAATTTAGCAAGGAAGCAAACTGGTTATTTAGGTTTAATATAATTAAATAATTTAAATATTATATCTTACTTCAGTTTGGCATCATTTCTCTGACTAAAATGGTAAAAGTATTTTCTCTGGCACTAATTTTGTTCTGAAGGAAGATAAAATTGCTTTTTTTCTGTATGCTCAATCAGGACTGGTTGACCCCACAGGGATTCCTAATATTGTATGGTGTATTTGCAAAGTATTGTAATGAGAGAACACTGATATACTTTTAGCCTGGAGTGCACATTCTCAATCTCCCTCATCTCATTGACCGTAATGTATTCAAATGGTGTTTTTACAGTTTGTTGTGGGGAGTGTGTACCTGTGTTGTTGCAAAGAGCCCAGTGTGTATCGTGCTGTGTCAGTAGGGGCGGCTGGCGTCCTTCGGTCGCTTTAACTGCACTTTCAATCGCTTCATGCCAATCTGAAAGCCATTCATGGCCTGGATGGCTGCCTGGGCACTCGCAGGATTATCAAAACTCACAAAGCCTGGAAAAGAAAGAAAGAGAGAGGACCTGAGGGTCAGTCCATGTCCACTCAAAAGGACCAGAAGGGGTCTTGGCAAACAGTTTACATTTGAGTAAATTCTATATATAAACTCTTTCTGAGATCTTTCTCTTATGGTATGAGCAAAGCTTGTTCAAAATGATTCATTTTCTACAAGAGAACAGAAATGAAAACCCTTAACTGTCCTAGATACACTTCCTCTTACATTTTGTTGGATTATTTTTTTTTTGGTAGCTCGTAAAAACAAGCAGAGAAATTCTATGGAAAATGCAGATCAAAAACCTTCAATCAGCACCACGTTCATGTTTGTAAATAGGAAAGGGGATATATTTTATTACTGCATTGACTGAATGATATATATAAAACAGCACCAGCATAAACCTGCTTAGACGTATGGAATGCATGCTAGGCCAAGTTTATTTATGCTTGTCCGGTGTTGGTTTAGCTGGTCACCCAGCATTGTCAAGCTGTTTGACCTGCAGACCAGCATCCAAAATGCAATACCAGTTTTGTGGGTGATCAGCAGAGCAGCTTCCATTGCTGCTGACCAGTAACCAACATCCAAAACACAACATAGGCTGGTGCAGGTCTATGCTGGGTTTGTAACAGAGGAACCTCCCAACAGTGAATGTAAGTCAAAAACAAAAACGAAACAAATGTTATGCACTATGTAACATTTGTGAACCATGATGATTAGAGCTTCAGTTTGTTCCATAAAAGTAAAAACTTGGCCAGAAACAAGAACAAATCAGGACAATAATGATAATGATAGTGCTAATTTCTGATAGCACGCCAAAGGGATTTTAGTTATGTTAGTGCTAAGTTAACAACAATTCACATGTACATTGGCTGATCTAGATTAAACGTTGACATTTGAAGTTTCTAAAAGACACTCAATGTGTTATTTGAGGCTTATAACAGATATATTAACATATATTTCACCTTGTAGCAGTTTTGCAGTGACTCAGTATAGGGCTCTGGCATAGAGCTCACGTCGTTTCTATTTTTAAATGCAGGCTGAAATGCATTGGTTAGTCTACCGCCTCTGTTCACCATCAGTTATGTATCCAGGACTTCCAGAAGACCTAGCGTGACGCTTTTTGTCAGAAAAGTCTTCCCATTGTAAATCGTATCATGATTGGTTGGTTCTGCTGTCACTTCCTAATTATATTAGTGGTTAATTTGACACATTAGGCTTGCTTGGCTGTACCTCCCTACATACCACAAAAAATCCAGATGTGGCAATTTTCCATTACATATTTTAAAAACTTATCACTGTTTTGATAGTGAAAAGTTGTAAGGGTTAAACAAGAAAACCCTGAATAAGCAAGTGTTTTGCTTCCTAAGCACTGTGACTTGCATGAATAGCAAATCTGAAAGCATTTTTAAGAGCTATGCAGTATGTGTAAGGCAGCAGGCAGTGTGGAAGAGGGCTGAATATCCCCAATGGACACTGTATGGGGGTCACACCCGCTGGTCACAGCAGACCCTGGCTAGCCCCTGTGCATCTTGTTCCCATCACGCTTTAAAAGCCAAGGCTGGAAAACTGGTGACCAGAAAGTGTAATAGAGTAGAGTGTGGCTCGGTGACTGCACTCTCTCTGATGTTTTGCGTGTCAGGAGGATGCAGCGGTGAACTGTGAAAAGCAGCAAAGACCTCCCCATCCCCTCAAGAGAGTCGCATGCAGGGCGATAAACTGGGCCTGTCCCAGACTCCATTTTCAAGCATATGCGTATGGTGTTGCTGTAATAAAAAAACCTCGCAACTTAAATCACAAAATCTGCTTACATTTTTTACATCATAACCTTTTCTGTTTTGTTTAGTTTTGTACAAAAGCAGCACCTGTCATTTACATTTTAAAGGCCCATATTGTGAAAATTAAAACTTTTCTCACTCTTTTGGAATAAAAAAGTTTAAAATGTACTGTTCAAAAATAGCTTTTGTTATGTTTTTTGCGATGCCAAATAAATTATCTACATATATTCGTCTGTTCCACCTACACTGCTGTAGCACCACCTATTCACACTGAAGTTATAAAGGCTGTGTTTCAGCCGTGCACTGCTTTTTGAATGACGCACAATACAGGGCAGCAAATCAAAACAAAACATATATCACTCTTAAAGACATAGTAACAACAAATCATGTTTAATTCTAAGAGATAAGAGGCTGGCAAATGTTTTAAGTATGATTAAACCACATAAACCTCAGAGGAAAAAATCAAATGAAAACAATATATTCAAGATATATTCACAGATGCCAACTCATTCATGTCTAGTGTGATAAGGATAAGTGTGACCGAACTCTTTGTGATTGGTCTAAAGTGATAACACAGTTATACCTTAGATGGACTAACAGTACCTATTTAAATTTTTCTTCACAAGCCATTTTCAATTTTCAGTTTTATTCACAAATTCAATCACACGTGATCAAATTCAAAATGCTAAGTGATAAAATCTCTGTGGTTTGAATGAGGTGAATAATTTTTCAGAATTGTGCTCAGAGAACACATAATTTCTGTTGAAACATGTTCATTTTTCTTCTTTTTTGATATATAATTTTGAAATACCAGCTACCATTTATACCGTTTAAAATTGTTTTTTTCCTTCTCTTTAGAGTTACATTTCTTGAAAAGATTTTGCTCAGATAGCAACGATATGGACCAAAAAGTAAGCAGAACATCACATGGAAATAAATAGGTTAAGAACTTTTTTCCCCTGGTTCTGTTAAGTTGCCGTTTCAGATACAAGAGATTTTTTTAACAGTGATGATAAGAAAAGAGCCTCAGTGAAACTTGCAGAGGGATGTAGGCCTGAATCAGAGAATCTATAAGTGCCACTGCTCTTATTGTAGTGACACAAGCCCAGCTCTCCCTCGTGTACTTCCTCAGTAGATTAATTACCCCACTAAGTGCCCATTCGCCTGACCTGACATTGCGTTTTAAATGCACAGTGTATAAGTCAATACTGCAAATAGGTCCTCCCTAACACATCCATGTTATTAAGCTCCCTCTGGAGAATGTAGGCTCTATTAATTGTGGTCTGGGAAGAGCGGCTCCCTGGAGTGATCCCAGATCCCAAGGTATTTTGTTTGGTTTCTCCAACCCAGGCTTTTCAGGGAGGATGGCAAGAGGTCTTGTATGGTGAGTTGGTGAAATGCAGTAATGTTGAACCATGAGAAATCCTTTTTTTTGTGCTGTTCATTTTCCTTTTTTAAACAATAGACACTTTTCAGACACACAGCCCTGTAGGCACTGCTCCCCATTGATATCCATTTAAATTCAAAAACCCCTAAAAAGTGCATTCAACATTTTTGAAAAGATCAGTCTTCCGTATTAATGTGAAACCTTAAATAACCTGCTCTTTCGTCGTCGAATTTCACACTTTTCAAATCCATTATTAATAAGGAAAGTTCACAGACAATTATCACAGGTCTTGAGTTGGTGTGCAATTTACAACTCTGTCTCTCTGCCGTTTCCTAAGTTAATGGTCCAATACTTTCACTACTTTGGGTTCCTGTGTGCAGAAAGAAGAATGATCATTTTATAACATTCCCACAGGGGCACATTAGGAGAAAGAAAAGAATGACTGACTGAGGCCAAAAGTTTTTTACAAGCATGAGAATTGTTCCTACTAGGCATGTGCTGATAATTTCCTAACCTTTTACTGCAGCTTAGATTTTTGTATCAGATATCAAATATCACAATATTGTATTGTATTAAATGATTATGCTTAATATAGTAATACACAGGTAACACTTTGAGTGGTCCTTTGTAGACGATTAATAAACTCAACAGATTATCATCAACAACATAGCAGTGAAATAGCAGCAGTGAAGCATCTGAATGCACTGAAGTAAATATCTTGTAGATGTTCTGTTGATACATTACTTACATTAAGTAGAGGTGTTGTTAATGTTACTTCCATTATGCAAAACCTAACCTTACCAACCTTACCCACAACTTAACCCTCACCCTGACCCTACATATTAATGCTTACTCTATGTATATTATTATATTGGCCTCCTTGCAATTATAACTGAAACTAACCTCCTGCTTAAGCATTGGAAGTCTGTACTTTAAAAGTAGCATTTCTTTATCCACTGCTACTATAATTCAATTAGCACCCTGATGCCTTTCCCCATATCAAGGTAGCACCAGTTTAATGCTACACTACTCCAGCATAAACATGGATATTTGAAACTATTAACAGACATTCAGGTAATATACTGTATTTCTATTCGAAGTTCCAGTTTTAAAGTGAACTTTTCAGTAAGTTTTTCAACTTAAAGCTTAATTCTGGATATAACTGGATTGGCCTCTGTGAAACAGAACAGCTTTCTTATGTAGAGAATGTTTATTACAGTTATGGACTTTTTACATCATATACACAGAACTGCAAACATACAGGTATTCATGAGACCTTGTATTTAATGCTTCCTCAAAGCAGGAGGAAGAAATAAATGCAAGAAAACCTTTTTCTGCTTCTCTGTTTCTGGTAGCAATATTGACAATACTGATTTAGTATCTCAAAACAACGACTTTGTTTCTTGAAATACTGATATTGTATGCGTAAACAGACACTTTTTTCTTGGAATACTGACTGTGATTTTGAGATGCTATGATGAAATAATGAGTTATGCCATTTCAACAAAGTAAGTAATCATTTTGGGAAACTAAGTAATTTTCCTGGGATACTAAGGTTTTCTTTTGACATAGTAGGTCAATAATTTGAGAAAATATGTCATTAAGTTGACTATGTATGCTAAACCAGAATTATGAGAAGTCAATATTCCAAACTAGATTATCAATACTTTGAAAAAATACCCATTATTTTAAGATGCTTAATCAATATTTTGAGAAAATGAATCATTAATTCAACATAGTCAATAATTTGAGAAAATAAATAATTAATTTGATAGGTCAATAATCTGTGATGGACTGGCGACCTGTCCAGGATGTATCCTGCCTTCCGGCCGATGACCACTGGGATTGGCTCCAGCATACCCCCCACCCCATCCCCCTCCACCCTGCGACCCTGAGGTAGAAGAGGCTTAGAAAATGTGTGTGTGAGTCAATAATTTGAGAATTTCAGCATTACTCTGACATAGTCAAATGTCATTACTTCAAGGTACAAAGCCAAAATTTTGCTTATATTCTGCTTCCAGAACAGAGGTTTTTTTTTATTTACTGTTCTACGTGGCAGGAATGGGCTTCCATAATTTTCACCTTTTTTCATGGAGGAAATAGTTCTGAGACCTCTCTTCCCTCTGCCACGCTGTGACTGCATACACTGTGTATGTATATTTACCCATGTTCATCAGAGTGATCAGATTGTGGCAGTATAGTAGGACCTCAAAAAATCAGATCACATCTGAAAAATTTGTGATGAAATTGCATCTTTAACTAAATTGCACTGACTGTAGTTTAAAGGGTTCACAGTCATGTTAACATGTGTAATATCACAAATGACCAAACACCAGCTACCAATACCAGTCTACTAAAGGAGGTAACTTTATAACATTCATATTTCTACAGTGTTTTCAAATAGACTGTCTCACAAAGTTCACACAAGCTTCTGTTTGCGTGTATAAAAGCAGTCCATCACAGCAGGTAACAGAGCCTCTGACATCATGCAGATGAAATCTCAATAAAGACTTACCAAAGCACTTGCTCTGGTTGGTGGCTCTGTCCATGAACACCTTGGAGGAGATGACCGTTCCAAAGGGCAGGAACATCTGCATGAGCTCGTTATCGCCAAACTCCTGCGGTAGGTGGTAGATGAAGAGATTGCACCCCTCGGGCCCTGGAGCAAAACAACAGCGTCAGATTAAGGATTAAACACAAAGCGAAACGTCTCCCAGGGGACAGAGTAGCTGAGAATTCAAAAGAGACAAAAAGGTTCGAACATGTCCATGAACACAGGCTGTTAGACACGGCAAAATGTTTACGCTTGAAATACTATTACACTGTGGATTTAACATGGACTGGAACATCTCACAGGGGAGGGTGATGCATGAAATTAAAAATGCTAATAGAAAGTAGTGGAACAGAGTGTTTGTCCTGCTACTACAATTACTACTATTACAGGTACTATAACTACTACTACTCCTGCTTCAATAACTACTACTACTACTGCTACTATAACTACTACTGCTACTTTGACTACTACTAATACTACTGCTACTAATACTACTACTGTTAGTATCACTACTACTACCATAACTATTCCTACTATAACTAATTACTACTGCCAGTAATAATACTACTACTACTACAAATAATAATAATAATAATAATAATAATAGTCATCATCTTCATAACTTCAATAGCAGCTCAAAGTGATTTGTCCATTTAGTTACCTTTGACTTTCTCCTTCCAAATTCAAGTGGATGACTTTATATGTAATATCTCATAAAACATTTGTAACTTGCATTCAGTGGCTGCTTTGTCTAGACTTAAATAAATGAAGGTTGGTCTCTGAGTATTGCACAGCACAGTTTTGAAAAAGAAGAAAAAACAAAATTATACATACATATATACATATATGTATGTATAATTTTGTTTTTTCTTCTTTTATATATATATATATATATATATATATATATGCATAAAATATTTACAACCCTAATTCCAATGAAGTTGGGACGTTGTGCAAAACATGGCATTGCACAACACATTCCAAAGAAGTTGGGACAGGGGCAACAAAAGACTGGGAAAGTTGAGGAATGCTCAAAAAACACCTGTTTGGAACATTCCACAGGTGAGCAGGTTAATTGGAAACAGGTGAGTGTCATGATTGGGTATAAAGGGAGCATCCCTGAAAGGCTCAGTCATTCACAAGCAAGGATGGGGCGAGGTTCACCACTTTGTGAACAACTGCGTGAGCAAATAGTCCAATAGTTTAAGAAAAACGTTTCTCAACGTGCAATATGAAGCGCAAAATACGACAGCGGAGACCCCGGACTGTTGAGCAACTGAAGTTGTATATCAAGCAAGAATGGGAAAGAATTCCACCTTCAAAGCTTCAACAATTAGTGTCCTCAGTTCCCAAATACTTATTGAGTGTTGTTAAAAGGAAAGGTGATGTAACACAGTGGTAAATATGCTCTTGTTCCAACTTCTTTGGAACGTGTTGCAGGCATCAAATTCAAAATAAGTGAATATTGGCAACAAAAAATAAAGTTTATCCATTTGAACATTAAATATCTTGTCTTTGTAGTGTATTCAATTGAAACGTCCCAACTTCATTGGAATTGGGGTTGTATAAGATATGCTATTACTAGTACTAGTAAGTATAGCATTTACAAAAGGCCAATCCTAGGATCTAAGCACATGCGTTGAAATATACGCAGACCGCATCTAGTGACTTAATACAAGTAAAAGAATACAGGTATCTTGTTCAGGGGTGAGGTTTGCTCTCTTTCCTGCATTCACAACGATCTGTGCTGCTGAATTTTGCTATTTCTCCACTGTATCTTTGCAATACGCTGCTTTGTGTTAAGGATATGAGCTTTAATACGAATTTTTTTTTATCAGAAGAAAAAAAAATCTCTCACCCTCACCTTCTCTCTGCTGCTGCTGCTGGATGACCTGGGGTGGCTGTGGCAAGCTTTGGCCAATAGGGGTCAGTGTGGTTGCCGGATAGATCGCTACCAGAGAAACAAAGAGAAAGCACAGTGAGCTGAGCCAGGCTCAGAAATGGAAAAATTCCTTGTCAAATGCATTGAGTGTGAAATCGGGACGGGCAGATCTATCTCTGCACAAACAATGCCTTAAAATGGAAAATATCCCACAATAAATGTCCTGTTGCCAAGATTACTCTTGTATTACCTTTACTTCATTCAAGAATCCAACAGTATTTCCCACTAATGATGCAAATAACAGAGCAAATCATTCAGTCAAACACCTTTGTGCCTGTGTTGTCTCCAGTGTGACTGAATGTCACAGCAACTGTGTGATAGCATAGCTAGTAAGACACATGCACTGGTGAAAGACCTATTTCAACATGCAAACAACTCTTGCATCATGGCTAGGATGTGCATTATCATTCACATTCAAACAGGGGAATGAATGACAAACTAATGCAGTTTTTTCAATATGTAACAGACCCATAAACCCTTCAAATTAATTTATTATTATTATTATTATTATTATTATTATTATTATTATTACAGTGCAGAGGTACCTGTGTACTGTTGCACCCCAGTGAAGGCTTGCTGGAGCGTGTCAGCAGCAGTGGGGCTTTGGGTGGAGTAAGGCGGCATGCCGTTGGTGTAGACAGCCTCCACTGCTGGATGACCATTGGGCTGGTGTGGGATGCCGGTGAAGCCATTGACGATTGGAGTGACGATGCTGGGGACGGCCGAAGATGTGATGTTTGCAGGTGGTGAGCTGAGACCTGCTGGAACAAGAGGACCACATCTCTAACACACAGTGGGACACATGTGTATAGACTTCAATACATACATCACAATACATGGTATGCAAAAGTCTGCACACCCCGGTCAAATTGTGCTAGGTTGATTTAATAAGTGAAAAGTAGTTAACACATCCACTACAGAGGGTCAGTCTCAAATAACCAGAAATTGGGCACAAGGAAATTGCATGTGTGTCCTCTGTAGAGGATATGTTGACTTGTGTTCATGTAGAAAATCAACAAAACATAACTTGACCAGGAGGGTTCAAACGTTTATATTCAACATCGCAGTAAAACAGAGATCACAAGAATCAGGTTATTCAGTTTAGCTTTCAGAGTAAGGAAAGGAAATGTTAATCAGACAACACAACCAGCCAGACAAATCTACAAAGGCTACATTTTTGCAGTGAAGTGTTATAGATAATACGCATGAATTTATGAACTTTATAAGTTCATATTCAAATTATAATTATATAATACTTGTAATAAGGCTTGTTCTTGGATAAACAATCCAAAATGTCTTGAATATTTAGCATGTTATTATCCTAAATGGTACAGACCGCTTCCACACATTCCAGGTATAGTTTATATTCCAGAAATTTGGGAAGTTGATTTTGCAATTGTTTTTATAAGCTATTCAGTTAAAGGAAAATGACACTGAGAATGAAACATTTTCAGATTTTTATCCAAATTTCTGCATATCCAAATTTTTAAGGTGTATGCAAATTCATATCTGTTTTTTAGGGTTTGGTGTGAAATGCACTGTTCTTAGAGAAACTTGCTTGAGTTAGGATGGTTCACAGGAACCATGTTGCCTGGCGATAGGAACCAGACATCTGAAGAGTTTAATGCCTCTAAAGGCTAATACACAGAAAGATAGTACATGAAATCCTTACAGATATGCTGCCTGATGCCTGATGCATTGCATTCCAATTGCTTTAAGATGAAGTTTGCTTATATATTTAGTTATTAATTTTAGGTTATGACTATTTTACCATTATCAACATTACATATAAAAACTTGTGTAGGTTCACTGCTCACTACTAAGTAGATTCCTGGTTCCTGTCACCAACACTGTAAAGAAGAGTAGTTAGAATGCACCATTTCACATTCAAAAACTCTTGGACTCAGTGACTATCATGTGTTTATATGGATGATTTCCTGGTTGCTTTTATTAATTAATTAATAGTTAATTCATTAATTAATATTTTTTTATATTAACAGTCTCAGCATGTTCTCATCAGATATTTAAGCAGTACTTGCTATTTCCAAAAATGCCATCTTAAACTTAGCTCCAGTAGCTTAGCAAACATAACCAGTTTTCTCTGCATGTTTATGATTCATTATATTGTTCATAGGAAAAAATATTATAAGGGTTATTATGATGGACCTCATGATCATCAGATGGACACTAGAGAAGAGTGACAGTATGTGATGGCAGGCCTCTGAGAGCTTATCTGTCAGCGCTACTGCAGCAGAGAAAGCTGAAGAAAAAGACCCTCCCATAGGATCAATTCAATATGCACCTACCAATGTCACGCACAGACTGTCCGTCACGCAAGCCCTCAGGCGTACTTCAGCCTCACTTTCAATCTTCTGCTACAGCTGAGGACCCTATAGAGAAGTCTTTACAGGAATGACTGTGGCCTGTGATAGGACTGGACAGAAAGCTGGCCCATCCTAAGCAGTCTATCCCACTGAAACCAGCCCATCGCAATATGGTTCTTAATGCCAGCTGAGCCCACAGCGCAACTGAGACACTGACAGACACCCAGGCCATCTTTCTGACCACAGAGATGATATGTTATTGTCATTGCAATGACACATACAGTTAAAAAAAAGAAACATTACGTGTTCCATTCTTTTGGTGCTGCATGTATGCATGCTCCTGCAGCCATGACTTATCGGGGGGAACGTGAATTTGAGGAGGAACTGAATCAGGTGCATTTGGGTGCATTTTTGCCTACTTGCAACTTTAGCATGTGGTTCCAGCACCATTGCCACGCCCCAACATTTCACAGATTTTCTTTGAACAACTGAAGTGCTATAGGTTAGTGAAAGAAATTAACTTAGACCACTAAGTCAGCAGTGGGATTATGAACTTGGCCATCCACTCAGTAAACCAGCTAAACTGACTATGAAAACACATCACTGAACAAAGGCTTTAAAAGATGTACATTTTGACTTTTGTACTCTCACTGCAAAAATTCAGTCAGACTCATCTGTCTCCTTTTCTGACAGAGTGTTACATCTGTTTCGTGACATTTTTGGGACATCCATCGTAAAAAGGGATGTAAAAATGTGCTGCATACCAAAAAACTGGAATGTTACTTAAAATTCTGCTCAATTAGGATATATATATATATATATGTAACAGTAGTAATGAGAATGAGTATTCGGAAATACAACAAGTATTCTAAGCCTGTAAAATGCTGTTCAGGCAAGCCCAAAAACCTGTTTATGCCTGTTACTCTTAGTAAATTATTGTAAGAATGACACAGTATATACAGTCCCATGCCAAAATTTGAATACCTCTGGACAAATCATGTTTACTTGATTTTCAAAGTGAAAACAAGTAAGTGCTCCTACAGGGAACAAACTGTTTTTTTTCTGCAAATTTGAATGGACATTTTCTATGTATTTGCTCAATTTAAAAAAAGACTTGGATAAAACAAACTTAGAAAAAATAAAACACAAAATATAAGATGCAGCATAACTTTTGCACAGGCCACATCTTATATTTTAATTTTTTGGTTTTCTTGCCCCTTTTACCCCTTATTGCACTCCAGCAGCTGAACACAGAGCCACATTTCACAAACAGAGAACCCACATTGTCTTAGTTAATCTGAGGACAGAATTATGAGGAAAAATACTTTATTGCAGTATGTAAATGAAAAATATCCCATTTAATTCCCAATTTACTGGTAAGATGGCCACTAGTGGGCCTGCAGAAGTAGATCAACCTACATTTTGATTGAAAACATCAGATTTTTATAGCTTTTTTTAACTAAACAGATCACAAATATGCCCCCTTATTTCCAACGTAATGAATTTGAACATGAAATGAAGTAAGTGTGCCTCACATAATCAACATACACACATTTTCAAAGCTGCTTATCCTTTTGAGTTGTGGGGGGAGCTGGAGCTTACCCCAGTAGTCATTGGGCGGAAGGCAGGATATACCCTGGACAAGTCACATAATTAACATCAGAGACAAAATTTCCAAGTTTTTTTTTTCGTTACATTCCCCTGTTATAGCTACGCTACTCTGTGATTGACACTGTGATTGAGTCATTTAGTTATACAGGATACTCATGACTTCAGACCAGACTACAGCGCCGTTTCTAAGCTGAGGGAATTTCAGCAGTGATCACAGAGCTCCTCCACCTCTTTTGCACTATTTCTCACTCTGAAAACTCCAGCGATTGTTTTGCCTCCTAGACTGATGAATTAGGAGGTGACTCGGCTGTTCTTTCAGGAGCCCAGGAGAGCACTGATGTCCAGGGAGATCTGATTGGTTGGCTGGGCCCAACCACACACACACAGCTGCAACGCAGGTTCTTCATCATCACACTAAAACGTTTTACTCGCGATCTCAGCACACTCTGAACTAAAGAACGCCACTGGTTGGGAGAATTGCTCATGTAGGAGAATGGGGTGATTTGTGGGTATGAGCGGTGTATGTGGGCACAGTGACACCACTTGATGCATCTATTCAAACAGCATGTGTGACAAACTAACAGTAAATTATTAAATCAGTTATTCAGTACACAGCACTAGAGTGATCGCATATGGCCTGAGGGATTTGAAGCAGGCTAGCTATATCAAAGCTAAAGCTCTTATATGAGAATGTGAAATGAGTTTAGTAAATTAATATTTATTTTTAGCGCACTATTCTGTATTAATGAACCTTGTATTAAAGGAAGAATTCGACTAACTTTTAAAAATTTCTACAAAGTGAACAATGTTAAAATATAAACAGCATCACTCAGAGTGGTTTGATGCTTTGATGATGAAGGGCTCCATTCTAGAGAAACTTAATGAGTTAGAATGGTTCACAGTTCTGTTGATAGGAACCAGACATCTGAAGAGTTTAATGCCTCTAAACACTCATTCATACAAAGTTAAATGCAAAATGGTTATGAATACCCTACCGGATGCCTGAGACATTGAGTGTGTTTATATGCACTTAATAATCCAATCACAATCAGATTTCTGCGGTTTTATGATTATTCAAATGGTCATGTAAACAGCATACGATTTTTAGATCAGAGTAAGGCCCAGAAATTCAGTTAATGTGCGAAAACAGACTGCGGTGCCAGAAATAAAGAAGCAGCATTATCACAAAACGCAGCAAAGCATTTTTGGAGCAATGCTGAAACCAAATGCATGCTTGCCAAAATGAAGGGTTTAAATATTCTTCATCTTCTAGATGCTCATATTTAAAAAGAAAAGTTTTACTTTATGTTTACGTCACGCCTTCTTCTGTGAGTTGGTTGGAAAGAAAAGTGCATGTAAACGTGTTGATCAGATTACTGACAAAACCTGATTTTCTGCAGTTATCAGATAATTAATTGCATGTAAAAGCACTCACAGTTTTATGATAGATTTTCAAAAAGGTTATGACCTAAATGCATTTTTAAAAATACATTCATAGGAGAGTGTGCATGCAGGACATTTTAATATTACATATAAAATCTCAAGAGACATGTAGGTTCACCGGACAGCATGGATAATAAATAAAATGCTGAAATGTATATGCAGTGTAGACGTCGTGACCCTGCTTCCTATCACCACCGCTGTGAGGCAGCAAGTTTCTCTATAATGAAGTATTATGTTTACATATCGATAAATAATCTCTATACAAAAACATTGCTGGAAGAGAATGAGATGCTCTTGAGCTGCCTCACTTTAGCACGAGGTCATTATGCCCAATGCTAAGCGTCTGCTAAAGGGACAGCCTTAGGCAGTGGAACTGCATTCTTTGGAGTGAGTATGCTTCGTCTGTCTGTCTGTCTGTCTGTCTATTTCAGCATGTGCACAGTCCTGTATCTGCCTAAAAGTTTAATCCTCCACAGCTGTTTTTGTAGCAGCTGATCCTCCCCTGTTTCTCTCCTGCAGTGCATAACTTGCCAGATGTCTCCAGCAGCAGTTCAACAGCTATCAGTTTGTACCTCTGCAAAAAAAGTCAGGTGAGCCTCACCATACCCCATCATCAGAACAGAAATGAACCGAGCCTCTCTGCCAGGTCACAATAGTGTGTCAGACACCTCATTAACTCAGATTGTTGCTTAAACACAACATTGTGCATATGCTGGAGCACACAGAGCCTTTTCATCCATCTGCAGAGGCTTCGGGACAGCTTCACCCGCAGACTCGATCGAGCCATCAAACCAATGTCAGGGGCGCGGAGTTTCGGAACGAGACAAATAACGCACAGCAGTTCCAACTCATTTGGTGCAGGCCGCTGACAATTAGCCTTTCCACTTCCTGTTGCTGTGATTCTCTTTGTAGTTTAGGCACTCACACCTGCCGAGTATTACTCCAAAAAACATAAATATTAACCCACATCACCATGCATCATGGTACGGATACATGCTCTAATACGTTGAATTGCCATCTTGGCTGCGTGCATATGCACCATCGAGCTTAAGTGCTTTACATCTGTTGATGGAGCAGACGTTCCAACTTGTTTTCCAAAAGCCCCTTAACCTTTTCTGCCAGGCTCTTAAACACTGCTGTTACACACACACACCCATACGATGGATTGATGCTCGTGTTGGAGAGCACATTGGTGATGAGATGGGTTAAGAGGTCACAATCTGTGCCAAGAACTTAAGTCAGCTATGTATTTATTAGTGCATATATATAGTCTGTTACTGCATTAACACAGAGAGTTCAAAAGGTGTTCTGTGCAGTCGGGAATACTCTAATGTATTTAAAGTGAGGTAATAAAGAGATAAGTCACATTTGGCAGTGCATTACAGTGAATTTACTATGGTTAAGATGTGTGACACAATACAATATGAGAAAATACGTCAGTGTTCAGTAAATAATTCAATAAGGCAATAAGCCATGAGACAGTGTGCACTGCAATGATTTTATTAAGGGTATGGGGTGTTCTAGGTATGACGTGAAGTGAAGTAAATCCAGTTTACTTGTAGTTAAATCACTGTAATGTACAGCCAATTCTAAAACGGCAGCATAACACAAATGATTAAACACATACATTTAGGTTTACTTAAAATATTCACAATATAGAATTCACTATGAAATGCAGCTCAGTATGATGTTGTTGCCAAGTAACCATAAACAACTGAAGGTGGACTTTCAATCACCCATTATTTTATATTGCAGTCATTTCATGCTATATATGTATAGCAATGAAAATATTGTAACACAGCAATGTTTAATGCAGAAATCTTCACCATATAAAAAGTTTTCACTCAGCAAATTACCATATTGCAACAATGCCTAGCTAATTCCCAAGCTAACAGTACCACACATTCAGAACAATATCTTTGAAAAGGGTACAATCCTTCCACCAAAAATGTATTTTGTTAAAAGTAGGCTAGTGTTGCCATAAGTTTTAACATATGGCAACATAAGTTTTTATCTGTACTGTCATATGCATGTACGTATTTCACAATGGCTTTGAAAGTGATTCAGCCCATCAGATTCTAGTATTATTAACTGTTTTGTTAATAAAGGATTTTTTTCTTAGGTGCTAGAAAGCAAAACACACACTACACCTTTATCTATCTAAAAGCATCTTCAGAACATATGACAGATGCTTCTGCCTTAAACTGCTAGTCCAACTGCTAGCTTTAAACATTTGACCTCACAATGTGCTTCATTCAAAGTCAGAGACCAGAGGCTTCTTTTCTCACTAGAACAGATCCAATTTCTCAACCATATTCAACTATATTCAGATTCTACAACATTGCTTCTACGGTGAATTCTACAAATCCTAACGCGGAGTTGGTGTAATTGTGTATGGCAGATGTGTTGAATAAACCAGAGACGCTGCCAGCAAGACGCAAATAAATGAATGAATGAATGAATGTGGGAAAAAAAAATATCTTACTTATTGTAGTCGGTGGAATATTTTCAACACTATCTCACCCAGGATTAATAATGCAACGGATTCCAATAGGTTCAATAATAGAAGGCAATCAGCGGAGTGGAGCTCACACAGGAGCGTGGAGAATGGTGCGCATATTTCAGCACTTCTCCAGGCCGCAAGCAGGACGGCACAGCAAGCACAGTCTCTTTCAATTAAGTCAGCGTAAGAAAGGCCAATTCACCCCGGCAGCCGCGTAGCATATTAATATGACATTGATCCCAGTCAAAAAGGAGAAAATTCAAACAGAAGACCACAGTTGTCTTACACACAGCAAGCTAATGTTTCAGAGAGACTGGAACAAACAAAAGAAGTCTGATGCTTCTGTCGGTGGTGTAAGTGACCTGAATGGATGCATGTTTTTCTGGTTTTGTTAAACCAGATTTTTCATATATATATGTTAGTGTTTCACAACAGTTTGGATTATGTATACCAAAATTAAGAATGCCAGAGAAACAGACAAAGGTGGACCTTGTATTCAGTCACTAGGTAATTGTTGATGTGACTGATTAATCAACCTAGTGCTATACCAAAGACTAAGTACAAAATCAAGTGGAAACTAGACACGAGTTTCAGATTTGAATTTCAGATATCAGACCACTTCTTTTGCTCTGCCAAGTGCTGTGTTTTAATAGCAGTGGGCTATGGTTGCCAGGCAGCATCATTTTAATCATTTGGGTGCACAATTACTGCTTATTTCCTGAATTTAAGATTAAGTGACCCTTATTAGTCCCACAATGGGGAAATTTCAACTCCGCATTTAACCCATCCGTGAAGTGAAACACCACATACACACTAGTGAGCACACACACACTAGGGGGCAGTGAGCACACTTGCCCAGAGCGGTGGGCAGCCCAATCCGCAGCGCCCGGGAGCAGTTGGGGGTTAGGTGTCTTGCTCAAGGACACCTCAGTCATGTGCTGTCGGCTCTGGGGATCGAACCGGCGACCTTCCGGTCATGAGGCTGGATCCCTAACCTCCAGCCCACAACTGCCCCCAATATGAATTTAACATATTAGGAAAAAAGATAAAATATAAAATGTGGCTTATGCAAAAGTTATGACACACTTTCTGTTTTATATATTATCTTTTCCTTTATCAAAATAGTTAAAAATAGAAAAGGTGCACTAATAATAAAAATGCATATTTAAGTTTCTTTCATTTTAACTTATTTTCACCTGTACATGTCATTTGAGCAGGGGTGTTAAACGTTTTGACAGTAAGTGTTTTACAGCAGCTCTGAAAGGGGCTATAATAACAGATGTTTATCCTAAATGCAAAAAAGTAATACAAGCATTATATCTAAAAATAATAAAAATACTAGTACTCTTTCACTAAACACTGCATTTTTGCATTACAGCAAGTTATTGTTGCCAAGCAACATACGTTTAGAATAACTTCTCACATTAACACAACATTCAGGTTGATGTGTGTGATCATATGAATGCAAATCTTTTACAATAGCTTTGTATAAGAAGTGACAAATTCAAATCACTTATTTGCTGAAATATTTGCTTTTGCTTTTCAACAGTTATGACTATTAACACTGTGAATAATAAAGGTGTGATGCTACAGAACTGAGTTCTTCAAATCTGGATCCTGTCCAGCCCTGGCTTTTGTAATCAGTGGTGGTTAATTGAACTGTCGATGTGACTGATTGGCACTGCTACCTAGAGGAAATTACAAAGTCAATGGATCGGAAAATGGACTCAAGGTTGGATTTGAAGACATTTTTGGTCCATGATTGAACATTTATTGGATTTATTAATAATAACCACAAGAAACAATTGATCTGAAAAGGAAAATTGTTCATTAGCAGTGTTCTATAATTACCAGGCAGCATCATTTTATATTAATTAAATACAGAATTCAATTTATGTGTGCAGTCTTATGCATGGTGGAAATACCCCCCTGGTACTCAGGGGGGACCCATGTTGGCTGATTACACCAGTGTTGGCCGCCTGCTAACTCACTCACCACAGTGGCACCAGTGCTAACTTTTTGTGGTTTAAAAATTCTTCTGGAAAATTTGGTAGTTGACTCTTTTACCATTAACTGCCCTCTTACACATCTGCTCTTTTGTCTTTGTAACAGTTCAATCCACCAGTCTATTGTTTCAGATTTACCAATATGCTGCAGTATATTGGTCGGTTTTTCAGAGGTATTCCGGGCATAGTAACAATTGTTGGGCTATGAAGGACCAACTAGGTAAACCAGTCTGCTACAGCACTACCCTGAGGCAAACCAGTGCTGCACCTCTAGTTAGTTAAGAATACCAAAGACAGAAGATCGCTGACTGTGGGTGAAGCAGCTCCACATAGACCTTTCCCTGAATCTGTATTTGAGCATTTGTTTTTCCCTAACAAGCAGCATAACATCACAATACAATTATTTTCAGGGACCCTCCAGAATTTGATTTTGAGACATTCATGGGGTCCAAGAGGTTAATTAGATGGTGCCTGACACCTCCGAATGCCCTGTTATTCCAACGTTGTTCATATGTACATGTTGTAAGTATTTTACAACAGCTTTGAATGGAGCTCAGTCAATCAGATTTTAGAACTATTTATAATAAAGGATGCGTGAAAATAATACATGCATTACGTCTAAAAAACAAGGGCTTGTACTATTCTTCCACCAAAAATGTAGACAACTGTGCAGTGCAACATTAACATTTTTAATGACATGCTCCCATATTACAAGATATACTTGATGCAAGCAATAATATGTAAACAAATATTCTAAAGTGACTTTGTAGTGTTTTTAAATAAAATTTTAAGCCATATAACACCTTATAAACTGATTTATAAAGCTTAAGGATTAGAGGATCCTTTGGAGGTCTAACCAAATATCTCCTTTTCTGATGGCCTATTCATGTTGTAGATGATTGTCTGGTCATGCTGGAGCCTGGACAAGATCCGTGACAAATTACAGCGTCTAGCTGGTATGTCATTTTAAGAACAGAATGACGATATCTACATGCAACGTCACACATGAACGCATTCAGCCTTCAGGAGAAAGTGAAAAGGGGCTAACAGCCTTGCATGTCACATTTAATTGGCCGACTCGCCTGTTTCTGAATGGTGACTTGTAAAAGATGTCACAGTGCATTCAAACCACAGACTGATGAAGGAGGAATGCAGCTATTTTAAAGCCTCAGCATGTGTCCTCACTTTTACTACACACAAAAGCATTAAAATCAATCCATCATTTTACTGTGTACAAAAAAGCAGTGTTGTGTTAAACTAATGACACTGACCGTTTTTTTACGATGTCGGCAGACTCTTAATCCAGATCTGTTTACAAAAGAGTTCGGATTGTTAGCGTGTTTTGTTTATGGGACAGAAGGGGAATACTGCAGAGTCGGCGAATGTGACAAGGTACACATTAAAGTTCCCGTCAGATCTCTCGCTTTTATATCACATGATGGGGACGTTTGATGTGCAGAACAGACACAACCACACAGATCTTTTTTCACTTTCAAGGTCAAGATCATCAGCTATTTCAGTGTTTGTCATTCACATTTTAAATAATAACAAAGAAGGGCAAACAGAATCATAAGCAAATTTCTACCAGAGCTGTAGCTGTGAAATTCACACGCCAGCGTTCCTCAGCCTCCTCGACCTACAGTGTGGTCTCATGCTTTAAGTGGTGAGAGTAATGCTTTCTTTTACAGTCCACCAAGTTCTAAGTGTTATCTGGGTAAGTGAGAGGTACAAATTACAAAGTACTAGGAAATAATTGTAGGTAATATGATGGTAAGTTCCACGGCAGGTTAATTAAACTATACCGAAATACCTTAGAGGTCCTAGCAGATAAAGGAGATAGTAAAATATTGTAGTGTCGGCACAAAGTAAGCCACAGGGGAAGCCATGATTTCCCCCAACAAAATACCTAACAGGTCATAGCAGATAAGTAGATAAAGGACATAGTAAAATATTGTAGTGTCGACACAGAAGAGGCCATGATTTCCCCAATGAGAAGTGCTTTTTTAATAAACACCAGGGCAGAAAGGCACTTACAGAGCCATGAACCCATGATCGAGGTCACTATCAGCCACAAGCTTCTCTCTCACAGTAACCAACCCCCAAACACAAAGCACACTAACTAAACCTGCCCCCCGACAAATAACAACACAAATAACACAACCTAAGCTAAAGCTACAACAACATAAATGACAATAAACAGCCTTTTGTACGGGGATGTGCACCTACCATGAGCCTCCATGCTTAGTCATTTGCATGGCTCCTGAGCTTCTCAGAGGCAGTGCAGCAAGTAGTGCGTTGATACAATTTTTAATAATCAAATCATTATTTGGAATAATAAGGGGCACAAACCAGTTTGCACTAAATCTCACTGTATTATCACATGTTCAACCAGGAAAGGTCCTCCTATCCTGTAGTTACATGGGGTTAAAAGGTGTAAAAAGGTAGTACAAAGACATAGTCTTACATAGCTTGCAGATTCAAATGAGAACTGAATCTGGGCTGTAAAAGTAAAGATTATACTAGTTCTTTCCCTTTAAAGAAACATTCCAGAGGCAAATACTTGAATTTAGGTGCAAATAACTAAATAATGCATGACCAATGAGGAACCGAGCTGGTGAGCTGAATCATTTGTCAATTATTATTTTTATAAATTAATAATATGTTGACTATTATTTAACTTATTGACTAATACAACCCTTATGCCCTTATGTTTTCTGCATCACAATGCCACCATCATTCAAGTTCCATCTGTACGACAATTGATTTTGACAACTGATTGATTGACTTTAATGCCGCAGAAAAACACGAGAAGCCATATCTCACTATCTACATTTCCTCTTGTGTACTGTAGTCGGTAAGAATATTAATGTTATACAAAAATTGTAGACCAAATAGAGCATTTTTGGTTGTAAGTAAATGATGACTTTTTCCCATGAAAACAATTGGTCAATGCAGCTTCAGTCAACAACAGGGAAAACACAAACCAGTTCTACAGATTCCCAGGAATGAAGCTAACCCATTCTGATCTGCACTCACTGCGCACTTTGTTAGAATCTCCAGCCTTGTACAGCTAAAATAAGGTAGGGATGTACGTGGACACTAGAGCACTCATTTAGTCATTTCAGGTGCAAACCTTACAGTACTGAAATCACTATTTGTGTATTTGGTACACTGCGCCACAAATTCACTGAGAATATGTACAGACCAATAATTCGGAGAAACACTGCAAAGTTTGATTTGTGTTTAACATCAAGTAAGTATATCCATTATACTTCACTACAATGAAACCAGTAATGGATTACTAACCAAGCCAGTGTAGCTAGTGTCCAGAGGCCTCTGACTGCCATAGGCCTCAGGGAGCCTCGGAACACAAGGCAAATACTTGAGACAATCCACTACACAGTGTGAACAAACAGTCCTTCAAAACGCATCTTTGTAATATGACAAGAAATCATGATTCAGATGTACAACCTTACACAAACTGCACAATTTGTCACTGTGTACACACAATATGATACTGCACACCAATAAGGCTGACTGTGTTCATTTTCAAGAAACACAAAACTATTTGCATGACTCAAAGGGGACATACACATAAATGCGAACTACGCTTTAATCTTGCTTTGCGTTCTTTTTTTTCATTTATTAGTTGAATGCATTTATTATGTGCTATTGTTGAAGTTTAGGGAGCCTCCAAAGACATTTGTGCCCAGAGGCCTCGCAAGACTATGATATGCCTGAATGAAACAGTTACTTACTGTGAGCACATTGCCAAGGATGTGATTGAGAAGGCAGAGCTAGGGCAGCTGCAACTAGGTTGTAACTACCATAGCTGGCATTATAAAGAACCAAAAACAAAATATATTTCTTTCTTCTCAGTGTTCCCTAATCATTTTGGTATATCATCCACTGAGGAGGAAAATACATTGTGTAGAAGACGACGAGTCATCACCACTGCATACAGTTAGTTCTAGTGTTAGCGTTAACTCATTGACTCATCTGAAGGGGCAGCCTCTGTTACTTGAATGCAGTGATCACTTGGATATTTTTGAATAATAAGACAATTTTAAGTGTACACCTCTGCAAGCTGCAGAATTTTCATTCAGACTACTGATTTGTCATTGTGCTATTGCAGTAGTTTATCTTGTTTGTGTGTTATGTTAATACCAGGCAAAAAAAGCCTTTTTCTTCTTAATGGTTAACCAGACATCTGTTTATTAACTCTTACAGATGTTCAAATATGAAAATTACTTAGAATGCGCATCACTTGTGTCGATCCACAGTTTGTGTTAGCCATCTTCTAGGCCTTCATTTACAGTTGGTTTCTCTATGAAAAGCTGATGTTAGCTGGATATTTTTGGGTGATGGACCATTCTCAACCTGGCAGTGCAACACTGCTGTGCCTGATACACTCATACAATGCCAAGAGTGGTCAACCCTCCAAATAATATTTGGTCAACAGCAGGCCTGTGGTCAGACTGACAAATGAAGAATAGCATAGAGGGCATTGGAAAAATTGTGCATGACAGCAGTTGAGCTAAAGTCTGCAATTGTACACCTACAGAGTAAACCAATAAAGTGAGTGGAGCTCAAGTGGTCAGCGAGTGAAAGCACAAGGCAGGTGTTTGTATTAAAGTGGACAGTTAGTGGACATCTGACAGTTATCACATGCAAACCCACTGAGTACTCCCACAACAAAGGAAATGAAGCGAAGTTGCTCACCCAGAGTCTGATGAAACTCACCCGACACCGGGGTCATAGGGGTGGGTGGGAGGCTGTTGATGTTGAGTGCCCCCATCTGGTGGATCTGGGTGGTGGGGAAGGCCACACTGGGCGTCAGGTAGCCTCCATGACTGGCAGCCATGAGGGCTGCCTGCTGCTGCATCAGCTGCCAAAGAGAGCGAGAGAGAAAGAAGTTACTGGAAGGGAGCAGCCTATATGGGCGAGTGATGGATGGGTAGTGCTCGGCAGAGTTGAGGGGAAAGTGGAGCGGAAAAAGAGAGAAAAATGTGTCAACCTATGTTTAGTGAAAGCGTCCATCTTCCTAGTCAGGGAGCTGTCACGAGCCTCTAGAAACGTTTCAGTAGCTGTCAGCCCTGCTCTTTCTAATGGAGGAATTGACATGCATATTCTTGTAGTCCTTAAGTAACCTGAGAGTTCACAGCCAAATAACTGGATTGTATTCATCTTTCCATTTCAAACTTCAGGGTAATGGTTTCTTGTTGAACGTGACTGAATCCCGTCTTTGTCATTTCTCTTTCACTGTGTGGCAGCTCTTGTCAAGAACAGCTGGAGGTCTTGCAGGTTCTTATGATGTACAACAAATGGTTTTAATGTCCTGTCATCAGTGCTGTGAAGAAGATCATGTTATGGTACAAAGTTTCAAGGAGAATGTGGTATTGTCATGAACAATGTCAGTATATCTATTTCAGAAATGGACAAATCGTTGATAATGAGCTCCATCTGGGTAGGAATGTAAAGGTGTAGGCAGTCAAATGGACGATTCTCATTGTGTCCTATTATTAGTTTAGTCCCCTGTTGCGAAACAACTGACACAAATACCCATCCTGCCACTTTAGCCAGCAATAATCCAGCATCCTCTCCTCCTTGCAGGCTGGATGCTAATGACAATATTGCTAGGTGCGAACCGCTGTGCTCCATGCTGTATTTGCATGGAGTGCCTGGATGGGAAAAAGCCAATTATTTTCCCTCAATGCCCCTGTCAGGTAGGCTGAAAGCGGCTGTCCCGCTACAAAACGCCAGCCACTGGCACCTCATCCATAAGCTCCCCCTGCCTCGCCTGCGCTATCTATTAACTCCTTCTGTCATTTGCATAATTCTATCAACGTGACCAATGAGGATCATCCGTTTTGCGGCAAGGAAGATGAATTGAGCTTTTTAGGTAAAGAGTGGAGAAATGAACAAGAGGGAGCTAAACAAAAGCTTAACAACACAAGAAAGAAGAATACACAATAGGTAAAGGGGCATCTGAGGGCCATGATGGTTAGTATAGCAAAATCGCAAGTTGACACATTTAACAAGTTTAGGCTATGTTTAGGGTGAGATGGTCTTATCTCCTCTCCCTCTCTGTCTGCGTCCATTTCTCGGCCTTCAAAACCTCAGTGTCACAGTAATCAGGACCTATTGTGCCCATCTTATGGCCTGGGCTTGCAGGCTGAATGGGACTTTCAGAGTTAAGCTGACTGAAGCGAGCCGGGTGCCAGCTTGCTAATGCTTTTTTTAAAAGCTAAAAGGACAGGCCTTGGGCAGAGCACGGAGCAAAGCTGAAGGCTTCCACATTCTAATTTCTCACTACGCGCAGCTTGGCTAATGTCCCTTTTCATGGCAGCCACCAGATTGCTTCAGATAACAACGCAGCGTTCCGTTCTGCTCTTTAGGAATTAAAACACAGCAAATTGGAGGCTCAAGCATGTAATTATGTCGGGGGGGGAAGTGAGCAACATCGATTCGTTCTTGCGAGAGGAAGAGGGAAGGAAGAGGAGGTAGGGAGAGAAAACAAAGGTCCATCGACTGACTGCGCTGACAAGACTATTCAAAATCTCCCGAGCAATTTCTCCGCTTTCACCCAAATCTCGCTCATACATCCAGAAAGCCATTCTTCTACTTTACTGAGCTGCTCCAATAGAAAGCAACTGTCTGCTTCCACAGAAAGAGGGACCAAATTGCCTTCAACTGAGTCTTCATCATCAGGGTCACAACCTTTCCTTTCACCAGAAGGAGGCGGAAAAAAAACATAGGGTGAGGTTGCGGGAAGAAGTTGCCCTGGTGACGGCACTCTTTAGTGTCAGGCATCTGTTTTTTTATTGCCAGGCTGATGGCATTAGTTTCCCCTGGTGCCAGCAGGCAATCACCTCTTTATCACACGGCAATTATCCGGCCAGCCACGCTGCGTGGCTCCCATACCTCTGCCTGAATCACATGTGACCTCTCTGAGGCAGTCCAGTCCAGGTGGCACAGAAAAGCAGGGGACGGGTGGAGAGATATTTATAGGAGAGGAGAGAGGAGCAATGGAGAACGCTGTATGCGAAGACCCTGGTTATTAAGGTCCCCAGCCTTGCTGATTGTCTGGACCTGCTTTCGCTTTCTGGATGCTCAGAGTACTGACCATCTTCAACTGTAGCAGCTGTACACCCTAGATGTAGACTATGTGAAATATAAGCATATGGCATACGCTCACAAACTGATAGAATTTACTTATAGTCTTAAAATAATGTTGTCAAAAGGGCCTATTTGGAATGATACTGAAGAAAAGCCACTTTTGGACCCTTACAAAATCTTTAAATGGATGGTTCTTTGAAATAACTTTGTGAGCTTTGACAGCATTAACTAGCTGTCAAGTGAGTTTTAATAGCATTAACTAGCTGTCAAAGTGAGCTTTTAACTAGCATTAACTAGCGTCAAAGTGAGCTTTAACTAGCATTAACTAGCCGTCAAGGTGAGCTTTAACTAACTTTAACTAGCTGTCAAAGCGAGCTTTAACTAGCATTAACTAGCTGTCAAAGTGAGCTTTAACTAACTTTAACTAGCTGTCAAAGTGAGCTTCTAACTAACTTTAATAGCTGTCAAAGTGAGCTTTAACTAACATTAACTAGCTGTCAAAGTGAGCTTTAACTAGCATAACTAGCTTCAGTAAATAATTTTAAATAAAAGATTCAGAATTGTATTTTAAGTAAATTACACCTTAATAACCATAACTGGTTATTAGACATTTTTCACCATTGACTGCTAGCTGGGCTAGTCTGCTAACCGGAATGAAGTTGCTAGTTACAAACTAGATTAGCCTATGTCACTATTTTACACTTGGCTTGTGCTGGAAATATGGGTCAGACTAATTGATCTCATTCGCTGGTCAAACTGCCTTACTTTATCTAACCTGTACCGACTGACTGACCACTCATTAGCCAGCCTGGCTTAGCAATTCTTACTCATTCTCTTATGCTAGTCTATGTGTTCTGTCTGAATCGAAACACTTTGATCTACTGCCTCATTGTTATAAGTCAGTGAATGACCTTATTGTCTCCTGATGTGTATCACAATATTTGTATTGTAAAGTGCAGTATATGAGTCTTGGGATTTCAGGCAGTTTTGTGATTTTTGCCACATGATCTTAGTTGTTTAGTTTGCTTTTATCCCCAAAAAATACAAAACACAGGCTGATTTTGGCTGTATGTGTTTGCTTCATGGGTGGTGATGATTGTAGTATGACCAACAGGGGGCGATGTTGGTCAGTAGGAGAACATAGCCCTGTCCCCCCCCCCCCCCCCCCCCAAAATACCAAACAAACACTCCCCTCATTTATACTTGGTTCTTGCAGCGTATTTAAAGTGCTTTCAAGTAATTTGGGTGTCATGTGAATCTAATGTGTCGTCTCTCACAATTGCCGTCAACTGAAATAGGCATCTTTCAGTGCAGTGCCATCTCCCCATGCTCTTATTCACTTCACATCCCTCCAAAAAAAGTAACAACCGAAAATGGCTGCTTATAGAAAAGGCACACGATCAAACACGAGAGACAGTAAAGAGACGAGAGAAGCAATGCTTTTAAAGGATATACAGCAGGGTGCCTAAAAGCAAATTAACGTTTCTCTCTTTCATCATGCGCTCGTGACATCGTTCCAAGAAAACAGAGAGAGTCACATTTGATATTTGGAATGTATCTCTGTGAATCCTTGTGCCACAGGATCATAAGCTGATTGCCAGGTAGAGGAGAAAGGTGCACCTTTCAGGAAAAAAAGCCCCGTCTTTTGGCACCATATTGTCAGTGCTGTTGCCCGATGCCCCTCCAATTTGTTTTTGCAGCCCCCCTCCTCAGCTTTGACTAAAATCCAATTTGCTGGCTGTCAACTCAGCCCACTAATCCTCTGCACAGCTGTGTTTGTGAAGGAGCTTCCTAATTTGCTCATCCTCAATGTGTGATTCTGAGAGCACCGTAGCCGCAAATATCTGTTTCTAAACGTCGCGCTGATGTGCTGCTGACGCCTTATTGAGGGTATATGTATATATATATATATATATATATATAGCGGTTAGTTCACCTCCCAAACAGTTTGGGAGGTGAACCGCTGCTTTATTCTGATGAGGCAGAGGCAACAGAGGCAGAAGGCTTATTGATACGGTCTAATTCAGACAGCGGACTGACATCATGAAGAACAATCTGGTTACCAAACAAAACTAATGGCAGGCTAATGGAATAATTCAGCAGAATATCAAACTTACACAGTTTTCTTACCTCAGTGATCCACAAAGTAAAGTCTGGTTTCTTAAGTTTGTCTGTAGTTTTGTACTATAGCTAAGAGGCTAATTTAGCTCACAAGCAATGCATACCACAACAATTAGCACAGCACAAACTGTATGTCTAAATCTTTACACAATTAGCAAGTTGCATTCTTAAGTAATCTCAGATTGAGGCAGCTACCATGGTGTGTTAAGTTTGTTTCTTTAGCTTTGTGCTAGCTATGAGGCTAATGCAGCTACCAAGCAATGTAAAAAAAAAAACTACCACAACAATTAGCACCGCACAAACTGTATGTCTAAATCTTGACACACTTATCTTGTTGCGTTATCAACTAATCTCAAACTGAGTTTCCTGTTAAGGTGTCTTAAGTTTATTTCTTTAGTTTTGTACTATAGCTAACAGGCTAATGTAGCTAACAGCAAAGTGCCAAAACATGACACACTTAGCTTGTTGCATCATTAAGCTTGTTGCTTATTAGCTTTATTAGCTTTGTGTTTCCAGTGCAAAACGAAAGAAGCAAACCTCAGACACTGGCTGTTGGACTACATGTGAGGCAAGAGCGGAGTAAACAGGGACACCGAAGGTGGAGGGTGTCGAGGGGCCTTCAGCACTATTCAAGTGCATTTTTATTTTATATTTTATGTTTTCAAAATCTGCTCTAGTCATGCAGTGTTCAACACTGCTATTGCATTACAGTGAACTGAGCTGAATCGCTTCCCTCACCAATTGTTGGCCATTTTGGGCCGTGACTATAAAACAAATATACGTAGGTAGTGATGTAGAGGGATTGGCCTATTTCTGAGCCTTTTTACTTGAATAAATCAGCGAACATTGTGTCGAATGTCAGCGTGTAGCTCAGCTCTGAGCTTCACACAGTTGGTGACCGAACCACATATCAGCAATCTGATCGGTCACCGCTCATTTCATTTGCATATGAAACATAAAGAGCAGAGTGCACATTTGTAATCGTTGTCTTTTCATCTGTCGGCACATAATAGCATGTTATGACAATCAAATGTGCACAAAAGTATAGGCTCCCTTGTCAAAATACATGTTTTGTTGATTTTATAGTGAAAATAAGTTAACACATCTTCTACAGAGAACACACTTATGCACATTTTAATACACAATTACTGTTTATATACTGAATCTAACAAATTGGAGAAAAAAAATAAATGTGTGCAAAAGTTAGGCACATTTTATATTTTGTGTTGAATTTTTTTCCAATTTGTTAAACTAAAAGAAGATTTACACATTCACACCAAGGGGCAATTTAGCATCTCCAATGGCCTTTCATTCATAAAATTGACAAAATGTCATTTTGCCAGGGGTGTTCAATCTTTTATATGCTGCACATATCAACGCCAAAGAGGAGACTGTTTTGAGAACCCCAAAGTGAAAACACATCATGCATTCCTGGGTTTAAATGCACATTTTCACTGGACCGTTCCTTTAAGTGCAGTTTTCTGAATGCTGCACGATTATACTAAGTTTACTTTGAACTGGATGATGCATGTTCATGATCCTTTGGCAGCACTTTAAATTTAGCATGTTTTTTATATAGTTGTGTACTAAGATATTCATATTTCTCTGTCAAAATGTGTGTAATATCATATGGCAGACTGTGCAGGGTGTGTGGGCAGAGGTTCTGTCTGGAACGCTGAGGCACGGAGACGTTGTCAGAGCCAGAGACCCGCACACTGCACGCTTCTCTGACACAACACATAAAAGTCACTGCCTACCTGTAGCAGCCACAACGGCTGCCCTGCCTGCCTGCCGCTCTTGGACATTAGCATTTCCCACATTTCCCACGGACAGTCCGCATTTCATGAATTGTAATGAGAGTGGTTTTATTATTTATTTATTATTTTTCTTTTGCCATAGAGAGCCGGCCTGGTAATTACTGTAGGGCTGTCTGTTTATGTAGCACTGCCTCCCGAAAGCTTGTGATATGGAAATGAGGGTGATGGATATGGCCATAGAGGCCCTGTCGCACCGTCCTGTTCATTCTAATTCAATGCTAATATAAGATTCAATGTCTACCTGTACACTCCAGGTATGGAACACATATACTACTGATCAAAAAGTTTGGAATTCTTTAGAAAAAGAGGAATTCCACTGAAATTTCTGCATACTTTGGTCTTTAAAATGTACACTATTTATTTAGTTGTGAAACGCTCCATTACAGAAAAAATAATTGTTCACAGTTCTGGCGATAGGAATCAGACATCTTAAGCCTTTCATGTCTGTAAAAGATCCCTTACAGAAAGCTGCTTTTACATAAGATATAAATGTGATATAAATACTACTACATTGTTTTATGATGGCTTTGAAATAAGCTTTTTTCTTGATGGAGAGGTTCATGCAGGCCCCAAAAGATACATATATATTCAGGTTTACCACTATTTTAGCATCATCAACATTACATATACGACATGTGTAGGTTCACTGGTCTTGTTCGGTAGCAAGTAATATGTCAATATTTGTTTTTTAGACCCCTGGTTTTTATCACACCCATTGTAAAGAAATCCATATCAGCATTCTAACGGCTAACCATTTCACATCAAAGCATTCTGAATGGGTTTGTTTATAACTTAACCACTGAATTATGCAGAAATTTTCATTTTAATAATTGCTATCAGACACTGGTGTTGGTCGAGAGAGCTTTGCTTGCATTCTTCATTCTGGTTCGTCCCAAAGGTGTTCAACTGGGTTGAGGTCAGGACTCTGTGTGGGCAAGTTCTTCCACACCAGCAATGTCTAGGTTTACTGAAGCATTAAGATTCCCCCTCACTGGAACTAAGGGGCCTAGGCCAACTCCTGAAAAAACAACCCCACATCATTATTCCTCCTCCACCAAACTTTACACTTGGCAAAATGCAATCAGGCAGGTAACATTGTCCTGGAATTTGCCAAACCCAGACTCGTCCATCAGATTACCAGATAGAGAATAAGTTTCTACAGAATAAGTTTCCGCTACACCAGAGTCCAGTGGAGGTTTGCTTTACACCGTTCCATCTGGCACTTGGTATTGTGCATTTTAATCTTAGGCTTGCATGCAGCTGCTCGGCCATGGAAACCCATTTTGTGAAGCTCCTAAAGTGCTGTTCTTTTGCTGATGTTGCTTGTAGAGGCAATTTGGAACTCTTCAATAAACAATTCAACAGAGGATAGACACTGTGTGCTTCAGCACTCAGCAGCCCCACTCTGTTTGCATGGTCTAGCGCTTTGTGGCTAAGCTGTTGCTGCACCTAGATGCTTCCATTTCTCAACAGTAGTACTTACAGTTGACGGGGGCAGATCTAGCAGGACAGAAACTTCACACACTGATTTGTGGCAGCAGTGGCATCCTCTGACAGTGCCACATTTAAAGTCACTGATCTTATCAGTACGACCTGTTCTATTGCCAGTGATTGCAAGGCTATGTGTTTAATTTTATCCACCTCTTAGCAATGGGTGTGGCTAAAATACCTGAACTCAATAATTCTGAGGAGTGTCCCAATACTTTTGTCTATGTAATGTGGAAGTATATATGGTAATGCAAAGGGAAACCAGAGTTTTCAAATTTTGCAAAAAAAAGCATATACAATGAAAATGGGGATGCAACGTTTTTGGGTGACATTAAATAGATTCTGGATTCCATTCTAGATATTAATTCTATTATGAAGTTAATCTTTGTAAATTCTTATGTAGTCATGTACAGTGAACATGTCCTATTAGCATCATTGTATACATTGTTGTGTCAGCAACAGCGTAGTTAGACTGAAATTCTGAGCCTGCTTCTGATCTTCCACAATTCTCCTTCTTCTTCTTTCATCTGAAGGATCCTAGCACGCAGACTAAAAATACATTATACGGCGCTCCTACGGAATACTCTGCGTCATCCCTGGCTGGTCGTGAGCAGAGCAGACGCAGGGGAACGTAAGAGAGCGCGTGGGCAGTTGAGCGTGGGCAGGATGAGCTCAGCACTGGGCACTGGTCAGGACGGATTAGGGCACTCACCGCGTGTGCGTAGCTGCTGTAGGTGCTGAAGGGCAGGGTGATGGCCGGGTTAAAGATGCCGAACTGGCCCACCATCTGCTGCATGCGCCGGATGGTGCGCTCCTTGTCCGTGTCAGCAAACTTGACCACCAGGCTGGACGAGGCGCCCTGAAGGGGAAGCAAAGGCGCCGTGTTACGTTTAACCTGATTTTCGTGGCTCTACTGAGTTTATCTGCTATTCAGCAGAGCAGTTAGTGTCAAGTGATGCATAGAGATTCTTAATCATTCATCACATTTAACAGCCAGAAATAAATAATACAGGCATAACATTTCAAAGTATGCTGGTGGATGGTAGTGGTTACATGTAAGTGAAAAGGAATATTAACATGAATGCATAGTTGTAGCAAAACTCTGTTTCAATTGAATCTCAGTTTGTGTGGCTATTTATTTAACAAGGCCAGACTCGACCTCAAACATATAACCATGTAACCTTTCAGCTTCAGTGTAGCTAAAGCTGATCCTTCTACATAACATTTTAAGTCTTTATCCTCAATAAGGCTTAACACCACTTGTTAAAAGTCATAAGGATTAGAAACGTATGTAGCTGTGATTTGAGATTGACATGGCCACCACTAGGCGTGCTCCCTGTCTGACCCTGCAGAGCCCAATGGTAAGCCTGTCTTTTTCATTCTAGTCCATACTGCATTGAAGAAACACCTGCTACATCAGCCTCTTACATCCATTACAAACCTCACAGCTATTCTACTTGACCTTTACCAGCGCATACTGGTCCTCTTATTCCTTCATCCCCAATCAGAAATAGGATGGGCAGGGTCTAAGCGTGCTTATATATGTAGTTCCATTGAAATGAACTTAACTCAGATCCTTTAAAGTGAACCAAAGGCAAATCTTTGCTTTCTGCCTTCACAGTTTAAAGGGGACTCTCTTTGTGGTGATGAGATTTCAGACTCCTTTAGAACACATACTTTACTTGGGTTTTGCTGAATTAGGGGTAGTAGAGGGGTATTAGACATCCATCATATAACAGATTTATTGGCTAACATTCGAAGGCATTGCTGCAAAGCTATTAATAACCATTGCATTAATAATTGGCTAGGAGAGACCCCCCCCTTCTGTTACTAACTGATGCAGTTCCATTTTCTAAGCCGCTTCTCCATCAGGATGCTGGAGCCTATCCCAGCAGTCTTCGGGCAGAAGGCAGGATACACCCTGGACAGGTCGCCAGTCCAGACACTCACACCTAGGGGCAATTTAGCATGTCCAATTGGCCTGACTGCATGTCTTTGGACTGTGGGAGGAAACCGGAGAACGCGGAGGAAACCCACACAGACACGGGGAGAACATGCAAACTCCACACAGAGAGGACCCTGGCCGCCCGGCCGGGGAATCGAACCCAGGCCCTCCTCCCTGTGAGGCGACAGCGCTACCCACCACGCCACCGTGCACCTTGACAAACGTCAAGACTATTTAGACAGGAAATCCCTGTAAGTCCATGTGGCATGTAGCATAGATGGGGACTGAAAGGAATGAAGGGCAATATAAGAGGTTAGGACCTCCACAGAGCAGGTATTATTTGGGTGGTGGATCACAGCACAATGGTGGCACTGACATGGTGGTGGGTGTTGTGGTAGTACGAGTGGATCACACACAGCAGTGCTACAGCAGTTTTTAAACACTGTGTCCACTCTACAACACTCCTACCTTGTTGGTCCACCTTGCAGATGCAGAGATAAAGGTGATAGCTCATCCACTGCTGCATAGTTTGGGTTAGTCATGCTTTGATGCTTCACCAGTTAAAGACGGCTTGCACTGAGGCCACCTTGGGAGGTGATCTAAATTTTATTAATTTATGGGTCCATTTAGAGGCGTCTGAGTTTCTCCAATACAAATGAAATATGACTAAAATCATGCTGAAAGTATGAAAGTCCAGCTGATGACATCCTGTATAAAGAAAAATAATGCATGGTCCCACCATATTAACACGTGGCAATGAGATCCTAATGTGTGGCCACAATTTAGTAAGATTTGGGAACGAGATAATTAAGTTGTGGCCACAACTTAGTAAGGCATAAGGCTTGGCCAAGGCTTGATTATCTCATTCCCATGGCTTGCTAAGACTTGGCCATGCATTAAGATGTCATTCCCATGACTTGCTAAGCTGTGACTACAACTTAATTATTTAGTTTTCATGCTTTACTAAGTTGTGGCCACGCATTATTGTGATTTATACAGTGTATCACCAGCAGGGCTCCATATGAAAGCACTCTTCATAAAATAAGTTTTTATTTATTTTGGAGTATTTCGCCATTTTCTTCAAAAATGTATTCCAATCTTATTTCCATTGCCAAAGTAACCAGTATATTCAGCCAAAAAATGTTCAACAGCAGATTTTAGTTGCAGACTACATTATGAGTACAGCATTAACACAGTACAGACTCCAGAGGTCTTCCACAAGATCAGAAATTTAGAAAGTCATTTTGGATGCAAGCAACTTTTCAATGATCTGATACACACCAGCCATCCTTTGAAAGGATACGTTGCCAAAAAGAAAATCTCTAAAATACACTTGGTTTGACATTTTGTTTCTTAACACAACAAATATAATACTGGCACAATATCCAAATACTTTCTAGGGCCACTGTATTTCATTGTCTTGGTTGATGAATGTATTGCTTGTACCTGATCCCAATGAAAAGGCTTAAATTTGGCAGTGATCTGGCAGGAAGACATCAGCTGAGATAAGCCTCTCACTGAGATTGATCTGAGTCTGTCAATAGCCACTAAGGTGATGAGAGATGTGAGGGAGGGGGGTAAGAGTTGTGACTGGCTCTGCTTGCACGCTGTGGTATGCATGGTTTTTAGTGAAGACCAACACAAGGCAACTAATCTAAATGGATCAGACCTCTTTGTTGAATATTGAGGCTCTTCAGCTGCTGAACTGTCTGTAGGCATTCATTTGGAAACTATATTAATTATACACACCAGCCTATCTTTAGCAAGCCTGGCGTTAAACTGATCTGGAATCAGGTCTTCAAATCGAGATCATTTGAATGTGACAGGCCAAAAACTGGTCCCAGGTCAGCATTTCCTTTTAATGTTCTCTCACGTCTCCTAGAACAAATAATCAAAAGAGGCTCAAAACATGTAGATCATGTCTCATTTTTCATCAAAACTAAGCCCCACAAACTGTTTTGTATTTATCATAGTTGTGACTGCGTTTAAATATGAATGCCCCTTCAGCTTGCAAAAAGTTTATTACAAGTTTAATCAGACTGAAGTGATGAGTTACGGGACAGAGAGATAACTAAACGATGTGCTGTTCATGGCTATCAGGAAACAATTATTACTGTCAGCGTAAGACAAACAGTTTATGCTCTGTTTGGACTGCTATACTCTTTCTTTCCACTCATATGGATAGGGCACCATAGTTAGTAGTAAACAACAGCACATGACTTTGCATCACAAAGACAGAGAGTACACTATTCTAATATTGGTGCATATTGCGACTGTGATGTGCCTTGCAATAAAAACCAGTGGTAACTGCTATAAAGTGGTCTAATGCTTAAAACATATTACTGAGCTATCATAGCTACCCATGAGTTACGCATGCTAAATTACATAAGTGGTTTAATAAAGATGTTAATAGGTCGAGCTGCTGTGCCCCCACACAATAAGCCTCAGTGTAGATGCCCCACTTGCATGGCTGGTATTTATGCAACTGATTAAAATCATATTGATGCCACTCAAGACATTGTTAAGCCTCATTAAATTAACAGAATTGGTTTTCATTTTAGCTTTCCATCCATCAGTGGTCTCTCACTACAACACCCCACATGGATCAAACTACCACTGGGAATAACTCCCTCCCCACAGCCTGAAAGAAATGCACTGATGTAAAGGCTAGTAAATATTGACCTAGAATTTAGTGTCTTAGCAGTACCACCAGCTATGCAACAACTTCTGTTTAGGCCAGCTAGCAGAAAGAAATTTCAAATAGCCAATCTTCCTGTATCAGCCCCAAAGTGTGTGTAGTTTTTCAAATGTTGCTTTCTCCTTCAAGATGCATCAACATAAAGGGGTTATTCTAGTCATTAAAATGGAACATCTCACTCATTAAACTATTGTGGCACCACCTAGGAGGCGAATAGGCATTTTTACAATAGAAGAATATCGATGGTTACATTTTTCATTTTGGCCCCTTTAAAGCGTTATTTGGTCATAATTATTTGCATTTCTTGGGTGCCACGAAGGCCTTGATTCATCCAACCACTAAGAAATTCACCTGGCGTGTGCAAGAACTGGTGAGAATGCTTAATTATTTTTATTTGTTCAAGGGGTTATTTACATATCACAAGCCTTGGCAATTATCACAATGACCAATATATTGTAAATATATTAACAAACAAAATACATTGTGCAGTCCAAACTCCAGCTAAAGCTCCAGCTTCTCCCCTTTACACTCCCCTTCTCTCCAGGCCATTGCAAGGCTGCACGTCAGTACAAGGCCTTATCTTGTGTCACTCCAATTTTTATCACGAAACCTGTTAAAATGATTGCTGGGTGTAACTCCAGGGGAGTCTGTCAGAGAGTGAGACTGGAATACCAAACCACAGCTCATTCCGCTCATATTCAACCAATGAGGCATTTTAAAAGCTGGTCAGGGCCTGACTGTTGAAGTAATGAGAAATGGAGTAGGCCTATCAGATCAGTCCTCCATGCTGAATGCTAAGCTTCATCTGCTGTTGAATTTAATCTGTGGGCATTAAACTGTCTGCAAGTTATAATACTTTGTTTTACAGTTTAAAGGGCCTGTATCATAGAAAACCCACCTTTCCACGCTTTTATTGCAGTCAGAGTTTGATGCACTAGTTAGAATGTTTGTCAGAATGAATATTAAAATGTCCTCTATACCCCTCAGTCCATGAATGACAACTAAAGTGTAAAAACACCCTATTTATGATAGCTGTAATGTCATGACCACAAACACATTCAGCTTTTCTCTGATTTACAATAGAGTGATAAGAAGCATTGCTATTGGAAGAAAAGGTTGTGCTGTTGTAAAGGATCCAGAGCCTGGAATGTTTTATTTGAACGAACCAATGAGAACAAAGGCAATTTACATATATTGAGCACAATAACAAAGACAGTCTGTTTGATTCAGAATATGGGTCATTTTAGTGCAGGAGTGAAGTCCAGCCCTATATATATTATATGGCCAAAAGTATATGGACACCTATACATTGCACCTATATGAGCTTGTTGGACATCCCATTCCAAAACCATGGGGATTAAATATGGAATTGCATCCCCCACCTCCTTTTTTAGCTATAACACTGTTCTGGGAAGGCTTTGGAGTCTGTCTGGAGGAATTTATGCTCATTCAGTCTAGAGAGCATTTGTGTGGTCAGGCACTACTATGAAGGCCTGGCTCACAATTGCCTTTCCAATTCATCCCATAGGTGTTAAAAGGGGTTGAGGTCAGGGCTCTGTACAGGTCACTGGAGTTCCTCCAGTACAAACTCTTCAAGCAATGCCTTTATAGAGCTCAGGGGCAGATGGAACATGAAAGGGCCTTATCCAAATTGTTACCACAAAACTGGAAGCATGTCATTTTCTAAAATATCTTTGTATGCTATAACATTAACATTATCCTTCACTAGAACTAAGGAACTGAGTTCAAAGCCTAAAAAACAGCGGCAGACCATTATCCCTCCTCCACCAAACTTTGCTGTTGTTACTATGCATTCTAATAGTTAGAGTTATTCTGCAATCTGCTAAATCCAGATTAATTTATCAGACTGCTAGACAGTGAAGCATGATTTCCATAGAAGTCCAGAAAACACATTTCCACTGCATCCAACTGATCTCAGGTCTGCAGTCTCAGTCAGAGGCTGAACCATATAGCATTGTTCAGCTATTTTAACAGTACAGAAACGTTCCTTCTATATTGATGTGAAGGATGCATACACTTTGTAAAATTAAAGAGGCAAAAAAGGTTATTTGAAGCAAGACCACAGCAGAACCACTTTTGCTTCCCTAAAGAACCTTTCAGTGAAAGCTTCTTTGTAGAACCATTTTCATACAGCAGTATGCAAAAATGTTAGCACCCCTGGTGAAAATCATACTTTTACACATTTTAATGCACAAATAAAAAACTTGTGGGCTGTGAAAAGTTATGGCATGTCTCACATCATATGTGTTTTCCAATATGTTACATTTAACAAATAAAAACTGTGTAGTAAAATTAGCTTATTTTCAAAATTTTTCAAAATGTGCTTATTAAGGCAACCAGGACGTTTTAAGTTTTGCATATGACTGCGTGGAATACATCAGAATGTGTTTTTTAATTTAATAAATTTCATTTATTTAAGCTATTTTGTAGAATTTTCTAGAATCAATGTCAAGAACCATTTCATAACCTTTATGTTTTAGTGCATAATTCCATGTTTGTGCACTACAACAGAGTTTGCCTTAAAATTTGAAAATTTGATAGTATCTCACAATCGTCTCTCAGCAGGGATAACACCTTAATATAAGAGAGAGAGAGAGAGAGACAGAGAGAGAGAGAGAGAGAGAAAGAGAGAGAGAGAGAGAGAGAGAGAGAGATGGGTGAACTATGAAGTAAAACTCTCATTAAATTTTAAGCCGTCAAGCGGCAGGAAAAATTCCCACCAGCCATGGAAGACCTGGAGAAGTGGATTCAGAAGAGAAACTGTGGGAATAATATGCGCAGCTGTTTCTACAGAGGGGAAACGAGGAGAAAAGAGGGGTCCTGGAATCAAAGGGAGGAGAGGGGCTTTACGTGACAGCCCTGTGCAAGGGCACCCTGGTCCTTTTTCCAGTACTTGAGCTGACCAAGGGATGTAAAGGAGCTAACTAAGCCGTATATTTGACACCACTCCAAGTCTACACATCTGTCTCTGTGCCTTTGCTGCGAGGCAATAAGGCCGGATTACCCTGCGCTCGCTGCTGTCCACTTACATAACCACTGCTGTCCCATAAAAAAAAGAGAAATGGACTGCAGGGTCATCTCTTGAGTGCCATAGCAACGTCCCTGTCACCTATGACATGATCTAAGAGGTTACTGGGTGTATGTGGACAGTTTTCTCCTCTCTATCCATGGTGCTGAGATTTATAAGCTTTATGAGATGCTAACAGCTAATGCAAGATTCAAATTGATACTACAACACTAAGCAGTACATACTTGATATATTACTTACTCCTAATTTCTTTAGAATTGTTTTTACCTGTATATTTTCTAGACTTTGATTGTTATATAAATCTAAATTTCTTATATGCTTAAAACTTATACACTTCTCTATAGACATAACGATTTATGTGCATTTTACTTGCTTGTTACTATCTTGCAGATCTGTATTTATTTTTACTCTACTCTATGTAATATGTGCTTGAAGACTTGAAAGGTGCATTTAACTGTTAGAAGTCACTATTATTGTTAATAAAGTGTGGTGTAATTAAACAACAGATCATATAGAACATGAGCATGAGAGCAAGACTGTTACTGCAAACGACTGCTGTGATTCAGTTGCAAGCACGAGCCAAAGGCTATGATGTTATTTAATAACGATAACACGTGCCTATGGCTCATTGATTTTATACTATATATACAGTATTGTGCGAAAGTTTTAGGCATCTAAGCTAATTTTTTAACAATTCACCTCAGCAGTGAGTTTATCACAATATACAGTAGAATAAAGTCATAGTCATAATTCAAATAAACATAAAAACAGTAAAAAGTAACAAGAATTTCTTGGATCCATATTTTTCCTTGACAACTTCACAGCCACCACAGAGACTTGTTAATATCATCAATTACATCATGAGCACAATTTACTGAAGCACTGATTGGTCAAACCAGGAGCTGCTTTTTAACTACATATAATACTGGGCTTCTTCGAGGAGAGGCTTGAATGGTTAAACAAACACACTAACATCCAGAAAATCACTATTTTATATATATATATATATATATATATATATATATATATATATATATATATATATATATATATAATAGTTATTCATTAATATTCTCAAAATTTTGTTTGTTCAAATATTAACACTTTACATATACACTGCTCAAAAAAATAAAGGGAACACTTAAACAACACAATATAACTCCAAGTAAATCAAACCTCTGTGAAATCAAACTGTCCACTTAGGAAGCAACATTGATTGAGAATCAATTTCACATGATGTTGTGCAAATGGAATAGACAACAAGTGGAAATTATTGCCAATTAGCAAGACACACTCAATAAAGGAGTGGTTCTGCAGGTGGGGACCACAGACCACTTCTCAGAAATAGATTTTGAAAATGTGTCTTGGGTGCTTAAGACCTTCGCACAGTATATATATATATAATGATGTTAATGTTCATTACTGTAGTGTTAGCAACCCTTCTGGTAGTAATACATCACTAATTTAGCTTAGCAATTCTCATTCCAGAGATGCACCTGGCAGTACTCCCTTTTTAGATTATTTTGATCTTTTATTTACTAGTTTTATTAATTATAAAACTGAAAATTGGAACTTTATTTATTAACCTCTAATAGTTCTCACTGGTCAATACTGGTTATCACACCTGTTTCTCTTCCTAAAGATGCAGATTGCCCAGAATTTTTAAAATTCTCAATGGTGGGTAGGGTTGCCAGATCCAATACAAATCACCAGCCCAAACTTTCCTGACCAGCTGCCCATCAGAACCTGCAATTTCATCATTTTCTCCTGCTACTAGCTCAATTTGTCAGAACAGTCGCAAACTGGCAACTGAACACAGCATAACTAATAGAAAGTGAACACAAAACTATATAACGGAAAAAACACATAAACAAATCAGCTGCTCTGGTCATAACTCCCGGAGAGTGTAAATCTCACATGCATGGGATGTAAATATTGATAATAAGGTGATAGCACATTAATCCAAAGAGGAAAGAAAGGGGCAGTGGTCATTTTACAAAGGAGATTTTTCCACCATTATGGCCCTTTCCCTCTCCATTACCTCTCAAATAGAGCCTGAGTACCACCCTTAAAAAGTGGTTCTTCAAGTGTTCATGGCTAACCACTTAAAATCCCAGACTTATTACATACTAAGGCTTATTATTCAGTAACTATAAGGACTTTAATGCAAGCTGGCTGAGGTATTCTCAGGTTCCAGAAGTATGTAATTAAACTTTGGGCCTGCTCATGGGCCTTTAAAGGGATTTTAAACTTGTTAAAATGGTCCCACAAAGGGTTCAGTAATTGTTACATGACATAGAATCTTTTTCATTTTGATACTAGATTTTTTTAAGAGTGTGGCAAAACAAAAGCAATAACACCAGATTTCTAAATGTTAAACAAATGTATTAGCATTGTTGCTATTATTATATAAAATTCTCTGATAAATACAAATGGGGGCAGATGGGGTCACATCACTTTTATGATTTTTCCTATACAATCATATCCCAGCAGTGTGAAGGCAAGCATTCTTTCCACAACAGCAATAGCTATTACTGTGTTGCACCAGCCATTCTGTTAAAATTGGTCTTCATACACAGAGAAGCTGTTACAAAGAAATGAAAATCCAACCCTACCCAGCGGCATTCCACCTCGGGCAGATGTGAGAACGCCTCAGCACAGTCGATCTTAATATGAGATAGCTTCTGCAGTTTCATTTCGGCGCCTGTATTTGTTAAGATAGGGGCCAATCCCTAACCCGTGTACTCAGTCGAAATTGAAGGGTCAGAGTGATGTGACCCCGGCCTTCTCCGAGTTTAATTCTGTCCCAGGACGTCCGCTGTACAAGGCCCTTCCAGAAGTCTGGCAATTTGCTTTACAGCTCAAGGGTGTAAATTTTTAATTGTGCCACGTCCGAGGCGTGGGGTGGTGAGGGGGGGTTGAGGAGACACACAGGGGGCAAGCGTGCCTGGAATAGAGATACTGCTTAGAGCAGGAATGTGACCTGACCCGTCATTACTGTTTCATGGGCACAAACACACACAAATACACACACACACACACACACACACACACACACCGCACACAAAACACACTAAGCTCAACACATGAATAATTTTTTACTTCACAATGATTTAATGTGATTACAGTTTTAAAGGGATGATTTAATGTGTCATTTCCAAAATTGATAAACTGGAACATTTCAATTGGATGCAATAAAAATACACAAATATATGGAAAGGATATGATGTGAGACTGAAGGGCCTATAGACATAGTAGTGAAATATACACATTAAAAACAATACACCTAGCCTCATGAAATTGTTATATAATAGTATAAATTGGTATATAATATTGATATTCGTTGTGCTGTAAACTCTGTCATACCTGCTCTCATGTAAATACAAAAATGCTATGCAAGTATTCAAATAGATATTCTCATATTCCTAGTCTCTCATACTTTAACTTATGTCTATTTTTTATTTCTGCCTAATTTATGTCTATATTTATTTAGATTTTTATTTCTGCATAATATATGTAAGTTTATGTGCAATTATATGTCTTGCTGCTGTAACACAGCAATTTCCCTTATCCCTCTATCTATCTATCTATCTATCTATCTATCTATCTATCTATCTATCTATCTATCTATCTATCTATCTATCTATCTATCACTTTATTTATCTGTCTAGCTATCTATCTGGCTACCCATCCATCCATCTGTATACTAGGTCTACATGACATAGACTTAATCTCAATGTTCAATAAAGCTGCTGGATATAGCGATGTTGATATGAGATAAATTATAATTAAAATAATAGGTTTGCAAGAAGTAATAATAATAATAATAATAATAATAATAATTCTTATTATTAAAGACACCTATCAAGTATGAATTACTACTATTCTCTCCCAAAATTTAGCAGCTATTTATGAAAATCACCCAAAATGAGCTGTGTGAGATCCTAGGAGTTTGTACCTAGCCTGTCTCTGGAAGGGCAATGACACATGATTTTCACTAAAGGGAAAATTATTGACCAATGTTGAGAAAGAGGATTAATTTAATTTTAAACAGCTTGCTCAATGATATAAAATATGAAGAGTTCTAAGATTATTCAAATATAATTCTTCATTGTTTCCCAAAGGCGCCTTCTCTAGAACAACAGAAAATGCCTCGTTTTTTAATATGTGAAGCTTTCAGGGACGGCTTTGGAACTCCTGACTAGCAGTCTAGTAGTTGCTTTAGTGCTCATTTTTAGACAAGAAACAGCCATAAATCTCAGATCTAACAATCACATGCATTTCTTGAAAGTGCTTGTTTAGGACCTTCCAAAAAAAGAAGTAAAAAGTTTATTACCAAAAGTTGCCAAAAAGTATTATTAATGTGATGTTTGATAAAGATTTTCATGAACTCAGTTAATGAGAAAAAAGTATATAAACTCAAGACCAAACAGAATGTAGCCACAGCATCACTATTGACTACTGCTGCTCAAGCTGTTTGAATGCGTCTGTGCTGACTGGTGTATAGAACAAAGCTATTCAAATGATTTCTCAAGTGTTTGATTTTTCACATTTTATTGTTTTTATTTATTCTTTTAATCCTTTGCTTTTCTCTTTTTATTTTTTCTCTTTCATCCAAAAAATAAAACTGCCATTTTTGACCATTTTTGGCAGAAAAATTCAGTACATTCTTAGGTATAATGCTTTAACAGATTAATAAGACATGCCAGGGCTAGGCCATTAACAGTTTCAAGTGTCATTAGCAAGGCCTTGCCCAACTTAACAGCAAGGCAGTGTAACGTAAATAAGGTTGGAGTGATAGTGCAAAATATAAAACCATATAATCCGAATAGATATTTAGATCACAATAACAAGCACATAGTTTGAGGCTGTTACCAAAACTGTTAGCATTCCCTGAACGTTTTTTCTCCATCTAAGCCTACAAAAATAATAAAATACATATTCAAGTCCATACTGGGAGGGAGTATGATCACATTTGAACCCTTTTTAGATTTGAGCTTTTTAGCATTTTACAGTTAAGGATATTGTTTTTGAGCTGTGTACATATATGTGTGCTTTGCACTTACCTTTATAGCAGAGTGGTTAAGTCACTCGCTTGGGAGTGGAGTTTTGAGTCTGGTTCATGGAGGATCTCAACTGCTGTTATGTTAGACGCCACTCCTAAGGCTACATTCTCAGCAAGGTAATCATGTCATTTGACCTGTTCTGTTATTGCAGATCTTAATGATTTGTTAATTGCAGTTAATTTTATCAGGATGGCTACAATAATTTGTGCAGACCCATTATATATGTTCATTAAAATTATTATAATTGATTATGGCGCACAGTATATGCACATACTCACATTCAGTCTCATATAGTCAGATACAGTCAGTGTAAGTTACCAAACTGGAAAATGAGGTCAATGTGTGTGTATTCAGACCTATACTGTAGGCATATGACAGTGAGTGTAAAAGAGAGAGAAAGAGAGGGGTGGGAGTGCAGAGGGGAGTGTTCATGCATGCATGTATGCATGAATATAATGCAAAGAGAGAGGGGTTTTGCTATGTCAGGAGGAAGTGATCCAAACCTGAGAGATAGAGCTTCACTCAGCTACATTGTTTGCATTCAAAACACCTCAACATCAAGCTGCTCACCCTACTTACAAATCAATGTGCAATACCATAAACATGCACTCTATTTGTGTTTAGCGTAAATAACTACACCAACTAAGTTACATAAATACTAATGAAATAACATAATGAACAAAAGGATGACCTGGTTCTTTTGATAGTTTCACAAAAACAGTGGTGGACAGTAACTAAGTAAATGTAATTCATTACTGTACTTACGTAGTTTTTTTCGTGTATCTGTACTTTACTTAAGTATTTCTATTTTGGGCGTCTTTTTACTTTCACTCCACTACATTTCAAAGTCAAATATCAGACTTTTTACTCCACTACACTTTGTGTGGTGTTATAAAAATGTAACATGCAAAGCAAGAACATCAATCAGGGCACAGTGGTCACTTTGTTTTGAGCTTGTTTTGACCTGTTGGTCATACCAACCCACTGCAAGCACACGGTTCAGCAGCTAAAAATTTGGGAGCACATACATCTACCTAAATGATGGAACTAACCTAACTTTGTGTAAAGAGACCACAATATAGAAATATGTAAACATATGCAGTCGTGACTGGCTTGTTTCTTTTTTTCTGAATTCATACAAACACTTTCATTTTATAGTAAATTAGTCTGGGCTGGTTTATGTTTATGAACAGAGACCTACAGATCAATACAGTAAAGGAAAACTGATTTGTGATCCTGAGTTTAAAGCCAGTTTTTATTCAACTTGTAAACTAATTTACAAAGTAATCTTAAACTGAAACTTTGCTTGATTGTAAAAAGTGATTTCAGAGCCACTCGGTTCTCCCTGATGGAAACTGTTTACCTTCAGTGTTTTGTGCTTATCATCTTTGTAATAGACGTCAGCGTCACAAATTAATGACCTTCTATTAAAAGACTGGTTTACCAAGAGAGACGCTGGAGGATTTTCACCTAAAATGAGTTCATGAAGCGAGTCTTGTTACATAAATGATAACAGACCTTAGTCATAATCTTTTAGTACTTTTACTTTACATAAGGACATTTGAAGGTAAATACTTTAGTACTTTTACTCAAGTTGAGGTCTAGAGTAAGGACTTCTACTTTTACTGGAGTAATGTTTTACCTTGGGTATCTCTGCTTTAACTCAAGTACATGTCTTCGTCCACCTCTGCACAAAAGGAGGTTAGTGTAAAATGTAAGTAGCGACATCAGTATTAAGAGGTGTTGCTTAAAACCTCTATCATACGTCATTTGGTGAAATTAGCCAAACTGCTAATGCTATGTTAGGCACCAGTTGTTTTCTGCTAGTTAATGATTGATGCTAACTAGCTTAGTTAGCTACCTAGCTTACTAGTCAGCATCAGAGACATTATTTAAGGCAGAGGAAATATGAACAGGACACTTTAGCACTTTAGGAAGTCCTGCTGTTTAATAAAAAAAGTCAAAGCACGATAAAATCACATGGACAAACCCACCTCTATGATAATGCTAACTTCTGCTAGCATCCCTAGGAAATTCTAGTAGTTTGTTAGTGCTAAGCTAAGCATGTTTTGGCCATTCTAGACTAAAAACAGGCATTTGAAACTCCTAAAAGACATTCCATGACAGAAATATTAGCATATATTTTGCTTAAAAGTAATTTTGCAGTGAGGGAAAAGTAGAGATTCAGTAGTATTCACTAGTATAGAGCTGCTGCCGCTGTTGCTGGTTTCCATCTCTAACAAATCCTAACCAGTAGGATAGCTCGCTTAGCTATATCTACTTAGATACTGGGGAGAGAGAGAAATTTTTGACTGGCCAGTTTTTAACTGGACGTTTTAAGAATTTTAGTTTTAAAACCTGAAACGAACAGGGCCCGTCGGCCCAAATTTTTATTACACACTTCTATAAGAATAAGAATAGCTCAAGTGCTTTGCAATTAAGTCCCTGTAGTTACTAAATAATAAGCCTTAATATGTAATATACCTGGGATTTTATGAGGTTCAGCTTCTGAGGTAGGTAACATTTTAATTGTAAATGATTGTAAATGGATAATTACAGTATAGAATTTTCAGTGTATAATAACTATTGATACATTGAATAAAACATCTTAAAATCCCTTTCGGTTCAAAATATTACGGTTTAAGGACCACTGAGTGACCGGCTTGGAGGATCTGGAAGGTCTGAGGGTTGATGACCTTTCATGTTCTGCTGCAGTGAGGGCTGACGTTTCCCCCAGCTCTTCCTCATGAAGAAACTCCCTGCTGGGGGTAAACAGTCTCCCTAAAGGCTAGAAGCAGACCAGGGTCAGGCGGTCAGTCACCTCGCCCCCCACCTTCCCCCAGCTGTGTACACTGGAATACAGAGTGTGATAAGGGGTTTTATAATGAATTTATTCTGTGAGAATGAAACATGCATGTTCAAGTCAGCCTCTGGATGCTTCCCTGTCCCCCGTCTCTCTCACTTCCTCTCTCTCTCTCTCTCTCTCTATCACTCTTTCGCTGCCCTCCTGCTTATACGCCGATGAATAATTCACCAGCCGATTTGGTGAAAGGTGAGGTAAACAAGTCTATTGCCTAATATCCCGGGAGGATAGAGAGAGGAAGGTGTGTGCATAAGGGAGAGAGACAGAGAGAGAGAGAGATGGGGGTGCTTATATCTGTCCACAAATGCACCATGCTTCACCATTCAGCTCTCATGAATTGCACTTACATTGACCCCACTGTCACACCAAAAGCCGATGGCGCATCCCTCGTTCTTTCTCTCCCTAGTTCAGTTTTTTTTCAAATTCAAATAAGCTGTATTGGCATGTCCAGCGCATTTTTCTTTTGTTCTCCTTCTCTCTTTCTCTCTCTATGAAAGCATACGCACACCCCGAACGGCACACATTGAGATTCGACAGCCAGCAGGAGTTTTGTAGCAAACAAAGCAGCCGTGAAAGTGAAAGATTCCAGGGCTTCTTTCGAGTGCTGAATAGTGCACGTGAAGCTGAATAGCTGTATGATTCAGTCTCCACGCGCTGAACAGAAGGCTTTTTTGCAGCTCTGCCACGGGAAGACCTGCCAACTACACACCTATTCAACTAAATTAATGTAAGCACACTTTGTAGCCAAAAAGAACACTTGCATTTTTTTCTGTTTAGGAATTATAATTTAAAATGGGCTCGAATCCTACATTTTTCCTGTATCCCCTCCCCAAACCTGCAGGTCCACAGGTTTGTGAAGATTTATGTACCAAAAACAGACATGATTTATTTTTACATGACCTCTCTTTATCCCTCAGAATCAAACTGGCTGTTTTTGTGACTGATAGGTGTAAATGACCACTGTTTTGACTGGCTGCCCTGCATTGTGCCTTATACAAAAGGCCAGGCTGATCCATTCCTTATAACTTCAGTGTAAATGGGTGGGGCTAAACTGAAATAGGCTGTATCTACAGATATAAGCATTGGTTTTTGTGACATCCCAGAAAAATGTATTCAAAACAAGACTTTTTTGCAGCTTAGTTTACCTATATGGACTGTAGGGCCGGGAAACAAAAAATATTTACATACTACATCAAAATTTTATTTAAAAAAAAAAGAGCATAAAATTCTGTTTTCCCTGATATGGGTGCTTTAATCTCCTGGCAAAGTCTCACTGTGCTGTGCCATAAGGTTGTGGCATCTGGTTTTCAAAGTAAACATCGAGATTGTCTTGGGTTACGCAACAATAAGAGCTTTTTGGAATGTTTACTTGAGTGTAATTTTATAGTTGTTATTGCCAAAAGTTAACAGATCATCCACCTATGATATTGAATGTCTACCTTTTTTAGTCCATTAAAATTACAGGCTTATTAGGAATAAGCAGGGCGTGAACTGACACAAGGTAAAACATAACATGGATATTTTATGTAGTCAAACTGGTTCAAGTTATCATCCTCTCTTATTCCCATAGCAACCTCATCTGTGAACTTTGACAGCAGACACATATTTCTTAATATTCTTAATTTTTGTAAGAAAGTCAAAGGAAGCAGGCTAAAGTACAGCCTCCACATGGCAGGGTTAGTTTTAACATGCTGAAACAGCCAGTGAGAGCAGTGGACATATATTTTTATGTAATATATAAAAAAACAAACAACCAGAGATTTCTTTACAGCAAAAGACAGGGAAGAAAACATCATACAAAAAATGAATGAATGAATAAAAAATGAACTAAAACACTCTGTAAATTTGGAAAAAAGTACAATATGTCTCTTTTAAAGAAAATATTTGATTGGTATTAGTATGGGGCGATGCTCAAGGCTTCAATATTGGTATCACATTGGAAAAGAAAAAGTGCTATTGTGCTATTTCTAGTGAATATATGAATTATTTGTGTTATATGTGCAGTGTTAGTGTCACTGTAGAGGATCCATCTATCCATCCAAACTCATTAATTAATTCAGAGATTATAGAAGTGCAGAGACTAGAGAAATGGTGGACGAGAGTGGACTCACCGGCATGGTCTGGCTACCGTGCAGGGCACTGATGGCAGACTGAGCTTCAGCATGTGTGGAGAACTTAACGAAGGCGCAGCCTGAAAACACACAGAACACTTCCTTTAAACACTGTGAACAGAAGTGCATCAAAACACTACATTTGGGCTGCAAAGCTGCCGGATCACAGCAGGCTAGCCCTCCGCAGGCTGCTGGAGCTCCAGACTGCACGCTCCAGACTGATTAAGCAGAAAAGCATGCTAGTTAGTGAAAAGTGCCTGTCTACACATAGTAAACACAAACACGTTTGTTATGCAAGAATCTGCATCATGCAAGAATGGCTGATGCCTTTAATTCACTCTTATGAAGAAAGACTATAGTATAACTACAGAAAAGCGTATGGGATTCATATAGGAGTCTTAGGAAGTCAGGATGATTACCATAGCACCACAATTTATGGAGATGAAAGTAATATAAATTATTAAAGAAGTGGTATATGGATGATTCTACTGAACTGGTTCAAGGTCAGAGCTGAAAAAGAGCCGTGTACAACTGTTTAAAGCTATATTTGCTAGTCATATACAGGCTAGCATTTTTAAGCTATGCTCAAAATGAGTTACAGTTGCCACTACCAAAACAGTCATTACTGAAACATTTGATAGTGTTTTGATAGTGACAATTGTAATTTATTTTGAGCACAGCTGAAAAATGCTAACCAATACATGACTAGCAAACACAGCTTTAAACAGTTTTTACACACATAAAACCATAATGTATTTCATGAAAATACAAAAATGTTTGCTTACCTATGGAAAATGTGCAATGATAGTGATAATTTTACTGTTACACCATGATTTTCAGACTTTTAGACACAATTACTTCAAAACAATGGGATCTGACTGTTTACCCTGTAGTCATGAGGGGCAGGGATGCAGTTTCACTCCCTGTGGGAGTTGTGGTTAAAATAAGGCTAAACTGTGTTTCAGTAGTGACATGTAAATATGGGACATTTTTAAAATTAAAAACTTACACTTTAATATTTCAACTTCATACCAATATATATATTAAAAACAACTTTTGTAAACTTTTGTAAACGTTTTTGGACAGATAGCCCCCTAACAGAAAATACCCAGAAATAAAATATAATTTGTATATATTTGGCTTAATAGTTTCTCCATTAATGTCTTAGGCTTGAACAGATCATAACATAATCCAGATAATAATACAATCTGATTAGTTAATTGTTTTTTTAAAGTGTTTTATACTCTGAGACCACAATAGAATGGTCCTTACTATGGTCCGCACTATGGAAATTTTTTTGTTTCGTGTTGCTTTTTGCAGTTTTTGTTCATAAGTGTAGATTTTTGCTTTTTTTTTTTTTTTTTAAGACAACATCCTCAAATGTCTTTGGAAAAATCTAGAATCGTTTTGACAGTCATTTTCTCCCTCCTATCCATAAGACTGCCGATTCAGAGAGCTACTCCCTAAGCTGCGGAAATAATCTCCCACCAATTTTCATAAGCACTGGCAGGGGAAAACTACAACTCCCACGGTATTTTGCTAAATGTCAGGCTATATTAGTGTCTATCACTGTCCCCAAAGCCTCAGTGGGCAATAAATGGAGTCTGCAAAAAAAAAAAAGGCTCAGATATGCACTTATGTTTCCCTTACAGCTACTACATGTCCCTTGCGGAGACATTTTTTGTATAACAAGCCATTTTTAAAGCTAAATAACAGTCGCTAGCAGATTCTGCGCTCCAATTGTCATTATGGGTCAACACAAATGGTCCTACCTTTGCTGTTTCCGTCAGGGCCTCTTAGCACGGTGCACTCCTCAATGACTCCATAGGGCTCAAATAGGCGATAGACATCCTCCTCTGTCTGCTGTTTATTCAGCATCCCCACGAACAGCTTCCTGTCTTCTGAAACAAAGAGCACACACAGAATGAAACCCTTTCACTTCACCCGCCTTCCACTTAACCCCCCGTGCTGCTTTCTGGACCGTAGCCACCGTGCAAAAACAGGTTTTTTGGTCTGGCCCATTTAGCTCGTGGAGCGGAGTCGCAGCAGTCATTGTTCCCCGTGCCAAGTCTGTTCATTTTAATTTGGCCGATAATTGGGTTCAACCCCTCCTTTGAAAACGTGGGCAGGCCTGAGGTGCAAAGAGTGCTCTGCTGTAGTGAGAGCCCTGAGGCAATGGCCAGAAGCAGGCTACTGAGAGCGAGTAACTAAGCACTCTAACATACAGACAGAGCAGAACTCTCACTACTGCTGACCTTCAATTTTACAGAGTGCAGCCTAGTTATTTCTCTCTTTGCCCTTAAACTGTGCTTAAGTTCTGCTGATTTAGTACTTCTACTATCGTTTACTGGTCACACTGATAAATAACAAAATAATCACTGTTACATTCAAAATTTTATTACACGTGAAGCCTGTAATTAACCAACCAACCAACTATGTAAAGCTGGTTTACTCTGAACGCGAGAAACTCATCACCGCACTTTCAAACACATTAGGTTCAATGGGATGCACTGCATAGGTGCGGATTTTCACTGCAAGTCTGCTGCGGCAGACGTTCAGGGTCATATTAAGTTCAAATGATTTCAACTTTTGTAAGACACATCTGCCAAGTCTCAGTGGAGCCTATAGGAAAGCAGTAGCCATGTCTGGTAGTTCTTAGGCTTATTTTATTGAAGAGCACTGCCCACTGCCCACTGCCCACCCAACTGGCGAGTGCTGCACATACTGCGAGTTGTGTGGAAGCAGCTTGTTGCAGACATGAGCGACGAGTGCAGCTCATACCATGTTCAGTGGGAAACCAGCATCATTCACTCACTCACTCACTCACTCACTCACTCACTCACTCACTCACTCACTCACTCACTCACTCACTCACATATGGCAGGCTGAAGATCCTCTGCAAAGGGGAGCTCATTGCTCTCAAGCAGTTTGTTAGCATCAGTGAAAGTGAGGAAACTGGCATGAACCCACACTAGCAGGATCCCACGAATGCACATATGTTTGCCATCATAGGTTGTTTGTACATAAAATAAATAGAAACCTTAAATTATGTCAAAGCTCAAAGCTTGAACCATATTAATGCCATGTATCTTGCTTGTGATCGATTCTGAGAAATTAAAAATAGCCACTGTAGTTACAGTGCATGGATATGCAAGTTAGCCAGAGTGAAATGTATCAGTGTGTGAAATTATTTTGGTATGTCCTTTGAGCGGCCATGTTTTTTGTCAGTTTAGAAGAGATGCAAGAGACGTCTTTATTGCTGCATACTCTGAGTGTGCAATTATGATCATTAAGAGCTTATTACATTCTTTATATATCAAAGTAAGCAGCAACAGGACTTAGAAATCAGACGATTGAAAGAGAAGAGCAGCAGAAATAGCTTTTTTGTTTCAGCCATAAAGGCAAAAAGATTTTTCACATTCAAAAAATTTTAAAAGAATTCGTTTAAGCTCTTAAAAGATCCAGCAACTGAAAGGTTCCTAAGGGAACCAAAAATGGTTCTTCTATGTTATCACTTAAAAGAATCTTTCCTTATTTTTAACATCTTTTCAACATAATTTTAACTTATTTTTTAAAATAAATGTATCAAATACAATACAAGGTTCTGTAGAGAACAAAAAAGGGTCAAATTTATGTATTTATTTATTTATTTATTTTTACTTGTAAGATTGTACAGGCATGCTGGTGCCAGCCATCCTATAATTCTCCTGTGCACCCTGGACCCCAGCTTATTGGTATTCCCATGGTTTCATGGTGTTGGTGCTGTGTCTGGGGATGGGCCGGCCCTCGTGCGGTCTCTTTATTGTTTGTGGCAGGATCAGAGGGTACATATCAAAATAGAGACGATGGATTGTGACATCTGTCATGGTGGATTGGGAAGCATTTATCTGCAAAAAACAGAGCCCTGAACTGGAAGATAAAAGGCCAAGGCGGTCCATCCCCAAAGCCTGGAGGGGACGCTCCCTTCTGAAGGTGGGCCGCTGCTGTTCTTGGTTCAAATCCAAACACTTGGCCTCCTCCATAAGTCCCCATGTGGCCTCCCCTCATGTAGGCACACATCTGGCCTCCAGCTCCCGCTCTGCTATCTGAGTCCAACATCAGCCGTGCCTGGCCTAATGCATGCGGCTGACCTATATGAATCTGATGCAGCACGTGCAGCACAATGATATTTATGCCACAAGCACCTTCGCCATGGTGCGCCTTAAAATACGACGACACAGACGTCCCCTTTCAGAAAGATGGCTCACTAGAAAATAACCTCCAGCTGAACGGACGAATATTTATGTGGGAGTCTAGCAGAGACGCACAGACCTACCAGATCCACATAGAACCATAAACCGTAAAAAATGAATAATCCTAAAGGGGAATTTGCCCGATTATGCAAAATTTCAGACTTGGATCTGTTTTCAGCAGTAGCAAAAAAAGGTCCAGGAGTCACCATGTCTACAACACACAGCGGCCTCAAAAAGTATCTGTACATGTGTCCCATACTTGAGTTCCCTGTGTTAGGAAGCAAAATGTGAACCTGAGTGACATTTATATTAAACATACCATACTAAATAAATAAATATTTCAAAAGACATCCAGTATGCTTCAGATCAGGATTTTATAGGTTTACATCCAAAATGCTTAGTCTCTCATTGGGTAGAGGGTGCCTTACTGCTGTCCTCATAGGCCAAACTTTTGGCAAACTTGATTTACAAATTTTAAAACGGGAATTCCACCCATTTTTTTCAAAATGTCTGCATAATTCAGTGGTGGAAATGTAAAAAATGTCATTCAGAATGGTTTGATGCAAAATGGTTAATTTGTAGACAAACGTCCTGATTAGGATAAATCAATAAAAACGTGTTGCAGGTCAAACTACTGTAATGCAATGTCTCAGACATCAGGCTGAATATTCACAACCATTTAATGCAATAATGTTCTGTGATGTTGCTTTTCGAGGCCTTAAAGTCTTCAGATGTCTGAGTTCTATCACTACTGCTGTGATCAATTCTGTCTTCTGACTTTCTCTAGAAATAAGCAGTTTGTACCAAACTGCTCTGAATGACTTTGTTTACATCTTAATCATTTATTTATACAGAAGTTTTGAAAAATCAGTGGAGTTTCCCTTGGATACGTAGCCTTGCATCCTCTCCGTTTCAGCTACCCACAAAGCGATAAAAAAAAATGTGTCTGCCTTTCTGTCTCTCGCTCTCTCTCTCCCTCTTTCTCTACATCTATCTCTATCTCTCTCTCTCTACCTCTCACTTTCTCGCTCTCTCCCTCTCTTTTGCTTTTTCTCTTTCACTGTAACTCTCCCTCTGTCACGCTTTCTCACTATATCTCTCTTTCTCTCTCTCTCTCTCTCTCTCTCTCTCTCAGTCTTGCTACAGTATGAATAAATCAGCATGTTTGGAGAGGTCCATTTGGTGCTAGAGTAAACGTTGCTAAAGCATTTCAGAGCAAAACAGCGTGTGCTGCAAATCTGTGTAATGAAATCTATGGGAGAAAGTAAACATCATATGACAGATCATTTTCAGCTGTGGTCAGTTTCACGGAACAAAATTTAACAAAAGCTAAAATTGGTGCTCAAACTGGAGCATCACTTTGTTGTGTAATCTGTTAGACATACAGTGCACATTCTAAGGCCTGAGACACCAGCTGAGGCCTAAGCGTTAAAGACGGGTATTCCTAAACACGCAGCATGGGTTTTGCTTCTGTTCCCCAGCTATGGTGCCACTAAGTTGTTCTTCATTTTCATCTTGTTTCTAATTGATTAGAGCTGTGTGCATTTGCATACCTTCCTCCCCGGTGTCCTTGATGCTGGGCACAGCCCTGCCAGCTGTGCTGCTGCATCCAAAAATTACACCCATCAAGCTTCATCAACTTCACCTGCTACGATGAGTTTTGTTTAATACATTGCAAATGAAGTGGCGGAGTGATGAGCTGGGAATATGATACCGTAGGTGGTAAAATGTCTCGGGGACTTTAAGGTTTGCCGAAATAAGAGTGACCTCCATTCTTGTTTGTTTACTTTTAGAAATGATGATTCTCATTACGCTTGTGGGCGGAAACGGCTCCAATCATGAGGCTACAGCTTGGAGTCACTACTGCAAATGGGGTACCATAGATAAAGATTCCATTTACATAGCGTATATATAGTATATTTTTAATGGATTTCTACTTTTCTGAGATTTTCCTTTTCAGTTTAATTTTATTCTGTTCTGTAGGTTTAGTTCCTGAACTATTTTGCTATCACTCATACCTCAAAATGGAAACAACAGCATTGTGCCACTGCATCCTGCTGCGTTATTTTAAACCTGAAAACTATCAAATAGGTTCAGTTCGCTGTTATGGATGGCAAATAAATGAGCAGTGCACAATTTTAAACCCACCATTCAAGAAACATCAATCTAACACCAATTTATAAATAAGGTAATGCTACCTGACTCCTCTCTCCTAGTTAACTTAGCATTGCTAAGGAGATTAGTGTTCTACTATCACAAGTATAGATGATAAAGGCATATAATAGTGAGAGTAAAGTCGACTGATTAACGGTGGAGTGACAGAAAGCCAAAATCAAACCTGTGCTTTGAGCTGTAGTCTGCTAGGCTAAGCTAACGTGAGTGCACAGTGCAGCACGGGCTCGGTTCTAGCAAACAGTGAATAAAACACCTGTTTAGAGGATAAAGATTCATATCTGAGAGCACAGATTCAAATAACTGCTGTCAGAGTGACTTCTTCTTTCGGCTGCTCCCTTTAGGGGTCCCCACAGCGGATCATCTGCCTCCATCTTGCCCTATCCACTGCCTCCTCTACTTTCACACCAACCATCTCCATGTCTACGTTCACTACATCCATAAACCTTCTCTGAGGTCTACCTCTTCTCCTTCTACCCGGCAGCTCCATCTCCAACATTCTTTGACCAATATATCCACTATTCCTCCTTAACACATGTCCAAACCATCTCAACCTGGCCTCTCTGGCTTTATCTCCAAACTGCTCCACCTTCACTGTCCCTCTGATCTGCTTTCTAATCTTGTCCATCCTTGTCACTCCCAACGAAAATCTCAGCATCTTCATCTCCGCCACCTCCAGCTCAGCCTCCTGTCTTTTAGACAGAGCCATAGTCTCCAAGCCATACATCATAGCCGTATGGTGCACTACTGTCTTGTAAACCTTCCCTTTCACTCTTGCTGCTATCCTTCTGTCACACGTCAGCCCTGACATCCGTATCCACCCACTCCATCCTGCCTGCACCCTCTTCTTCACCTCTTTTCTACACTGTCCATTGCTCTGGATGGTTGACCCAAGATATTTGAAGTCATCCACCTTTACGACCCAATAATTATGGAAAAATCTAATTATGCTGTCAGAGTGACAGAAAGATAAAAAATAGAACTGTTCTGTGGCGCTTTAAGCTGTTTAGAAGGTTTATGTAGAGGTTCTGCAAATTCTGAAAAGGTTCTTTATACCTGCAATTCGAAATATATTTTTTTTGTGTGTACGAAAGGAACCAAAGATGGATCTGTCATGCCAGTGGTTCTGCATTTTTCTCTATCCAGTCCTCAGTGACCCCCAGACTCTCCATCTAGCTCTAGCCCAGAGTGTTTGGAGTTAGGATCTAGCAAAGATGTATACTCTCAGAACCACTGTTTTATAACATGCTAGTGAAGCTACCAAACAGTGATAGAGGATTATTTCAGACAAAAAGTGCTGAAATAATCCATAATCATATGATGTTCTACTCTTCCTGAAAGGGTTGTTTCAGTAAAGACCACCCGAGCGTAAATTCCACAAAAATACAAAAAAGAAAACATTATTAGCATCTTGACCGGCAGAATGAGCAAAAATGACAGACTGTAATTGTGGAAGATCACAGGCAGAAGGGCAGGTGTAGCTGAGAGAGCTGCCTGGCTCTTCGTTGGCCCTTTTCAACCCTTTAGGCCCATTAAAACAGCACACTGCACAGAGCTCCATCACACAACCATGCATGAACAATCAGACAGTAGGGGTGACTATAATTAACCCAGAGCAAAGCTGGTAGATCTTAATCCAATTTATTACAAGCACAGATCTTGTAGTGGTGCAAGAATTAATGAAGTACACCAATCCTCCATGACCTCGCTGTTTCTGTTTCTCTGTTTTTAATGTATAATATTATAATGGTGTAGTGTAGTGTGTCAATATGATGTAGTTTTACAAAAGAATTCCTCTCTCTCTCTCTCTCTCTCTCTCTCTCTCTCTCTCTCTCTCGCTCTCTCTCCCCCCCTCGCTCCCCACCCCCTTTATTTCTGTTTCTTTACTTATTTCTCTCGTGCTCTTACCTCTTTCCTTCTCTCTCTTTCTTTCTTTCTGTCTCTTTCCCGATCTCTCTCATGCTCTCTCTCATTTTATCTCTTTCCCTCTCTCATTTGACCTTTTCTCTCTCTCTCTCTCGCCCCCTCTTCTTTCTGTCTCTTTACCGATCTCTCTCTTGCTGTCTCTCATTTTACCTCTTTCCCTCCCTCTCTCTCTCTCTCTCTCTCTCTTTCTCTTTCTCTCTGACTCATGGATGAGCATTAGGTTTGTTTCTTTGGCTCCCTCTATAAGGTACCAGGAGTGTATCTCATCAGGCTTTGGGAAACAGGTTAATCTGCCTCTGAAATTTGGCACATTCCATCAAACAGAAGGGCATCAAAATTTGATCCAGAGAAAAATCCCATAGCCCATTTCAGTGAGCCAAACGGACGGCAAAAAACGCCTGTGGGAACCTCGCTGAGCTGGCCTAAAGCCACGTTACAGTAATGGATCTGTATATTTGCATTGCCAAATCACAGCCATATTCCCTATCAGCGTTGGGGCTACTTTTAAGGACAAACGGGGAGCTTTCATTGCTAATGGCCAAGTTTCATCATCATTCTATTGAGATGTGCTTTTCACAGACAGTCACCATCCAGCAGGGCCTTAATATGAATACCAAAACACATTCATCACTAAGGAGCCCACTGGGAAGTCCAAGGAGTTTTATACACACACACATTCATGCACCTGAAGCGAACAAGTGGTCCACCTCCTAGTTTTATTAGGTGAAAGCAGACATATGCTTTTGCTCCACTTTGAATTTGTATTATTAATGAAATAATGTATTACTTTCACCCCTTACCAAGCCACGGGCCTGCTGGCAGGTCCAAAATTTTATTACACACATCTATAACCTAGGAAAAGCTCCATTAGTTTACACTGAAGTACCTGTAGTTAAATACTGAGTTTTGATTTACATATCATTTCTGACATGTACGTTCTGACATAGATATTCACAAATAGCTAATGATATGCAACTACTGACATATAGCTACTGACAGTTCCTAACAAAGCTATTGACATATTTTCTGGCATATACTTACTGACAAATAGCTACTGACAAATAACTGACATTCAACTACTGACATATAGCTACTAAAATATATCTACTGACAAAGCTACTGACATACAACTACTGACATATAGCTACTGACATATACCTATTAACACAAAGCTACCGACATACTACTGACATACAGCTGTTGACAGTTCCTAAGAAAGCTGCTGACAAACAACTGACATTCAACTACTTACATATGGCTGCTGACAAAGCTATTAACGTATACACTATATTGCCAAAAGTATTTGCTCTGCTTGAGTCAGATCACATTCTTAATCCATAGGGTTTAGTATGATGTTGGCCCACCCTTTGCAGCTATAACAGCTTTATCTTTTCTGGGAAGGCTTTCCACAAGGTTTAGGAGTGTGTTTATGGAAATTTTTGACCATTCTTCCAAAAGCGCATTTGTGAGGTCAGACACTGATGTTGGATGAGAAGGCCTGGTTCTAATTCATCCCAAAGGTGTTCTATGACCTGTGCAGGCCATTCAAGTTCTTCCACACCAAACTCGCTCAACCATGTCTTTATGGACCTTGCTTTGTGCACTGGTGCACAGACATGTTGGAACAGGAAGGGGCCGTCCCCAAACTGTTTCCACAAAGTTGGGAGCATGAAATTGTCCAAAATCTCTTGGTCTGCTGAAGCACTGAAAGTTCCTTTCACTGGAACTAAGGGCCGAGCCCAACTTCTGAAAAAACAACCCCACACCATGATCCCCCCTCCACCAAACTTTACACTTGGCACAATGCACAATTACTGTTCTCCTGGCAACTGACAAACCCTGACTCATCTATCAGATTGCCAGAGAAGTGTGATTCGTCAATCCAGAGAACACGTCTCCACTGCTCTAGAGTCCAGTGGCGACACTTTACACCACTGCATTGGACGCTCTGCATTGCGCTTGGTGATGTAAGGCTTGGATGTAGCTGCTCGGCCATGGAAACCCATTCCATGAAGCTCTCTACGCTGTTTTTGAGCTAATCTGAAGGCCACATGAAGGAGGTAGATCTGTAGTGATTGACTCTGCAGAAAGTTGGCGACCTCTGTGTACTATGCGCATTTTACGTGGCCTACCACTTCATGGCTGAGTTGCTGTCTTTCCCAATCGCTTCCATTTTGTTATAATACCACTGACAGTTGACTGTGGAATATTTAGTAATGACAAAATTTCACGACTGAACTTATTGCACAGGTACCACGCTGAAATTCACTGAGCGACCCATTCTTTCACGAATGTTTGTAGAAGCATTCTACATGCCTGGGTGCTTGGTTTAATACCATTCCATGTGGCCATGGAAGTGATTGGAACACCTAAATTCAATGATTTGGATGGATTTTGGCAACGTAGTGTAACTAGTAACATATAGCTACTGGTGTAGTTATTGACATAGCTATTAGCACACAACTACTGACATACAGCTACTGACAGTTCCTAACAAAGCTGACATATAGTTACAGACAAATAACTACTGACATACAACTGACATTCAACTACTGACACAAAAGTATGACTCAAACAGAAGAAAAATGCCAATAAAAAAAACGTTTTCCTCTCCAACTCCACTTTACACAATGTCTACACACAGATGTCTACACACAGATGTCTACACACACCAAAACACACAGACACCCATATGAATCTGCAAAACATTTCTTCCCAAACTGCACTGCTCTGTGCTAGCAGCCAGGCTTTAGCAACTATTGCACCATCTTACAGCAAGGTTTGGACAGAGCACACATCACATGAAGACCACTCTCAGCAAGTGGCTGACACATTTCCCGCACCATTCAGTCCAAGGGGGTTTAAAAAGGAAAATCATGGCTCGTGGTATTCTCTTTATGCTCTGAAAGAGATGTCTCAAGTCTTTCACATTGCAATCAGACAGTAGAGGTGACTACTGACTGGACTCCAGTGGATAAATAGAAGAAACTCTGAATACTGGAGTACTTTAATGCCCAGAGTTTCTTCTAGTTATCCACTGGCAGTCCACTGCCTAGTGCCCAAGGGATCACTAGAAGCTGGTAGCAGAGGTGCTGCTACAGGACAAGCAAACTAAGCAATTGCTTAGGGCCCCAAGCTGAGAATGGTGCTCAAAATTAATTAAAATAGGTTTTGCTATTTAAGGATGGAGCCTCCTCACTGATGATATACAGCCTACAACTGTTACTAGCTACTGACATATAGTTACTGAAATGTAGTTACGAACATGCAGGTTCTGACTAGTTCTGACTAGCTATTGACATATAACTACTGGCATACAACTACTGACATATAAATGCTGACATGTTTCTGACAAAGCTATTGACATATAGTTTCTGACATGTATGTTCTGACATTTATTAGCTACTTATGTAGTTGTTGACATACTGTAGCTACTGACATACAACTACTGACAAATAGCTACTGACATATAACTATTAGCATATAGTTACTAAAATATGTAGTTTCTGATATGTTCTGACAGTTATTGACAAATAGCTACTGTCATACAACTACTTACATACAGCTAGTGACATAGTTTCTGACATATAGTTACTGACAAATAGCTACTGACATACAACTGACAATCATGTTAAAAACTAACATATAGCTACTGATATAACTACTGGCATATACTTACTGACATTATTATTGACATACAAGTACTGATATATAGTTCCTGACATATAACTATTAACATATGCCTACTGACATAGATTCTGACATAGCTGCTGATATACAACTGACATTCAACTGTTGACATATAGCTAATGACATATAGTTACTGACATACAACTATTGATATGTAGTTAATGACACATAGACATTGACATATAGTCAAAAATAATTTAAAACTTATTTTTATTTATTTAAAAAAAAAAAATTCCATTAAAGCACTTTGTAAATCGGTTTTTAAAAGGTGCTTTATTAATTATTATTATTATTATTATTATTATTATTATTATTATTATTATTATTGTTGTTGTTGTTGTTGTAGGCTTTTCACCTCTGATGCATCAAATGAATCCACCACTGACGTGTGTTCGGTGGTTGGCCCAAAGGATTTTTTTTCTAACGTCCCCAAAAGTTCACAGATGCCACTGACTGGAAGCAGTGAAGAGACACTCACGCTCCACAGACTGGCCACAGCTTCAGTACCTCACACAAGCAGTGTGATGTTGCAGCATACTCATGATCCTCAGAGGGAGGTGCAGAAAGGAAAAAGAAATGGACTAAAACATTTTATATCCACCATATATTTCACTGCAAATTTACACTCTACATGATAACTAACGTGAAGTATTACCTGCTGCCTGCTGCCAGCTTCACATATTACTGTGCGGCCCATAAATCTCAGAAGTGCCATGCAACGTCCACGCAAGCTCTATATAAACATTTACAATATTGCAGTGCTATTTATATTGTCTGCCTTCATAATGCTGGTGGCCGACCTCTCTGGTATCAGTTATGGATTTTTTTTCATTTACTACTGTTGTTTCTATTATACCATGCATGCAGGGTTTTCTCTCTGATGTACAGTAATAGTCCATACCTTTGTTCAGCTTTAGAACCAGCATGTGACCTAATTATTTTCCTGTCAGTGCACTGATACTGATTTATGAATCAGTGGTTGGACCCTCACCCATGCCCAAAACACTGTGAGCTCATGTTTGCGGCTGTGTTAAGGCACATTTGGCGCTGGATTCCTCTCATGTATATTTACACCTGAGATGAAATGGTGTTATGGTTTTGGTAAATATTGTTTTAGCATGTGTTTGAGGCCTGTTCTTGCATCTAGCCACTGAGTCTGTTACCGCTGTTAAAGGAAGCCTCCCAAAACCATGCTTCTGTGACATTATTGCTAGTTAATTTTGGCTTTAAACTGTGTAAAACCGACACCACAAGTTGCCCAAATGTTGGTAAGTCCATCAGTATATGCAATCAGCCATTTACAATGTCCTCACACACTTTTGGCAAAATAATTCCAAATTTTGTGTGATCCCTTGCCATATGCACACTGTCAGGCCCAGATCATTCCATGGGCTTTATGCAGGGTTGGGATAGAAACTGAAAAATTAGTATTCAGCTACTTTGCAGCTACATTCCCAAAATTTGTAGCTAGCTACAATTTAGATACTTTCCGAGAAAGAGTAGTGGCTACTTTCTAGCTACTTTTTTAAAAGTAGTGGCTACTCATAAGCTAATTTTGAAGCACAATTGTCAGAACGCTTGTGAATCTCCATCTGACACACCAAACAGGCCCAACTGAAAGTGTGAACAAGACACTGCATTTAATCCTGTGCCAGAAAGAAACACACAATTGAAAAGCTGCAAAGATCACCAAAAAGAGTAACCAACATTCAAACTTATACGCCCAAAGGCATGATATCCAACAAGAATTTAGATTGAAGGCAAAGTCAATCATTCCAGGTTTTTCCTAACAAAAACCAACAAAAATAACTGAATACAAACCAGAGCATTTTGTGCAAAGTGTTGTCAACTGTTGAAATAAGACTGCTCCAATTTAAACATTTCAGCTCTAATGTAAAGATACACCAATCAAGCATAACATTATGACCACCTCCTTGTTTCTATGCTTTGTCCATTTTATCAGCTCCACTTACTGTATAGGTGCACTTTGTAGTTCTACAGTTACAAACTGTGGTCCATCTGTTTCTCTGCATACTTTGTTAGCCCCCTTTTACCCTGTTCTTCAGTGGTCAGGACCACCATGGAGAGCAGGTACTATTTGGGTGGTGGATCATTCTCAGCACTACAGTAACACTGATGTGGTGGTGGCCCACGATGACCAATCCACTTTGGAAGCTGGCATGTTCCCTGAGTTTTTTAAGCTAGATGGTGCACCACCACATTATGGGTGTCAGGTGCGAGCATTCCTAGATGAACAGTTTCATGGAAAGTGGATTGGTCATCGTGGGCCAGTTGAATGGCCCCCAAGGTCTCCCAAACTGACCCCCTTAGACTTTTATCTTTGGGGTCATCTGAAGGCAATTGTCTATGCTTTGAAGATACGAGATGTGCAGCACCTGAAACTACGGATACTGGAAGCCTGTGCTAGCATTTCTTCTGTGGTGTTGCTATCAGTGTGTGAAGAGTGGGAGAAGAGGGTTGCATTGACAATCCAACACAATGGGCAGCACTTTGAACACATTTTATAAGTGGTCAGAAACTTATATAACTCATGAAAGAATAAAGTTACATTAAAACCAAGCACACCATTGTTTTTCTTGTGAAATTCTCAATAAGTCTGATGTGTCACACGACCCTCTTTCCATTGAAAAAACTAAAGTTGGATCCAAAATGGCCGACTTCAAAATGGCCACCATGGTCACCACCCATCTTGAAACGTTTTCCCCCTCCCATAAACTAATGTGCCACAAACAGGAAGTTAATATCACCAACCATTCCCATTTTATTTGGGTGTATCCATATAAATGGCCCACCCTGTAGAACTACAAAGTGCACCTATACAGTAAGTGAAGCTGATAAAATGCACAATGAACGTAGAAACAAGGATACACAGCAATGCAGAGAACAAAACGGCAAAGAGAGAGAAGATGAACATCAATAATTTGGAGATGAATGGACTTACTTACATTTATAAATCACTCTGGTTTGCTGATACGCTTAATTTGCAGCAACTCACCAAGAAGTCAGCTTCTTTCTCCGGCTTCTCGTTTGAATTCCACCTTAAATGGCACAGCAGGACATTCTGGTGCCTCAGGCACCATTTAAGGTGGAATGGGACAATTTGAAGTGAAGCTGGAGGATGAGAAGCAGCTTCAACCTCATAAAAAGTCAAACACTGAGAGACATTTTGCAAGAAACCCGTGGAGGAGTTTCCTGAGATGAGAGAAAAGCGGCTACAGCTGAGCTAAAGGTTAAAGCACAGCAAAGTGAGTCTGTGTTTGTGTTTATATTTTTAGCCTGTACTCAAACATCAGCACACACTCAGATATATTTACAGCCAAGAGGGTAAAATAGACATAAAACGCTCCCAAGCTCCCAAGGTGGTTTGATTTTTGCTGAAAGGACAAAACAGCTCTTCTTAACATTTCGTTTGCGACCCCTTGAGTTAACCCTGCTAGGGTGATCAGTGCGTGGGGTGGGCGCATGCCTGCTTGCTCGAGCTGCCTGGGGCTCAGTCAGGATTGGACAAATGCCACCAGTCCAGTGAATGGCCATGCTCTGTGGTTCATTTTGTGTGGATTGACTGAAGCCTGTAGCGAGCTACACAAAAATTTGTAGGCGCTACAGCTACTACCTACATTTCATCATAATGTAGCGGCTACAGCTACTAGATACTAAAATTTGTAGCTAACTACAAAAAAGTGCTACTTAGCTACTCCCCCATCCCTGGCTTTATGGTCACATGTCCAAGGGCTCAGGCCACTAGGGCCCCCCTATAATATCTTCAAAATACATTTAGATTATATACTGATTACAGTTATGGGGGAAAAAAAACTTGAAGTTACAAAAACCTTTCAAATTGTCATAAATATGAGATTGCTGACTAAAGAGGCTGTTCAGTTTGATCAAAGGGGTTAAGTAACACTGAGATTAAGAACTGATCATCACATTGATTTATCAGTCTACTCAGGCTTTAGCAGAGCTCAGTACCACTGAGGTTAATAACTGATCATCACATTGATTTATCAGTCTACTCAGGCTTTAGCAGAGCTCAGTAACACTGAGATTAATAACTGATCATCACATTGATTTATCAGTCTACTCAGGCCTTAGCAGAGCTCAGTAACACTGAGATTAATAACTGATCATCACATTGATTTATCAGTCTACTCAGGCTTTAGCAGAGCTCAGTAACACTGAGATTAATAACTGATCATCACATTGATTTATCAGTCTACTCAGGCTTTAGCAGAGCTCAGTAACACCGAGATTAATAACTGATCATCACATTGATTTATCAGTCTACTCAGGCTTTAGCAGAGCTCAGTAACACTGAGATTAATAACTGATCATCACATTGATTTATCAGTCTACTCAGGCTTTAGCAGAGCTCAGTAACACTGAGATTAATAACTGATCATCACATTGATTTATCAGTCTACTCAGGCTTTAGCAGAGCTCAGTAACACTGAGATTAATAACTGATCATCACATTGATTTATCAGTCTAATCAGGCTTTAATAGAACTCAGTAACACTGAGATTAATAACTGATCATCACATTGATTTATCAGTCTACTCAGGCTTTAGCAGAGCTCAGTAACACTGAGATTAATAACTGATCATCACATTGATTTATCAGTCTAATCAGGCTTTAGTAGAACTCAGTAACACTGAGGTTAATAACTGATCATCACATTGATTTATCAGTCTAATCAGTCTAATCAGGCTTTAGCAGAGCTCAGTACCACTGAGGTTAATAACTGATCATCACATTGATTTATCAGTCTACTCAGGCTTTAGCAGAGCTCAGTAACACTGAGATTAATAACTGATCATCACATTGATTTATCAGTCTAATCAGGCTTTAGCAGGAACTTCAGTGTTTATAAAGAAGCCATTTACTGAGTTTTACTCAGCCATTTACTCCTTTTTTTGTATGTATTTCCATGTCATGCACTGGCAACGTATCCATAAATTGCTTTTAGGCTCATGTATTACTTTTATACATAACACAGACAGAATATGTCTGATTAACACCTGAAACTGGTACAAAAGGTCTGCTTTCTCTATTCTTCCTTGTGAGGACACCTGCTTGTTCTTCTCTACCATATAACCATATTCTTGGTGGGTTAATGAGTTCCTCATACAATGCTTCCTCTCAAGAAGCCACATTACCATTTTTTCTCCTCTGAAGCAGCAAAACCATCCAACCATGCTTTGTAACGTGTTCATGTCAGTCTTAAGGTAATACTTTGGTTAAAAAAAAAAATTCTAAATTACACAATTTCCCCCTTACTCCAAATGTAGTCGATAAGCCAAGACATGTTTTGTGTTTGAATTTTGGTTCATTAAGAGGCTAATGTGGCAAATATGTAATATATCACAGCTGTCAGAAGAAAACTTTCTATCTCCAAAATGATAACTTTACAAGAGAAGGACAAAAAATATATTTAACGTAAGTCAATGGAAACAGAATTTTTTTAAAAGTTATTTTTGGCCATTTCTTTTGGTCCATTCACCATGAAATTTATACACAATGTAAAGGGTAACAGGTATTTTCAAACTATGTCAAAAACTAACAAACAATAAAAACGGAGATACAAGGTTTTCTTCCAATAGCAGTGATATGTTTACATTTTACATTTACAGCATTTAGCAGATGCTCTTATCCAGAGCCACTTACAAGAAGTGCTTTGTCTATCTAGAGAAAGTAACTTTGCTAGTTACCAATAGCTTAGAGAAAAGACCTGAGCTCAGATACTGCTAGAAACAAAGTCACTGTAGATACCGAGAGAAAAAGGAACAGAGTTTAACACAGAAGTCTGTGCCATTCAATGCAATACAATTACAATAAAATCCAATACAATAAACTACAATACACAGTGCAATACAATAATATATATATAAGTGCAGCTTATAATTCAGTGCTCATTTAAGTGCTATGTAAAGAGATGAGTCTTCAGGCTGCGTTTGAAGACAGCAAGAGACTCTGCTGTTCGGACGGCCAGTGGGAGTTCATTCCACCACCTGGGTGCCAGTACGGAGAACATTCTCGACGCTTGTCTTCCGTGCGTCCTGAAGGATGGCGGGTCAAGCCGAGCTGTACTCGAAGCTCGAAGGGCTCGTGGTACAGTTTGAGATTTCACCATTGCCATCAAGTAGATATGCTTATATTTACAAGTTTAATGCTTATATTTAAAAGTTAGCATTTTTGCTTGTCTGCATGCCTCAATTATCAAACACTTCACTGAAGTGTTCAGTGGTTAAATAATCTCATTTAGGCTTACCTGTTGGTTCCTGAGACTGTTTGATATACTATTAGCTATAACAAAGGAAAAAATTAGGTTGCTTAGCAGAAATAGTATTATCAGAAATGACTACTCTTCATCTAACTGTTTTTCCATTTTTATAGATAATGGTGTGATATACAATATCAGAAACCAAAAGCTAGAGTAATTTGAGATTAAAGTTACAAAAGGTAAAATATTAAAATCAGTTGTATGTTAAAAATCCAGCCAAAGTTCAAGGAACCAAAAAAAAAAAAAACAAGGTAGAAATATAGTAAAATATGGATTAAAAAAAACAACATCCCTTAGTCCACCACTTCCAGCCTGTTATTCAGCTATTCACCTTACTGCTGGATTTGAATTGACTGAATGCTGGCATGGACGGCTAAATGAACTTACAGATGGAGGGATGGACAGATAGATGGACGAATGGATGGACAGATGGATGAATGAAGAGACAGACAACAGAGACAGATGTGATAGCTTGATAACTCAGTTATGCTTGCAAGGTTATCTTTTGCTAATCTTTAGCTTTTGCTTGGATTTTAGCTTTCTCCATTTGAACACAAATAGAATGTAGGGGAACACAGTTCTGTTAAAGCTGCGTGGGCTAGACAACCCACATCGGCTTTGTGATTAGCGAGGATACTGCTTACATAAGCACTACCCCAAGATTAGGACTGTCTGGATATCCAGAGATACTGCAAAAGGAGTATTTTGGCAAAATGCATCGGAAGGTTATGCAGGCTATACATACTTTTTACATGTATATTGTGTGTCCACAATAACAAGACTGACCTACTTAGAAAGAAAACAAGGATTTAGGCTCCCTAGAGCTCAACTCAGCATGATCAGAGTATGTAATGATTTAGGCATCGTTTGCACCGTGCTAACCTGGCCACTACACGCGTGCGTTGTTAGCAACATTAGCCTCAGAGCTCTCTTACAAAACTCCACAAGCAAACTTTACACACCAAGCATGTCTTGGCTAATTAAACACACTTGAGAAAAGGAGAAAATTGAGTAAATTCTGCCTGAACTATTGCTTTAAGGTGACAGCCAGGAGAGCAGGGACTGGAACAGCTGTAAGGAGCTGCTGCTTTACGCGCAGAGAAGAGCGAGGCGAGACAAAGGCTGGAGGCCGAGATGAAAGCGCAGAGGCCTGTGGTAAGAGAGTTGTCAGGAAGGAAAGCAGGCCTGTAGGCTATATGTTAGGAAATTGTTTCTCTTTCAGCGTGTGGGAGAGAGCCAGCTTGTTGGCAGATCTTAAGAACGGTGCATAAAAGCAGTTCAAAGGGCAGTCAACATGTCACCCACTCACTCGAGCCTTCCAGAGAAGAGCCGCAGGCTAGAGAGAGACGCGCTGGCGTGCTGTACCACACCATAGCCTTTCCGAGACCTTGGCGAAGGTGGGATTGCATATGCGCTGGGCGCATTATGCAGGAGACCTCAAGCCTTGCGGATGCATTCCTTAATCCATATTCATTCAGTAATCTGGCAGTGTGTTGGCGCGATGCTCCATCCTGTATCTTTACTCGCAAAACTGCAGTGTTAACATTTATGCGTGGGAAAACGCTGGATAAGGTAAAGCTGCAAATACATAAATAAATACATAAGCCTGAAAAAGCGTGTCCAATATTTCCGTAATTTCATAATAGCTCGGGTTGAGTTGCCTCATACTGTATACGGCAGGCTAAAATGAAAGTGTGCTGCAAACTGATAAACCTTGAACTCCACACCTCTTTCTCTAGCTGTCTTCCAGGTTAACGCCGTCCATCAGTCCACAGCTGGAAAATAGGGTCTTACAGTAATATTGCAGGTTCAGGGAGATGCCAATCATTCTGACAAATGCGCAGCCTCGTTTTCCATATGGTCTGCCGAATTACACTCGGCAACTCAGCAAGAAAGTAACTAACTTCGCTGCAGACACAGAGTGTCATCGCTCCAGAAGAGATAATTTAACTTTGTTCTGGAAACTTCAGCATGGAAATCTTTACTGCAGAATTTTCTCTTTGTTCTAGCTGCATACATTTTTTATTCCTTTGCCTGTTTTATCTTCTCTTTGTTCTGCTTAGTGTTTATTTGTTTTTGTCTTTGCTTGGTTAAGTATTCCTCCTTTTTGATCATGCTTGCTTTGCCTTTAGGGCACTGAAGCAAATACCATGTAGTACAGTAGTTTGAAAAAGTCATGACAACATCAGTTAGTGAATTAGGCCTCAATTTGCTGACAAAATTGCAAGAAGTTTTCATCTTAAAGGGCCGACAATCAACTTTTTTTTGTCTTTGTTTTCTTAAAAAAGAAATCTGCTTATATTTATGTGGTTTTATGTATCTGGTCAAAATTTATTTTTACATAAACAAACTTTTCTGTTAACAATGTAATTTCCAAAAGCCTTTTGTGATTTCCAAAGTTTTTGTGATTGTGATATGTAAAGAATATATATAAATATAAATACAGAGATTTTCATTCAGTTTGTCTCACAAACTTTCCTTTTGGACAAGAACATGTGTGAATAATGTCACACCTTGGTCACTCTTTATTGTTAAATAATTGATTAAACAAATCAATAATTAGTGTTTGTGATTAAAACTGTGCACTGACTGAGCTCACATGCTCACTCCAATAAGAAAGGAAGCCTCATGCATCTTTTACTCAGTGATAGAAAACACAACAGCACACACTCTGCAAAAGAAAGGTCTGAAACTGTCACTGGGGCAGTGCCCCTCTTGTCATTGGGATGGTTCCCTCAAGGGTACTTCTCAGTACCTTTAGTCAGGGAACATAACTGTACCACACCCCGTCTCATCTCCGGGCTTTTATTTTATTATTCTATTTTAAACAGTGGTGGACAGTAGCTAAGTAAATGTAATTCATTACTGTACTTAAGTAGTTTTTTTGTGTATCTGTACTTTACTTAATTATTTCCATTTTGGTTGAGTTTTTACTTTCACTCCACTACATTTCAAAGTCAAATATCTGACTTTTTACTCCTTTTTACAAAAGGACCTCGGTCCTTTTGTTTATTGTCTGTATAAAAACGTAACATGTCAAAACGAAAGAAGTGCAAAGCAAGAACACCAATCAGGGCACAGCGGTCACTTTGTTCTGAGCTTGTTTTGACCTGTTGGTCATACCAACCCACTGCAAGCACACGGTTCAGCAGCGTAAACATTTGGGAGAACATATGCAGTCGTGACTGGCTTGTTTCTTTTTTTCTGAATTCATACAAACTTTCATTTTATAGTAAATTAGTCTGGGCTGGTTTGTGTTTATGAACAGAGACCTACAGATCAATACAGTAAAGGAAAACTGATTTGTGATCCTGAGTTTAAAGCCAGTTTTTATTCAACTTGTAACTAATTTACAAAGTAATCTTAAACTGAAACTTTGCTTGTTTGTAAAAAGTGATTTCAGAGCCACTCGGTTCTCCCTGATGGAAACTGTTTACCTTCAGTGTTTTGTGCTTATGATAATTTTAATAGACGTCAGCGTCACTAATTAATGACCTTGTATTAAAAGACTGGTTTACCAAGAGAGACGCTGGAGGATTTTCACCTAAAATGAGTTCATGAAGCGAGTCTTATTACAAAAATGATAACAGGACATCAGAGCCAGAATTACTCTTTTCGTACTTTTACTTTCATACTTAAGTACATTTGAAGGCTTCTGTACTTTTACTCAAGTTGAGGTCTAGAGCAGGGGTGGCCAACCCGCGGCTTGCGAGCCGCATGCGGCTCTTTGTCTGCACATGTGCGGCTCTTTTATTTAGTTATATATGTATATATATATATATATATATATATATATATATATATATATATATATATATATATATACACTGCTCAAAAAATAAAGGGAACACTTAAACAACACAATATAACTCCAAGTAAATCAAACTGTCCACTTAGGAAGCAGCACTGATTGACAATCAATTTCACATGCTGTTGTGCAAATGGAACAGACAACAGGTGGAAATGATTGCCAATTAGCAAGACACACTCAATAAAGGAGTGGTTCTGCAGGTGGGGACCACAGACCACTTCTCAGTACCTTTCTGCTTTCTGGCTGATGTTTTGGTCACTTTTGAATGTTGGTGGTGCTTTCACACTCGTGGTAGCATGAGACGGACTCTACAACCCACACAAGTGGCTCAGGTAGTGCAGCTCATCCAGGATGGCACATCAATGCGAGCTGTGGCAAGAAGGTTTGCTGTGTCTGTCAGCCAGCCATCCAGAGGCTGGAGGCGCTACCAGGAGACAGGCCAGTACACCAAGAGATGTGGAGGAGGCCGTAGGAGGGCAACAACCCAGCAGCAGGACCGCTACCTCTGGCTTTGTGCAAGGAGGAACAGGAGGAGCACTGCCAGAGCCCTGCAAAATGACCCCCAGCAGGCCACAAATGTGCGTGAGGATGGTATGAGGGCCCGACGTCCACAGATGGGGTTGTGCTCACAGCCCAACACCGTGCAGGACGCTTGGCATTTGCCAGAGAACACCAGGATTGGCAAATTTGCCACTGGCGCCCTGTGCTCTTCACAGATGAAAGCAGGTTCACACTGAGCACATGTGACAGACGTGACAGAGTCTGGAGACACAGTGGAGAGCGATCTGCTGCCTGCAACATCCTTCAGCATGACCAGTTTGGCAGTGGGTCAGTAATTGTGTGGGGTGGCATTTCTTTGGAGGGCCACCATGTGCTCGCTAGAGATAGCCTGACTGCCATTAGGTACCGAGATGAGATCCTCAGACCCCTTGTGAGACCATATGCTGGTGCGGTTGGCCCTGGGTTCCTCCTAATGCAGGACAATGCTAGACCTCATGTGGCTGGAGTGTGTCAGCAGTTCCTGCAAGATGAAGGCATTGAAGCTATGGACTGGCCCACCCGTTTCCCAGACCTGAATCTGATTGAGCACATCTGGGACATCATGTCTCGCTCCATCCACCAACGCCATGTTGCACCACAGACAGTCCAGGAGTTGGCGGATGCTTTAGTCCAGGTCTGGGAGGAGATCCCTCAGGAGACCATCCACCACTTCATCAGGAGCAAGCCCAGGCATTGTAGGGAGGTCATACAGGCACGTGGAGGCCACACACAATACTGAGCCTCATTTTGACTTGTTTTAAGGACATTACTTCAAAGTTGGATCAGCCTGTAGTGTGTTTTTCCACTTTAATTTTGTGTGTGACTCCAAATTCAGGCCTCCATTGGTTAATAAATTTGATTTCCATTGATAATTTTTCTTATTTTGTTGTAAGCACATTCAACTTTTTACAGAACAAAGTATTCAATGAGAATATTTCATTCATTCAGATCTAGGATGTGTTATTTGAGTGTTCCCTTTATTTTTTTGAGCAGTGTATTGCACAGTTGTAGTATGCGTTGTGTATTTGAGTCACTGCTTGAATATTTTCCGCGCTGGAAGAAGCCAAAGTCTGTTGCCACAGTGATGCTACACCCCTGCCCTTCCCCTGCAAGGAGAACGTCGCAACAGAACCACACGCTGAGCCAGGCTACAGCTATCCAACCACCGAAACATGGCAGAGTCGGGGAAATGTAAAGCCAAACGAAAATATGAAGATGAACACAGAACCTTCTTACCAGAGTGGGAGGATTTGTATTTTTTTTTATTGAGCAGAAAGGGAAGCCGCTCTGTTTGATATGCCAAAGCTTCCAGTCTTCAGCACCACTTTACACTTTACCACGCCAATGTGGACCAGGAGTTTCTCAAAGTTACCGAACTGCGCAAGCACAAGATGAACACTTTGAAACGCCAATCAGACAAACAGACTCAGTTGTTTCAGAAGTTAACAAAACAGTCAGAAATTGTCACGCTTGCATCCTATCAACTGGCATGGAAAATTGCTCATGCTAAAAAGCCCTACAGTGAGGGGAATCTGTGAAAAGTTGTCTTATGATGCCATTTCAATCTAATCTCCAGAAAATGAACATTTGAAACGAATGGTAGCAGAGCTCCAGTTGTCCCAACATACAGTCGAACACAGAATATCAGACATTAACAGTGCAACTGAGACACAGTTATACTGTGATCTCGAGAAATTAACTTTGGAACTCTTGAACCAAACGAAGTTGTTCCTGGAAGAAAAACACAAAGAGTATCCTGAACTTTCTAAACCCCAGTGGATTTTAGATCTGGCTTTTCTGATGGACAGGCTGCACCACTTGGACAGACTGAACCTTGATCTCCAGGGGAAATTAAAGATGCTACCTGATCTAGTGCAGTCAGTATTTGAATTTGTTAACAAACTGAAGCTGTTTAAAACTCATCTTAAAAAAGGAGAACTAACATATTTCCAGTCTGTGTCAAATGCAAGTGCCCAAGCAGCTAAGGTCCTAGAAGGGAGAACTGCATACTATGCAACACTTCTTGAAAGTCTGCAACAGAACTTTGAGGCGAGATTCCATAATCTACAGCTGAAAAGGCCACAAATTACATTCCTTGTTAACCCTTTTGCTGCTGATTCAGACTGCTTGAAACCCCCACTGGTGACAGATGAAGCTACATCTCAAATGGAGATGATAGAACTTTTTGAAGATGACAGACTCATGTCTGTTCTGAGTGAGGGAGTCCTGGAATTTGGGAAAAGTATCCCAATGTAAAACAAGCTGCACTGAAGCTCCTGTCAATCTTCGGCTCAACCTATGCTTGTGAATCAGCTTTTTCCACCCTGAAACATGTGAAATCAAAGCATCACTCTGTTCTTACTGATACACATGTGAAAGAACTGCTTTGAGTAGCAACAACTGAATACAAGGCAGATTTGTGATGGACTGTGGAGAACAAAGAATGCCAGAAGTCCCACTAAACTCATCTACATGACAGGTAGGAAAATGGGTTTAAAAACGATGAATGTTTGTGTAAATATAGCCTGTGGCTCTTAGTAGTAATGAGCACTTTTTTTGGCTCTTGGTGTCTGAAAGGCTGGCCACCCCTGTCTAGAGCAAGGACTTCTACTTTTACTGGAGTAATATTTTATCTTGGGTATCTACTTTAACTCCAGTACATGATTTGTGTACTTCATCCTCCTCTGATTAACATTCGGTTATGAAAAGGTAAAAATATGTATTTTTCACCTGGAGAAACTTATTTAAGGTAAACAACTGGACCTTAAAACCACCTCTGGGTGTGCCTATAACTTGCCACACAATATTGCTTCTTTCGGAACAAATTGTGTGTCCATCTTTGTAATTTTTTATCTTTTCATAATTTGAAAATGCCAGTCGTCCTTAATGCTGTGTTAATGAATGAAAGCATAGAAATGCTCCAAAATTACCTGGGAAAAAAAGTTAGCATGTTTTCCCCCTGACAGCGACAATATGTAAATGAACTCAGTTCAAATTGGCTGTATTGTGCCTCATTCAAAAAGTAGTGCAATTTGCAGTAACAACAATCACTTTGACATCAATAGGCCAACGAAACTGTATGTGGGCTGAACTGGAGGTGACTGTATTTCAGAAAGCAAGAGAAAGGTTTTCGGTCTTTATATGATACAGTCCCTTTATGGTAACTTAAGAATTCTTGTAAGCACACACCTGTCTATACACACACACACACACACACCCCATGCTCAGAAGGGTCTTTCTACTTTCTCCAAACGACAGGGGGGCTTTAGCACGGGAGAGAAAAGCTTCCTTCCCGGTGCTGCAGGCTTGCCTTTCCCCTAACACTTATTAAAAATGGATTAGAGAGACAGAGAGAGAGAGAGAGAGAGAGAGAGAGAGAGAGGCTCATTCCCTCCCTATCCCAGGCTTCATCTGCGAGCTTTGACGGGCCCATTTGTTTTCATTTACAAGATGTTTTGCTCAATATCTAATGAAATACTGTAACTATCTATATATCGACCAGGCCATCAGCCGTGATGGCCATAATTGGTCATCTGCTGTCATTTCACTGCACGTCTTCTCCATTCAGCCACCCATGTTTGTTTGATTACATTTGAGTTGTCACAACAGAGGCAAATACTTCCTAATATCCGCTCACTCTCGCCAGCCTGAAAGGGCCTGAACATTGTCCCATATCCATTATAGCAACTGCATAAAACTACATGTTCACTCTGTCCATCTGTCTGCCTCGACTGGAACTTATGTAATGCAATTTTGCACCAAGTACATGTTAAAAAAGCCTTTGTTAAAAAATGTTCTTGTATTTTACTTATAATTGTAGTCCATTACAACAATTTTAAAGTCCATTTAAGCAAAATGGACAGTAGTCCATTTACAACAAAAAAAATCTAGTTTTATGTACCCAAACCGATCATAATTCACTTTTTTCATGATGATTTTCCAACCTATCTTTTTCCCTTAGAATTAAACAGGCTGTTTCTGTTGCACACAAATATTATTTCTTGATCTTATTACTGTCATAACAAAAACCTCAAATCTCCAAAACAGGCACCTTCAAGAGAAGTAAAGACATTTAAACTTTACATGTTGACGTTTATTCTGTGTAACATTGCTATTGCTCCATTCATCATAAAAAGTTCAGACAATGAAAGGGTCTTTGCAAAATGAAACCGTTTATCCTGTGGTTATATCTGTGTTCTGTAGTAAGGTAAAGTCTTACTAACTGACCAAAACATTGCAGCAGACACCAACACTTATGCCAGTTGTTAAAACTACAAGCATGCCCTTAACCAAGTAGTTTTCAGTCATAAGTCGATAGTTAGCTGAGACACTGCCACTGCTACAATATTCACAGCCAGAAATGTTTAGATTGTATCTCAAAATAATGACTTATTTTCTAAAAATGGATTTTTCATGACATAATGGCTTATCTTCTGAAATAATGACTTAGCATCATGGAAAAAAAACTTATTTTATAAAAAAAATCATTTATTATCTGACAATGTCTTATTTTCTCAAAATACTGACTTAGTGTATTGAACTAATGGCTTATTTTCACTAAAATATCAATGTAGCATTATAAAACTGACTTAATATTGACTTATTTTCTCAAAGTTTACTCAGTTGAAATTGAGACCTATTATCTCAAAATAATTATTACTCCTGCAAAAGAATAGCTCATGTAACTCATCACATTTAATGCACTAGTTCAACATAACATTTTGAGAAAAAGTCATTATTTTGAAGCCAGAAATAATTTTCCAAGTCAAAATTTGGAGAAAATTATTGATTATTTCAAGATATTATGTCAATATTTAGAGAAAATAGGCCATTATTTTGAAATGCTAAGTCAATATCAAGAGAAAATAAGTCAGTATCTCGAGATACGGTCAGTATTTTGACACACAGCTGCCAAAACCAGAGAAGGAGGGCAAAAACAGGCCTCTTTTGTCCTCTACTTAGCAGGAATGGGCTTTAATAGTTTTGTCAACAACAATTAACGCCACTCTGCTGGATGCCGCATTACAGTGTGTTGTTACACAGTAATATCTATCTTCGTTTTCATTTTGATCTTTTTTAATGAAAGCAAAAGGAAAGATTTGCTCATTTGAGCAACTCCCTAATCAGCCTAACAGACCTCAGACCTCAGATCTCACCTGAAATGAACATCGTCTGCGTGTCATTACGGATCGGCCTGGATAAGATACATGATGAAATGGTGAGGAAATTTGAGCCAACACGAAGTGTTTCATCATGAGGAGATGATGATATTTGATATTTGTCCTGTGCATAATTTTCGATCTGATTCTACACACTTGATCTTTTTCTCCAAAGACAGGTCTCCGGGCTCCTTTCCTTATTGATGCTGTCCTTGAACATTTGCAAGAAATTTTCATTTAAGTCCTAATATCCAACATGCTGTCCTCTCACTTCCTCTTCCAGCTCACTAAATAGAGGAGAGAAAACTCTCTCACAGCTTACTTTATATTCCCGAAAGCCGCTGGAGGAAAGGTTATATATCATCAGTAAAATGGGACGGATTTAAAACGGTGAAACTCTCCAGAAATACAAACACTCATGGAGAAAGGCTGCACACCTGAACGGTGCCTATACAATAAGCTATTACTGTGCGCGCGTGTGCAGGCGCTGTTTGCTCAGTAATGGCTGGAGGAAAGTTTTAATCTTCGTGGTGCTCTGTCAGCGCTTCATTAAGAATCGGCCCTTTCCAGCAGCCAAAGCAGTATGACTGACAGCCAACAGGACCGGGGGCGTCCCGCATTTCAAATATCAATTGGTGGCGTCAGCGTTGCCAGGTAACATGAGGGATTATCTGAAATTAGTTTAGTCAGTTCATAATTTCAAAGGGCAGTCACTCCACTGCTGATTAGTTATTGTACACACTTGTCAATTAAAGCTCCCTGGAGAGCCCCCAGCTCAGACAGCTAGAGTCTGCTATAAAGCACAGAGGCAGAGGAGGGGGGGCGGAGGGGGGGGCAGGAAACCAGGACACACAGGCAGAATGGAAGAGTCTAGCAAAGTCATTTAAACTGATATTAAAGATTAGACAAAAGTTAGAGACCAAACATCATTCATTCAAAGACCTGTAAAAACAGGTCCAGGTGAAAAGTACGTATTCGTACATTTTCATAACCCAATGATTTAAAGCAGAACAATAAAATGAAAGCCTGTAGACGAGTTGGGGTGTGTGGAGTCAGTACAACCTCACAAATATAATTTCAATGGATTATGGTACAATTATGTTCCCTGACTAAAGGTACTGAGATTAGCCCACCCAAGTGACAAAAGGGGACCTTTTTTCTGAGAATGTAACAACTGTGCAAGACCTGGTAGACACCAAAACTGCCCTCATCAGATAAACAGTACTTAAGCTTTCATCTTTAAGAGATCAGAGAAACACAAGCTCCTCTCTTGCGTACATGGAAGTCCAGAGAGGCCATGAAGTACTTTTCTGGACTGTTATCTTGAGATTACAACTTAATCAACTTATTTTTCTCATCAAATCAAGATTATTAAGATTATCAAGTTATCTCAAGGTAACACCATTTGTCATCTTGAAATCAGAAGATCTTAAGATAGCACTTTATAACTATATAACTTTTTTTTTTCATCCTTCCACTGTGAGAAGACAACTCGCTATGAATCTGAAAGGATGTGTAGCTGTCAAGAAGTTCTTACTGAGAAAAGGAAACAGACAAAAAAGAAGAACATTTGCAAACCAAACAAAGAAGCTGCTGGTGTTCTCAGAACAATGGACTGACCGCCAGAACTCAACATCTCTGAACGTGTGCAACCAACTTCAAAAATTAAACTTTGGAGGTGTGGAAAAATGTCCCTGTTGATTTATCTGTGAGCACATTAAATACTGAATGTGAAAAAATGATATTGTATGTAGTTGGAATTTTCTATTAAATAGTTTTCTGCTTGTTTTCTCAGTACTTTTGGCAGGAAATTCAATAGATGAAGTGTATAAGCAGATGAAGACTTTTCCATAGATCCTTACATTATAGAAGACCATGACATAATGACTTATTTTCTTAAAATATTGACATTGGTTCTTTAATTTCAGACTTCAGATTTTAAGATCAGTGTGAGCCTTTATCATGAGGAGACTGTGAAGGCCATGAACGCTGCTGCTGTTTTCTAATTCTGCTGTGCACGATGCATGCAAGCTGTTAGCTTCCCTTCAATCAGTGAATGTATGCCAGATCTGTTTATTTCAGAAACAACAGTGGAAACCTGTAGACCAGTTCTGGATGAGCTGAGTATCAACAAACCTCCACACATGCTCCCTTCAGCCATTAAATCACAAAAATGCTCACATAAATGGAAGCGTAGTTGAACTGTCTTTGTCCCACAGAAACATTGCTCGTCTCATATTTACAGTGATGCCTCTGTCTACTGATGAAATGTCCCATTTTCCAAAGTCACATAGAATGAAACAAACATATCATGGCACGGCAATACAGCTGGAGCTCCTCAAATACAAATACTACCACACAACCAGAGGAGCACGGGGAGAAAACAGATAGTTCTGGTCCTGAAATCTGATTGGCTGAGGCACATTCAAAGCTGTTAAAATGTTTACACATAGGATTACGCTTACTAACTGAATTTTGAACTGAATTGAGACAGATTATTTAAAAATGAGCATACTGTTAACAAACTACATTGTATCAGTGAGAAGCAATACTATTTGCTCTATTTATCTGAATCTATATTCAGATTTGAACATGAAGGAGGTTTATCCTTTATTTTGTTTTCATTTGTTCTATTTTTTTGTATTTATTTGAATTTATAGCCATTTGATCATATGTTATTTAGTAGCTTTAGGGTTTATTACATTCCAGAAAGAATAATGCTATCAGAATGGACTACTAGAGTTGGGTTGTGCTCCCACTGATTAAAATGGGATCCTATAAGTATTTTATAATAATGCTTCTGCATTTTTAATTCAATAATGAACCCACACACACACACACACACACACACACACACACACACACACACACACACACATATATATATATATATATATATATATACATATATATATATATATAAAGCTCCCTGCACAAAAAAATTAAAGGCTAAGGTTTTGTCAAGGGAGCTTGTGAATAAATATAAAAATTGCTTTTAGAATCAACACAGGTCCTTCCCAACCATTTTCTGAAAGAACACAGAATTTCCTGTAGACAGGGATTTTTCCAACTGCTTGTAGAACCTTATGACCGTACACTTCAAAACACCTGCAAATTCAGATACTTCCTTGACGATGTGGCCTTTGGGACATCCTAACGCAACCACTCCTTTTTGCCAATCTGCTTTTCACACGAACGAAACATTCACAGCACCGTACCACCTCTTCTCAATCAATGAATCCCGTCACACATCCCGCAGTTATTTTTAGTCCGATCACCCTCATGCAACGTCATCTGCAGAAGCCTGAAGTTACTATCACCTTAAACACACAAGGTTACTAACTTTGCCTGGGGAGCTTATAATGTAATGTGTTGGGGAAAAAACATAAAACACAAAATGTGGCCTAATGCAAATGTTGTGGCACAATTTATAATTTAGCTTTTATGTTTCCCAATGTCAATTATAATAATCATATTGCTTATTGTCACTGTCTTCTGAAAAAAAAAATTTAAAATAAAATGAATTTTAAAATGAATATGGATGTGTTATGGAACATCATAGACCTGCCTTGCAAATTTTTGGCATAAAAGTAGGCTGTGGATGGAGTGAGCCTTTAGTAAAAAGAAAAAAAAAGGGAAAATCTCAAACCTCTGCCCTTTCAAAGACAGACCATACATCCACAGCCCCCTCCGCACATCCACTCTATAGGCCAGCTATCCATTCGAATGAATATGAGCAATGTACCGTTGTTTCTTATTTCTTTTTGCTCTCCGGTAGAAGCGCTGGAGTTCCCATGAGGCAAAGGGAGAGAGGAAGGAGGCTTCCATAAAGGCATAATGATATGCTCTAAAACGGCAGGGGGTGAACGTAACCTTTCGCATCAGAGGACGCTGTTATTAAAGCAGGCAAAGTCAGCATAGTCGTTTTAGTGTGTCCTGACGCTAACTGCTATCGCCATTAGTTCCTCTGCCTGTCTGTCGAAATGCTGGAAGTGTTGGTGGGGGAGGGGGCAGAAGGGAGGAGGGAATAAATGCCACCAGAACAAGAAATAATGGAGCCCTGTTTCCTACTATTTCCAATTCAATTTCCAGCCAGTGACCTGAGGTAAGGAGGAGAAATCAATGAGAGGGTGCGGGGGTAAAGGATTGGGCACGAGCAGGCAGTGGCAGCTCCCTCTTTTACAGCCCAAATGCATCCGTCAGCCCGCAATGTCAAAGTGACAATCCTGCTTGTCTGATCCTGACGTGCACATCCTCTCCAAGCACAAATTAAACCCTTGAACCGTGGAGTTACCTGTGATTAATACTCACATTCCCCCCTCTCTCCAGCAGGACAGCCCATGGCTGGCAAAGTCTTGATTGATCCCGCTCTGTAGCAGTTCAGAGGGGAACAAAAGGCTAATGTGATGCTCCCCTGACCCCTCCTAACGGAGGATAGAAGATCAAAACCTTCAGTTCCTAAACATGAAGATTGCTAAGGCTAGCACTGGTACTAAAGTGTTCTACTTCAACAAAAGCTGATGTGGTTCCATACACTTATATATTTACTAGTTCTACTTCTACTATATTTGTGAGGAAAGCTATCCATGTTTCCCGAGTCCATTTCACATTTGGCGTCTAATTTCTTTATTGTGTTTACTTTCGTCCTGTTCTGTTCGTTCATTTTAAAACAGGTTAATGTTATGGGTAAATATTAACATAAAATATAAGTTAATACAAAAGTAATGTTATAAGCAAACCTTATATTTCTGAAATGCACTTTATATGGGAATGAAAAACTGTTTTTAAAGGGGGAATTCAACATTTCTGCAAAATTAAATTGGAGTCTGAGGGCATTTTCTCAATTTTTGCATATCTTCTTAAATTTTCCTTTAAAGGCACTTGCATATAACATGATACCCATATGTTTAATTTCAAAATGCTTTTCAAAACCGCTGCAGCAACTTCAGCACCTGTAAACCATTTGCATGCCATCTCACATGTGTCTCCAATAGGGACTGTATGAAGAATGAAGGGATTCAGACGTGAGGGTAAATTCTTAGTGATTGTCCGTTGGTCAGTTTCACACCAAAAGTAGACGTACACATGAATCCACGAAAGACAACTGACATGTTCTCAACCCCTCTGGATGTAAGCCACGTACGATCTCACAATAAGATGGAACGAAAAGGGCGACTCTACAAATTCAGGAAATGTTTGAACTGTATTTCTGCACTGTGTTATAGCAAAATAGAGAAAGATATATGGAAGCATCAAATTTGACATCAACCCCACAGGGTTAAAATGTAAAGTGATTCAGAGCAGGGATGTTAAGATTAAGATTAATTGACCCTTATTAGTCCCACAACGGAGAAAGAGGGCAGTGAGCACACTTGCCTGGAGCGGTGGGCAGCCCAATCCGCAGCACCCGGGGAGCAGTTGGGGGTTAGGTGTCTTGCTCAAGGACACCTCAGTCATGTGCTGTCGGCTTTGGGGATCACGAGGCTCGTTCCCTAACCTCCAGTCCATGACTGGAATACACCATTAACCATTTGAGTTGCCAGTGTTTGAAGACTGAATTCACTATGTAGATTCATTAGACTTCATCACATTAAGATGAATAAGTATGTTATGTTGTACTTCTCCAAAACATGAGAGCCTGAATGTATGTTGCCAGAAATGCATTGCTTGTACAACACCAGTGCTGTCACCTAAAAAGATAAGCCTATAGCCCTGAGTAACTTCTGTGCAGAGACCATTCCTAATTATTTATTTTGCTTTTTTTTCTTCCCTGTGGAAAACTGGAGAACTGTATAACAAAACTGTTCACAGAGGTAATGATGGGAACCAGACGTGTGAAGAGCTTAAAGGCTCTAAAAGCTACTTCACATAAACATGTTACACAAAATCAGTATGAATGCACTGCCTGATGCCCAAGACATCATTTCACATTAGTTTTGAGAAGATTTTTGGGCTAAAACATAGTTTAAAATGAATTCATGGTGAAGGGGTACATGTTATGCAATGCAAAACATCACAAATGAAGCTTTTTTGACAGATTTGCCACATTTTTTTGTACTATCGTCAGCATTATATATAAAAACTCAGAAGACACATGTTGGGTTCACTGGTGGGTTTGGATAATAAATAAAATGGCTATATTTGTGTTGCAGACATCACAACACGATGATATACAGTGCAGAAAATTTTAAAGTAGGCACAAATTCATTCGACTCAGGTAAAGAACAAATACAAAAGTATTGTGATAAACATATTGTAACAAAGACTTTCTTCATTTTACATCCGCGCTGGAATGAGTTCAGCCGAGGCTTTGGCCCTTCTCTCTGACGTCGCAGGCTGCAAGACTGTACGACTGCAAGACTGAGATGTGGCAATAGCTGGGAAACATGAGGCAAGAATCTGCTGCGCTGCTTTTAGATCGCAGCTTTCAATTCACATTCAGAGCGCAGAGTGTTTCTGCTGCACAGGGCTTGAAATTCAGAAGCTATGTATGCTCAAGGGGCATGAGAATCAATGCTGGACATGGTTGATTCATCGCCTAATGACAAGTACATCTGCACTGCTAGCTGCTCTAATAGGGCCTTGCTGCTTGTTTTGCAGGAGCTTAGAAATATATCTTTAATGAGCGACACTGAGATACAGGTTTGTTTTCTAGTTTGATACAGTGAAGAGAGGAACTCTGAAGCTAATCAGAGTCAGGAATTATGCTGTAACATTCAGCTTTCTCTCAGCAGCCTGTCCTTTCCAAGCAGAGGTTATTAAACAATGTCTGGTGTTGTTTATCAGCTTGATCTTACACTGTACTTGCAGAAAATGAGAGAACTGTAACCTTTCAGTGAGGTACAATAATAACATTTATTTATTTCGAAATGAAAATCCCTGAAACCCAAAGAAGCTGAGTTACTATTGCTCTTCTACACATTTAATTTACATTACAGAATTATCTCTGAGTTTTGATTTTTAATTTTTTTGTCAAAAACTCAAACACTGATTAAAATGTGGCAAAACATGTAAAGGAGATTTTGTCTTTCTGCAAAACAAGACTGGAGGCACAATAATACCTTTTCATCAAATTCATGATAAAATTTCTCTTTTTCTATATTAAAACAAAAAATGTGAGATCAACTGAAAGTTCAGAATCTGCAGTTTAAGAATCTGCATCTTTCAGTGACCAGCAAGTGAGAAAAAAATTTTAAAGCCACATGCGGCTCTTTTACTGCTTCACTCCTCAGCAGTAAAATAAAGCTCTGCTGGTTGTTCTAACAGTTTTATCAATAATGGTCTAAAACATTGGAGTTAATGTGTAACTGCTAACTTACCCTTTAACTCTTACGATTAGCACACAGACCACTTGTCACCATAGCAAAGACAATGATCTTGCCTAGCTAAGAGCCTGGTGGCCTGTTACCGTAATGCTGCTTTCACTTGTTGTCTCTGAAAAATGCTGTTCTGGGCCTCATAGCATTATATGACCAAGAGCAGCGTACAGCCATGCAAACATTGCCATGGTGACAGTGTTACAAGCAAAAATAATTGTTTATTTAAGGTGGAAAAGGCAGGAGGATGATCTGTACACTTTTATTTCTTGCACGTATAATACTGGGTTTGTCTGGACTGGGTTTGTCAATTAGACGTTTGGCATCCATGGCTACCAAAAAAACTAACATCCAGTTTATTTTGGTCAACGACAAAAGTTGGAAAAATTGATGCCTTGAAGGAACAATCACATTGCTGCTCTGAAGCCACTAGCCAGTACAGTACTGCTATGACCTTTGCTTTGCATTAGTGAAACCATAGCAACCAAAGGTCAGTTCAGAAACACCCATAGTTAATGAGCAACCAGCAGTTTTGACGTTAGCGCTGTGTTGTGCTTGCACATGAAACTTCAGAGTGGTCATACTTTATGAAGTAAGAAATATGTTTTTATCAAGAGATCCATCAGTGCAATGGCTACAGTCAGAGAGCCATAGCAACAGCCAACAATCAAACTGGACGAAGGCTCAAAATATGACAATGTGTTCATGTTAATGAAAAATACATTACACATTAACTTCAATAGCATTATTTGGAATATAATCAGGGGTTAAAGAGTGCAAAATGTCTGAACTCAAACAAACAAAAGGAAAACTGTCAATAGGCATGTCCTTTGTTTTTCATCACTGCTAGGCTAATTGGTCAGGTCAACTTCATGCATTTATAAGTTAGTACGGTAAATGTAACAAGGTTCTACAAAGTTTTACACTGGTGTCCAATGCAAGCAGTGCCCAACACAGCTCTATATGTTCTTTTACCAACTCTAGCACAATGACTACTGTGCTGCATCCAGCATGTGGTTTTTAAGAGCTGCCTGCACCTTGAGAAGTCAGCTTTTTGAGCAATAGGCCTTGTATATGCAGCAAGTGCAGATGAAGGTCATGGCTGTATACTGTATGTGTATACAGCACATTCGCTGTATGTACATTTATTATAGGACAGGTGACGGAGGCATTAAAAAGCCCAGTAGGCCACTTTCCGAGAGCTCAGAGAAAGAAAAAGTGAACAAAAGGTAAAAAAAAGGGCAGCTAGGGAGCTAGCAGTGGCCACTGTCTAAATATGTTTTGGTCACTTTTATCTTCAAACAAGGCTTTCAAACGTCCGCTGCGTGTGTGAGGCAGTCAGAGTGGAGAGACCCCCAGCTCTGAAGTGGCTTGCAAGAAAATGGAGGGGAATTCAGCAAGGCCGTGACTTAGGCACTGAATAGAGAAGGGGAAAAAAATGAACAAATAACTTTTGAAGCATGAAAGACTTGGGATTTACTTTTCCCTTTCATAAGAGAAGACTTTCACAAAAAAGAGAAAATATTTTCAAGGTCAGGGTGATCGTTTTTTTTCTTTTTTTTTTCCATTCTTGGTTATTTCCGAAGCTTTTATGGACTTGAAAGACATGGTTACACTACTTTAGCGGCTAGGCCGCTTCTTAAGTGCATAGGGTGTGCAGATTTGTATGCGCGTTCGGCCACCTCCCGGTCCGTCTGAAAGAATCTAGATTCACTTCACTAAAACATAAACATGCCTTTCTTCATTTCTGACCCTGTTGTTGCTTTCACAGAACGAATAGGGAGGAGTTTTCCCCTGGTCATGTTTTAAAATTGTCTTCTGATCTATGATGTTTTAACAGGATATTGACCTTCTTACACCTCCTCACCCTACGAATGCAATATGAATTTTACCCTGTCATTTTTAACACTTCTGTCCATCTAACCATCCACTAGTCACAAGTCACGAAATATGGATAATGATAATTATACAGTGTAGATTTAAATACTACAAACTATTCAGCAGAAGAAGTTTTGACATGCTTCATTCAATATTACAGGAATTCTGTGAACAAGAATTTATTAAATATTATCTTGAGATTGGATCTTCTCTTTTTAAATGTCATAAATTTAAAATGTCTTTTATTAATGGCTTTCTACTGTCCTACTAAAGCCATAAGTCACTTAAGGCTGCGATTTTACCTTGGGGAAGGGTCTTCTTAGGCACAAAAGTGCCTAAAACTCCCTTCCCTGTGATAAAATTGCAGTAACACACAGCCTTGAGTTGGCTTATTGCTTTTTATAAACTGGCAGCCAACATAAAATATGATAAAATACACTTTTTTCTCAAAATAATGTGTTTTGATTAATAATAACCGACATAAACAAGTATTCCTCTAAGAACTGTACTTCCTTTATGGTATCGCTGCTAACTATGGACTGCTGAATGTAGAGAAGAACGTTCGGTTGTCCTTCACTGAACATTGTGGTAATTTCTGAAACTTTATATATAACAATGAACTTATGAAAACATAACCCTGTTTCATGTAAAAACCTTCAGCTTATAAGGCCTTGCTGGTCACCTAGTTACCAGTGTAAGTGTTATTTAGCACCAATTCAATGGCGCTCATTTTCCCATGATAGGCTTAATCTCAAACGGTTTCCTACTCCCTACATGGTGAACTTTGGGAGAATTTAAATAATAGCTCCTGCACCCCAACAGTGCTAAATAGTCTTATGGGATTAAAATAGTCTTAAAATAGTCTTATGGGATTTAACAACAGCTAGAAATAGGCTGTAGAAGCTAGAATTTCAACTTATATAGCCCACTATTTAAGGAGTATGGTGACATTTGAGACTTAGCCTAGGTTTGATACTAGTTCTGACTGAAGCACGGATATTAGAAGTGTGTACGCCATTCAAGTTGCATTCTTTATCATTCTATATTACCCTTTTATAGTGAATCACACCATAAGTTCTATAATTCAAGCATGTGACATTAACGAAGGAGCATGTCATATCACTGAATGCGTTTGGCATTACTTGGATTGTGATAACCAGAAAAGACAACCAACGAACTTTGGAAGTGTGGAAAAATATCCTTGCAGATTTCTTTGAAAAACTGAAAGTAAGTCCCCTGAAAAGAATGGAGGGGGCTGTAAAAAAAAGGGAAAGGGTGGACACATGAATTACTTGTGATTAATTTGATATGAATAACATTATCATAAATAATTTGATATTACATTTGTGGTTTCTGTGTAATGTTCTGTTAAATATGAGCCTTTTGCTTATTTTCCTGGTGTTGAAAAATAAATAAATAAATAACTGACACTTATTAGCTGTTCTGAGTGGCCATCAATTGAAGGGTGGTCTCAGATTTTTGCACGCTACTGCAGCCTATATGCATGTGTGATCTGGTTTCCCTGCTGTTAGCAGTCTGCGATGTGTCAGCCTTGAGAAGTGCTGTAAGTGTCTCTGTCGGTGAAGCGAGTGTAGCAAATAAGTTAGTGGGATATGACAGCAGATTGCCATGCAGAACACACTCCACACTCCACGCAACACCAAATAAGCCTTAAACCAAATGGCCCGTAGAGGCAGCTGTTAGAGCGCGCACACTGATTGGCTTCAGACCACCCCCCCTCCACCTTCATCGAGTCAGGCCCGTTAAGCAAACTGAGCATACTCTAGGTGTTACGTGTCTGGTACAGCACTAATCCTCTTTGGCGAGACCAATCTGCACCCACGGTGGAGAAGAAAATTCGCAAACCTTTCATCACTCAGAATTGCAGCCTATCTCCCGACTATATCGTTAGGATATCGTTAACATACTACCGTCTGTTCCGCCGGATCCGCTGATCTGCCGAACAATCCTCTACTCCTCTTTACCGTGAGACAGTTTAGGCCCGTCCTTGACTTGTGCAAGGCAACACTTGAAATGTGTTTAGATTTGGTGCAAACATCAAAGAGTCTTGCGGCTTACTTTCAAGTAGTTTCCGCCCCGAGGCGAAAGCGTGGCTTCTGAGGCTGCTGCTCCATGTAAATAGTTTGGCTTGTGGAGCTCAGGCTTGCTGTGAATTTCATTCCTTCTTTCCTTCTCCTCCTCCTCCATCTCTCCTGCCAGTGAGTCCCCCTCCACACCCTCCCAACCCACCCCCACCCCCACCCCCACCCCCCCCCATCACCTAGAGCTACCATAGGAAAATCACTTCACATAATAGACCTGCCGACTGTACTGCAAAGGCGTCGATCAGCGGCGCTGAATTGAAGCGGTCTAGCTTTGAAGGCAGAGCCGAGCTGCAGCAAAGCTGCACCAAATCAAGAGGTTATGAGAGCAATGGCCAGAAACAACAGTGCTGACCACCTCAGAGATGTCTTTCATTAACATATCCAGCACGCTGAAGGATAGCACATCATTTTTGCATAAAAAGAGGCCTTCTAGTAGGATCTCGTAGGATAGTTGATATTAAATGTAGGAATACCACATTTTCTGGTTTCTGGCTTTTCTATTCACTTTAATTGAATTATTTCAGTGTGTTTATTTCATATGACATCAGGCATGACTTTGGGTTGAACGCTGGAGCAGGTGACCAGGACTTTCTCTGGGGGTCTTGGAGGCAGCCGTAGGATAGACATAGCCATAAAAAAGCAAAAATCGAAGGTTCTAATCTTACCACAATAATTTAAACCTATATATGCAGTCATTTGACCAGATCTAAGTGATGTAACAGTGTATTAACACTCATGGCCAACCAGGGTCAGTGTTTTCTATTAGGTTTGACATGTATACATGTTTCTACACCTCAGACCAGCATAAAAATTCATGTCTAAATATCACATTTTACTTAACACTGGTGCATAACATTATCATATGCACATACTGTATATGTGTGTGGATTGGTTTCCTTGCTGTTAGCAATCTATGATACTTACAGATGTCATATAATTATGTTTAGTAATATTACAGTGTCATGTCACCATTACCTGTATATGCCATAACAGATCCATGTGTGATGTCATGACAGCTTATCCATGATATTCCTAAGCCCTTGTGTAAAATATGCAAAATTCCAGCAATCCGTAAACAGATGAACTAAATCCCAGGCTTGCTAACAACAAAAATGTTGGAGCATGCCAACACAGTGTTTGTTTCGCCTTATCCTTCCACCATAGAAAGATGGGAGATTAATATAAAGAAGTGGCAAGGCACATATGGAAGAGTTTTACATACTTAGTAGAATAATCCACAAGCAACAGAATATAAATAACGTCAGGCATATCTGTATCTTTATAGAAAAAAGGTTGGGAGCTAAGCCTGGCCAGAGCCTGAAGAGCCTGTATCATCATGATTGCATAGCCAGTGAAGAGGCAGAAGAAGTCCACACAGCAGGATGCTTGAGCATCACAGGACTCAGGTGGTCATGCAGTCATGCCGCTGTTTTTTAAAGGAAGCCTAGCTGACAAAGTAGCTTGCTCATTAGGTGAGATTAAAGCAAAGAGAAACCTAGATGACCCTGTCCCCTGCAACTTCCTCCAGCCCATTCCCAGGAACCCCAAATCGCTCCCAGGCCAACTTGGAGATGTAATCCCTCCAGCAGATCCCGGGATCTTATCCCAGTAGGGTGACTTTGTCCTTACCCCTCAGTTGAGCAGTGCTCATGCCTAGGGGTAGGGTGTCCTGATTTTTATTGAGACAGAGTGGTAGGGCGAAGTGTTGGGGCTACATGGCCCTCCAAACTGAGGTTTTTGAGAGGCACACTCCAAACAGAGTGTTATGAAAAAAAAAAAGCAAGATGGCTGCACATGCAACCAAAAAAGACCCCACAAGCGTGAATATTTTCTCTGTTACAACATTACGATAACCACAGTATTATCTTAGTTTAATGTTGTTTCAATGTTAAGACATTTAGCCTAAAATAAACGGCCATTTGTTAGCTTTACTACACCAACTTCCCCAAAACAATGTTTAACAATTCTTCCATTCACAACCAGATGTTCCACACATATCTAGAAAAATCCACAGGTGTTTCTCTGTCCCTTCATTAGAAGAAGGCAATTCAACACTATGAGTCTGAAAGGATGTGTATCTGTCAAAATAATGTTACTTTGAAAAAGAATAGACAAAATGGAAGAAAATGGTGCTGGTGTACTTAGAAGAAAGAACTGACCACCCCGGAGTCCAGACCTCAACATCATTGAAAGTGTTGGAATTACTTAGATAGTAAGAAGAAGAAAACACAAGCAACTTCTATCATGGAATATGTATGGAAACAAATCTCTGCAAATTTCTTTGAGAAACTGAAACTGAAAGCTACAGGAAGTTGTAAAAGAGGTAAAGGAAGGACACACTAAAAACTGAAAAATGTGATATTGTATTCAGGTGTTGAGGCTTCTATGCAATTTTCTATTAAATGTATATGTCATGATTGGCCCCTCCCACTCTCCTCATGTGTTTGTGTTTACCTTCGTCCTGTCCATGTGTTCGCGTTTACTTCCTGGTCTTCCATGTGCGTTTGTTATGGCCCCTGATTGCTCCCACTTGTGTTTCCACTTGTGTCTTGTGATGCCTTGTTAGCCCTTGTGTGTATATAAGCCCTGTGTTTGCCTTGGTCTGTGTTGGTCTTTGTTTATTGTTGTTTGAACAACAATAAACACAACAATTGGATGTACTGTTTGGTCCGTTTCTCCATTGTAGATTTCAGTCTGTGTTTATTGCGTCATGTCTGACCCATATTCTCTCCGTGTTGGCTACATGAACCTGGACCGTTATGACTATGAGCCTGGATGACTATGAGCCATAATAAAAGTTGCTTATCTCAGCATAAGCGTCCGCATCCTCGCTCCTCGTCACAGTATGTTAATCATACCTAGTGACTATTTTGACTGGAAATTAAATGAAAAGTAGTCCCTGACTTTGGCATCATACTGTAATTTGTCCAACAAAATGACTCTATCTCTTTGTACTATCCCTTGAATACAATTTGACTTATGATGTTTTAAACAAAAAGAAAGCCTATAATGAATTCATACTGACTTGAGGGTGCAGTATTAAGGCTTTCTGCTCATCCATTTCAAATATGGTCTATTTAGCTTTCATGTCCTCAAAGACACAAATAAAATACATGCCGAAATGAAGGTGAAACTAATTCCACCCACAGGCGCAGGAGCACACACATACACAGGCAGGGCTCATCGATAAGCATGCCCTTTCAAGGAAATGTATTTATTTCAAATTCCCCCACATCACAGCGCATTAGTGCTGAACAAATTTCAGTTAATTACAAAGCAAAATGACTCAAAATGCTCCCTAGACCTTTCAATCTGCTTTGCCATGCTCGGCATGGCCGCTCGTATCAAGTCAAGCGACACGGCCTCTTCACCTATTATTTTGCTCATCTTATCATGCAAACAAGAGAAAAAAGAAGAAATATATAAATAAAAACACAGGAGCAACACTTGTTTCTCCTCTCTTGACTTTGACCAATATTGGAGCAGCACACTATTCCAGCCATGGAACTTTAATGAAAGGTTTTGCAACGATGCACTGCCTGCTTGGTTGGTCTAATGAGCTCCCTAACTGTTCCTGCCATCTGCCAACCTGGAGTCATGACATTAGCCATCCAGCCTGGCCAGATTCATCCATTTTTATACATGCTATTCACTTAAGTCAACAAAAAGCAGAGGCGCTGACTTCACAGATAAAAAAAAACAAAAAAACTAATATGTCATAAAGGCGTGAGGTTATCAGTCAGCGCCATTAGAGTTCACAAACGCTGCACTAGGCAAACACCCATTATCCCTTTTATTTAGTTTATTGCCTCTTTTATTTTTTACATCAACGCTCTTTCGACATTTTACAAAGGTTATTACCTCTAGAGAGCGGTATGGACTGAGAGCGAGTCCATTAGGCAGTGTTATCAGAGGCTAACATTATATGTGGGCTGTAATGGGAGTATAGCGGGCCAAATTTCTGCCTAGGCCTGCATTATCGTAGCTTTCTTTCCCTTTTTTTGCTTCCGTTTTTTTTTTTTAGAAATTCAGGACACAGCCCCAGCAGTGCACTTTCTTCCCATCCACAAAAGTACCCTCAAGGTAAGGAAACGTTTGGGAATTGCTGAAATATCGGCGGTCCAGTCTGTTTAATTTGTATTACTTTGCCCCAGTTCTGACAGTGCGAAAGTGTCCAGCATGGCTGAGCTTTAGATAAAACTCATCTGTAGTTTTTCAGGGGAACACAACTGTCAGCCTGGCATTGAGGTCACTGTGTGATTGAGGGGAGAGAAAGTCGGTTTGATTGACTCGCTACTTAAGGAGGGGAGGTAAGCTGGCCACTCTGGCTGGCTCCTCACAAACACACTGTCCTTCACAAGAGTGCAGCTCTGACCGATGCTGGGGCCTGCAGAAGAAAACAGCCACAAAGGATCAGATATGGCTTCCCAATCGCAATAAGCACTTTCCATATTGCTTACCTCATGCAGCTTTCAGTGTAGTCCCTCAGGGCATGGGATTACCTGTTCTTCTTGACTTTGTTTATTTATCTCCATAGCTAGCTTTGCTTTGCTTCATCTGTTTATTTTACACATGCAAAATTTTGAAAAGACATCAAAACTTGACTGAAATGAGTCACTTTTAATAGAAGACCACTGTTTTGACATTTCCCTGAGTTAAATTACATGATGTCTTTCCAATGTCAGCAAAAACAAAACTGCAACAAATGCCATTTCTAATCCAATAAGCATGAACAATAAGCTATATGTCTATGTGAAAAGTGCTGTCCAGTGTTGTCTACAGTGCATGCGAGAGAGTTGGACATGATTTAGTTTGTCTAGGCCAGGCCTTGGCAACCCAAATGTAAAGAAGAGCCCTTTTGTCCTTTCTCCAAAAGTCAAATCACCTTGGGAGCCACAGTATTTCATGCCTGTTTTACTTGGCTGTGAATATGTCTTATTTTGTGCTTCTCATTCGCCAGATTCTTGTTTAAATTTCCACATTCTGCCTTAAATGGTGTCTGAGGCGCCAGAATGTAACCGCGGCACCATTTAAGGTAGAACATGAAAGTTTTGCGACTTTTTAGTATTTGTCAGTTTCTCGTTGCAGGCTAAACGCATCAGGAAACCAGCTGGAGTGATTATAAATGCAAGCAAGTCTATTCATCTCCAAATTATATTCGTCTTAAATCTTTCTCTTTACCATTTCATTAGTTACTACCTATGCGAGATTGCTGTCTGCGTTGCTATGTGACATGGGTCTGCTCGCCAACCTTCAGGGTTAAAGGGTGATTTAGCAGTGATGCATTAACTCATGTTTCAGAGCATTTATTCTTAAAACTGTATTAGAACGATCAACAGGAATTTATTTTACTGCAGAGCTTTATTTCACTGCACAGTAGCATTATTTTATTTTAACCTAAAAATCTAATTTTGCTCCGGAGCCACATTTTGCATATTCCCAACCTGCTCCTCATGGCCTCCCAGACAGCCCACATTTTGGTCCTGCAGAACTCACACCAGTGGACTGCCTGGGCGTCCTGAGGACTGGGTCAGGAACTACTGATCTAGGTGAAGATACAAAAAAATAAAAGTTCTGTTAAAAATAAAAGAGGTACTGTTCTTGAAGTTCTACCCAAAATCCTAAAAGCTTCTTCAGGGAAACAAAAGTGGTGACCAATCCTGGTCCTGGACATCTACCACCCTGGACAGTTCAGATTCAATATGCCCGGATCTGATATTCAGATGCCCTTGAAGGCCCTCATCACCTGGGTCAGATGTGTTAGATTAGGTTTGATGCTAAACTTTGGGAATGATCTGTTATAAAATATGCCACTTGGTTTGATATTTTGTTTCTGAACACTTTTTGGGGCCATTGTATGTCTCCCAAAGAGTATAATATTAAAAGGGTTATGCCAGCTGGATCACTCCCTGTTGGAAAAGTGAAAATAAATAAATAAATAAAAACACATCCTGCCCCACCTGAGACAGGATTAGGCCCTTTTCCCTCAACATGCTTAAATTGCCATAATCTCCTATGCAGATCACATCTGCAGCTAATTGATGGATTTGCTGGAGGATCTGTGAGAGGCGCGGCCCAGTGTGTGCTCATGTTTATTTACTCGAGCAAGAGCGGGCGAGAGAGAGAGAGAGAGTTCTTTCTTTCTTTAAGCATTTAGCCTCTCCAGACTGGCCTGCTGAAGCTGGCTGATCAGCAGTGACCTGCTTGTCAAGAGGCATCTCCAGACATTTCCCCACCAGCCGGGCCGTACATAATTACAATGTTTGTGCATGTTCTCAAGTGTGTGTTGGATGTGCATGAATAATGCAATGCGCAGGAGGCATATTGTTGTCCACCCCCCCATCCCCACCACCCCACCGCTAGCCAGATCAGAGTGCACCAGTAAGGGAAATCCACAAACAAGGCCGGCTATTGTGAGCCAAGTCCTTACATGTTGGTTAGTCAGCAGCTATAAGCTGCATTTCACCAGTGGCAGAAAAACTACACTAAGATTTACTAAGTAGAAACTATGTACGGTTGTGGTTATTTAAATATATAGACATCCAAACTCATCTTAATATCTGTTCACTTAATTGGGTAATCAAATATGATGTGTTGTTTGGAAGTGAAAGTGGGGCTATATACGGAAATATCTGGAGCAAAGTGAGTCGTGCAGGGTATGTCTGTACAACTGGTAATATGTTATATCTAAAACACCAATATACCAATATAATCACAAGATATTCTAATGTTAAACATTTTTTAAGTCTTTTTGATGTTTTTTAATGTATTTTTCATTCATAACATTCATAACATAAACACTTCCTCTCTGGGGTATTCTAACACCATCCATTTTTAACACTGCAATCCCAAGTTTATTGTTTATACATTGCTTACTTATTGTAGTACTGTGCAAAAGTCAGAGACCACCCCTCATTTATTTAATTTTCAGTCCAAATGGCTGCTAAGTACAACTTACTCATTTTTGAGCGTTATTAAAAAAGCAGAAAACATATATTTAAAATTACACAGGCAGCTCAACCACTAAACAGAGGTGTGGGACTTGAGTCATACGACTTCAACTCGAGTCAGACTTGAGTCACGAATTTGATGACTTTAGACTCGATTCAAGAAAATTGAGTAAGATGATGAATGATTTACCATCTTTTCAGTATACTTTGTTCAGATTGGCCGTTTTGGTTTCTGTTGTCATCTAAATTCAATTCATCCTAGCAGTTGTTCTTAGTTGCGGGGTCGCGGGACCCTTAGGGAGAAGCAGCTTAGAAATTGTGTGTGTGTGTGCGTGTGTGTGTGTGTGTGTGTGTGTGTGTGTGTGTGTGTGTGTGTGTGAGTGAGTTGTTCTTAGTTGGCTGTGCTAGTTTTTATTTTAATCCTGTGCACCCAACATTCCCAAAAAACATCATAAAATATCTTCTAATATGCAGTTTTTTTTATTAAATTCAGTAGTACTTTAAAAATTATTTTCATATGTAGTTACACTACACCAATATGTCTGTTATCAGTATATGTGTAAAATTGATTTTGTATTTTAGTTGGAAGAGTATATATATATATATATATATATATATATATATATATATATATATATATACTGCTGACATGCTGTCATTAAAGAGCTATAGTACTGTTAACATTATGCAGTATTATGGCCTTGAATTAGCTGAAGAATGCATGGTAACTTGTTTAGGAGTTGAAGATTAGGACTATTGATTATTTTTCCACACTTCCAAAGTTCAGTCTTAGTAATTGGTTGCATTTTCTGCTTCCCACAACCCAAGTAAAGTCAAACACATTCAGTGATGTTAAGATCTGGACTCTGGGGGGTCAGTCCATTGTTCTGAGAACACCAGCAGCCTCTTTGTTTGATTTCTTTTCAGACTTCTAGTGTTGAATTGTCTTCTGACAGTTGAAGGATGGTCAGAAACACCTGCTGATTAGTTCAGATCTGAAGCAAAAGTGGAGCTTGATCCTCTCTCTATCTCTCTCTCAAAGTTGAATGCTTTAAGTGCTGTTTGTCTGACAGTGGCAGTTTTGGTGGTCTAACAGGTCCTGGAACAATTGTTAGGAGAAGCATTTTATGGTAGATTTGCACATTTTTGAACTTCATATCTGGCAAAACTTGTTTCTTTCACTCACATTCCTCAGAGATCTTATGTCTAATCTACAGCTGTTTTGACTGGATATTGAATAAATGCAGACTGTTCTCCAACTTTTGCACAGAACTATACATTGGTGAAAACGTAAATCTGTGCTGAAGTAAAAAAGTTTGTTTTCCTCCTTTAGGAAGTGGGGTAGATGTCAAAGCACCACAAACAGAGCTATTCAAGAAAGTAAAGCTACAGTAATGAAATAGAAACACTCTGCTCCTTTCCACCTGTGTTTCAAGTGCTTCATGTCTTATGCATAGCTATAGCTGAAACAAACACAAGCCTAGGAAAACTCCACTCTTAGTGAACCCACTCTGCAACACAAAATGGCTTTTAGGTGGTCTGGTTTACATTCAGAAAACACCTTAAGGTGAGCACACTCTGAGTCTGTCCTGAATTTGTCCTGAAAACACAATGAATAAAGTCTCTAAGGTCTGATGTGTTTCTTAGCTCAGTACAGAAGAAAAAAAAAAGTTTTGGTGCATACTCTAGAAGACATCCAGTTGAACATGATTCCCATCTGGGGGTGCTCACACTCCAGGCCATATGTGGGCAGATATTGTGGGATAAAAAAAATGCTGAGTTCTGATTATCCCTGTTGGTTTCGATCTTGCACTATGACTTTTCAATATCTCAGTATCCCTTCAGCTTATTTACATTTAACACAGAAACAAAGAACAAGTTTGACACTATTCGGGATGGACAGCTGACTAAATGAGTCCTCATTAGTCAGTGCATTAGCTAATCATTGAACTACCTGAATTCTATTCAAAATTCAGTTTTTTGCATTGCCTGAGACCAAATAGAACAAAAGCCGAAAACATATTTGACATGTCTGAAGGTAGCCAGACACCTGTTCAGTGAATTTAGGTATGTTAAGGTCACCCAGAGCTGACACAGGTGTTCAATTGCACACATACAGTTTGAGGAATCTCTGAAAAGCATTGACAATAGAAGGGGAGCAGCTGCACATGAGCGCAAGGTCACCATGCCTCAGTGGCAAACATCAGCTGTTTCTGCAGCCTCTACTATTGAATTAATAAGAAATGAAAAGAAGACTCAGGACTGTGATGGAGAAATTTGAATACTTGCTCTGCGAGTTTGATACATTTGATCAAGTGTGAAAGCTGTTTTCAAGCCCAGAGAACTGATCTTTGGTCCTCTGGAAATCAGTGGCCTGGGGTTCGCTTCTAGTGAACTCTGGTATAGGCCACTGAGCATGAGGAAGCTATCTCAGAGCCAGTTTATGAGGAGCATGGCCATTTCCTATTTCCCCCCTTATATCAAAAGCAGGACTGCAAAACAGTAGAGGGTGACCGCGTGCGAGTCCTCAACGAATGGAGGTCAGCGGAGCTAATTGGCTAAAAACGAAATGTTAAAGTAGTATCTAATCACTTAATTTTAGAAAGTAGAAGTTCGTATTTAAGTAAAAACAAACAAAGAAAATCTAACTGTATGTTCCGCTTTTTTTCTTTTCTTTTTTTTTTACAGCAAATGAAGTTTGGGCAGCAGGATGTTAGCATTACTGCTACTGAGTGCTGAATGGTTGGCATGCAGAGCAACTCATTGACTGTTCCCACTCATATTGCATGACTAGTTGAACTACACAAAATAGTTCAATTAATTGCAATTAAGCATTTTAATCATCAGAAGAGCCCAAAATAAAACTTACAAAGTGCTTTTGTTGCATTGTGTAAGGGTTAATGCACTTTTTTAGCTTCTGGGTCAATTGGTTCTGTGGGAGGTAAAGTGATTTTCTCCATTCCAGATCAAAATCAAGTGGAAGAACTCTACTGTGGAGTGCAGCCGGATTCCAGCTGTGGCCACACTGAGGCTACTCTGTCAAAACTCTTAAAAGACAATCAACCTCAGGTGTCTCATTAAAGGGAGATAGATCTGCTTGGTGAGTCTGACTGCATAACTGTCTTTGGGTTGGAAGCCATCATCATGGTGATGGGGGAGGGGGCACCATTAGACAAAAAAGTTTGAAAGTTGTAAAAACCAGAACTACTACAGTTTAAAGGATGAGGAGCTTGAAGGAGAGTTGTGAATGTGTGCGGTTCTAAGGTGGTTTGAGTGTGTGTTGGAGGTGGGTTGGGTTGCGTTTGTGGGCGATGATCTATTTTTTCCCCATTATCCAGGCTGCATACGTGGGGCTCATTTACATTCATGGTTATCCAGATAATGAAGCTTTCAATCCAGGAGATCCTGCGGTGAGAACAATGAACCCAATTACCTCCCGCCGCCCGCGAGATGGAATGGCAGACTCCGAGACAGATGGGAGAGGTTGTGGTCGGCCGGCAAACCAATCACATTCATCTCATACCCCTGTTCTCTCTACCCCCCCAAACCCCCCCCCCCCCCCCCCCCCCCCCATACACACACACACACACACACACACACACACACACACACACACACCTCCTGGTCATGCTTGCATTGCAACTTATCAACAGGCCACCTATCACAACACTAAACACTACATCCTCCACAGACCTGGGTTACATACACATAGAACCACATGAAAGTGGCTTCATGAACGTGCTGGACAATAGTGTTTAACTTTGTTTACCTGGTCTGGATTTGGAGAACTTAGAATAACAATGTAATACCATCTCACAAGCGAATTTATAAATATCAAAAATGTATGTACTCCAGAATAACATACATAAAAAAGAGCAACACCCATTTTTCAAGCTTATAAATGTGATATTATAGCAGTCACAGATGAAGAAAGTTATTTGTATACATAAAGAAGAGAATGTGGACCTTTTCTCTTCCCGTATGGGAGGTACTGGCAAGCTTTTGACAAGAATGGCAAACTGGAGATAATAAAATTGAGTGAAAAAGCACATCGTATCACATTATTTAAAGTATTTATATGTATATGTTTATAGTCATCATTTAAAATACAATAATGGATGTTTGATAATAAATTGTTAAATACATAACACCTAAATAAACCATTTTATGACAACTGATTTAAACCTACATGAACGTTTATAAAAGCTTACTGCAAGTATCAGTTATTGTTATATTATAGTATTATAAAGGCTGTATTTGTCCATGTCGATGTTATTTTACCTTGGCTAGTGTTATGACAAATGCTTCTTGTTGGAAAAAGCCTTCATAAATGCCTTTATAGGTTCATGCAAGTTTTTATAAAAGGCTTATGCAGGTGTCAAGTACCTTCATGAATGCTGCCCCGTAAAATGATACCATTAATATTAAGCAAGTATATAATTTCAACTCTTATTCCCACTATTTTCTAGCAAAAATGCTTAGCTAGCTCAGATATCCTACTTGATACCATGCTGTAAGTAGAAATATATCACAACATGGAAAGAAAGCATTACAATCTCTGATTGCATTAACTTATATATAGTGAATATATATATAAATATAGTGGGGCAGTCATGGGCTCGGGGTAAGTGAACCAGCGCTGTGACCAGAAGGTCGCTGGTTCAATCCCTCACAGTATATGACTGAGGTGTCCTTGAGCAAGGCACCTAACCCTGACTGTTCCCTGGGTGCTGTGGATAGGGCTGACCACTGCTCTGGGCAAGTGTGCTCACTGCCCCCTAGTGTGTGTGTGTGTGCTCACTAGTGTGTATGTGGTGTTTCACTTCATGGATGGTTTACGTGCGGAGGTGAAATTAATGAATTCATTTCTGACACTGTATGACTTATTGCTATCTCCAAAAAAAGGCAGAAATCAAAGTGTTTGCAGCTACTGTTTTTAGATCTGTCTGTCTGTCTGTCTGTCTGTCTGTCTGTCTGTCTATCTATCTATTTATCTATCTATCTATCTATCTATCTATCTATCTATCTATCTATCTATCTATCTATCTATCTATCTATCTATCTATCTATATCACAGCCCGGATACCTCAGTCGGTAGAGCATCACACTTTTAATCTGAGGGTCCAGGGTTCAATTCCCTGTTCAGGCGAGCAAACAAGTTGTTTGTTGGAGCAGTCGTGGGCTGGAGGTTAGGAAACCAGCCTTGTGGCTGGAAGGTTGCTGGTTTGATCCCCAGAGCACATGACTGAGGTGTCCTTGAGCAAGACACCTAACCCCGAACTGCTCCCCGGGCACTGTGGATTGGGCTGCCCACCGCTCCAGGCAAGAGTGCTCACTAGTGTGTATGTGGTGTTTCACTTCATGGATGGGTTAAATGCAGAGGGAAAATTTCCCTGTTGTGGGACTAATAAGGGTCTATTAATCATTAATATACTTTTGTCATTTTTTTAGATATAGCATCAGAAACCACATAAGGAAGTCTGCTCGAGGCTATTTAACATTTAACACGAAAATAGCTAAATATACTGTCTAATGCACTGGAATGCCTTCTAAATAAATATGTATTCCAACATCTATTAGCCAATGAACCTTTCATATGGCAAAAGCAACGTGCTGGACAATAGTGTTTAACTTTGTTTACCTGGTCTGGATTTGGAGAACTTAGAATAACAATGTAATACCATCTCACAAGCAAATTTATAAATATCAAAAATGTATGTACTCCAGAATAACATACATAAAAAAGAGCAACACCCATTTTTCAAGCTTATAAATGTGATATTATAGCAGTCACAGATGAAGAAAGTTATTTGTATACATAAAGAAGAGAATGTGGACCTTTTCTCTTCCCGTATGGGAGGTACTGGCAAGCTTTTGACAAGAATGGCAAACTGGAGATAATAAAATTGAGTGAAAAAGCACATCGTATCACATTATTTAAAGTATTTATATGTATATGTTTATAGTCATCATTTAAAATACAATAATGGATGTTTGATAATAAATTGTTAAATACATAACACCTAAATAAACCATTTTATGACAACTGATTTAAACCTACATGAACGTTTATAAAAGCTTACTGCAAGTATCAGTTATTGTTATATTATAGTATTATAAAGGCTGTATTTGTCCATGTCGATGTTATTTTACCTTGGCTAGTGTTATGACAAATGCTTCTTGTTGGAAAAAGCCTTCATAAATGCCTTTATAGGTTCATGCAAGTTTTTATAAAAGGCTTATGCAGGTGTCAAGTACCTTCATGAATGCTGCCCCGTAAAATGATACCATTAATATTAAGCAAGTATATAATTTCAACTCTTATTCCCACTATTTTCTAGCAAAAATGCTTAGCTAGCTCAGATATCCTACTTGATACCATGCTGTAAGTAGAAATATATCACAACATGGAAATAAAGCATTACAATCTCTGATTGCATTAACTTATATATAGTGAATATATATATAAATATAGTGGGGCAGTCATGGGCTCGGGGTAAGTGAACCAGCGCTGTGACCAGAAGGTCGCTGGTTCAATCCCTCACAGTATATGACTGAGGTGTCCTTGAGCAAGGCACCTAACCCCGACTGTTCCCTGGGTGCTGTGGATAGGGCTGACCACTGCTCTGGGCAAGTGTGCTCACTGCCCCCTAGTGTGTGTGTGTGCTCACTAGTGTGTATGTGGTGTTTCACTTCATGGATGGTTTACGTGCGGAGGTGAAATTAATGAATTCATTTCTGACACTGTATGACTTATTGCTATCTCCAAAAAAAGGCAGAAATCAAAGTGTTTGCAGCTACTGTTTTTAGATCTGTCTGTCTGTCTGTCTGTCTGTCTGTCTGTCTGTCTGTCTGTCTGTCTGTCTATCTATCTATCTATCTATCTATCTATCTATCTATCTATCTATCTATCTATCTATCTATCTATCTATCTATCTATCTATCTATCTATCTATCTATCTATATCACAGCCCGGATACCTCAGTCGGTAGAGCATCACACTTTTAATCTGAGGGTCCAGGGTTCAATTCCCTGTTCAGGCGAGCAAACAAGTTGTTTGTTGGAGCAGTCGTGGGCTGGAGGTTAGGAAACCAGCCTTGTGGCTGGAAGGTTGCTGGTTTGATCCCCAGAGCACATGACTGAGGTGTCCTTGAGCAAGACACCTAACCCCGAACTGCTCCCCGGGCACTGTGGATTGGGATTGGGTTTGCAGCTACTGTTTTTAGATCTGTCTGTCTGTCTATCTATACTATATACTTTTATCATTTTTTTAGATATAGCATCAGAAACCACATAAGTCTGCTCGAGGCTATTTAACAACTTGACACAGTTTGAGGCAAGTGTGTAAAGATTTAGGCATGCAGTTAGAAAAATGCTAACTTGGCAGCACCAGCACCAATATTAGCTACATTAGCCTTGTAGCTCCACTGCAAAACTTCACGTGTCTGAAATTTGTGTCAAAACTTTCTTTCAGTGTGAGCAGCTGACATTTTGGACCTGTTGGAGCGGCGCTGCGGCCAGCCTGCCTCTGTCCTGCCTATCGTATTCCTCTGCTGATGAGAGCTGACTGGAACTCTGAATAAATATAGCGAAGTGAGGCGGGAAAAAAGGGCCCAAACAGCAGTTTCCTGGCAGCGGTTGGAGGCAGGTGAGGCTTGGCAGAGACGACGACACCAGCCAAAGGATTAATGGTCCCGGGGGAAGCCAAGGTAAGCGTGCACTGCTTCGGCCTGACATCTTTGTACTTGTAAAAGCACACAAATTAACCATGCGACGCGGTGAATAATGACCGGGGCGCTTCCATCAGTCCTATTTAACAATGCATGCAAAAAGCACTGGGTTAGGCAGGAAAAGAGAGCGAGAGAGACAAAAGGTAGGAAAAATACAGAAACCTTAGGAAAGAGTGGGCCTTATCTAAAGTTTCAAAATACCCCCCTCACACCCACCCCCGACCCCCTGCATGGAGCTGGGACCTCTCAGGGTCCCTTTGCTAACATCATATATCTTAATTTTTATAGACAGAAGCATATTTCGCAGTGAGCTCCCCAAAATCAAGCCATTAGCGTGCGCTGACAATTCAGCACAAAACACATAGACACAGCCGTCAGGTGTGTGATGAAGTCTGCATCTAATACATTTGAGCAATGGGTGAGTTGACATAAAGCGAAGCAGACAGCTAGTGTGCTATAATTCAGCTGCCGCTCGCTGTGGAAAGCACTGCCTCAGCTGTTTACTCAGTGTTGTTTTAAATGCCTCTCATGCACCAGGCTTATTTACCCATTTCCCAGTTTAGCCTCTCTTCTGAGAAGTTTTCTGGTTAAGTCTTTGAATTTCCTTTAATTTGCCTGCTATGAGATAAAGTGGCGCTAATTCTTTAAATACCTGAGCAAGTCCTGAATGAAGAAGTGGCATAATCAAGATGTGCTTTTTCTCCTTCTCTCACGATAATCAACAGCTAGCATGAGGTGTTTTTCCCTTCCGACCCTTCTTGAGTGGCTCCCCTTCCTAGTGTCACGAAATGAAAGCTAGCCTGGCAACAAGGTGATGCAAGCAGCGGCTTGAATAGAGTTTGCTACACAAACTCAGTGATGGTGGGTCCATGTTTCACACTTTTAACAGCGTTTCTCTGTCTTTCTCTCTCGCAAGCTAATCAACAGCTAGCAGGTGTTTCCTCATCAGCTCAAGCTGCTGTGCTTCTCTCAGCATGCAGTTTACCTCACAGAAAGAAGGCTAACAACAAAGTGATACTGGAAGAGTTTTTCTATTAGTATTCTGATGTACTCGCTGAACATTGCATCCTTAGTGGTCTAAACTGTAGCACTTGCTATCATCTATAAGTTAGGAGTTCTATTATTAACTGGCGACTGTTTTCCTGCTAAGCTAAGCTTTGGTGTTAAGGGTATTCAAGGGCACTGATCAGAAAGGCATGTTACCTCGTGAGGAAAATTTACATTGACTAATCCAATTAAAGGAGACTGCCACCAATTTTTTTTTCTCAAATTTTCTACATAATTCATAATTTGTTAAGTACAGTGATGTGTTGTGAGAAACGTGAGGCTCAGAGCCCATTTGGACAAAAAATTAGGTAGACATATACTTCTGTACATTTGAAATGTATGTCACAAACATTGCAGCCCACGCTGAAATACATTCCAAACACTAAAATGTATTTCAGAATATATCGCCAAATTAACCGAATAAAATGAATGTCTTTTTAAATATAAAGTGTATGTGGAAATACACCTAAAAATATACCATACAAATATACATGTATGTAAATGCATTTATTATAAATACATCCAAAAATGTACGAAAATAGCTAAATATACTGTCTAATGCACTGGAATGCCTTCTAAATAAATATGTATTCCAACATCTATTAGCCAATGAACCTTTCATATGGCAAAAGCAAATGTTGTAGGTATTGAAACACTGTGAAAAATACAGTCTGATGATTTGATATCTGTCACATTTGTTAAAACTGCATCTAACTGAAATAATACGATAACAAACACAAAAAAAGTATTTGAAAAATATATTTAACAAATATACATATACATTGCAAAATATATATGATAAATATACTTAGAAAATACTTGAAATGTATTTTACACATATATTTAACAAACATTTTGGCCATTTGCACATATTGCAAAAATAAATTTGATAACCTTTGGGTTCTTTAGGCACATTTTAATAGATATAAAAGATTACATCTTATTGAAAGTATCTCAGGCATTAAGCAGCATACTTGTAAACATTTAGTGTCAAAACCATCTCAGAAGCAGGTGAAAGTGCATTAAATGCTTCAGACGTCTGGTTCCTATCAGCACCACTGTGAACAAATTTGGCTTGGTTTTTCAGTTTTTCAAAAATGATGCCTTTCACATGAAACCACTCTGAATGACTGTTTATATTTTAACTATTTAATTATGAAATCAGGGAAAAGAAAGAAATCAGGGGAACTCCCTTTTAACTTTTGCGTTCCTGAATTTGCCTGTATTTACAACATAACCCAATCCTGTAAAATGTTGTTTTAAAAATGTAATAAATTAATATTTGATCAGATTCCTCAGGCATGAAAAGCATTCGTCATATAAAACAAAAACACCCACGTGCACCTACTTGTGGAACACTGTAACACACTGCTGTTAATCTCAGCGATGCTGCACCGGTGAGGAGGGGCTTTTTGTTGTGCTGCTCTGGTATAATGACAGCTGAGCTGAATGGAGGAGGCGCTGCATAAACTCTACCAAAGGGTAATGGTAGAGATTCTAGCTGTGCCACCCTTCTCAAAATTCTGCCTCTTTCTCTTTCACTCCCTCTATCTCAGTAATGACAAAGGGGTCCAGAATCCCCCAGCCTCCTGCAGGCAGACAGCTGCACGTTTGCTCCTCTTTGGGCTTCCAGGAGTCCAGATCTGTGAGTTGGCCACTCTCTCTCTCTTTCGCCCAAACGAGCTGCCGAAGCGGTGTGCCATTGCCAGCACAGTGGCTTAAGCCCACCCAAAGCCCAGCAGCCAATTTACTCCCCCAGAATGCCCTTCTACTCCATAATGGGGACACCAGGGACCAGGAGCAGTGAAGTCCTTCTGCAGACAGGGGGCGATGAGTTACGGAAAGAACGTGACCCCTGGAGACTTAATTTCAGCTTCGCTCAAACACGGCAAATCCCTGTTTGATACTTTCCAAACCAATTTGTTTTAAATGACTAAATCCTCCTGGAAAGGTTGTTGCTTTTTCCTCTCTCTCTTTCTCTCTCTCTCTCTCTCTCTCGTGATTTACATGCATAGCCCCTGGTTTAGCTTAGCCTTTACGCTATCTTCTGAGAGTAACAGTCAAATTGTAGAAATAGCCACGCCGAAACTGTCTTTGTTAGCCTAACTAATCATGCAAGCCACGTCCGCCGCTCTGATAAGCAGAGTGCCTCCAGAAAGGTTCGCGCCAATGGCGTGCATGCATTCACTAAGCTAATTTGCAGCAGACTGGCAGGGCTTTCACACTATTTGGAGATGCACTTTAGATTTCACCAGGGAGGTGAGACGCTAGTTTATGGGCTGCCATAGTCTAATATGCCGCGTTTCGCGCGCCGGCTTGAATTGCCCTGCATTAACATTTTTTCGGAGCTGTTTAATCTGCATGCGCTTGTCTCAAATTCACTGCAAAGTGTGTCCACGCACTCTCCTATTATGTGTGTGATGTGATTGGCTTATGTAACCGAATGAAAAAACATTGTACGCTGAGGGAAAACGCTTTTTGCATTGTAACATTTTGTGTCAAATATCTACTGACAAAGTTCTAATGGCACAGTGAAAAGATATGCATGACTTTTTGGCAGTGTTCATAAGGATACATAACACCTACATAAGGCCTTAATAACCCATGACCTACACAAACACAAATACTTCCGATAGACATCATTTGTCACAAATGTTGCATTTGCTAACTTTGATGCCAAGTTGACATAACATCTGTGTCAGATTGTATTGATATCTCCTTACATTAGGTTGCGTTATGACACTTTGTGGGGTGAAATTGCACTTTTGTAGTTCTGATAATATGACATAGATGCCAGAGTCAGACTGGTGGAGCAAAAGTGAGCAATTTTTGTAGCCACTTTTATAAAGTGAGTTTTATTTTACCACTTACACAATTAAAGCTATGTCACATCATTAGCATTATCTTACTGTGATATACACTAAGCTACAAAGCCAGTTGTTATAACATGCTATGTCATTTCACCCCAAAAAGGTGGGTGACACTTTATTTGAAGGCTACTTACATAGGGACCTGATAACAGTGAACTGCATAGAGAATTTTAATACTAATATTTGCGTATTTATGACATAAGACATTTTATAAAGTAAATTATATTGTATTACAATTACATCATAATGTTCCAATGGCATATATTTACCATTATATCATATTAGATCAAGAAGCAGTCCCACAGTAAAAAACTACTTCAAAAACTAGTGAGAATTCAGATTTATAATTTATGAGATTATGTTATGATCTATTTAAAGGCATTAGTAGCCACAGTAATAAGCAAAACATGTACAAGTCTTTTATAGGCTACTTTCTATTGGGACCCTTAAATTTACCCTTGTGAAAATACTTATTTTTTTAAAGATCTTTTTGAATTCTTTTAAGGGGAATATTTCGATTTATCATGAGTTTAATTTTAAATAAAAGAAAACTTTATGCAAAAAATGCTGCCCCATGTTTTCATATCACTACTAACACACAGTTTTAGCCCATAGGTGGAGCTTTATTTTAAAATGCCCCTGCATTTTAGAGAAGGAAGTGCAACTGTATCCATGTTTTGGTACTGATAAAATGGAACGTCCAATCATTTGTTTTAATAAAATAAACATAATTAAGGTATAGGGTCAGTGAAAGCGACAAGATTTTAAGAGTTTTGAAATCTGAGTTTGAACCTATTGGGCAGAATGACCCATGCATGGGACCCTTAAATAGGATGGAGCTTTAAAAGTTCCATTATCTGGCCACGATGCTTCATAATTGTGTTATAAACTGAACAAATGTCTATCACTTTAGTTTAAGGCCCCATTTGTCATTGCAATATAATTTACTTCATAAAAGATTTGTGTCACATTGCACTTAGCACCATAAGCATAAACATCCACATATTTGCTGTCTTGGTAAACTGCTACAGACAGGAAAAAAAAGTCCAGTATGAGCAGTAAGCATTAAATGTTCAGTATAAGCTGTAATATTAAATTTGCACCCATAAGGCTTATTTCTTACTCATACCCTACACAATCTAGCGTAAATCAGTCACTGCTGTGCCTGGCCTGAAACACCACGGCTAGTTTCTCCAGATGCTCCAAAACGCTCTCTCTCAGTACAGTGCACTCTCTATGTTAACATGGGACCTATAAGTGGCTCTGTGCCGGAGCTAGACTGAAGCTGGCGTGCACCCGCGCCAAAACACTGGCTTGTTTCAGTCCTGGCACGGCTAATCCAGCTGGTTCTCTCTGGAGCATGCCAGGGCCTCCTGTTTCCAAACACGTCAATAATCTGCTTCGAGGTGCTGCAGAACACATGGCAGCGCTGTCCTCAGATAGGTGCGGCGAAGCCACTGCCAGCCGTCACACTGCACCTGCTGGTCCTCCACAAACAGCGCTGGCACGGAACGCGAGAAAAATAGCAGCGTGCAGCCATCAATCCTGAGTGATCGCTATTATTTTCTCCAGAGTTTTGCACACAGTGGGTGTTATATTAATCTTAATTGAAGAGGTCAGCTCTGGAATGAGGTGAAGTCCGAATCAAACATGAAATCAAAGACTATTGTAAACCCCTTTTAATACCAAGTAAGCACATTTGCCAGTCCTGGAGTTCAAAGGATCTATTGTTATTCAGAACTTTCTTGTATTCCTAAAACTTCATGATTGTGACCATGAGAGCAGTCCCCATTTGACCTTCTGCGGCTTAGAAAAGAATTCTAGAAATGGTTTAGGTTGGTATTTGAGCTATGAGGTCAATTTAACTAGCAATGGAAACTTAAAGGGCCTATACAGTCATAATTAAAAATATAAACCACAACTACATCTGCTGTATACATGCCTCTTCACTTCCTACAGCGGTGCTGCGGTAAAGTCTAGAACAGGGGTGTCAAACCACTGAAAGGGCCATATAAAAAATCTCACCAAATCTGCGGACCAGCTATGTTTTATATTTCATTTTGACTTGACATTGTGCCATGAACGGGTCATTGTTTATTAAAATATGCCAAAACTGCAGCAGCAAAATAGGCTTTAAATACTTATTGAAAAATAATTCTAAATAAAAAGACATCTGTTTTAGGTCCTTATTTAAATCTGCCTATTTGCTTGAACTTGAGCTAGTTTGTTGTTGGGCAAAGGAGGTCAGAACATAGACTTTGTTGCAGTGCATGCTGGGGACTGTAGTGCATCTTAGGGCCAATAAGAACAGAATATGAAAATAATTCCACAGGCCTTGTACTTGACACATGGGGTCTACAGTGAGACTAGAAAAAACCCATCTGATGATGTTTCTTCAATGTGGGAAGAATCTTATACTTACTTAAAGCAGATACTTTTTTCTGCTAGCTAGCAAATTTAGAGTGAAGCCAAGTAGATAATATTACTGCTAGAAAGCCAAATATGTCTGTATTAGACTCATCAGTGGCTGCACTACCTGTCAGAATGTTTTTTGATTAGAGGATTTCCAGCAGTTGCATGATGTGTGCATGCTGGGAACTGCTGTTGGGAAACAGTGATGGACGAAAAAAAAGATACAAAATTATAAATTCTGTAAAAATGATTAGTCTACAGGATACAATGCTGCACCATTGAATATTGCATAACATGACAACATATTCAAGTCTAGTTTTAGGCCAGAATGCCCCTCTAATTAAACTTATGTGCTTTCTGACATTTATGACATACTGATATCTCTAAAAATGGACAAAAGAATGTATAAAATTCAGCTTCAGTATCTGCAACTATTATTTTTATCTAAGCTATGTTAGACGTTTCTTAATTCAACAGACAACACTGTCATAGTTTCAGAGAAACTATTTGAGGTTAGTTGACCCCTTAAAATCCCAGGCTGAAATGAGATGATTACATACTAAGGCTTATTATTCAGTAATTACAATGATGTCAATGCAAACTGGTTGAGCTATTCTAAAATAAAACTTTGGCCTGCCTGTGGACCCTGGCCATTTAAGGGGTTAACTTGAAACCATTTGAGGTAAGTATAGGCATCAAGACATGCAGTTTCTACAAGGGGCATCGTTATGAGTAGCCTCACCTAAACACATGGGAAAAGAATGTGTTCAAGCTGAATTTAAGACAATGAAATTTGTTTTGTTTTCTATGGGTGCTGTCATTGTATTATGGAAAATCAAATCAATTCGCTCTCAGCCAAGCCCTGCTTGATTTTCTCAGCCCTATAATTACTGTTTAGCAACTGTTACTATCTGCCATTTACTCAAGTCTTCGGTTTGTGATCAGTGCCGCAGTACTAGTTAATGTAACTATGGATGTTGTGAGATTGTGTCCCATAGAGTTGACATCAGTTTTCTGCTAATTGAAATGCTCTTCTACTATAAGGTCGAAATGGGCTGGCTAAAAATGCCAAAGCAAATGTCTAACAATACTTCAGTGCATTGAGTCATCACAGTTAAGACGTATGGACAATCAAGATTTTTCATGCCTGCTATGGCGATATGCTTTTGCCTATGATTATAAGGTTGAGGTTTTAAGTTAGTTGTGTTGTTTTTCCTCATTTTTGCACATCTCAGCTGGATGAGAGATGTCAACTCATTCATGTCATTGTCTTTGGGTTCACTTACTGTAAACACAGTATGATTTCGCTTAGGATGACTAGGTTTAAGTGACTGTCTGGCTGTCGGTTAATAGCTGTAGCCTGATGTAACGACACCCTGGACATTAGCATGTTCAAAAAGGTATTACAGACTACTAACTAGCATAAGCTTGCATTACTTGTTAGGTACATAGAACTTCAGAGTAAGTATAAGGAAGTAATACCAAGGAAGGAAGTAAACATGCCTTGATTGACTGGCAAGAATTAGTGAAAGAAGAAAAAAAGGCACACATTTGATTTTTTGCCTGACTTTTTCTTAAAGGACCACCTGGACTGTGAGAGCACTCAGTGTTCGGGGTCAGAAGGTTGAGATTATCCCTGCAGCTACAGTCACCCTTTAGCCACAGCCTGATGCGCACAGCAGTGCAGCAGCAGGATAAATGTAGAAGGGAATGCTGATGGCAGATCAGACGTGACTGAAGGATGTTCCTGCGACTCCACATCCGAGGATGAATCTGCAGCAGGGCTAAAATATTGTGATCTATGATTATTTCCCCTTCACGTTTAATTTACGTCAGCCTGCTTGGGCAGAGGCCTTGCAGGGACTGAATGGTGAGGCTTTTTTCCTTCCTTCCTTCTTTCTTTCCTAAGCCATGAAGTAAACAGACTGGACTCCTGACCTACAACATGGCAAATTGCTGCATCTGTTATTCTTAGAACAAAAGAGGGGCCTGCTGAGGGGCCGCAAATGGCGAGCGTTTAAGGGCGTTCATTATTCAACAAATAAACGGGCTGGATGTGCAAAAGCGTAAAGCGGGTTATTTGTCAGCATATTTAGACTAAAGACGTGCTTGTAATTCCATCGCCACACACGCCTCGACGAAGCCATGTGCAGCCGAGTAGTGCACCTGCCCGGTGTGTAAAGTAGCAGGCCCCATTTTTCTGAGCCATGCTGGGGGAAAAAAATACACAGAGGAAGGAAGGGCGAGGGAGGACAGGAATAACAATAACATACAAGCTCCTTGTTTCCTTTTCTTTAAAAAGAAATCTGAACCTTGTACTTGCCAAATACAATGCAATAATACAATACAATAATAATGCAGATTGTGTGTGAGGGAGGCTAAGAATAGGTGTGGTAAACGCAGTGGGACAGGACACAGTGGGAGAATGGGGCCTATAGACCTATTGGGTCTATTCTGGTCAAGTTAAAGGTTATTACTGTAATTTTGCTATGTTATTTACATTATGTATTAATATAGTAATTGCAGAATTAGTTACATATGAATTACATTCACATTAATTTTGAATTGCAGATGGACAGGGTCTAGTCTGACTTTTCACTCATTTCCATGTCAAGAAATTATAAAATTGTATAGAATGGTATTTCTTTCCAAAAATAAGACCATACACAACAATACTTCAATGCAAAATCTATTAGCTATATTAAAAGCATTAAATGATCAATGTAATGATGTCTGTCAGCAAAATATGCAACTGTTGCTTATGCAAGCAAATGTTTCAACTCTATGCAAGCAAATGTTTCAACCTTCATAATTTCTTATTTTAATTATGGCAATTGTTAAGATATGTGGATTTAACAGTAAGAATTCAAATTATGATAAATACCTGCTCTTAAGCATGATGAATATTTTGTCCTCAGGTTCATGTGAACACAGGGTCAAAGATTGTAGCCTCTTGCTCTTGCTCACATTCTGACAGCTAATGGATTCTTGCTACAGTGGAGCTCCACTTTGCTGTTGCTTTTGCTAAGATCCTGCTCATTGATTTATCCATAGGCCTTCTGCAATCACTATCTAGTGTAGGTGCTGAAGATATTGCTTTAAATTCCATTTAAAAGCTGAGTGAGAGGGCTACAATTGCAGATTCTATCACAGAAACAAAACGCACACAAATGGCCTACACAACTAACAACATAAAAAGTTAAAAACATAAGATTTCAACAAGATTTCTCTGAGTTTGAGTGTGAAATACTACACCATTAGTAATAAGTGCAACATTTCAAAGTTAGCGATTACTTTACAGGTCCTACTTAACAAAATGTAGTATCCTATCTTACAATTTAATGGAAACATTTATTCAATCACTCTAGGTGAGTTTGTATTAAGTCTAGGTATAGATTAAATCAGAGCTGGCCTTGCCTATTCCCACCTTCGCTGTGGTCTGAGCGTCCTGGACACTCCAAATGAATCCAGGTTTCTAAGATATTAACAGCAGCAGGCGTGTAGGCCTCCTCTAAATACATTCTCCCTCAAGCATATTTTGCTACTCCCTTATTCCCTCACAACATTAATGGAAGGCAGATGTCCATGACCAGGTCCAAGTTTTTTGTTCATATTATGGCTTTAAAGAGATTCGAGTCCATGCCATTTTTCTAAATCTCAGGCGACATAAATAGAACATGGGACTATTGAACAGTTTGCGTGTGTGTGTGTATGTGTGTGTGTGTGTGAGACTCATGGACTTACACAAGTGCCTCTGAAAGCCTCACACAAGGGGAAAAAAATCAATACTTTTCAAATCTTTTTGATTCATTATATGATGTTGTCTTGTCATCTATTTGGAAACACTGCCAGCCACACAAATGTACTCAACCTGGAGCCCCTGGAGATAACTCGCTGTTCTCTGCAGATATATGAAGCAATTTTAGCATTCAGAGCCTCATACTGCTGCCTGCTGTATAAACAAATGTTTATGTTGGAAGCAATGCTGCCACAATTACTCAATTAATCATGGCTATTCAATTAAAAAACATGTAAAGTTTTTGTTCTCGGTGCACATTTTCAGTACTATGGCCTCCCTTACAGAAAGAAATGATGGAAGCACAATTTTTAGGTGCAACTCGATTAATCGAGAAAAATAATTGCTAGATTCCTCAATTACTAATTTAATCAAGAGTGACTAAGGATGTAATGATACATCATGTATCATATCGTAGCATATTAAATCATTGTATTGCGAGTAGCATGTTAGGGGCTAACATATTAGCTTGTGGCTAGAGCGTTAAACCAACGCAACAGTAAGACTTAAACCTTACTAGTGTAACATTGACATAATTATGCCATAAACATTCCATAGCAGATTTTGATTAGAAAAAGAAGTGACATTCCATTATAAGCAATTATCATGAAAATGATCATGTTTGATGTCAAGACAGCATTTGTCATATGTGTTAATTTTGTTGAATATACTCCAGTTACCCACCAAGACATCAAATATCCTGTCGTCTGTTATGGCAATTACTGTCACGTAATGACACTCTGCTGAACAGGTGGCATATGTATAAATGTTCATGTCAATGTTATGAGAAAGGGATCAAGTGAAGTGTTATTACCACATTTTTTTTCAAATATTGCACTTATTATAATTTTGAATGCTCCAATACACTGAAAATGGAAACTTGACCACATTAATGTAAGGCATATGTTCATCCACTCCTCATTTCAGCTTATTGAAAATCGATTGAGACGATTGGCTTTACACAGTGAAATGTTCATTGAAATCCACAAGAAACTAAATTATGCTTAGATTTAATAGTATAAATCCTCCTGAAACTCATTTAAAACTCTGCTGCAGTAGCAAGTGTCTCAGCTTTTTTCAGCCAATAAAAACGGTAATAAAGCATCACATGGTCATGTCGACAACATATTTTGTAACCACTGATTTCACTGGATCAATGGAATAGAAAATGAAACAGAAGATGGTTAGTGGTTTCATTTTGTCCATTTCTGGAGCCATGATAGACATGAGTTTTTGGAAGCCAATGTTTCTGTAACCAGCTGTAACTGGCCAGTTAACGCTAACAGCTGGCAGCATGGTACAGTAGCTTGTGTCCGTGTTTATTTGCTCGTTATAATGCAAGATGAATTTCAAGCGAAGTCGGAGCCTCTATGATCAGCATTTCTTGCTTGATCACAGCAATCACCGCAATTGTAAACACGACTGCATTAGTATTGTGATGATGGATGAATTGGGCTTGAGCACAGACTAGGACAAAAACATACGTAGGCTGATGAGTTGCATTTACTGTCTGAAACTCAGATATGATGATGATGATGATGATGAAATGGATTTTAACTCTTGGGGAAAAAAAGTCTCTCTGATGTCCACAGAAAGAGCTCGGCACAAAGTAAGTTGTTTGAAAAGCCATGAAAGACTGAAGAAGACATGAAGCTCTTATCTCAGCCTGCCCTTCCGTCGGCAATGCGTGCGTGGGAGTTTTTTCACAGTGATTTCTCCTGCTGATCACGTCTGTCCTCCCTTACACTGCGATCTCTGGCTGCTTTTCATGATAGTGCATCTCTGTCATTAGCCGGGAGTTCACTTGGAGGAGGCTAATCTGGAGAGAAAAGCCACTGGGGCTCTGATCTCGCCAATGAGCCTCCCCCGCCATCAAAGTGCTCTTTGAAGTTCATGTTCTTGGGGGAAAAAAAAAAAAAGATTGGTTCAGGTGTCAGGTCAGGGTTCCAGTAGCCAAAGGTAGGGCGGCCATTTGAAGCCCTCGGCCGCCTTTGTGTTCTTAGCCCTCCCTTCATGTTTATTACGAGAAAGCAATCAGCCAGGCTGGCGCTGCAGCATGCCAGCTTTCTTCCTAAGACTCTTCCTCTGCTCTGAATGTGTTATCTTTTGTAAAGACTGCCTTTCAGGAATGAAGCTGTCTTGTGTCATTTTTTTGGCCTACATTGACAATAAAAGCTCTCTGTTGGAAGCAGCTCAACATCACATTTAGAGCAAGCAAAGGATGTGCTAGCGCTGCTGATAGGCCTTATCAGATCATCATCAGTGCGGAATGTAATAACACAGCCCAGACCCTTAAATTAAAGCCGAAGCACAGCAAGCAAGGTCAAAATGGTGAGAATTTTAAGGAAAAACAACATTCCGTTAGGTGGCATTAGCAGATCCACAGGTATGCGTTAGCCACAGATATGTGTTAGCAATGCTAATGTACTGGAAGTTCCTTCACGCTCCATGGAAAAGGTTACAGCTCCTCCGACTGTGATGCTTTTTACAGCTGCACAACGATCTCTTCTCTGCCCATTACCTGCATGCTCATTTGCTTTCCCCAGCGGGGGAATCGCTGGGCTGCACCGGACCCCAGCATGCAAACTCATAAGTAGAAGTAAGCACTGTTTAGTGCTCTTCTCCGCACCTTCTGAAGCAGCATGACTTTAGCATAATGGGGCGCTGCCCCTGCGAGTCCTGGCTGGGCCTGGTTTTGATCCAAGGTCTAACGGCTGTCTGCCACAGGCCTATTTTTGGAAGTGCGGTGGGCATCATAAATAATGGAGCTGTAAACGATCCACGGCAGGTCTCGGAGACAGATGGATGGAGGTAGGGAACGAGGAGAGTGGAAAAAAAGGAAGAAAGTGAAAGAATTTAGCTCTCCTAGGTCCCCTCTTCTTCCTTTTTTCATTATTTGTCATTCACAGGCTGTTGAAACAGAAATTCTTTTGAAAGACTAAACTTTCAAAGCATACAAAAGCTATTTTTATTTATTATGTGGCTGCCTGTAATTTGAGGTTTGCTGAGTTTGTTTTGAGCGCTGAGTTTTGCATCTGCTACAATTGTAACCAGGTTTCTGTTATTTTAACAGTAAAGCAAGTGGAAAAAGTTGGAAGTGTAAATCTGAAATGAATGTAATTTATCTGACTGAGTGATTATTGTACTAACTGAGTGATTATGTAACCATTAGGGCTATCATCTTACATCTTAGTAATGTGTTGATAACCTATTAATTGCATGTTAACAATGCAGTAACAGAATCATTTTTTAGACAGTTAATGTATTTTCCTAGTTTGACCCAATCACAGAAGTGGAGGCTAAAGTCCAGCTGCTCACAGGTGATATGTTGCTATCATAAAATCTTTGATTGTAGGCCTCTCAATCAAACACAGCTTGTAAATGGCTTTGCAAGCAATATTTTCAGCACCTTCAGCAGACTATGTGACCTATGGGTAAATCAATGAGCAGCAACCTAACAAAAGCAACAGCAAAGTGGTGATCCAGTTCCACCTGAGAGCATCCATTGTAACAAGAATGTAAGAGTTGTTTGTAAGAAAGCGAGAATGAGAATTTACAATAATGGAAAAGCCGGAACCATTGACTGTATAAATGTGATAAATATGATATATATATTTATTGGTTCGATCACGTTCCCCTCTTGTTCTGACTGGAGGCAAGTGTTTAAAATTGGAAACTGTTCACTCTTCTTAAACTAAACTTCATGTCTGCTCATATAATGAAAATAATGTTATTAAATTATGAAAATGCTAAATACATTGTGATGTATTACAAGAGCTGTCTATGTGAACATGTTAATAATGGTTTAATAACTTACTAATTACATGTTAATAACACACTGATGCAATTTTTTAAGACTGTTAATTATACTTCATGTCTGTTCATTCAATGAAAATGTTATTAAAATACTGAAAGTGACAAATACATTGTGATGTATTTCTATGGCTGTCAAGGTTAACAGGTTAATAATGGGTTATCAACACATTAATTACATGATAATAACACATTAATTAAATAACGTTTTAAGACTGTTTATGTAATTCCCTAATTAAACTTCGTGACTATTCATACAGTGAAAATGTTATTAAATTATTTAAATTGATAAACTGTGATTTTTTTTATTATTATATAGCTATAGTTAAATACATTGCTTTTAAATGGACAAAAATCTTTCTTTAGGATCAAATTTGACCAAATGAGAGACGATGTGATTAATCACGATGAACTACACATACTCTGAGTCAGTGCCATTAATTGTGTCAATCACTGCTCTGGTAATTACAAATATGGTAATATATCATTCATAAGGTTATTCAACACATCAGTAAGCCATTCATGAGTGCTGACATAAACCTAACATCAACAAAAGGCTTATTTCACCAAGGATCAGTGGTCATAACACTTGAGGTGAACCAATATAAAAATGGACAAAAACAGTTTTAATAACTGATGCTTGTTGGATCTAAATGTTGTTTGATATGATATAGTTGTCAGCAAAGGCTTATGTAGGTGTTATGCAGCCTTGTGGAACAATTAAATAATTATCTAATGTAAATCAACAATGCGCATCATATATACAGTACAAATTGAATGTAAATATAATGTATGAAGCTGCTAGCTAAGGAATTGGTTATGTAAGCTGGTAATTAGAGATAAATAAATACCTAATATAAGCTGACAGTAGCAACTCTGGACTGGGGAAATGCTGAGGAGTAGAGCCCATTGGTAAGATGAAGCAGTACAGCATTCTTCTACAGCCTCACGCTCATATTTTCAGATACTGATGAATCACACGACAGCGCTGAAGATCACTGCCAGTTTGGGAAGCGAGGGCGGATAAAGCAGTAGCTCGAGCTGACATTGTCTTATGAGTCTACGGCTACCCACATTCATAATCCATTCCCTATCCCCCCATCCCAAATCCCTCCTTCCATCCAGAAATCCATTAGTCTCATCATGTGCACATTGCTAAGTGTCTCTCAAAAAAAAAAAAAAAGGCCCAGTCATTGGAGTTTCGCTGAAATGCCTCATGTACTTTCCATTCACCTGACTTCTTTAGAGTGTTTTAGATCCTTGAACTGGAGGAAATTGAACCATACTGAATTATGGAGTTTAAAGAGGAACACAAAGGAAAGTGCATTCATTGAAAAGCTCTCTTTCAGAAATATGAATAGCTCAAGAAATACTTAGATTGTTACTTTCATTGTCCTAAGGATGGCAAAAGAAATAAGCTCTCTCTCTCTCTCTCTCTCTCTCTCTCTCTCTCTCTCTCTCTCTTTCTCTCTCTTTCCCTCTCTCTCTTTTTTCCCCTCTCTCTGTATTTAGGGTGAAAAAGAAAGGAGAAAGAAAAGGGGAAAGAAAACCATAACATTTTTATTTTTAATCTTCTTCCTGTAATACAAAAAAGGGTACAGGTCAGTTTATATTACACTTAGCTTTGTAGGAGTGTGATAGAGGAATAAATTCATGGTGCACTGATGCACTCCTCCAGCGCAGTCCACCACACAAACCTTTACATATGTGGCATTTGCAGCAACATACACAAACATATCATCTTTAGCACTTGAGAACCTGACCTGAAAAAGCTGTCTGAAAAGGTCTGAAAGGTAAATCACTGACATAAAACCCCACAACTCTGCTTTTTTTTCACATATGTACTTTTTTTGCCATTTGAAAAAGTTGCCCTTTACATCATGTGAACAGTTCACTGCAAATGGGCCAATAAAAAGGTGCTTTTATGGTTCTTTAAAGAAACACTCTGGTCAAAGTGTAAAATGTAACCATCATTATGTCTGTTGTGAACCCTCATACGGCTGTGCCGCTTTAGTGTGTAGAGCCGGAGTTTCTAATATAAGATGGGAAAACACCCTTGTGATGATGCGTATTGAAGGTGAAAGTAACTTCTGAAAAACTACAAGCATTTTGTGGCCTATAATAGAGGGCATGTTGTTTTCTCCCTCTAGCTGGCTAGGAACTTAGGATATTTGGCTTCCTATTACGGCTAGGAAGCCAAATATCACTTCTGAGTTTATTCGTTTATACATTAGCAAATTTATTTATCGCAGTATGGGGAGATTCCCAGTAAGAGTATGGTATAGTTGCATAATGCATGCTGGGTATTGTAGTGAGAAAGTTTGCAAAAAAGACAGAAAATTATGACACTTTTTTTTGGATAGTCCACTTTAGATGCATCATAGATACTTTATTTTCAAGTTACACTCAACTAGATACCTGTTATAAATTGATCATGATTTTCTTTAACTCCAAACCTGGCTGTAATCCTGACCTTAACCTCAAACTCAACCCAAAACCTAAACCCAACCCCCACCTTGGTCCAAATCCTAACCCAAACCCCACCACTGTTTAGAATCAACTGAGTTTCAACAGATAGTTTGTTACATCTGTAGAGAATCTATAGGGGACTATAGTGGACAATCCAAATAACGTGAGACCATGTATTCTTCTATAAGGTTTGTAGATGGAAATACAAGCTTTTCTTATAACACAGACAAAAAGACATTAACAGAAGCTTTGGTTACAAATATAGATGAATAATATTTAATGCTTGGTCTACTTATGGTTATTTTATATGGTTATGTTGTAAATATTACACACATTGCTGGTCAGATTGAGAATATTTTAGCAGTAATGTAGTCTGTTTAAAAAGGGCTGTGATTCTAATATGATTCATGTAATATGGATGTAAATAGCATCATATTAGGTTGATATTCTGCATCTTTTATCCTCATAGTCATTGCTGAAAATCTAATATCCTGGAGCCAAAACAAAGTCCATTTTACCTGCTCATGTTTCGCCCTCCAATGTGCTCTGTCATAGTGACTGTAGTAAGGACGTTTTACAGGACGTTGACAAAAAATGTCATTTAAATTCATGTAAAATTTCCAATTAAAACATTTTAAACCAAACAAAAAGTTCACATTTAAAGTGCGCTATTCTTTCCAATGCCATTTATTCTGTATAAGTGTGAAAAGTCACACTGTTGGGCTGTATCTGGTGTAGTGTGTTGTGTTGTGTAGTTGAGCTAATGCCAATGTCAATGTTTCCAGTCTCCAGTTTCAATTAACTCCAGTATGGTTGCGTATCATTGCTAACAGGTAACTCAACATTATGTAGCGACTCTAAACACTGATAAATGCCTACTTGAGTGCTACCATTTGTTATTATTTTGAATGGGCTTTTAGCAGCATTCTGCCATGTTTTGCAACAACAGCTATAAAAAAGACACACCTGTGGGCGGAGCTTGATAAGTCTATTACATATGCACTGCACTGGGTTTTATTTCACTTTATTTACAAGGTGAATTCTTATATTCCAGTGGACTAAATACAAGTCACGGCACATTCATATTATGAATGACATACTAGAAGTGCAAGAGACAAAAATGTATAATGTGTGGTGAAGAAAAGCAGATCTCCAGTTGTTTATTCAGCGAATTTGTGAACATTTTGGTCATTTTTGTCAGCCAATATGATGTCCTGGATCTCACATGCAACATTCATGTTTTATTTAGAGCACTTGAAGAGATATTTCAGCACTAAGGCCGGTGTCTGTGAAGCCTACAGTAAGCTCTCAGATGGTGCTGTGGCTGTGTGGAATGTTCTGGAGGCTGCTGGGTCTCCGTACGGCTCTACAGCTAGTCGGGCCTAATCTCCTCCCATCTGCTGATGGAGCTGGTTGCCCTGCACTGAGCCCAAAGCCTGCCCCGCCCCATCTGGGCTCCTCCAGCCCACCGTCAGCCCCTATCTGACCTGAGCTCATAATAATGTGAGTAATGCTTAGAGAACGTGGGGATAAAAGGGAGATTAAGTCATGTTTAGAAGTGCTTTGGTCTGTCTTGGCATAATAAAGCAAATATTTAGTTTTACTTTCTGACATTCCATTGTCAGCACTAAAAGAAACATTATGTTAGGTTAACAACATACTAAAAATAGTTAAAACTTTTTGAGTACCAATAGATGTAAGATGCTGAGAAGCCTCACTGTCTCTGGACTGTCTCTGATGCATCCAGTGAGGTAGCCTAATCATGATTCTACTATTTTTTTTATATCTGGTTACACATTCTTTATACATTTTTCAATTAATGCCTTAAACAGTTGAAAATCAAATTTGACTGAAGCTGCTTTCAGTATATTATTTGGTGTGGAACTACTGAACGTTTTCTTTTGGTTCATTCTGACTGCTTTAAACACTCCACCCACGCTCAGGTCCACACAAAACCAACGAATCACAGTTCAGCAAAAATTGTGAGTCTCAATTCGCTGCTGGTGGAAACACATTTTTGTGATGGTGCACACTAAACAAAGGAAATCAGTATCAAAGCATGCTTTCTTCTTCTAGCAGTACATCAGTGCTGTGCACATAATCTGCTTCTTTTAATGTCTCTTTACAGACACTATTTTCATTCCTGCAGCATATCGCTGTTGTCAGAACAAAACCTATCTCCAAAATGGTAAATTTACAGGAAGAGGAAAAAACCTACTTTATTTTTAATGTAAGTCAATGGAACCAGATTTTTTCCCAAGTCATTTTGGGCTGTTTCTTTTAGTCCAATCATCATGAAATTTATGTACAATGTAAAAGGCAACCAGCATTTTCAAATTCTGTCAAAAACTGAAAAACGACAAAAATGGAGATATGAGGTTTTGTTCCGATAACAGTGATAAGCTGCTGCTAATAAGCAGACAAAATAATACTGAAGCAGTGCCTTTGATATTGGCACACAGGTTGTGGACGTATTGCATCAGCGACCTGATTGGTTACATTCACATAGACACTCATAAAGAAGCAGATATCAAGTAAGCTTTGTTATTATTGTAGTAACTATGATACGGCGTACACAGGAAAAGTACAATCAGATCTCATCTGATCACATTGAGGATGCATTTTAGTGATAAGTGTAAATAGAATCTGGCCAAAGTTCATCCCAATATGAACCCAGATATTTTTTAAAAAATGATATTCATTGTTGACTTTTTAAAGGCTTTTTGCTCAATCAACTTTTTCAAAATAGCAATTCAAGCTTCTGTTAAGTTGAATTTTTTTCAATGTCAGCATTCTATCTTTTTTGGTTTATCAGCTCTGTTCATCATTGTTGACATATTCAAAATTTCTTAACTGTATTTACAGTTTCCTATGAATTCAAAACCTATTTTAGAGCATTAGAATCACAACGGAATTATTTTAAACAAAAGATTGAACACCCCCAGTCAAATGACGTTTAGTTGATTTTCTAAGAGAAAATATGTTAATACACCCTCTACAGAGAACACAGTAAAATATGTCAGCTTTCAAGAAATTTTAATGTGCCAAAACCTTTGCACAGGCCTCATTTTATGTTAAATTTTTTTGTAATATGTTAAATTCAGCAAATAAACAGTAATCATGTATTAAAATGCGCAGAAATGTTTTCTCTGTAGAGGACATGCAACTTATTTTCACAAAGAAAATCCACAAAGCAGGTCATCTGACCAGGGGCACCCAAAGTTACGACTGTATCTGGAAACAATTTGGCTTGACATTATTGAAAGCACTGATTCTAAACTTTTGAATGGTAGTGTGTGAGTTTCCTGTGTGGGTTTGAGGGGCAGTGAAGGCCGTGCAGGCTTTAATGAGGCGGCTGCATATGAAGGAGCGTCATTAGTGCTGAGAGAGCGAGCAGCCTGGTGATTGCAGTGATTTGGCTGGGCTCCTTCTGACCCAAACGGCCAATCAGAACACCCAGAGAGGCTCCTTCAGAGCGCATGCAATCAACCAGCAACACACTCATACACCCCTCTCAACAAGAGCCTCCAGCCACACAGCTAGCACACACTCCACAGAGGCATACATGAATGTGGACTGCAAGACAATTTGCCTCTATAACAGCAACTAGCTTAAAAAATTCAGTACGCAACAATCATGCACTATAGAAATACTATGATTTATATTGTAATTCCACTAACTTTTCAACATTTCTGCATAATTTAACCATTAAGTAAATAAATGTAAATGTAAAAAGTTATTAAGAGGGGTTTGATGTGAAATGATTTATTGTAGAGAAGCTTACCAACTCAGATTTCTTTACTGTGGTGGTGATAGGAACCGGGGCTCACCATGTCTACAACACAAATATAGCCTTTTATGTACAATTCAAAGCCACCAGTGAACCTGCAAGTGTCTTCTGACTTTTATATGTAATGTTGATAATAGTAGAAGAGTTTTAGATCTAATTTTGGCTACCTTTTTACCCTGCATGTATCTCTCCATCATGAATGTATTTAACAATGTGTTAAGTTAAATGCTTATCTCAAAACTCTGTAAAACAGTGGTTGCATTTACATGCACTTAATGATTGAATAACTGCAGAAAATCTGATTTTGTCATGCATTTAGGTAATCAGATAACGGGGAAACTCTGAGTCTACATGAGTCAGACAGCAATCGTATTTCTGCTCCACAACTGGCCATTAAACTCTCAGAAGAGGTTAATTAAATTTCTTAAGAAACTCTCTTAAGACGACTTAAACGTAACATAAAACTGCCGTGCCTTTTTTCTAAAAACATTGCACCACTATACCTGAAAATATAAGCATAGGTCATCTAGAAGATGAAGAATATTTAAATCCTTTATTTCAGCAAGCATGTAGTTGGTGTTTTGCTGCCGTCTCATGGCAACACTGCTTGCTTATTTCCGGTACCGTCTGTTTTCGCACACATACAGTATGCAGACTGAGAAATCCAAAAGAAATCAGAATGAGAGTATGCATGTGCTGAGAAATCTGATTACTGAGCTAAAATCAGTAATCTTTTTCAGATTTCTAGGCCGTACTCCAATTTAAGACGTCAGAGTATGCTGTTTATGTGCCATTTTAATCAGATAACTGCAGAAATCTAAGGTCAGATTCTTGAGTGCATGTAAATGTCTCATGCAACAGGTAGAATATTTATATTCATTTCATGTAAAAGCTTTCTGTGAGAGAGCTCTTACAGCTGTTCAAAGCTTCAGATGTCTGGTTCCTATCACCACCACTGTGAACAATTCTGATCATTTCACATCAAAACACTCTAAATAACTTTGTTTCCATCTTAATAATCTAATAATGCCAACATTTTGAAAAATTAACAGAATCCCAAAAACTTCAAAGATGCACTTCAAAGGGCACTGATTCAACAGTTCAGCCTTTCTGTTGTTAGTGTTTTTTTTTTTTATTTACACAATTTCCCTCAAACGTAGTTGATCACACAAGACGTTAAGTGTCTTTAATTTGCACTGGTAATGTTGCTAACTGATCATTCAAGCTTATACCACTTCAAATAGCATCATGCCAACTGGCTAAATCATCACCAAACCTACACACATCTACACAATTGGCTAGAAGTATATCACCTTGCTAAAACAGTAGCAAGCAGCCTGAATTTGGTCCATACTTTCTCCATTTTTGTACATATCAATGTGTTATCTATAAAAATAAGTGTCAGAAACCACAAAATCAACTAAATAAAAATGAACATTCCATGTCAGAAACCACATAAGCAAGTCTATTTGGGGGTACTTAGCCAATTAACATGTTTGAGGCAAATATGTCATTGCTAGCCTGCCAGCTCCTTGTTAGCTACATTAGCCTCTTAGCTCCACGGCAAGGGTAAAGAAGCAAACTTTGGACACCACCTATGTATTGAATGATCACTTACATTTAGACCAAATGGAAATGAGTGTAATATTTTCTGCAAACTATCATGTTGGAGAAGAAAAGAACAAAGTGAATGAAGAAGCAGTAGCATATCATCACCAGCATAGCTCTGCAGGCTGAGAACGGCCAGGCCTGTCCCATCCCCCTGTGTGATTTCTCCTGTCCCAGTCTCCTTTTGTTGAGGGATAAGAAGACGAGTTTGTTTCTCAAGGTGATTGTGCTGGTGATAAGGGAGCAGCTCTTATTGAGGGTGACAGCGGCGGGCCGGGCAGCAGCACTGACCGCATAACCTTGTGCCTGCGCGCCCTTCTGTAGTGGGCCTCCCCTGCCTCGCTTCAACAGGGACACAATCTGCTGGCTGGAATTACCTCGCAGCCAGAGGAAAACTAAACATGATTTCTGACCTTTACTTCTCGTGTTCAACAGTAACCTTTGGTGGTCCTCCCATGCAGCCCAGCACGGGTGCTGAAATGAATTCCCAAACACTGCTTTGCATGCGTGTGATTAGGACTGTGTTTGTGTGTGTGTGTGTGTGTGTGTGTGTCTCAGTGTTAGTTGGCCAGAATATGTAGGTGCCCTGCTAAAAAGGCATGATTCATCGGTTTGCTGCACTATTTGGTTAATATGAGTTCTTATGTTACCTAGATTTGGGGTTGAGGCGCATGATGTTTTGCTTTTCTAACCACTTTCCAAGTACTAATGTTGAGTTTTGTGCTCAGACAGACTTGCTTGTGTGGCTTAAGACACAGTTTGACATACTGTTAACCAAGAAAAATGACCACAAGGATGTTGCATAGCTAAAATACTAGCAGTAGTCATGATCAGTTGAAGTATGTTTTTTTTTGTGCTTCTGTCCATTTTTAGATAACATTTTATCACTTGCTGTACTGTTGGAGGATATGAATTATTTAACTGGGGATTCTTTACATATCCTAAAGGAGGATTCCTCAGATTTTTCTACAATTCTGTATAATTTAGTGATTAAAATGTAAATACAGTCATTCAGAGTGGTTTGAACCAAAATGCCTCATTCTAGAGAAGCTTGTCAAGTTAGAATTGTTCACAGTGGTGGAGATAGGAACCAAACATCCAAAGAATTTAATGGCTTCCAGACATGGCACTGAGAAATGTATTCCATGAAATTGTTACAAATACATATCCTGGTAAATGGAACATTGTTTTATGAATCAATTAAATACTTTTTTAAAAGTCCATTCAGAGTGGAGAGGTACATGCATGATGTTATGAAGCAAATCATATATATATTTTTTTAATGTTAGATTTTACCTTTCTGCATCACACCACCCCAAAAGACTTTGTTTACTACTCCAAACTTCAATTATCCAGACAAGTTGCTAAATTGGAAGAATTCCTTAGTGTTTTTCCATTTTTAACCTCAAATTGTTTGAGAAGGCCTCAACATGCTTGGAGGAGAGCCCTAACCATTCAACTTGCAATGTAAGCATGCAACGTGAACACCAAAACTCAATCAATAGCTTCCAAAGGAGCGAGTCCTCCAAACCATCCAAACCATAGAGGCCTACATCCAATCCCTCCCCAAGGAATGCTACAAACTGCACAGCCCCTGAGTGCGTGCCAACAGACAGTTCATGTTCAAGTCGTAGGACACGTCTCTGCTTTGTAAGAAATCTTTTTAGCTCTAGTCCCTTGGCATGAGAGTATTTTTACCATGTGGCCCAGTGCTGGCCCTCGCACAGGGATTAGCACAACCTTATCTGTCTCATTCTTTTCCAAGTATCCTAGTATTTATACCCAGCTGAATGCAATCTAAGCAATCAATCTACAGTTTCTCTTTTTCTCCACAGGAAAACTCTTAGTGTTTCCAATATGCTGCCCTCTCGTTTGCCCTCTTCCACAGACAAGACCGAGGAGTGCAGCAGAGCAATACAGCATAGCAGCTAAGCTATATAATCATAGGTTTGGAGTCATTACAAGTTTTTTTTTGAGAGGTCAACAGTGCACAGCTAAAGCAGCCTGACTTTATCAGTCAATCTAAAGCATCAGCTTTACAACAGCATCTCACTTCCAACACCATACTACCTCCAGAACCTGCACTGTGGACTGTACTATGCTGTGATTACTATCCTCTCTGCTGGCTTATTTGCTCCAGTTATTAATTAATTTCATTTCTACAGCACTAATTTAACATATCCAATGTGCAAATGATGCTGTTATTTTCTATATCCAAGAACAAGACCTTCCTACAGAACCAACAAAATGTTTCATTTTTAAAAATTGAAAGGATAAAGCATATTTTTAGTCAATGAGATTAAGGTTAGAACATTCTTATTTCATTTAGCTGCTTATATACACCGATCAGGCATAACAGCATTTTATCAGCTCCACTTACTATGTAGGTGCACTTTGTAGTTCTTGTTACAGACTGTAGTCCATCTGTTTCTCTGATACTTTGTTACCCCCCTTTTACCCTGTTCCTCAGTGCTCAGGACCGCCATGGGCCCTCACAGAGCAGGTACTATTTGAGTGGTGGATCATTCTCAGCATTGCAGTAACACTGATGTGGTGGTGGTGTATTAGTGTGTGTTGCGCAGGTACAAGTGGATCAGACACAGCAGTGCTGCTGAAGTTTTTAAACACTGTCCACTTACTGTCCACTCTATTAGACACTCTTACCTTGTCAGTCCACCTTGTAGATGTAAAGTCAGAGACGGTAGCTCATCTGCTACTGCACAGTTTGTATTGGTCATCCTCTAGTCCTTCATCAATGGTTACAGGACATTGCCCACAGGACTCTGTTGGCTGGATATTTTTGGTTGGTGGACTATTATCAGTCCAGCAGTGACACGAAGTATATAAAAACTCCAGGAGCACTGCTGCATCTGATCCACTCAGACCAGCACAACACACACTAACACACCACACATTAACAAAGTATGCAGAGAAACAGATGGACTACAGTCTGTAACTAGAAAAACAAAGTGAGCTGATAAAATGGACAATGAGCATAGAAAGAAGGTCATAATCTTATGCCGGATCAGTGCATCATCGCTGTTGGAACAAAACCTCGTACCTCCAAATTGTGAATTTTATAAGTTAATTGTAAGTTAAAAAGGTTTATTCCAAGGAACATGAAAATGGAAAAAATGGAGATGTGTTTTTTTGTTAGTTTTTTTTTGGATACACACACACACAGTCAAAAAAAGACAAAAAAAAGTCAAAAAGACAAAAATGGAGATTTGAGTTTCTTCAGACAGCATCAGTATATTACTTATTATATTTATTGCTGTTGTCGGAAGAAAACCTTGTATCTCCATTTGTGACATTTTTAAATTTTTGACATAATTTGAAAGTGCCTGTTGCGCTTTACATTATTTGTACATGTCATAAAGAATGGACCAATTGAATCAGCACAAAAGGACTTGGAAAAAACTCTGGTTCCATTGACTTATATTAAAAGTTTTTTCCTTTTCCTCTAAAGCTATCATTTTGGAGATAGGTGGCTTTCTTCCAACAACAGTGATAAATTCAGTGCGAGCAGCAGGGACTGCATGTTTTGTCTCTCCCCATTTGTAGCCACTTGCTTTCATACTGCTACATTACATCTTGCTTTGAGGGGCACTGGAGTTTTCTACTTTGATGTTTCTTTTGCTAGCTTGCAGAGTGTTGCTTTATCCACTGTTCTCCTGCAAACAACAAAGCTTCCTGGCATTCTCTACTGATAAAGTTCTTGATGTTACTGATATTGCTGGCATCTGTGGTCTGTTTGACTTATAAATGATACATCTGACCAAGACTCAATGTACTTCAGTGATAAACCAATTCACAGCATGGCAGTAGATGGACTTAACTTTCAAGGCCATCATTGAAAGCTGCCACTTAAAAGCTTTATTTGAACAAGAGGACTAAGAGTCATGGCAGCAGTGGCTGGGCTTCAGGCTGGATATTAGATTAGATTAAGTGACCGTTATTAGTCCCACAGCAGGGAAATTTCACCTCCGCATTTAACCCATCCGTGAAGTGAAACACCACATACACTCTAGTGAGCACACACACACTAGGGGACAGTGAGCACACTTGCCTGGAGCGGTGGGCAGCCCAATCCGCAGTGCCCGGGGAGCAGTTGGAGGGTAGGTGTCTTGCTCAAGGACACCTCAGTCATGTGCTGTCAGCTTTGGGGATCGAACCAGCGACCTTCCGGTCATGAGGCTGGTTCCCTAATCTCCAGCCCATGACTGCCCTCAGTTTAATAGTTTAAAGGGTTAACCAATAAAAAACATGTTAAGGATGTTATGCATTTGTTTAGTACTCAAAATTTCTGTTTCGGCAATCTAATGTAATCTATTAAATTTTAACTCAAAATCAAACATTTGGATCTCAGTTGTGTGTGGTTTTAATCAGAAAGACACTAGAACACAATGTCTTTTCATTCTGAAAACTATATTCATATTTGGTTACACATCCCTACTGAGCAAAACATAAGCTGAACTCAAACCATGATTTGCTCTTGATAGTCAACCTTCTGACCACAGAAACCTCCTTAAGAAACGGACAACCACAGGCTGACAGATGGACAGACAAGCAGGCTAAGAGGGAAAATTAAGACATGAAAACCTGCCTTTTGGACTTGAGGTGAGTATTTGGGGGCATCTGTACAAGGGGGACGAGCATAAGGAGGGTGGATATCAAAGGGGCTAAAGCTGATTTATCCTCTGTTAGGGCTCAAAGGCCTCCGAGGGGCATTGAACAGCCCTTCAAAAAGCAATAGCAACCACCTTTATATCCAGCCAGTGCCAGTCATCAGCTTTGCCTCTGAAGTAAAATCAATCTTACGTTTCATATCAGAGCACCAGGGGAAAGACAGTGAGAGAGAGAGACTATGTGTATCAGAGCAAGGATAGAACAGTGTTCAATGAGCATATTTCATCTAGAGGGCCGTGAAGTAAAAATAAAAACATGGATGGTGCATTTGAAACTTCATTCAAATTCTTTTTAATTTTCAAGCTTCCAACCACTGTGAAGTGCTGGGCCAGTCAAATGAAAAGCACTCATTACTGAGAAAAACACTTATTTCCTATCATTTTCCTCAGCAGAATTGTTTCCTCAGCCAAATTGCAGCCAAACTCAATGTACCAACTGCATTAAGTGCGTAGACATGATAATTGCACTCCACTGACAACAGTGGTATCACAACCAGTTAAGGCGTCCTCATAAATTCAAGGTTGCAACCTGTCATCATTCTGTGTACTTTTAATGATAACGCACCATCGTCTTAATTTATCTGGGCAGTGTGTCAACCAGATGACCCATCGAGAAGATCTTTATACAAGAGAGTAGAAGAGACACCCCACTGTAATAAGAAAAAAGGATTGAGAAAGGCTTTTTAATCACATTATCTTTGCAGTCTTAATAACTAGAGACAGATATTCCATGTGGACTAAAGTTCCTTATGGTTTAGATGGGGCCCTCTGAGAGGATATGAATGGTCTTCTTTTTTTCAAACAGGTGCAATGACCTTTAAACCACTTAATGAGATTATGAGAGTAATTAGAGTTGGAGCTACCTTGGGTTCAACCCGCCAAGCTTGCCCAACCCCAGAGAACAACCGCTGTCCATCCCTGGTGCCATCTCGCCATTATTGCAAGCAGCATAATTAAGTTCTTCTGCATGGATCTTCTACCACCTTGGGGAGTGGAGCAATATCCCCATGTAGTATGAACACATTTTTACCTCAACCAGCCCCACCACACTCATGCCCAAGAGGATTCTGCAGGACAACACTAGGGATAGTTAGAACCCGGCCCAAACCGTTAAAGTCACATTGGTGCTGGATTGCTCCTGAGGAGCTACTCTGACCTGTTCATTTAAGATGATGTGTAACTATTGGGTCTGGCCTAAGCACGCTCTTCATCTCCAGCAGGATCACCAGGAGTCAGGCAATAAGGGGGGCTGAGGACGGCCAAGGGGAGCCTGGGGAGTGCTAAAGCCGGCCACTTGCACGGAAGTCCAAAGACAGCTGAGTGTCGTGGTTAATGCGAACACACACCTCCACAATGGCAAAATCAATGGAGCTTTATGGGGCATCAATCTCCACAGAGCAAGACCTGCTTGTATACTGCTGGGATGGACCATATGGGGCCAAATTGGGAGCCCTTTCAGAGAAATACAGGAAGCTTTTCTTTCCTTAGAATGGTGGAATGGTCCAGAACATGTTGCTAGCTGCTACGTGCTTCTGATTCATCAGCAGAAAACTGGAACTCTGCACCATCTCAAAAGAGCAAGAGAGGGCCACAGAACACCACTTAAAGTTGTCTAGTTGACACCTTGTTGCACCAGATAAATCCAACTAGAGCAGCACAATGTATTGTTTTGTAATCTTTGCTGCCTTATGGGACAAGACTTGTAAAAAGTAGACAGCAATGTGCAGTATATAAAGCCCTTGACCAAACCAGTAAATGTTTTAGTATATGAGGTGCACATAAATGTGAGCAAGGCAGTATCAATAAAGGCACTCAAATCATCCTGAAAAGCAAAGAATTTTGGCAAAGAATTCTAATAGTTCGAGCATTAATGTGATATTGCTGAATGGCCTCAAATCCCAAATGAATATTCTTTGTTTTCTGGTATTCTTCTTGACATTTATATGACTGTTACAAAAAACCTCCCATTTCCAAAATCCAATATGGCGACTTTACAGCAGAAGGAAAAAACCTTCTGAACTTGTGGAAGCTTTGCAAAAAAAATTTTATTTCATTTTATTTAGTGTGTTCATCATGAAATTTTGACCCAATAAAAAGAGTTAATTGAAATTATGCAATAATGCATCGTCATTCTAAGAGCATTCTGCGGTGAAGCATTCCAAAGCCTTGGCTGAAGCTGAGGTAGGATGCATTCTTGGCCGCTAAGTCATAGAAGGCTGTTCCAAAGTAAAGGATCCTTCATATACAGCCTAGAAATGCAGCCTACGTTTGGAGTGATTTCAAGGATGCAACTGATGTGTCCCTCCAGACCTTTGCTTACCCACAGTTCTCTGCACACAGACGACACAAAGGAAAAAAAAAACAGCACTACCTAAATGGCGCAAACTAAGCCATTGGAGCAGAGCGTGTTTTAAAATATAAGTTGTTCATGTTCTTGAATTCATCTTCATTACTTTATAAAGTGCAAAATGAAAACTGTGAATAGGTGAAGCTAAACTGCCGGCTGAATAGACAGATATAATTTAAGGGTGTTGGTTTTCATGATATCACAAAAACAATGAATTTGAAAAAAAATGGAAGAAAATCCACTTTTTTCAATATATTCCAGTCACAGTATGCAGTGATGCAACATTGTGTAGCCCCACTACCAAAACACGATGCATGTGCACGTCAACATGCACCCAGATCCACATACAGTAAAAACCAGATCACATGGACAATATCAAAAGAGAGTGAATTAAGGGTGAGTAAATGAAGGTCTTGGCAAAGACCTGGCAATATAATTGATTGTTTGGTAAGCTGTGCATCCTTCTCCACCCAACCCCCACATCCCAATGGCGTTTACACCTCTTGTTTACAATACACCCCCTCTGCTTGACCAGACATCTAGTTGGGAGTTCGGAGCCCAGGGCTGCTGTCCCAATATCCCAGCTAATTACTTTTTAATTTACAGTGTGTCGTTAATGGGCTTGGCAAGGGGAGCAAGGTTAGACAGGCAGCAGAAGCCACTTCCTTTCCATTCAGTACAAGCACGTCCTGCTTAATTAAAATGAATACTCTGGACATCCATCAGACAGACACAGAGTGAGTGAGTGAGTAAGCGAGAGAGAGAAGAACATAGGGGGAAAGAAAAGCAGAGAGAAGGAGAAAAAATCAGCGAGTGCAAACACAGCAATGTAAAAAGCGTGAGAAAAGGGAAGACAACTACCTCCACGGCTCTCGCTGTCGGCCGGCTTCACCTGGATGGGGCGAGTCATCTGTGAAGGAAAACAAAAACAAGCAAGAAACACAAAGGTTAGTGCAGGCATTTGTTAGCAAGAGCGGCTAACAGACTCCAAAGTGTCAAGTGATTCTCCATCGCCAAGACCACCTCAGGGCAGGACGGTTTTGTAGGCTCTACAGCAAACAGAGAAGAAGACCAAAGAAAACACAACAAAGAAGATGTACGCTGTCCAAAAGTTTGCTCTGTTTATACTGCCATGCGTGCTCAGGAGCAGTATGGCAGTAATGGTGAAGGTGAAGTGAAATGCAACAACAATAAAAGTGGAGGCCGCCTCAGGAGAGGGGGAGATCAATGCGGCTCTATTGATCCCTGGCCCTTAGGCTGTGGAGAGTGTCTGGCTGCGAAGGATTCTGTGGTTAGGAGGGCTCAGAGTAATCCACTAGAACCTGATAAGAATGGCATTTGTTGGATTAGAAACCTCTGTCACTACAGTCTTTGTGTCTTATATATTTTCTTCCCAGTATTTCTATAGCTTGATCTCTTTTTTCATTATTCTTCACTGGCTTCCAACTGCAAAAACCTAAGAAGCAAGAACATTTTGGCCCCTGCATCCTTTGCTGACCATCTCAAACAGAAATTACTAAGCAAGCAGCCAAAAAAGCTGATTAAAGATGTTAATCAAGTTAATCAAAAGCCAAAGCCAAAGTGAAAAGGAGCAAATGCAATTTATTACTAAAATATTTAGGCATCTTTACTTCATGACAGACTCTATATGTCTGTCTGCCCTGTGATGGATTGGCAACCTGTCTGGGCTCTTTCCTGATTCCACCTAATGACTGCTGGGATAGGTTCCAGCATCCACCACTACCCAGAAGAATAAGCAGTTTAGAAAATAGCTGCTTCCAAATTCAGGAGCTGCGTCCCAATTCAGGGGCTGCATCCTTCGGAGGCTGCATTTGAAGTGGCGCGACTAGGCTTTCCCATTTCGAAAGCTCTTTCATATGCAGCCAAGCAATGTGTCCTTCTTTTCCTTGGTAATGAAGGATTCAACAAGTGGATCCTTTGCCAGTCAGCATATCTCAAGGTTCATTGCGTGCTGCTGAGGATTCGAGAACATGGCAGCGTCAGCAGAGGAGCAAACTTACTTTTTACATGTAAGTATCGGGTTTAAACTCAGTCAAAAAGCTAATGACGAAAAAAAAGTAAGCCAATGTGGTCTGAAGCAAAACTTACACCAATCTTTTGTTTATTTCTTTTTTTAAAGAGCAAGGAGTGAAAGTGTTGGCCTGATCATCAGGAGGTCACGAGTTTGATCCCTGGTGATGCTACATTGGGAGTCCAAGAGATGACAATTGGCCTCACTCTCTGAGAGCACAGGATGCCCCCTTCTTCTCCCCACCACTACTCAACACTATGCTAGTCAGATAGCTCGACCAACTGCGTTTGGCTGTCCAAAGTCGTTGCGTGACCGAAAAGATGCAGTGGCGGGTTTCACAAGCCTCGGAAGAAGCCTGTGCTAGGCTTCACCCTCCTAGTGTTGATATTATAGTGTGATCTAACTAGTGGATGGGAAAATAGAAGAAAGAAAATAAGGGAAAAAAGACTAACCAAAGACCCAAAGATACTGAAAACTAAAAGACAGAGAGTGTTCAATAACAAAGCCTGACTTAAAAAGACTCTTACTTAGCTCTAAAGGAAAGCAGCTAGTGCTAAAATTAAAAGATGTCCACTGATGAACACCATCATTCAGAATAAGTCACTCCAAAGTCATCACAACACTGAAGTTTAAAGATGACTAATTTCAATACTTCAAAAGAAATGAGTCTGTCTCGTACCATTTACGCTAATCCTCCATTGACTCAGGAGCTTTTAATCGATCCATAACAAATTGCTAATAGCAGCACAGCAGGCTGAATTTTGATGAAGAGCAAGGATTTGTAGACTCATGCCAAGGTTTCTGAATCCTCGGCTATCCAAAACCTCTTTTTTATTACTGCGGCAACAGCTTTGCTCCCACACGGATCCAGACTGAAAGAAGCCCTGAAAGCCCCTGAAAAATGTTCGTGAGAGTCCAGGATCAACATTTTTTCTCTCCATCCAACATATTTTCTTTTACTGTCCAACTCTGGAGGCGAGCAGAAAAAGGTCAGTTTTAAAGACAGGCCAGTCTCATAAAAGCATGACTTGTTCAAGGAGAAACACCATAATGGGATTTTAAAACGGCTTAATAACATGCTGATATATGGGGGAGAGGGCCAGGCCGGATTCATTAAGTACTAAACGTATCCATTTTCACCTTGAGGAACTGAATAACCTTCCTCTCAGGAATTATTCCATAAATTTATACATCGTAAATAATAACTAGCTGGGGCTAAGCCTGCTGGGAAGAGTGGGGAAAGGGGAAGATGTTAGGATGTCCCGGGTCTGAGTTCAGGAGCACTGGCTCTTTGTCTTGTGCTTAATGTAGCTAGCAGATAGCGTCCAATTTAAAAAAACAAACAATAGGTGAAATAAATATGTATCTACAGGTTGTGATTCAACCACATGGACACATCCTAACAGAAAATACTGTTGTCCATAGGGAACCTTCAGGGCCTTCTAGGCCTTCAGAGGCCTAATCAGTTTTGTGAAATTATATATATATATATATATATATATATATATATATATATATATATGTGTGTGTGTGTGTAAATTGTAATTCATTTTTATTTAATAGAATCATCATACTATTTTTTTTTTTTGTGCGTATGTATCTCCCACTGGTTAGGACTTCAGGAGCTGAACTGGAGGCGTAACATGTCAGATTAAGTACCAACATAACTATAAATTTAAGAGTTAGGAATTACACTGTAAAAAATTAGCTCATCAGATCAACCTAAAAAATGAACTCATTTTATTAAAGAAACTAGTTTTAATCAACTCACAAAACTCACAGATTTAAAGAATCATTCATTCAAAGTATTTCTTTATGTTGAATAAAACTAGCTTTTTTTTGGTTGATCTTATGAGCCCTTTTTACAGTGTAGGATACTGGAATCAAGCAATCATTTTTTACAGTGGGTAAGATCAATGTTCTGTTATAAAGCATCTTTCTAGACTGTAAGTCCGAGATATGTCACTGACTGTGAGCATGAATGGCAGTCTGACTAAAGCATTTTGTTCCCTTGTTAGAAATGAAAAACAGCAGCAGCATTTTGCCAGCACTCTTCACCATAAGTCAAGGTAAAACTGCTAAAAGTAATAAAATATATGCTGATATTTTGTCACAAGCTACAAATAATACATGTAATTGCACTGTAAAAAGTGACTTGTCAGATCTACTTAAAAAATTACTTCATGTGGTAACAAGCAATTGAACTAGTCTAATTCTACATTGATTGAAGGAATCGTTCAATCAAAGTATTTCTTTGAGTTGAATAGAAGTACTTAATTCACTTTCTATGGTGTGTTAAACAAGCTTCTGATATTTGCATTTAATTTAAAACCAACAAGAACATGCACTGTCAAAAATGGATCACCAATTCAACTTTTAAAAATTACTTCATGGCGTAACACTTCAATTAGTAAACTAAATAACTAAAAGTAAACAAATTTTATTCATCCTAAATAAATACTTTGAATGAAGATTCTTTCAATTCATGTCATTTTTAGTTGAATAAAACTAATTAAATTACTTACAGAAGTCTGGAGAGGCTGTGGACTGTTGCGATAATTTTCTAGATTGTTATCTTTAGATAAAAAGATAAGTAACTTGTTATTTCAAGAGAAAAATTTTGTTATTTTGAGATAGCAAAATAACTCAAAATATCTCAAAAGAATTAATAATTAAAAACAAAATAATAAGTAATATATAATAATAAATAATAAGTTCAGAAAAGTATAACTACCTCATGGCCTCTCCAGACTTCTGTACATGAAGTAATTTTTTAGTTTTTTTTGATCTTACAAGCTATTTTTTACAGGGTGTAAATGGTCAATAGCTTGGTGCTAACATACTACTAGAATCCCATAGATATCCCAGCAGAAATCTGCCTTACCGTGGAGCTATTTTTTTCCACATTTTTGGACACATTTTGACATTTATGGCCTGAACTGAAGGCCTAGCTCTAGTTACGGTTCTCCATTATTTTTACCTGATGTATATATGGCATGTTACTGTATTCTATTCTATGCACTCTATAAATTGCATTGTTTAAAATCTTACATGAAAGTAATTCAATTGACTGGACTCACTGTGAAATCTGATATTTGACAGTGCACTGAATCACTTTTTTATCCCTGCTTTTCTTTATTTCATAAGGGAACTGTTTACTCTCCATCTCAGCAACTACTGTATGTAAATATAAATAAATAAATAAATAAATAATCTCCAGCTCTTCAGGAAACATTCCCATCTCCAGCAAATCGCTTGACATCAAACACAAACAGTGGTGCCGGTGAAGTGCCTGACATCAGACGGAATAGCTGCATTCATCTGTGCATGGCAATGCGCATGCAACACTGCAAACGCAACACGCTGTAATAGAGGTTACGTCTGTTGCTGTGGCTTCCTCCATTTCTCCAACTGCCTCATCGACTTCATCACGAAGATGGATTCCAGAAATGACAGTGTTATTCATGAGGTTTATGGATGCAGGTGAATGTAGTAACTGTCCAGGCTGTAAAACGCTGCTGTTGGATGTTTGCTTGCAAGGGGAAATAAGTGGCACCATATCCTCATGTACAGATTCAGTTCACTACAATTTTCTCACCTCTAATGGTATCATTGCAGTTATCAATCCTGATCCTGAACTAGGCCAGAGATCACCTACGTTCCAATCAAAATGGAGATATTTCTGAGAATATTAGATAATCCACACATAAAGAAGCAGCAACTCAAAGGGGGAGTGAAAAAAAAAAAACAGGGTTTCCAAAATTTTAGTTTAAAAAAATGACTAAAATGGGGCTCCTAACAACCATGCAGGACCTATTCATTCATAAAAAACTGTCCCTACTAGATAAACAGCGATTAGATCTTTCATCTTTGAGAGTAGAAAATCACACACCACTCAGATCTGCTTGAGATCTGAAAAAATCCACAGGTGTTTCTGTTCATCCTTCCACTGTGAGAAGACAACTCGGTGCTATGGTTCTGAAAGGATGTGTAGCTGTCAAGAAGCCCTCATTGCGAAAAGATAACAGACAAAAAAGCTTATAAAAGAAAAACATTTACAAATCAAACAAAGAAACAAAGGAGCTGCTGGTGTTCTCAGAACAATGGACTGTCCACCCCAGAGTCCAGACCTCAACATCACTGAATGTGAGGTAATTTGGATCATGAGAAGCAGAAAATGCAACCAACTTCTAAGACTGAACTGTGAGGAAAAATAAAAAACTGAAGGCAAGTCTCCAGAAAAAAAAATGGACAGTGTAATAAAGACAAAGGACGGACAATCTATACAAAAATACTGTTTTGATTTGTCTAAGGTTTCTGTAATTTTCTACGAAATAATATAAATGAAGCGTGGTCTCTGATTTTGCACAGTACTGTGGATGTGATGTCCCTGTTTTGTACACAAACTGCAAAGCTAATGGCACTACCAGGTAATGGGAGATCTTGGCCACCAGTTTAGCATTGCACAAACTGCATCTCTAAACCATTATCTGCTTCAAAAGCATATTAAACTGCTAAATCATCTCAAACAGGCTTGTTTATATGGTTTCTGACACTGTAGAACATACAGTTATCCATAACCATGGATAGAAATCTGTTGCACAGCTAAAACCAGAAGTATCTGTGATCTGAATTCGGTCCATTCTGTCTGTTTCTATAGATAATTGCAAGTCATGAAGTGGCTCTGCTCTAATACTGTGTTCACAGCCACAATACACATACACTCACATAAAGACAGAAAACAAAGACTAGCAGTTGATGAACTCATGCGGTTGTCAGGGAAACCATTCATTCAGCCTGGGCCCTGAGAGAGCTCCCTGCCTTTCTCTGCTGCTCTGTGCGCTCATACTCTGAGCTTTCTTTACTCATATGATAAACTGGAGACACAGAGGGGATCACCTTCTGGAGCCATGCTCCTCAAATAACAACGTGTTCTAATGTGATGCATTCAAGGAGGTTTCTGTGCACGGAAACATCAACTGCATGAAGTTGCGAGAGAACAGGGGATGGGGTGTAAAGGGGGAGAGAGCAAGAGAGAGGCAGAGAGAAAGAGAGAGAGACATGCCTGCAACTGCCAGATAAGATTGCTACTCAGCTCCTCAGCTGAGTGACACTTTGTCGGTCTAGACTCCGCCCTAAAGCTCCCACACATATGCCGATGGAGTCGGCCTAGCAGAAATGCACACGCTTCTGCTGCTCCTCGCAGAGTGCTTCCCACAGCAAAAGCACAGACATCCCTGCGTTCGCCAAGCTGTTGTTTGAACTCGGCGGAACAATTCGAATCCCCCCGTGTCCCAACAGGAGTGTGTCGACCACGTCTACATCCGTTTATGATGATACACAGGGACTGGCGCTCCCCTGGTTAGACTAGAAACTCTCCACATCCTCCTCGGGATCGGATTTGAATGGATTCTTTGCTTTTTTTCGGGGAGAATAAAGCACCCCTGCCTCTTCATCCTTGTCTGTTTTTGTGTAAACAAACAAAATAGAACCCTGATGTTTTCTATAAGAATTTTTGGAACAGAGGCCATTCAAATTGTGTGCGGGGAGGGGGGGCATTATTTTGCTAGAGGCTTCAAGTGCAATATGTGGCAAAAGTATTCGGACAGCTCCCCTAATTATTCAGTTCAGGTGTTTTAGCCATAGACATTGCTAACAGGTACAATGCAATCTCTGTAGGCACTATTGCTAACACTGGCAATGACCGTCATAGGATGTCACCTTTGCCACAAGTGTGAAATTTGTGCCCTGCTAGATCTGCCCTAGTCAACTGTAAGTGCTATTATAGTGAAATGGAAAAATTCAGAAGCAACCACTCAGCCACAAAGCAGTAAACCATGCATATGCAACTGTGCATAGTGAATAAAAAAATGCCTATCCCCTGTTGTTTATCAACAAATGGAACTCCTACTTTGCAAGACCTGATAGACCACCTAAACTGTCACATCAGATAAACATCAATTAAAGCTTTTATCTTTGAGAGAGAGAGGAGAAAATTAAGCTCCACTCTTACTTCACATCTGAAAGAATCCGCATGTGTTTCTGTCCATCCTTCCACTGAGAAGACAATTCAGCACTATGGGTGTGAAAGGATGTTTAGTTGTCAAAATTAGCAAACTAAGAAGATGCTGGCGTTCTCAGAACAACAGACTGACCACCCAACCACAAAAATGTGGGATTATTTGGACCGTGAAAAGCAGAAAATGTGACCAATTTCTAAGACTGAATTTTGGAGGTGTGGAAAAACATCTCTGCAGGTTTTCTATGAAAACCTGAAAGTGAGTCTCTTCAAAAGAAACTATCATCAAGGGTGGACACACTAAATAAAGAATATTTGTTCATTTCCTGATGTGACAAAAATGAATAATGTATACTTAATAGCCATTTTGACTTGAAACTAAATAAATGAAGAGTGGCCTTTGACTGTACTGTATTGTGTTTATATCTACCCCTGTCAAATAAAGGGACAGATTGTCATAAGGCAAATGATTGATTACAGCTTGCTGGGCTTTTCTGTATGCAGATTGAGGACAATCAGAATGTTACAGGCTGCAAATCTGGACCACGTCTGCTTGCTTCCATATATGACAAATGACCAGTAAATCTGTTGGTTTTGCAGTGTCGTGTGACCATTCATACAGAGAGCAGCTGCTGGAGACAATATTAATGGTTTGTTTTCATGATGCATACCATGATTCTTAGTTATTGTGCAAAATGAGTGAAAATATATTCATTTATTCATTTTGATCTTGCTCATATAGGACACTAAAACACTTTGCACTTTATTTACTTTTTTCTTCACTATAGCTTTATGTGCACCCATAAAGCTGCAGTGAGGAAATTATTCTCTCACAATGTGGACAAATCAAACTGAGAAATATTAACTGGTTCATCATTAGTCAGCGGTTAAATGTATGTAATACTGTTAACAGCTCTGCATGTTTTTGAACTAGGTCAGGGGTCGGCAACATGTGGCTCCGAAGCTGCATGTGGATATTTTACTCCTTGTTGCAACTCCACAGCAGATTTTTAGGTAAAAATAAAATAATCCTTCTTTTCAGTAAAATAAGGCTCTGCTGATCGTTTAATACAGTTTTAACAATAAATGGTCTTACATGCTGGAGTTAATGTAGAACTTGAACCTAGAAGGTTGGTGCATAGGCTGCTGGTCACCATAGCAACACAGACAATCTCACCTAACTAATAGCTAACAAAACAGCAAAGAGAGAGATTTAAGACATATATTGATCATTTGGAGACAAATGGACTTCTCTGCATTTCTGTGCACTCCAGCTGGTTTGCTAATATGTTTAATGTGCACTGAGAAACTGTCAAAGACAAAAAAATTTACGAAGCTGAAGTCAGCCTCTCGTTCGAATTCTCCCATTCCACCTTAAATGGTGCAGCAGCTACATTCAGGCACTATTTAAGGTGGAACAGGAAAACATGAACAAGAAGCTGGCAAATGAGAAGCTGACTTCAGCCTCCTAAAAAAAACAAACGTTGAGAGACATTTTACAAGAAACAAATCTACTTTTGAGGAAAAGTTTCCTGCTGGAGATGCGAGAATAGCAGCTATCGCTGAGTGAAAGCTTAAAACAGAGCAAAATCAGTCTGTATTTTCATTTATATTTTCAGCCTACTCTAGGACATTAGCACTACCAAGGTGGTAAAACGTTATTTAAAGTAAAATGGACATAAAATATGACTCCAAGGTGGATTGATTTTTGTTGAACCACAAAATGGCTCTTCTTAACATTTAGGTTGGGTTCCATATTCTTGCCACAAATGTGTTCTTTCACACTATTGTGAGGTTGGTCATGTTTTACAGAACTTTGGCAAGTCATTATTCTGTTATTCCATTATTCCATTACCCCATAAATCCGTTATCAATCCGCATTAACTAAGACCCCAATTACAATGAAGTTGGGACATTGTGTAAAACATAAATTTTCAACCTATATTCAATTGAATACACTACAAAGGCAAGATATTTAATGTTCAAACGGATAAACTTTATTGTTTTTTGCAAATATTCACTGGGTTGTTAAAGTAATTATGAGTTTGTATACTGTTTGTTCGTGAAACAGCATAGTGCATGCAGGGCTTGTAACCGGTTGGACGTGATGTTGCCAGATCAGTAAGTCAAAAAGCAAGTCACTACGTGGTTTGGAGTTTTTCTTAGCTATACCATTTACAACAAGCATTAATTTAGCTAGCTAGCAATACTAAAACAACTAAAGCCTGTGACTTTTCTGCTTAGCCTTTAAAAAAGATATTTAAAGCTTAAAACCAATTAGGTGTCAAAAATGATGACCCTGCTTTATTCTGAGACACTGACCTTTGATGTTCATATAACATTACTTTTTAAATCAACCACAGTCTAAAATGCAAGCTTCTGGTAAATTAGCTGTATTTCTCATTTTGCTGAAGGGGATTTTTGTTGATGTTCTGTAAAGATTGTCCAATCTTGCAACAGTTGCTATGAAAGAACATTGACATGTGATCACGTTAAATAGCCAATTCTTCATAAATAAAGCCTTTAGAAGCAGGTATAAGCTCCAATATATATACAGGTAAGTATACCACCAAATCTGCCTCTCTAGCTGGATAAAAATACATTGTTTGCTAAAACTCACTCAGATCCCCTATATGAGCTCCAGTATCTTCTTTGGAAGAGTGAGCTTGTGCGCAGACTACAAAGGCAGGAGTGTGTGTATGTGTGTGTTTTCCTGATGTTTGGCCAGTTGAGGAGGGAGATAACAGCCTATCCCCTGATCATTAATAAGCATTAGCAGGCCATCAAAGCTGCCTCTCCTCTGTTATTCCTAATAGGGGAATAAACATGTTTAACTGGAGCGTCCCAGCTGTGATAATTAATATTTCCAATTATTGATTTAAAACTGTGCTGAGTGGTGACAGCCCAGGGCCTCCGCTCACCTAATAAATCTACTGCGCTACAGGAAGAGGACGAGAGGAGAGCAAGAGAGAGAGAGGTTAGATTTGATTTAATGGTGAACTCATTTGTTTTGTGGATCCTTATGGAGAAAGTGAGAGAGAGAGAGAGAGAGAGAGAGAGAGGGAGTGATCTTACAGGAGAGAGTATTCTTACAGGAGAAGGTGAAAGCGTTTTTAACTTTCTACGCAATGTACTGTATAATTTTGCACCGTGTAAAGGACAGCTGTGTTCAAATGATATAGAAAAGTAAAATGAAACTAAAATGCAGATAGTTTTTTTGTGCCCAGTGATGTTATCCCAATTACAAATTCATGTTGTCTATAAAACCTTACTCCACATCTCAGATGTCTAATTTCATAGTTCTAGTAAAAATGGCTTCATGGCAGTTACATGTCCTTTCAGACTCTAGCACTGAGTTGTCTACTCACACTGGAAGGATGGACAGAAACACCTATGGCTGGACTAACGTACCAACATTTGATCTGACCAAAAAAGGTCAAACTGAAGCATGAATTGGTTCATTTGCAGTCTTTTTTGGATGATTCAGACTTTTGGACCAATTGCAGGAAGCTGAAGCAGGTTATCATCACCCAATAAACAATAGAAGAAGAAAAAGTACTGGGAGGGAAGTAAAATGAGTTGGGACAGGGAGGAGGACATAAAATATTTAATTGTAGTTGCAATTTGGTCCAATGAGTAAGTTAAAAATCAGATTTAAAAACCTCTTAAATACGTTAAACTCATAACTTATTGTTCGAGATGATGAGGGGGCATATCTTCACCGCCCAAAGAAAAACATATATTATGTATCTCCATTTTTGTTGATTTTTTTTGGCATCATTTGGCATCACAATCACTTTACTTCAACATCATGTGAAATGTTTTCGATGAATGGACTAAAAGGAATGCTCCAAAATTACTTGGAATAAAATATCTTTAAATTGAATTACATTAAAAGTAAAGAACATTTCGCCCTCTGCTATAAAGTTACCACTTTGGAGATATTTGGTTTTCTTTGGAGAGTGACAACATAAATTTTGCTCAATTTAAAGGAAAAGGCTGCCTGTCAATTTGACAACATGCAGACATCAGACACCTGCTCCTCTACAAAACAATCAATGCCAAGTATGGGGAGATGCAGCCCACGTAGATGATGCCAACAGGATGTGGGATTATCATGCAAAGTGCAGTGTGAAACATAAACTAGTACAACATACAAAACACGAGCATTGGTTAAACCTCCAGACTTTCAGGTGTGAAAACGCTCATAGTGACAGTTTTGGTGGTTTACCAGGTCTTGCATGGCTGTTAAGAGGTCCATTTTATCTTTTAATAAAACCAGTTTTGGAAACCAATAGGACTCTGGAGAAATGAAATCTGGTTAATATCTAGTTAAAAACGGCTTATCTAAACATGACCGTTCTTGATTGGATCATGATTGGATCACAGTGATCAGATGTTACTGCCAAGCAGTACCTAAGCAGGACCTGCAGTAGACTGTGCTTTAACCTGTTAACATGGGTGCAGACATGAAAAGCAAGATGTTGCACAGAGAGTTAGTATGAAACAGGCTGGTTTGTGTTTAAGAAGGTTCCTTCCAGCTCTGCTGTGCAGCCACTGAAGAGCGAAGCTGCATCGCTTGTCGATGGCAAAATCCACAGCAAAAGAGAATTCCTTCAGATCCAGTGTGAGTAACGCTCACTCTGCACTGGAGCTTCCACTGACATCACTACCATCTTCTGAAGTCTAAAACAACTCCAGCCTTCAACCTCCTCTCAGAAAGATACCTTTGACAGCTACACAACATCAAACCATCGTACTCTACCTCACGTTTGCATTTTAAAAGTGCTGTCCCTCAAATTCCCTCAAAGGTCAATGTTCCAGACGAAATCTTCCTCCTTGTATCTCTCGGTATCCCTGCTCCTCGCTATGTGGAACGGCCCGGTGACCTTTTGCCATGTTTCATCTAGCCTCCTGTGTAAAGAGCATGGAGAGATGGCGCCTATCTGAGTCCTACAAAGTGCTTTGAGTGACCCAGTCACCGCACCGGCTTGACTGCTGATGGATAGACGGGCTGGGAGGAAAGAGTCTTAATCCTGCAACCAGCAGGCAGAGAGTTCAGCAGGGTGTAGAGGAGAGATAAAGAGGAGTGTAAGAGAGAGAGAAACTTCGTAAAGGACAGAAAAAGAGACAGACAAAGACACAGATAGAAAGAGGAGACATTTGCCCTCTCCTCCCTCTCTTGACTCCACGCAGTCAGCAGAAGGGCAAAACTGACACACATTTGCAGCCAGTACACAATTCAGCCCAAATCAGTTGTAGTTATGCTACAACTACAAATGACTAATAAGTATCCTGTTGTCTTTTTTGGATCACTACTGTGATTACCCACATTTACGTGCAGCCTAATAATCCAACTAATAGCTCAATTGAATAGAATACATCCATGTATACACCTCAATTGGAATAGACTAGTCTCACTGAGGCCATTCAGAATTTCTATCAGTTTCTATCTGACTGAATGAGGTTGGTAATCCTATTAACAGATGAATAATAACCATGTAAAGGCCTGTATCTGATTACATTCCTAATCTGAAAGTTTCGGTACATTCTGCACATGTGTGCTCATGTTATAGCAACAGTTCATAATGTTCAACAAGACAGGAGCAGAAACTGGTCTGCAGAGGAGACGAAGTTCCATGCTTTGAACTTTAAAAGATGGTGGTGGGACAGACCTCCAGCTTATGTGTCTCAGGACACGATGTCTTCCTCTCGTCCTTCTTTAATAAGTACTGCTGCTCGTCTCTCGTCGTTTCTATGCACGTGTGTACTTTTGGTTCAAATTACTTGTAGAGTGCATATAAATGTAGATTTTCTATTGTTGGGTAGAGTTCATATTAACACACAACTCTTAATCTATAAGCAGAATGTATTTAATCGAACTGGCAACAAACCTTGCATGTAAATACAGCCAGTGAAAAGGGACTCCGGGTTGAGCAGTTAGTGAGCAATGCAGGGTGAAAGGAGAGGAGTAAGGACCCACTGCTGTGAAAGCAAATCTATTTATTTATCGGGTATTTAAACCCAATAAATACACTTCCATAAATGTTGACTTGCTTGCTCACCTAGGCAGACAAAAATTCCACTAACTTTTTAGCTAAAGTTATAAGTGTACTTATCATTTCAACAGAGGTTACTTCATATTCTTACTCAAGTATTATTGTACTCTTATTAGATTCGTCTACAATCTAAACACTGATTCCACCGCATAACAGGAAGACCACAATGAATGATCACTACAGGGGGCAATTCTGCAGAGGGAACCCCTTTTTCCTTTGGATTAATGATTAATGATAGAGTTTAGAGCTTTAAATTGCTGTTGTTTTTCCATATAGGCTTTATTGGTTTTGTTGAGATAGTAAATTGCATTGTAAATTACATGCACTGATTTGTTACAATATTCAACTATTATTTTGGTAGATTTGTTCTTGATTCAAAAACTCCTGAAATGAAATATTTTACTCAATTATATTCAATTACATTTCCAAAAGAAAAAAAAAACTTTTTACAAGCAGTCAAATGTTTTTGCACATATGAAGATACATTTTTAACATCTGAAGTGAGCAGAAACTGTGTGTCTTTGTTTCACATTGTTTTGTAAAGACATTTCATCCTCCAAAGTATGTGTTATTTGTCTTAAATGCCAGATTTTTTCTTTTTCTCCTGCCAATCAACTAAGATCCTATACTATTTTGTGGTTGGTGTAGCGTAGTGTATGTAATACCTTTGCCTTCTACGCTGTAGACTAGGGTTCAATCCCCCTCCTGGGTAAGCACTCTACACTATACCAATAAGAGTCCTTGGGCAAGATTCCTAACATAACCTTTGCCTACTTGTGTAAAATGATCAAATTGTAAGTCACTCTGGATAAGAGCGTCAGCCAAATGCTGTAAATGTATTTCATTTATTTTATTTACTAAAACATCCAACCAAATTCACATCAGTATACGATTAAAGTGGCTGTAACTTTGCTCATTTTTGTAACATTTACTTTCTTCCTTTTTCATGTACCTGAATATGTTTAAATTGTTGCTATAACTTTTTTTACTTTCAGTCAAGTATATTTGAAGTATATTCATAGCTCCATATTCAAATGTTTGGGCGACCATACATCACATGCGGCCAGTGCAAAAGTTCTAGCAAATTTTATATGTGATAGCTTTAGTTTCTTTGTACCATTTCCACTTCTGATTTCATGCTATTTTGCAATTTAGCATGTATCTCCACTAACAGCCCACAGTCCCAAGGTGCAGCGGTCTGTGCCTGCTTTGCCCTCCTGCGGCTGGAGTGAGGGGGAACATCCTCTCACTGTCACTGCCACGCTGCTACAGTGACAGATTGCAGGGCACTCCACTGGCCAATAGGCAGCCGACTCCACTTCCTGCCCGGTGACCCATAATTCCCGGCGCACCTATGCCGACTTGACGTTTCTTTAATGGCTTACAGACCTCCGGCTAGCCTCCGCCTCCTCAGTGCGATGATAGCCTATTAGCAATTCACCACAGCTTGCACTTTTTTTTTTTTGCCCGCCTGCACCCTGGTCGGCCCGTCCAGCGCCTCCTGAGGCATTTAGTCCAGCAGGAGGAGGAGAGCAGCAGGAGGAGTGTGGAGAGAGAGAAGAAGATAGAGAAAGGCAGTGATGTGTGCAATCTTGGCTGGAAAAAAACAGCTATTGTCAGCTGGACAGAAGTAAAAGAAAAGAGGAAAGAAAGTGAAAGAGAAAAGGCAAGAGTGAAAAGAGGTAACAATAAAGTGAAAATCACCTGGAATTCAGTGAAAACACTTACTTCTCCTGAGACCCCATATCCCCAGACACTTGGGATACCACAGCAATGTCTTAGCATCACCATAGCAACCACCTGAGATGCAGTTTTACAGTGACTTTTTCAGTAACGAGTCCTGGGACAGAACTGCTGTTGCTGCTTTCTATTTCTAAAAACTCATCATATTCACAGTCAGTGATGTATCTAGAACTTCCAAGAGTGATGTTTTTCCTCATGAATCTGGTCCCACCCACTGTAAATCAAAACGAGCTTGGTTGATTCCACTGTTAACTGATTATGGTGGTAGTTAATCAAATGCATTAGTCCTTCAGTTCAGCTCCTGAAGCCCTAACCAATGGGGGAGCTCACTTGGCTTTATATATTAAGATATTATGGAGAAAAAAAAAATTTATTATCTAATCATTATTTTCCATTGGGCATTTCAATGTGCAACCCTTCTGTTTCCTAAACAATGACATAAGAGTATTACTACAATTTTGTAGAGCTTCTATACAACACAGAATTAATCAATGCAATAAACATAAACTAACAATTAGTGTCATGTATTTTCTTCAGCCCCCAGAAATCATTAAGCCTCCTCTGAAGACTCAGGAGCAACCACACAAGCAAGGCTATTTGAGAATCACTATTCAATAAAAGCTGAACTGAACTGAATGCTGAATAAAACTGTCTGACTTAAATAATCAGCTTTGTAGCTGCCTTGACAATGAATAGCAAGCCATCTGATGATTGTGTGGTCAGGTTTTTATTGTTAGTGTAAGCGTGTGCAGACATGAGGCCAGAGCTCAGAGAGGCTCCAGTATGTTCGGTCCATCTGCCTACAGTTCTAATCCAAGGCTACTGTAGCAACACAGCACTATTCTACAGCACAGCGCTCATTTAGATTCTGTTTTCATCCCTCTTTTCTCTGTAACCCAGTCAGCGGTCACTAATTAGACATTTGCTTTTGTTTGTAACCATTAGTTAGTTGCATTTTTTTACAATGGAGGGAAATTTTAGGCAGATACCAAAATAGATCAGACTAGCTAAGTAGCTAACATTTGTGGCACATTTACAAAAAAAGGGTTGGGACAGCAAAACCTCCATGCTTCCAACATCAAAGCACTTCAAAGCAAATCTTTGTTTTGAATTTGCAAGTGGAAAATGCGATGAGAAGAGATTAGATGAGATGAGCAACCTGATGAAAAAACTTGAAGGTAGTAGGAGTTACGTAAGGGGGTCATAACAGCAGCACATTCTCTCTATACCTTCTCTAGCCTGGCTGCATTTCCTGGGTAAAGTCATGCTTCCACATTTCCAGCAGCTTTGCCAGCCTCCGTGTGAGTGACGCAGGCCACCTCCAGTCATTTCCATGTACGCCTCCAGCTCTACGCACACTCCTCTCCTACCTAACTGACACATGCTCACCACCCACATCCAGGTCAGGACATTTGCATCCATCCATTTATTCATAAGCCCTCAATGCACTTAAGATGGACTTCATAGTCAATACTGATGCACACGCAAAGAGAGAGAGAGAGAGTGAGAGAGGGAGAGAGAGAGAGAGAGAGTGAGAGAGTGAGAGACAGATACTACTGAACTTTAAATCACGCTCCAGCCCCTCGAAAGCCTCTACTTTGCTTTGCTTAATAATTTAGTCTCATTTTTAATAAAGTTCCTCATTGCTCCATTTGTAAGGATATAGAGCCATGCTAAATCGTGCAGCCTGTGCCTTTGGAATGCCAAGCCGAACATGCCTGAAACCCCTCCTTCTTCCAATATAAATTCACATCCTCACCCTCCGTTCCCGTGATGAAGTGTTCACGATCCCCATCGCCACCCCATCTCCTCCCTGTTCCACAGTGCTACATTAGTCCTACTACAGCTATAGCTACAGGCAGAATCTGCCCAGAACTCCTGCCCAGGTTCTCAGAGTTCTCCCCTTCCCTCAATCGGTCTTCCATCATACTACCACCACCATGTTGAAGGCATGCTCTGAACTCACAAAATACATTTTTATTCAATAAAATCATGCTTGTATTTAAACTCTGCATGTATTAAAGTGCTAATCTTGTTTCATTAAGTACAGAATGGAAAGGGAGTGCATCCCTAAAACAACAAAGCGTGCCTAAGCAAGCTCTCCTATTGGTTTGGACTTCAAGAGCTTAAGAGCAGGCCTACCACCATACCAGCATAATTATGAAGTGACAGAGCAGTCAACCGATTATATTATGTTTTGCAATGGATGGGACCAATTTTACGAGAAAAATTACATTCTTGAAATTACCCTGGAAATAATTTCTGTACAGGTGTTTTTTTCCATCCTTACATTTATGGCTCTATTTAAGGCCTCACTCTGATAGTCACGGTTCACCACTGTTAATATATGGTACAAGTCCAATGACTGTTTACAAAATTATGATTCACACACCTCTCAGCCAATCACACTCGTCTCTAAGAGGAAACTCCTCAGAACAAACCTGCAGTAAGAATGGCAGTTGCAGTAAATTAGTCAGAATTATTAGATATAAGAAATGCTGCAGAGATGTTAAGTAAATTTCCTGACACATGCTGGAGGGTCATGCTGTTGCTATTTCATTCCTAAATCTGGAAAAGTTTGAGATTAGACCAAACTAAAAGATTCTGGATGTGGAAGACCACACTCACAGCTCAATGCCAAAACTATTAGCAGTCTCTAAGGGAAGCTAAATCTGGCTTAGTTTATTAGCCAACACTAATTTTGCATGATGTCTAATGATAAATGACTGTTAAATAATAATAATTCACATAATAACATGAAGATGAGTTTTATTATACAACCCCAATTCCAATGAAGTTGGGATGTTGTGCAAAACATAAATAAAAACAGAATATGATGATATGCAAATCATTTTCAACCTATATTCAATTGAATACACTACAAAGACAAGATATTTAATGTTCAAATGGATAAACTTTATTGTTTTTTGCAAATATTCACTCATTTTGAATTTGATGCCTGCAACACGTTCCAAAGAAGTTGGGACAGGGGCATGTTTACCACTGTGTTACATCACCTTTCCTTTTAACAACACCAATAAGCGTTTGGGAACTGAGGACACATTGTTAAAGCTTTGTAGATGGGATTCTTTCTCATTATTTCCCATTTTCCAACTTCAGGTCCTCAACAGTCCAGGCTCTCTGTTGTCATATTTTGCTCTTCATAATGCGCCACACATTTTCAGCTGGAGACAGGTCTGGACTGCAGGCAGGCCAGTCTAGTACCCGCACTCTTTTACTACGAAGCCGTGCTGTTGTAACACGTGCAGAATGTGGCTTGGCATTGTCTTGCGTGAAATAAGCTGGACGTCACTGAAAAAGACGTTGCTTGGATGGCAGCATATATTGCTCCAAAACCTGTATGTACCTTTCAGCATTAACGGTGCCTTCACAGATGTGCAAGTTACACATGCCATGGGCACCAACACACACCCATACCATCAGAGATGCTGGCTTTTGAACTTTGTGCTGATAACAATCTGGACAGTCCTCTTCCTCTTTGGCCCGGAGGACACAACGTCCATGATTTCCAAAAACAAATTGAAATGTGGACTCGTCAGACCACAGGACACTTTTCCACTCTGCGTCAGTCCATCTCAGATGAGCTCGGGCCCAGAGAAGCTGGCGGCGTTTCTGGGTGTTGTTGATATATGGCTTTCGCTTTGCATTTGCCAGAGTTTTAACTTGCACTTGTAGATGGAGCAACGAACTGTGTTCACTGACAATGGTTTTCTGAAGTGTTCCTGAGCCCATGTGGTAATTTCTGTTACAGAATGATGTGGGTTTTTAATGCAGTCCTGCCTGAGGGATCGAGGGTCACGGGCATTCAGTGTTGGTTTTCTGCCTTGCTGCTTACTTGCAGAGATTTCTCCAGATTCTCTGAATCTTTTGATGATATTATGAACTGTAGATGATGAAATCCCTAAATTCCTTGCAATTGTACATTGAGAAACGTTTTTCTTAAACTGTTGGACTATTTGCTCACGCAGTTGTTCACAAAGTGGTGAACCTCGCCCCATGCTTGCTTATGAACAACTGAGCCTTTCAGGGATGCTCCCTTTATACCCAATCATGACACTCACCTGTTTCCAATTAACCTGCTCACCTGTGGAATGTTCCAAACAGGTGTTTTTTGAGCATTCCTCAACTTTCCCAGTCTTTCGTTGCCCCTGTCCCAAGTTCTTTGGAACATGTTGCAGGCATCAAATTCATAAGGAGTGAATATTTGCAAAAAACAATAAAGTTTATTCGTTTATTAAATATTATATATCCTGTCTTTGTTGTGTATTCAGTTGAATATAAGTTGAAAATGATTTGCAAATTATTGTATTCTGTTTTTATTTAGGTTTTACACAATGTTCCAACTTCATTGCAATTGGGGTTGTATATGCATGTTTTGAGCGTTAGCTTTTGCAGTAGCTATCTGAAAGGGTAGCTTTTACAGCATTTGGCTGACACTCTTATCCAGAGCGACTTACAATTTGATAATTTTACGCAGAAAGGAAAAGGTATTGTTAGGAGTCTTGCCCAAGGACTTTTATTGGTATAGCCAATAGGGTGTTTACCCAGGCGGGGACTGAACCCCAGTCTACAGCGCAGAAGGCAGAGATGTTACCCACTAAACTATACAAACCACACAGTCCATTAAACCTTTCAGTTCGACATGAAAATTGTTTTTAATGTAAATAATGTAATGTAATTTAATGTAAATAAATTTGATTTATGATTAAATTGGCCTACATTCACTTAGCACATAAACTAAGTCATAAGTGGACCTTAGAAGGAACAATTAATAAAATGCTAGAATAATGTTGGAGGTGGGCCCTTTACAGAACAATGGTCATCCTTTACAAACCATTCTTAAGAAGAAATCACTTCTTAAAACCCACTTACACAGTTTTCATGAAGATTCCGACCTTCGCCAATGTTTTTTTATCTGAGATTTATTCTAAGGTAAGAACAGAATCTACACACACTGAAGAACACAAAGGTGTGAACAGTTCTGTAGTTAAAGGACACATCATGAATCTGATGAGACTTTTTTTAGGACCTTTCTCAAGAACAGATTTAAGAAAGAAGTAAGGAAGACATGAGGCACATTGTTGTTTTCAGACTAGTGCTGAAAGTAAGCTGCATTAAAATGACACGTGAACGCCATCACAAAAAAGATTTGAGCACCACACTAGAAGTGTGTTCTAAGTGTTCTGTTCGAGTTCTAAGGCTTGCACCGTGAAAGTGGCCTTAGGCTTATCTTAGAGCACTTACTCCTGCTACCTTACACTGAAAATAAGCAACCAAAAAAAATCTTCCACTGCCGCATTGCACTGAAACCATGAGAAATAGATGGAAAGAGAGAGAAAGAGAGAGAGAGAGAGACATATGAGAAAAAATCTAGAGGAAAGGAGGACGAGAAATAGCGAGGGAGTGAAAAAGGCGAAAGAAAAGTGATTTAGCCTCCTAGTTCATCTTCATCTGCGCCCTGTCCCGAGACCCGCTTCATGAAATAAGTCCTGCTGAAAATCAATGCAGGCCTTTAGAGGTGTTAAGGTGACCCGCGCTGCACAGGTGGCCTTTGTGGGCCGCTAAAATCCACACTTGTACTGCTAAATAGAATTAATGGAGTGATCGATTAGCCAGCGCACAACACAGACTTCACCGAGCAGCAGCGCTTAAAAACAGAGAGCAGAGAGGGGGGAGGGGGTGAGAGAGAGGGGGGGGGGGAGTGAGAGAGAGGGTAAGAGAGAGAAAGAGGAAGAGAGGAAGGGGGGAAAGGGACAGTGAGAGCAGGAAAGAGAGAGGGGGGAAGAGAGAGAGAAAGTGGAGGGGAAGAGAGAGAGAGAGTGGGGGAAGAGAGAGAGGAAGAGAGAGGGGGCGAGAGATGAAGAGAGAGGAGGGGAAAGAGAGAGAGAAAGAGGTGGGAAAAGAGAGAGGAGGGGAAAGAGAGAGAAAGGGAGAGAGAGAGAGGAGGGGAAAGAGAGAGGGAAAGAGAAGGAGAGAGAGAAAGAGAAAACGAGAGAGAGTAAGAGAGAGGGGGGGAAGAGAGAGAAAGGGAGAGAGAGAGAGAGAGAGAGGAAGAGAGAGAGGGGGAGAGAGAGAAAGGGAGAGAGAGAGAGAGAGAGAGAGAGAGAGGAAGAAAGAGAGAGGGGGAGAGAGAGAAAGGGAGAGAGAGAGAGAGGAAGAAAGAGAGAGGGGGAGAGATACAAAGAGAGAGGAGGTGAAAGAGAGAGAGGAAGAGAGAGAGAAAGAGATGGGAAAAGAGAGAGGAGGGGGACGAGAGAGAAAGGGAGAGAGAGAGAGGAGGGGAAAGAGAGAGGGAAAGAGAGAAAGAGAAAACGAGAGAGAGGAAGAGAGAGGGGGGGAGAGAAAGGGAGAGAGAGAGAGAGAGAGAGAGAGAGAGAGAGAGAGAGAGGGGAATGGGCAATGGGGAATTTCTGAAACCACTGCAGACAGAGCTGATTTACAGTGCTGAGAGAAAGAGTGCAGAAAAACTGCCTTGTAAAGAGCTCAGAGTTTCTGTTTGTGATTCTCTTTTGCTTTTTTCTGCTCTCATTAATAATGTATGCAGCAGTATATGGCAAAGGTCATGGATCTTTCTCTTTATCTCTCTCTCTCTTTCTCTCTCTCTCTAACCCTCTCTGTTTCTCTCTCTCTCTGTCTCTCTCGTTCTCTCATTGTACTATTCTATTTCCTTTCTTCTTCTCTCTCGCCTCCATCGCTTACTACAACTCCCTCTTCTTCTCCTTTCTCTTCTTTCTTTCTCTTTCTTTCTTTTATCTTTCTCTTTGTATTCATCTCATTCTCTTAACCTTCCTCTCCTTCCTTCCTTCTTTCGTTCTCTTTGTCTTCGTCCCATTCTCTTACCCTTTCTTTCTTTCTTTCCCATGTTTCTCACTATTCCTTCTTTCTCTATATCAGTCTTTCTCTCTTTTGCATTTCTCTCTCCCTTTCTTACTCTCTCTCTTGTTTACTCTGATTTTCTTTCTCCTCTTTCTCTCGCTGTCATTTGTTCTTTTTCTTCATTTCTTTCTTTTCTATCCCTGTTTTTCTCTTTCCCCCATTCCTCTCCTCTTCTTTTCTCTCTCACTTTATTTCTCTCTAACTCCTTCTCATTCTCTCTCCACATCTATGTCTTTCTATCGCTTTCTCATGCCCCTTTTCATTCTACTTCTTTTGCTCTCTCTTTCTCCTCTCTCTATATCTTCTTTTTGCCCCTCTTTCTGTCTCTTTCTGCCCCTTCTCTTATTTAACTCCTTCTCATTCTCTTTCCCTACCTTCTTCCTTCTCGCTTTCTCTTTCTCACTCCTCCTTTTCTTTATATCCCTCTTTCTCCCATTATTTCTTATTCTTTTTTCTCTCTCCTCCCTCTCTAATTCTTCTCCCTCTCTCTTTATTTTTGTCTATAACTCCTTTTCCTTACTCATTCTCATTTCTTTCTCTCTTTCTCCTTCTATCTCTCACTTTCTCTCTCACTCTCTCTTTCTTGCTTTCCTTCTCACCCCCTTCATTCGCCCTCTCTTTCTCACTCTCCTCTCTACCATTCTCTCTCCCTCTCTTCCTTTTTGTCTGCCCCCCCATTCAGTTAAATCTAATTAAATTAAGTCCTCCTTTTATTGGTGAACTTTTGTGCCATGTTGCCATAGCAACCGATCAGGGCAATGATAAAGATAATGGTAGTACTAATAATAATGAGGAAAAGAAGAAGAACGAGAGGTATAGCGCTGACAAAGAACTGCAGCCCTGAGCGTGCAGTAACAGCATCAACAACAAGAGCATGTCCACTTCCATGCGTACAGAGACAAAACGACGACGACAACAACCGAAGGGTAGAAACTGCCCGTTCAGGTCCTCTGTGGTGCACAGAGTTAGGCACAGGTGAGTTAGAGGAACTGAGCACTGCTGGACCTCTGTCCACTGTCCCTCACACTTTTTTACATTACACAGCAACAACAACGTGTCCTGTATCAGAGATGAATTAAAAAAATGGCAGATATTTTGTTGTTTATTTTGTTGTTTGACACAACAAATAATAATCATGCATTACAATTCCATGATCATGACAGGAGTATCTATGGTTCATCTTTCTCTATTATGTCTGCATTTTTTCTTCTTTATTCTTGTTTATTCATTTTTTTCAGTAACACTGAAAAAGTTTATGTGGACTGTAAAGTAAGCTCATTTTAATACCCTTATTAAGCCTTATCAAGCCAATATCTGGTAACTCATCAGGATAATATATATTATCTAATCACCTTAATTACCACATTATTAAGCTGTAATTACAGTGAAGAAAGGCTTTTCCAGAGCATTTGTTTTGTGATATACACCAATGTATTACTTAAGTCTCTATCCTATGAAGTAATGATCTTAGTCTTGATCTCAGGATAAAAGAGTGCTGTCAAGTATAAAACCTTCCAGAATTTCATTTTCAGAGACTAAAGCCGAAGAACATTTTAAACCAGATGTTTTGGTGTCTTCACGTGCAGTGTGGTCTTGTTAATAAGAGTGTTATAGTGGACATGTGCAAAGGTTTATGATGTATAATACATATAAAGCTAGCAGTTAACTACCAACTACTGCCTTGTAAAGGGTAAATGAGCAAATTACAAGGGTGTTATAATCCCCTATTATTGAAACATTACCTTTTCTAATTCTTTTTCCTTGAAAGGAATTATGTTGTAAGCAGACTTCTGCTGTGATAAAACAGTACAAGTCAAATAAGAGGTCTCTCTCTTTCTCACTCGCTCTCTTTCTCTCTCTGTCCTGCACACATATCTATCCTAATTTTTGTCTTTACCGCCCCATGTCACTTGTTTCTCCATTATAATTTAAATTTTGTCTTTTTTAAGCCTACCATGCACTGGTTTAAGCTTCGAAAAACATCTAGGAGTTCTTCTTGCATAATCACACTGTCATACAAACACACAGTTCTGAGCAAAAGTCAGAGACTACCAATCATTTATTTTATTTCCAGTTGAAACAGCCATTTAGGAAATAAAAATAAGGGAAAACCAGGAGTTTCCAAAAATGGGGTTAAAATAATTGCTGAAAGATTAGAGAAAGCAGGAAAAAGACTGTCACCATCACTTAAACAGTAAACATCTTTGATTCAGATCTGAAAAAATACAGCTCAGCACTATGGTTCTGAAAGAATGTATAGAGGACATAGGAAAAAGGAAGCACATGTGCAAATCAAAACAATGTAGCTGCTGGTGTTCTCAAAATAATGGCCTGACCACCACACAGTCCAGGCCTCAACAGTATTGAATGAGTTTGGCATTAATTGGATCATGAGAAACAGAAAATCCGACCAAACACAAAGACTGAACTTTGGAGGTGTGGAAAAATATCCCTGACTTTTTCTTTTTGAAAGAGAGTCTCCTGAAAAGAATGGGAGCTATCAAAAAGGCAAAGAGTGGACACAAGAAATACTGTTCAATCTGACACTGTATTCATTTGCTGAGGCTTCTGTGTAATTGCCAGGTGTTCTACTTTTTTCTGACACTGAAAAATGAACTCGTACTTAATGACTATTTGACTGGAAATAAAATAAATAAAGGGTAATCTCTAACTTTCGCATCATACTATAAAATTGTTCATTTATAATATATACCATGGATTTGGGAGAGATTTCCCACGCATACCAAATGCAGCACCAGGAAGTGTCTCCCCAGCGCAGAGAGACAGAGAGAGAAAAAGAAAAAGAGAAAGAGAGAAAGAGGGAGAGGAATCACCCCTGGAGGCCGATTTCAATATTCTGTACTGTTTGTACTTTCGCACTGTTAATTTATATACACCCCGTGTTCATGGGCGCGCTACTTACGGTGGGAGTCAAAAGGATTAAGTGCCTCATGACTATGTGTAAACACGGTTAAGATTATTCAAATTGCGCCGGGATATGGCGGCTTTAGGACGTCGGCGGCACTTTAGAGGGAGGCTTCAGCACTGAAGAACACTCTTCAGATCCCGACAGTTAACAGACGATGGTCGCTGCATAGGAAAAGACGCCACAAAGCAATCTAATAATGCTTTAGCGGGATTACTGTGGCGGACGCTTTCACCTTTCCTCCGTCCTCTATCCGCATTTAAACAGCTTAGACAGCCACCGTAGGCGTCATGTTTCTGGGAGAGGGAGAGAGGGAGGCACAAAAAAGCAAACAGAAAAAAAAAGAAATAAATAAACATGACAAGTGGCCACTTAACCGCAGACTCCCCCATTGAAACCTGATGAGCCCTGTGTCTCGGCGAAACTTCAACAAATGCTAAGTGACACGCTTAAGTGGGTTCAGGTTGCGCATCCGGGGTAATTCACTAAAAATACAAATGAGGCAGACGGAGGCTGCTAGGGAGGGAAACCGATAACTATTCACCCATTCAAATGAGCGCAGAGAGCCAGCTTCTCCTTGGGGAGCACAGGAAAGCGAACAGGCTCCTATTGACCGGCCTCTCGGCCATTGAGCCGAGAGGTAAACAGCCTGTATAGACATCATGGATTTCCCTCATTGAGAATCAATATCAAATAACCCCACTGTTCGCTGGCAATTATGGCCCGCATCCAACATCCCGGGCCTCTTTATTTCCCACGTCCGTTGTTAGGTGTGACCTTCAGGGCGCGTTCTCGCTCTGTTCCAGAGGCGCAGCGGGGCCAGGCTTTTGGGAGATTCTAATGGAAGCCTCTCGGGAGGGTTGCGAGGGCATCTTCCATGACAGATCAATTATGGCCGCACTGCCGGGCTTTGGGCCAGCACTCCTCCCAAGGCCGTTAATAGAATCCCAATGTCACTGATGACATTACTGACTGGATAGGTTTAGCTCCATGCTGGAAGAGCTGGAGTCACTGGCCCTCCTGCAATCTGACCACTTGACCTACACTAGGCGACCAACTCTTATTTCAGATAGCTGGCCACAGTGATAGAAATCTACCTGCCTGTTGCCACATGGAATGAGAGTCAGGTCGTCACCTATTGAAGTCTTGGATTTCGCCATTGATCTCATGGTGTAAGCACTGATTGCCTACTGTAGACACTGTGAAGTCACTAGTGGTAGATGGAACATCCATGTTCCTCATGATCATCATGGTACATGTTCCATCTATGTTCATCATGATCTCTGCGGCAGATAGAACATTTACACTCTCAGATATGTTCACGCCAGAGATAGTTCTCCATTGGTGCTATGAGAGCATGATGGGACCGCCTAAGCTCTTTCTTCCTGCACCTCTGCAGCAAAGCCAGCCTATTAAAGGGATTTAGAGATTATTCTGGTGTGTGTCTCTCAGTAGACACTTGTCTCATAGCAGCAGATGCAGATGGAGATGGACAAGGATGGTGGTTTTCAGAAATCTTGATGATTTAGTCAAATCACACTGGAGACTAGAGAAGATTCAGGCACGCTATTTTATCCGTTATTCAGTCAATAAGCAGCTCAGTAAGCAATGAACTTTGCTTAGTCATTAGCAGAAGAAAGCACTGAGGCTATAAATATGTAACTCATTTTCAGTGTTGGAGTAGTTACTAAAAAAAGTAATCCAATACAAACTACTCATTACTCCTCAAATTAAAATAAAGTTACTTTTTTGATTACTTCCTGAAAAAGTAATCTTGCTACTTATTAATTTATACCCATGTTACCCGCTAAAACAAAGTTTGTATCAACTGGAAAGTACATGCGAAATTGTCAGTACTGTTAGCATTTAGAAAGAAACAATCACAGGAAGTTAAAAGGCCTGTCAGTATCCCTGCCTTTACTCTAAACACAGCCAGTTATGCTTCATTACAATTATGAACAGCTAATGCTTATTTCAAAGACGTGAAACTAACCAGAAGAAACAGTTCAAAACCATCTGGCAAAATATTTTTAAGAATGAAAAGTTAAGCTTACAGAGATGTTTGCGAATACAATCTGAGGCACTCGTCCTCAGCATAAGGATCTTTATACATCAGTTTCATATTAGCATGACTCGATGCTTCGCCAGATGTTTGCCAAGCTTGCGGTGCTTTCACACAGATTTCATACAAGCACAGGCACAGATACTCTATATACTGTATACTCCTGGTCAGACTACATGCTTGTTTGTAAAAAGATGTAACATAGAAAAGTGAAAAATAAGTTACTGCATCCTCTACAGAGAACACATTTCTGCACATTTTAGAGCACAATTAGTGTTTATTTACTAAATTGAACAATTTGGGGGAAAAAACACAACTTTGGCCTGTGCGAAAGCACTGGCACATTAATGTTTGTTATGTTAAATTTAGCAAATAAATTGAAATTATAAATTGAAATTTCATTATTCCAAGCAATTTTGGAGGATTTCTATTGCTCTGTGCATCATGACCTTTTACCACAATATAATGGTCAGATGGCATTTTCAAATTTTGTAAAATAGAAACCGTGTGCAACTTGTTTTGATTGTTATATGACTCGCTATCTCGCTAAATCTCTCTTGCTCAGCCGCGACGTCTTAGGCTCCATCCATCTGTCTGCACTATACTGTACAATCTCACTGTATACTGTTTTAAATCCAGCAGAGTGTGATGCCATGCTGGTGACACCCACAGCCAAGTGACAAGTTCTTTACATTCAACACAGACAATTAGACTCATTCCTGCTGGCAGAGAGAGAGAGAGAGAGAGAGAGAGAGAGAGAGAGAGAGACAGAGAGAAAAAACATGGCAGTGATGAGCACTTGTTTGACAGGGCGACGTGGAGATGGAAATGTGGTAATTTGGAGTAATTCGGCAATGCGTCGGCAGTAGCCGCGCCTGCCTGTCTGTCCGCCGAAATAAATGGGGTCAGCCGTGTGTGATCGGCAACTTTCATTTATATGTAAATGACCCCCGTCGCTATAGCGCCAGCATGCAAGCACACACACACACACACACACACACACACACACACTCACACATACAGCACCCCAGGTTTCACTTTCTCTGAGCACACACACACACATGCATTCACACATACAGCACCCCAGGTCTCACTTTCTCTGAGCGCACACACACAAATACACACACACACACACACACACACACACACACACACACACACACACACACACATACACACACACTCACACACACACGCAGTTCCTGTTATATTGCTGTGCTGCAGGTCCATGTTTTCTTAGAGTCAGGCCAAACCACAGGCTCTGACTCACTGCTATAAGTGGAACATATCACTGGGGAACTTTGTGGAGAAAACATCTAATTATGTAGTGTTATAATGCATCACCACTACACTCAAATGTCATCAGGTCACCCTTGCACTGAGGCAAATGCAAATCTGTACGAGAGGTGGACAACATGTTGATATATTATGATTATCGTGATAAACTTGGCCACTATACACTTTCTACACAATATCTATGGGTACCATCAGCACTTTTAGAACACTAAAGGAATGCACATATAATAAAAATAACATTTTTGGATTTAATGATAGTTTGCGTATAGTAAAATGAACAACGTATAATACATTATCAACCTCAAGAACCATTTTATACAGATCTATATTTAATACATTCCCTATTCAATCTGAACAACCATTTCATAGTTGAGTTCTACATAGATTCACTGTCTTTACTAAAGAACCCTTGAAGAACCATCTTTTGTAAGAGTGGAGAATATTTATGTCCTTGCAGTTTTCTATTGCTTATTCAATGTTGCAATTCTTGCATATTTTTGTCATATTGCTTCAATGCCAGGCCACTGCACAGCAGAGACAGTGCGCCAGGTAGCGTCCAAAAATACAAAAGCATTGTTTTTAATGACGGTTAAAAACACACTGCACTCATAATTTGGTGACCAGCACAGCTCAGTTTCTCTGAGTGTCACATAGAGTGAGACCACAGAAACTGACAGTTGATGGCATGGCTTGAAATTTAAACCAAGACAGCTAGTCAGTTTAAAGTCTTTAAGATAAACAGATACACGCTGTTTGTGTTTCCTCGGCTGTGTTACTACTCCTGCCACATCATATTTCACTGTTAGCTTGGGTTTGTGAAGTGTTAGTTTACTGATACCAAACAGAGCAAATTCAAATGGTTTTAAAATGTATTTTTTTCCATTAAATCTATATGAGTAGAGTGTAAAATGATCTTGAAGTAGTTGTTTATTGGCACAAACTGGTATGTGGTAGCCTTTAGACTGGAGTGATATGCTGTCGTAGCTTATTACTGGTTTGTATGTCTGAAATTCATCAGATTATATTCTACAGACCATAGAAGGACCAGCATCCGCTCAGGCAGAATTTAATTAAAAGGTTTTAATGAGTCACAACAAAACAGCCTTCAGTATGTTCTGCGTTGTTCACAAACACCTTCAGTCTGTAAGGCTCTGAGGCTTGAATGTGATGTGAAATTTAAGTAGCATTTTAGTTTACGGTACAGTAAGTCTGTATTATGTAGGTTAGAAAATTAAGTATGTAGGTAGAAATTAAGCATGTGCTGGTGATTACTCAGAATGTAATGGGTAATTATGCAGTACTTATAAGTAATATCTACATAAGTACATGAATACTACCCTGCTAGAAAAAACAGCACAGACCAGCACACTTGGTCACCAGCAAAACCAGCATATGTTGTGTTTTGGATGCTGGTATGCAGTTCAACCAGTAGCTGGTTGTGACAAACTAAACCAGTACTAGACCAGCATAGCCCACCTTAGACTAGCATGCATTCCATCCATGCATGCATGCATACCAGTACCCAACTGCAAACCAGCATCCAAAACATAACATATACTGGTTTTGCTGGTGACCAAGCATGCTGGTCAAGGTAAGTACTCAACTTACCATGAAACTTTTTTGTCCAATGTCTGTGTTTGTCTCCCCGTAGATGCCTACAGTTTGAAATAAAAAGTTCTACAAGAATCAGAGCTAGACTTGCATTTCACACGCACGTTTATTTACCATGACTAATTCATGAGGCCAAACCCTTTGAAGACATATCAATGCGTTTCATTTTCAGTTTATTTTTTTACCAGCTACTTCATGTTCAAACTCTAAGTGAAATACGTGGGATTGCAAAATGCATAATTTGTGTCTTTATCTTATGATTTTTTAAAAAGCAGAGTAAATAATTCATGCACTAAAATAAATATATTTACTCTGTACATCAGGATAAATGGCTAAAGTGTGAGAAGCAAGATATTTGCTTTCATAGAATGGCATAATATGTTTTAATCTATTTCCTTTTAACTTGCAGGATGAAAAAAGCTAACAATAGATGAAGAAGAAATATTTAAAAGTTCTTTTTCTCTGTTTCTGTGGTGACTTTGTCCACTTTGATCTCCATTCTCAACCCAATGTCTGGCCAGTCATGGGCATAGTTAAGCAACTCCTGCTGGGGCTGAGAAGGGGAAAGCTGCTGCTGCAGTGCATGCTGGGAAGGCGTGCGCTCTCTTTAGCCAATAAGATGCTCTCCTGCTGTGCTCAGACGCTGCTTAATAAGAGCTGAGTCACTGTATGTCACACTGTATTGCATCTCCTCTGCCTGCACAAGTCTCTCTGTCTGTCTGTCTGTCTGTCTGTCTGTCTCTCTCTCTCTCTAAGTCTCTCTCTCTCTCTCTTTCTCTTTCTCTCTCTCTCTCTCTCTCTCTCTCTCTCTCTCTCTCTCTCTCTCTCTTACCAGCAAAAACAACAGGGAAATAGAAGCTACAACTTATAAAATAGAGTTTTGGACTTTTCTTTTCAAAGCCCTCACTTTTTAGGAAAGAATGAGCATGATGTGCACTGTTTACTCTCATTAAATATTAAAGTTGCTTTTTCTGTTGACTGTGGACGCAACAGGGCTTTGCAGACATGCACTGACCACTAGCTTTGTGGATGCACCCATAGAAAAATGAACCAGCAGAGAAAAACATCCTTAACAGTTATCTGACTGTAGTTAAGACCCATGTGCTTGTTTTAGAGTGGAGTATTTTCACATTTTCAAAATCTAGCCCTGCTTTGTTTAGGTTAACTGTGAAAACTGATGGCCAATTTGAGGGTGTGTCAAGTTTGGTGTTCAAAGAGAGAAAGTCTATGGAGAGAGGCCAGTTCTGAATCCCAACGCAGCTTAATATTGTTTTAAACTTCAAAATAACAATCAGTCATAATAATAAAGCTTTAATCAATCGTTATATCTCCCATTTGGTGTGCATTCCAGTGTTAAATCTCAAAGTGTGACTGTGTGGCCCAGTCGCTTACTGTGCCAATCTTACTGTTTGCAGCCCAGTTAATTTGCATAAAGTTCACCCAGAATAAGAGAGCGCAGAGAAAACTGGTTTGATGTGTCAGTTTATGTTTATAATCTCTCGCCTCATTACAGCACTATATGACACGTTCTGTTTGATGTAAATTACACAAAAACTTAAAATAAGGCAACTCGTTTTGCATGATGTCATGGGTCACATATAGGCTGCTTAAAAGTTCAGTACCCCCAACTTAAAACACCTTCCCATGCCATGTTTTTAGACCAAACAGATTAGGACGCTGAGTAAACTAAGTACAGAAAAATATAAGAAGCCATGCAGAAGGTTGGCTTAAAATTTCAATTTTCAGTATTTACAGTGTGAAGTTTGTTTCATTAGTTTTGCAATGTAGCTAAAGGTAATAGAAGCTTTTAGAGTACAAATTAGCACTGCGCTACACCATCACAACTCCCCGCAAACTGTGTCGAGTTGTTAGGTAATCTCAAATAGACTTGCACATACGGTTTCTGACACAGCATGACAATCGTCTATAAACAGGACTAAAGTTCATAGCACAGCTGAACAGCTACCATCTTGAAACTTAAATGACTGCTAATTTGTCTAAAACTAAAGAAGCAAACTTTGGACACCAAGCATGTCTTGACTGATCTACTTGATTTATGGAAAGGGGGAGATGTGTACATTTGCTTTTTGCTGAAATATCACCTTCAGTACCTCAAGCTAAATGAACTGCTTGATCAGCGATCACTGAGCGCTTTTAATATCTGTGAGCACATAAAAAGAAAAGATCAGCTGAGTTTTCATTAGTTTTCAGGTTAAGGTCAGAATCTGTTTCGTGTGGCCTCTCGCTGAACCGCTGCAGGTCTACAGTACACAAAAAAAATGATAAAGGGTAAACGAGTAGTCACTTGAAAAGGTTAGAGAAGGGGTAGATAGAAAAAAAACCAAAACAAAAAAAAGAAACAAAGTGTTGCCGACTGCCTCTCTGCATGACTTATTGCTAGTTGTGGATGATATGAATGCATAGTTATATCACAATATTTTCAAATACCTGGACATCAACGTGGTATGATGATATTCTAAATAAATAAATAAACAGGTCAATAAATAAATGTCCAACATTGGCCTTGATAACAAGACAAATTCAACTGAACTCCGCAGAAAGTGTCATTTTTTTAAGGCATTTGCAAAAAAGTTGGCAATTTCTACTGTTTAATTAACTCTTCTGATTCCTCAACACTGTTACAATATACATCTGAAAAATGTGATCCTACCAAGGCGGAAAAGTGGTGCGATTTGTATTTAATTGGTGTCACAAACTACATTTCCTGAACCTGACAAGTATGAATAGCAATAACACTGCAAAGATGGTATCTTCTCAAGTGAAATGATCTTGAATATAGTCGATTTATCTAATATTTCCCATTTTCAGATGGTTGTGCACTTATTATGAGATTATCTAGCTTATTTCTAGACATTGTTTACTTGTTTTAGGTCATTTTATCAAGTAATATTATCACATTATTATACTGGCAAATCATTTTGCTGGTTTTAAGCACATTTCTTACAACAAGCAAAATTATCTGCCAATATAGTGAGATATTTTTACTTAATACAATGACTCAAATCAAGTAAAAATGTTTAGTAATCTAGATATTATACATGTCTAGCAAGTATATAATCATAAATTAACCTTACACAAATCTCAGCAGAAGAAATATTAGATTTATTGACTATATTTAAGATCGTTTTTACTTGACGAGATACCATTTTTTTGCAGTGAACAGATATTAGTTTCATATTAATCTGATTAAACAAATAATTAATAAGCTCTTACAATAAAGTGATAGAAAACATTGCAGCACACAGAAAGCTCTGACTCTGACTCCACAGGCTGATACGTTTTACTGTGGCCAACATGTACATGCAGGCATTGTAACTGCTCTGGCAGTAGATTTAACACATTAAAAGGCCATCGTCTCTGAATAGATTTTTTCATAAGTTCATCATAAGTTCCAGTTATGATGCTTTGTGGTTTTATGTATCAAAAACATTCACAATTCCGCATTTTGTTACTGTACTGATTTGTAAATGAGGTCTGTTCTGATTGACTGCTCTGTATTGCATCTTATTCAAAACTGTTGTAGGCAGAACAGGTGGATATATGACATCACAAAAACAATGAACTTAACTTTGCAGCTTAGTTTTCATATACAAACTACATGAAATGGGGGAATGAATAGTACCTTTTAAAACTTTAACAGTGTTTACATGCATCTTTAAACTGTTTTATTAAAGACACAGTGTGTATGACTTAGTGGCATCTAGTGCTGTATTTGCAAATTGCAACCAACTCAATATCCCTTCCTCACCCCTCCCTTTCCAAGTGTGTAGAAGGACCTACAGTGGCCATCATATTTTGTCTTCTTTGATGACAGGGATTCAATCTTCCTTACTTTTTCTGGATCTAATTAATGAGTGTGATCCTACATTTGTCAAAATTTGTGTTCTCAAACTTCTTTCTACATCTTCCAACTGGTGCTATAGCACCACCAAATTCAAGCTGCTGCTTCAATGTAAGAAAACAGAAGGTACCCTCTAGAGAAAGGGTTTGGTTTGTCTGCTCCGGGCTACTGTAGAAACATGGTGGCGCAACATGGTGGCCTCTGTTGGAAGAGGACCCACTCCCTATGTAGATATGAAGGGCTAATGAAAACACAGTCACTCAAAGTTACAGGTGATTATACACTAATAGAAACATGGTTTTATATAATATATTCCATTTCTGCTAATAGATCCCTCTAATCTTACACACTGCTCTATTAAAAAAAGCAGGAAATGTTTGACTGTATATGATATGGGACCTTTAGTCTTAAGTGGCCTTGAAGGGGAGGCCATATGAGTTTTACAGTTGTGGGGCTTTTTACAGTATCTACAATAAGGTAAAATCCATCAAAGGACATTATTAAGTTGGTATTTTCCTTTTCCACCACCCCTCCCCCCCTCACCCCCTCCCCCCCTCACCCCCCTCACCCCTCTCACCCTTCAGCACTCTGCCAATCCATCCGTGCGGCTGTGGAATAAAGACTTCAGGCTCAGACAAACAAATTCTAATAAATTGCTGCACCGTGACTGGAAAGCTTGAGTTCTAATACCCGCCCCCCTCCACACGCACTTCTTCCCCTTTCTGCATATCGGCTGCCACATTAATTCTCATCAGTGGTCCGCGGCGAGTGGATGTGACTGGGGCTGTCCCTCCTTACTGCAATTCTGCCTGTTGCTCCTCTTCACTTTAGCCCCTGGCACACTTGCAGTGAACGAGAGCCTTTAATAAAAATGTCAACGACCGCTTCCGAAGAAAAACCTTTAAGAAAAACATGCTGTCAGTAGTTGGGAGTGCAGAAAGAGAGAGAGAGAGATAGAGAGAGGGGGCAAGAAAGAGAGAGAGAGAAACTGAGAAAATGAGATGAAGCTAGCTGACACAGACCATGGTGTGGGGAGTGTGGTGTGTCGCCATGGAAACGCCTGACCTTTAAAGGTGATGCAAAGTTGAGCAAAGTTGTTTCTCTCCCTCACTTAAAGGGAAGTGACATTTAATAGTCCCCCAGGTCAGAGGAGGGTAACAAACACCAAATAAAGGCTGCCAGCCGCTTGAATAAGAGACTGCTATATTATCAACATCCCCTCTGGCTGTGGCTGTGGTGGAGTCAATGTGGGGCCAAGGCCACATCTGCAAGGTCCAGGCTAAAAATCAGATACACTTTTTAAAAAAAGGTGCCAAAAACCATTTGTTGAAGTGATGCTACAGTGGAACCACGTTTGGCTCCCTTGAGGATCTTTAAAGAATCATTTATGTAAATGAGACGTGCAATTGTTAGGTTTAATGTTTTGTAAAATGTAACCATTTACTGCATGAATAATGAAATCTAGAAAAACAAAGCTATTTTGGGAGGTACGTCGCATTTTGTTGCCATATGGCAACAGCGTGCAATATGGCGCTATTATTTGCAATGCTTTCAATGGGAGTAAACCAATACAGTGCCATAGCATCTAGCATTTGTCATCTACGCATGAAGAATGCATATATAATATGTATAAATATTTTAAGAATACAGAATGAAACATTATGTAAAATACAATGATATATTTTATGAAAATAATACAAATAATTAAAAGTGTTGAAATATTATGTGAAAATGTCCACTGTGTCCACTGAAAGTGTAATATATGACTCCCACAGTCCATTCTTCCATTCTTGCATGCTGTTACCATATGGCAACAAATTCATTGTACTTTAAATTCATTCATATTAAACCATTAAATCTAATCATTTATTTAAAAAAAAAATTTCTTCTCCTTTTTTATTTATTTTATTTGAGTTATAAATATCGAATTACACATTTTGAGAAGGCGGCGGTGGGTAGCGCTGACATCTCACAGCAAGGAGGGCCTAGATTCGATTCCCTGGCTGGGTGATCAGGGTCCTCTCTGTGTGGAGTTTGCGTGTTCTCCCCGTGTCTGCGTGGGTTTCCTCCGGGTTCTCCGGTTTCCTCCCACAGTCCAAAGACATGCAGTCAGGCCAATTGGACATGCTAAATTGCCCCTAGGTGTGAGTGTGTGAGTGACTGTCTGTGTCTGTCTGTCTGCCCTGCAATGGACTGGCGACCTGTCCAGGGTGTATCCTGCCTTCCGCCCGATGACTGCTGGGATAGGCTCCAGCACCCCCCCGCGACCCTGACAGAAAAGCGGCTTAGAAAATGGATGCATGGACATTTTGAGAAGGCTTCAGAAGTGTGCCCTATGACAAAGCTGTGAAATCTTTGAAAAAGTATAGTATAGGAAAGTCCACTCCAGTACAGTGCAGTACAGGAAGATGTGATAAGATAAAAGTATATTATGTTACTCAGAAAGACTTTGGTTCCCCACAGGAAAGGCAAAAAACATTTTTATATTGTAGCCAGGCAAACATTTTTAAAAAGCCATTGTTGCCATAGGGCAACACCATGCAGTAAACCGTTAAAGAGCCTTCACATAATCTAAAGCAGTGGTTCTTAATCCAGTCCTCAGGTACAGTCCAAATTTTCACTTGATCCCTATGGGTTGCGAGTTTCCTATATTGCTACGGTGAAAGAGCTTTTTAAATTGCTTCTCTATTGGTCAGCATTTAAACCAAGTTCTTGCGGAAGTGTTGCTGAACCATTGTTGACTCAGGCAGATGAATATGTGTCCATGACCCCTAATGATCCAGACACTGGCATTTAGTTGGATTTTTTATTTGGACTACTCTTTGCTGTGTTTCTCATGCAATCCAATTTGTGTTAAAACATCACAAAACCCTCTTCCCATAAGCCACCTAGACTTTTGCACATCTCCATTTTCGTTCACTAAACTCAGAGAGTCAAAACCATTCCACCAGCTTCCAACGATCTGGTTTGCAGCAATGAAACCTTGCGTTGAACTTCACTGATGTACTTCAAATGTTAGTCTTTTCTGCAGTAAGCATTCTGTTTAACACCATTCTGTTTGAGCACACATGAATGTCTACTACAGTTAATTCAAACACACAAAATCAGTGCAAATTTACTTTCTAAGGTTTAGAAAATGCCACTAAAAAGAAAAAAATACTCAATGGACCCATTAAAGCTGTGATTTTTTAATCCAGTAGATGACACTATATCTCTCAGCGAATGAGTTTCATACACTTTTTAAAAGCTCTGCTGAAGCCAATGATGAGTTTTCTTATCAGAGAATAACGGAAAGCAAGGTAGTTTTGCTAGTATTGTTAGCATTGTCTTTTGTATAATGTTCAAAACATTTCAACCTGTGTTTTATTTTGCTCCATCTTTCAACAGGACTAATTACTTAAGGCACTTAAGTTGATAACGAGAAACATCAGTGCTAAGTGCACTAAGGTCTAAATGCCTGATCCTGCAATTTAGCAATAATTCTTTAGCTTATCTGTGGGTCATTTGTTTGGTGGGTCATTTGTTTGAGAAGCACAAGTTTTAGTTTGAGTGAACAACCTGGACATCTCAGATGTCTGTCGACCATGAACGGCCTGTCGTGATATTTAAACAAATGATGTCCAACAAATATCTCCAGGAGAGAAATCTCGGCAGAAAAGGCACTTAACTGACTCAACGGATGGCTGCTGGACACACTTTTAATGAACGGCCTTGGGTTCTCTAAGACGTGGATTAAAAACGGCGTCTATGTTCATATCAGAGAAGCCTTTGAGAGGGAAAATACGGCAGAGAGCTGAAACAGCCATAACCCTGTTCCCGTGGGCTCTTGGCCTCTAATGCCCTCTAACTGAAGAAGAATAAGCCAGGCCAGCAGTACATACAGTAAATGCATTAATTACAGACTCTTGGAGCTCTGAGCTTGTCTAACGCAGATGCAGAGCTGGGGAAAAGGAAGGGAAGGTGGAGAAATCTCTGGGGAAAGTTGTCCAGAATCCCCTCAGCTAATTACAGATGCAGCAAAGGTCCATCTCCTGTCCCATCGTGCTTATACACCTTTTATTTCTGGCATAATCTCTTAGTAGGTATTTCTTACATGCCATAATGAGCAGTTTTATTACTTCCCAGGGAGAGGAGAGAGAGAGGAGAACGAGGAAGAAAAATGGAGAGGATCTATACAGTGGCCTAGCCTAGTCTAGCCTACTTGACTTTCAATACATGTTTTTAACATGCCCTCGTTGACTTGCTCTCACCATTTATCTCATCTAAAGGACTATCCATCATCTTAAAGATTGAGCTATTATTATTGCATAGCTTAAGTGAAGTTTGTTGGACGATAATGTGAAGGATGAGGGATCGACTCAGTGTGGAGTTCCCCAGAAATCACTGCAGTCTGATGCAATTCCCTGTTCAAACCTGTAATAAAAGCTCTTTATATGCCGTATACGTTACGTAGAAAGCTATTCCATCTGTGCATTTCTTGTACTTTCCTTAGCTGGCTTGCAAGTTAGCAAATTAGGAGCTACACTTAGAGCTACAACAAAAAACAAGATTCTGCATAATTCAACTTTTGAGAAGTAAACAGAGTCATCTGCAGTGGTTTAATGCAAAATTGTACATTGTAAAGAAACATAAACTCATTTATCATTTGTCAACTCATGACATCTTTACAGTTGTGGTGACACGGTAACCAGGAGTCACCACACAAACATAGCCAATTTTATTTACTATCCAAAATGACCAGTGAACCTATAAATGTGTTCTTATATGTAATGTTGAAAATCATAAAACAGTGGTAAATCCAAAAACACATATTTACTTTGGGTTTTATTTTGCCTTACAACACTATTTATGTATCCTTACACCATGCATGGATGATAAAATACATTTTAGGGCAAAATTGTTCCCACAAAACCATCATAAAACAATGTCTCAGGCACAAGGGCTCATAACGCTCCTAACGATTTAAAGTAATATTTTCCTCTGGCGGACGTTTTAGAAACAACAAATGTTTCAATTCCTATCACCATCACTATGAGTTTTGATTTGGTATGTTTCTCTAGAACAGCACATTTCACATCACACCACTCTGAATTCCTGTATTTACACTGTAAGGATTTAAATATACCAAAATTTTTTTGAAATATTGGTGGGATTCCCCTTTAAGGCAGACAAAGCAATCTAAGCAATATTATTTTCAGACATCTACTAAAACAGTTTGCATTACAATCTTTGTAATACAGTTTGCTAGCTTACTTAGCATACTGATGCTATAGCTAGCTAAAGGAAAGTGCATTCTGTCCCCCTCCGATGAGATTCTGCCATTGTTAGCATCTCCAGTATATATGCTATTAAAATGTTGCCAAAATTGAACAGCTGGTCAAAGCCGTTGGCTGACAGAGGCACCCTCCCTCGGGTCACAGGGTGAGGAAATGGGAGTGCAAGCCAGTGCCATGTCCAATAAATACATAAATAAGTGTATAAATAAATAGTGCATTGGACCTGTGTGGACACATCTGAGACAGCACCTGAGGCAGTCATTGAGAAAGAGAAGAGAAAGGGAAAGATCGCTCCTCTGCTCCAGCTTGCCAGTGGAGGAGTTTATTATCGATCAGGAGAAGAGGGATCAAAGCCGACTGGACAGCAGCGCTCATCCAGATGGACAGAGGAAGGTGGAGATCGACCTGTCAGACAAGCCTGGCCTGACCGTCTGTTCTAGGTTCAAGCCATGGGCTCGAGCTCAGGCTACTCTTTTACTCTGGAACATGGTCGCTAAAGTTGGCCTAGTTACTGGATAATTGATGGCCTCAAATAACTAAATAACCTTCTTCTCATCTGGAAGGCAGCATCATTTGATGTTGTTTTTAATATCCAATAATTGTATTGAATTAGTTTTAGCTAAATTCATATTTTGAACGTTTATAATACTTGTGTTAATTCACTGAACATCATGTTTCATAGCTTTACAAGCCTGCATTGTTTATGTTTTTTATCTGATAGAGAGAAAAAAATTAAGGCGCATTATCAACTACTGGTTATTAGAATTCTAATTTCAGCATAATTCAATGGTTGGATGTGAACTAACTCATGTTACTTTGGTGTGAAATGGTTCATTGCAAAGTCCTTTACAACTTCTTTGTTGATATTCAAAATGACCAGTGAAACTAGACTTCTACATCTTCTGAGCTTGTATGCGCAATGTTGATCATGGATAATAAAATAGTGGAAAATCACAAAAAATACATAAATCTCTAAATATTGATTTTTATTTTTCTGCATCATTTGTGCAGAATGCTCCAAATTTACTCAATAAAATCTTTACATTGACTTATATTATAAGTTAAGAATGTTTTGCCTTCTCCTCTAAAGTTACCATTTGGAGATATTTGTTTTTTCTTAGGGATTTTGCCACCTATATGTATCTCTCTATTGCGGCTTATTTGTTTGAGGCCAAAACCTTACATAGAACCATGTCTTAGGCATTAGGCAATGCATCCACTTATTTTGTGTAATACCTTCCTGTGATGTAGCTTGCAGAGGCATTCAGGTGTCTGGTTTATATCACCACCACTGTGAATAGTTCTGACTTGGTAAGTTTCTCTAGAATGGTGCATTTTACATCACATCACTCAGAATTACTTTATGTACACTATAATGATTGAATTATACAGAAACTATGAAATGTTGGTGGGGTTCCCCTTTAAGCCAAACACAGCAATTTAAGTATATTTTGCTCAGATGTGTGTAAAACCAATTTGCATTACAAGTTACTCTAGAATGGTCCATTTCACACCAAACCACTTTGAATTACTTGTTCACATCTTGATGATTTAATTAATACAGGAATTTTGAAGAATTGGTGGGATTCCCCTTTAAGCCAGGCAAAGCTATTTAAAAATATTTGGCTCGGATGTCTATTAAAACAGTTTGTATTACAAGCTTCTCTAGAATGGTGCATTTCACATCAAACCGCTCTGAATGAATATGTTTATATATTTAAGTTTATAAATATCTAAGCTAACTTTGAGAACTGTTAACTGTTTTCTGGGTAACGCTAAAGCTTCAGCCTCGAGATTCTCAAGGATGCCACAAATTTTCATGGCAAACCCACAGTGTGTTGTCATTTAAAATACTGTATATGTGTTCAATGTTATTAAAATGTACTTTCATTTGTCACTTTTGAGCAGATTTTATAGGCATGACGAGCACATGTGGTGCTCGTACTTGCAGACCATTGCTCTGGAAGCTATGTGGAGCATGAGGGGAGACTGTGGGATAGGGGCAGCTTAGCCAAGCCTCATTAATCTCCCATCTAATAACAGTGGTAATGTTACACATTATTGAAGAGAGACGGGCCAAATGAACTAATACGTTATGTGATCTGGGTTTCTCGCTGCACACATACAAACATCCTCCATTCCCAAGGACATTTAGGAATAGGATGGCGGAGAGATAGAAGGGGGTGGTGGGGGGAAAAAAGGCAATGAGAGGGTCGACAACGTAAAATATTTTCTGATATCGACCTGCTGGTTAGGGACACGCATGGATTTCTGTATCTGGAAGATAAGTGGCTTTGATAAAGTAGGTTAGCATTGATTAATCCATGAAAACTTGGAACTGTGGAGTTGGGAGTTAATGAGTTGAGGTTTTCAATTGGCCTCCTCACAAACTCACTCTCTCTCTCTCTCTCTCTCTCTCTCTCTCTCTCTCTCTCTCTCTCACACACACACACACATAATCTCCCTCATTTTTACCACAGCCAAGGGACCTTTCAGCCTGCCCCTCATTCCAGCAGCGTGTTATTTCGGTGTGCAGCAAGCAATCAATGAAGCTGCCATTTGTTTGCTTGGAGGATGCGCAACAGTACTGAAACTTAACCGTCCAGACGATTCGGGTGAACGTGCACAGATTCAAATGGTCAGAGCATATAAGAAGCTGGGTTATTTATCTACGAATGCATAAAGGAAAGAATCCTCAACAAGCATGGGCAGTAATAGAGAGTGCAGACAGGCGCGCCCAATCTCTGCTGTGCAGCCCAGTAATTTGCTTTCTGTTGTAAGCTGTGAGCCGAGATATAGGGACCAACCATGAGGTAAAATCGATGAGCCACAAACTCATTCAGACTGTTGTTAATGATGAATCTGCCAGAGCAGGCAGGTGAGGCAAATATCACAGTCTGAAGGTACAGTACGTGTGTGGGAATGATACATTAGCAACCGTTATAAAGGAGAAAGCATTATTTTTGGTCCAGATACAGTGAGAACAGGATTAAAAAAAAAAAAGGATGTAAACATTGGGCCTTATTTATCAAAGATGCCTACAGTCAAATCTGAACATAAACAGAGCCAGACTTCGCCAACAGTTTTGTTATTCAGCAACTTCATCTTTGGGGTCTCTGAAAAAACTTTACTTGCTCGAAGTGCAGTTAGCAAACCAAAACTACAAATGAAGCTAATATTATTAACGTATGCACAAGGAAATCCAGTAAAAACACATTTTATGAGCACATTGGTACAAACAACACTGTAACCATTCTATGTTCCGTTTAAAGACATACAGTATTATATGGTGTGAGAACAAGATAATTACTCACTAAGGCATGGGAGTGAGATCCTAATGCGTGGCCACAACGTAGTAAGGCATGGGAATAAGATCCTAATGCATGGCCACAACTTAGTAAGGAATGATCTCTTACCACGCTTTACTAAGTCATGGCCATGCATTAGGATCTCGTTCCCATGCCTTACTAAGTTGTGGCCACAACTGACGGAGACCTGCTGGTGACATCCCATATAAATTAAAAGTAATGTGTGGCCACGCCTTATTAACAAGTTGGAATGGCCAAACTTAGTAAGGCATGGGAAAAAGATAATTAAGTTGTGGTCACAAGTTAGTAAGCCATCGAAACAAGATCATGCCTTATTGCGTCATGGCTGTCACATTTCATTGTCCCAGTTGTTGCAATTTTAACACTATTAAGTTTGGTCAGAAAGTGAAGCAGTGCACTCACTGCTCAGCCATTGGCTCTTTTTGACTCCCTAAAATGATGATATGTAAATAAGGCTGGAGCTTGATTTCACTCACTGAAGCTGATTCATCAATACACTCTAATCTTTGCTTGTGTCCATGTCACACGAAAACTTCATGAATAAGATGTTGAGTAGGTCATACATGTTTAAAGGGGTTCAAATCTGTACTCCTTTTTTATCCACCTTTGATAAATAAAGGCTACTGTCTCCTCAGATCATACAGTCCATATATGTAAACTGCAAAATAGCCCATTTTGCATTTTTAATGGCTGTAATGTCACAACAATGAGCAGGTTTCCATATGACTGTCCTATAAGCCTATAGCCCCACTTATTCACACAGAAGCAAAAAAGAATGATTTAGACAGGACAAGACACAACACAGGGCAGCCAGTCAGAAAAGAGGTCATTTACATATATCCGTCTTAATGGAGCAGTAACAAAAACAGATTTTTTAGTTCTTTAAGGATAAACAGAGGTTGGAAAATGGTCATGTAGAAATAAATTCATACTTTTTTTGGTACATGAAACTACAGAAATGCTGTAAGTGGTGTAAAAGTGTCAAAAAATCAATAATGAAAATAAACAGGGAAATTGTAGAATATGGGCTCTTTAAAGGCCAGAGTACTTTACTGAGGCTGCATTTTAGTCCTATACTCTGTATTCTTTAATGGTGTTTTGACTAGCACTGAACACTCACTAGTATTTGTCACATTTCTTGCGACCTTGGAAGGTAAACCAGCCTCTCTCCGTCCTTCAGACTCAATCACCAAAGCATCTTCTGCTCATCACCAGCCACTGTGCTCAAGTGGACTGATATGCCAAACTCTTACACCAATCAAAATTCACACACAAAAAAAACTGGAGCCATATATGAAATGTACATAGTCACCTCCAAATGCAGTCAAAGGGTTCAGACACCTAGTGTTTACTTTTCACTTATTGACCTTTTGAGTTATTAAATATTCTCAAATAGACTTGCTTGTGTGGTTTCTGACACTGTATGACTGTTATTAAACCTATATGAGGCTTTCAAAATAGTAATTAAAAAAAATCTTTTTGAAAAGGATATGATGTGCATTTTTGTTCTATTCAGTGTGTTGGTATTTTCACAGCTTCTAAAATTGTGTATTTAAATAGGATAACCAGTTGCACCTACCAGGAAATGTGAAGCAGTGCAACCACATATTAAAAATAAAAAAAAAACTTTCTAAAGTTATTTTTCGATACTGAAAACTTGTCTTTGTACTAGGACACCTATTTAAACCTCTCTCCTCAAACTTAATATTACTGTTATTTAAATATTATTATGACAATCACACAACTTTCATGGTTTTTCTGTGGTCCCACCACATGACTTTGTAAACCGATTTAGCCTAACTATGACTCAAAAATGGCAATTTTTTCATGATTTGTGGGCTACTGACCTTGGCACTGCACTATGAAGGTCACTTGTGGTCTTCTTTTTGATACAATACCTTGTCTGTTCTTTCTTAAAAGCATGTCAGAATAGAAGTCCTATGTTCTCAGTTGTGCCACATGACATTTGAGAAAATCAGCATTTGCAACTTGCCTTAAACATGCCTTAGTTTGGAATATTCAAACGGAAATTCATGCCAAATTATTTCACCCTTTTTTACTGTTTACTTCCTGCTATCTGCAGTACTCATTACTATCTGCATATATAGTTATGTATATATAGACAGTCACCCTGTACGACATTTTTAGATTTTGGGATGCGATGTGACATGTATCCTGCACACCACTGGCCCATTTAAAAATAATCATAACTGTAGCAGCATTTTGAGACTTGAATATTGACTGTATCTTTTTCTATTGGGGTAAGTAAGAAGCTAAATTAAAAAAAAAAAACATGGTTTGGTTAATTTAATCAAGAAAGTTGTGTACATTTTTTTTTAACTATACTGGTTGTTTAACAACATGGGACACTCCTGTACACCTGCCCACATTAGCACTTCAGTTTCTGCAAAGCAAGTGTGGAGAGTCTGGCTCATCTCCTCCATTCTAAAATAGCCAAACTGTTCCCTCCGTCCAAGCAGAGCTAAAGGTAAAGCCCTTTAAGTCCCTGCATCATGCTAAACCCCACTGTGTGCATGCGGCAGCCTTGCTTACAAGAGCAGCTCTGTGCAGCTCTTTTTCTAATTCCCTTCGCACTGGCACTCCTCGGGTGTAAATCAAATACTATCCAGGGCCCTACCTCCCCCCTCTTTCGCTCTCTACCCCTCTTTTGTTTTAATGCTTTTTTCCAGGAGGGGTGCAAGTAATTCCAGGAAAAGACAACGGAGTGGACCCCCTCCCCCTGACAGGCCACCTAAATCAGCACATGCTGCGAGGGCTAATAGTGCTGCATGAACCTTCGAGACCACAGGGGGCCACCAGTGCCTGTCGTATGCTCAGGAAAATGTGGACAAACATATACACACACAGTCTGAGGCTGCTGGCCATTCCTTGCTCTCGATCCATCTAGTAAAACTTTTTTCTTCACAAAGTTGCTCAGTTGCTCATCTCCTATATAGAAAAACAAGTGAGCAGCACTGAATGGACATCCAACTGCTGCTGAAACGGCTTCAGTCATTGTCCTTTTCAAAGCAGCAGGGCTTCAGTTCTAACAGGCTTTTCTGGAATGTGCTCAGTTATTCCAGATATCCAAACTGCTCTTAGCATTCATTTACTTCTTCAATTAAATGGGAACCTTTGACTGAGCATGTAACATTAAGGTGCACACAATGTTGGGACGCCAGCAGTTACCATTGTGGGGAAACTCCAACAAATTTCAAAATTTCAAAAGTTTCAAGCTATGTTTTTGGCCTGAAACATACACACTTAAAAAACACTGTGCTTCTAGGTTTCTTTAGTTAAGGTAATGATTCTATTTAGAACCATCAGTTCTGTATAGAACCATTTCAGGCTTAAATGGTTCTTTGCATGGTGATATGGTTCTTCAAACTGATGAATGAATTTGTTTTGAAAATTGTTCTATGTAGTAAGGAAATCCAAAGAGACCATAAGCTGTTGCTGTGATTTTCTGGATTGTTATCTTGAGATAACAAGAAAATTAATAGTTACAATAGATTAGCTCTGCCTATTTACAATAAAGCCACATCCGTAAGTAAAAGCTTTTCTGTCAAATTAAATATTTTGCCAATTTTCAAAGTGAAAATAAGTTTACACATCCTTTACAGAGACACACTTACGCAATTTTCTGCAAATTTTAGTGCACAATTTTTACTAGCGTCATGTAAATAAAGTTTTATGAGCAGCGAGAGTTGCTACTATGCATAATATATTTAAAAAATAAATAAATAAAAGATTAAATGTGCCATAACCAAACTGTTTCCTGCCTTCTGCCAAATGACAGCTGGGATGACCTTTACATAGGCCATATTTTGTGCTTTATTTCTTGACCAGTGTTAAATTCAGCAAATAAAAAGTAACTGGGCATTAAAATGTGCAGAAGTGTGCTCTCTGTAGAGAATCCATTCACTTATTTTCATTTAGACAATCAACAAAACATGTAATCTGACCAAGCTAATACACACAAATTCATTCTAGACTGCTTTGTGAATGAGGATAAAAAAGTTGAAAAATGGCTATGTGATAATAAGTTATGACCTCAGGGGCAAAACAATCAAGTAGAAGAAAAATGTGGGCTATGGGACCTTTATGGGACAAATCCATTCATGGTGAAGAGATACATATTGGGCCACATAATCATAGTCCCAAAACAAAAGTCATTTGTCAGATTCATCACTTCATCACATCATTCACCATTATTAACATTACATATAAAAACTCAAAAAACTTGTGTAGATTGTGTAGACAGTTAGTTTGGGATAGTAAATAAAATGGCAACATTTCATTGTAAATACTGTGACCCCTCGTTCCTATCACCACCACTGTAAAGAAGTCTGAATACGTTTTTCTACAAATACATCATTTCACATCAAACCACTCTGAATGTGTTCACACTTCAATGGTTGAATTATGCAGATTTTTACAGTATGTTTTTGAGATTCTCATCAAGTAAAAGGGAGTAAGTAAGTATAGATCACTTCTTATACCATCTGCTCGCAATAACCAAATGTTAAATCTTAAATCTTAAATCTATGGGGGCAGTCGTGGGCTGGAGGTTAGGGATCCAGCCTTGTGACCGGAAGGTCGCCGGTTTGGTCCCCAGAGCCGACAGCACATGACTGAGGTGTCCTTGAGCAAGACACCTAACCCCCAACTGCTCCCCGGGTGCTGCGGATTGGGCTGCCCACCGCTCTGGGCAAGTGTGCTCACTGCCCCCTAGTGTGTGTGTGTGTGTGTGTGTGTGTGCTCACTAGTGTGTATGTGGTGTTTCACTTCACAGATTTCACAGGGTTAAATGCGGAGGTGAAATTTCCCCATTGTGGGACTAATAAGGGAATCTTATGCTTTGTGTTTTTTTATTTACAACACATAAATACTGTTCAATTCAAAATGTGGAAGCCCAAATAACAAAAATTAATAACGTGCCTGATTCTTAGTTTCCGCTCTCTGTGGGTAGCAGTGATGATGCAGCATAATATCTGGGTAATGAGTTGAGTGGGCAAAAGGGTGATGGGCCATAGCCCTGGCCACCACTGGACCAGCAGCAGACAGACACAAACGCCTTGAATGATCTGCAGTGTGCTTCATCAAACTGCTCTGAACAGTGTGTGTCTTTGTGCAGCAGTGTGGCTCTGCAATGGGTTCACTGTCTTAAGGCTACAAGAGCGAAAAAAAAAACCAGATTTAAGAGTCAAACTTCACGACCGAACAAGAGTGTCAGAGTTACCCCTATGTACCTACACTCAGAGACAGACAACGGAAAACACTGTCAAACATTCTACACACTGAGCTCAAGAGCCAGGGCTTAGACTGGGCCACAGCAGAGCTCCAGCACATGTTCTTTATGTGAACAACAAGTCAAACTAGAATTCGATTGAAAACTCAAAGCAATATTTGTGACTATTAAATTATTTAATGTCATAAACACCACTGACTGCCAACGCTGTACCCCTCTAAGTGTCTTTCATCATTTGCTTTTGTGGCATTGCTCTTTTCTTATTTTTTTTTTGGAGTTCATGGTTTTGTGTCCTCCTCATTGTGCCCAAACATTCTCTCAACTCATCTTGCAGTTTTTAATTGTCTCAGCTTGCTACACAAGTTGATTGTCTCAACCTTTAAGCAGACAAAATTATTGCTTATTACTTAGTTTCTCAAAATATTTGATTTTGTATGTTGAAATGATGGCTTCTCTCAAAGTTTTGACTTTGTAACTCAAAATATTTCAAACAAAAAATAATTACTAACATTACTGAAATTTAATAATTCATTATTTCGACATTGTATCTCAAAATCTAAAAAATATTTTGAGATACTAACTCAATATTCTGAGACAATAAGTCAGTGTTTTGAAATAATAAGTCAAGCTCTGAGTATTTTCCAATCATAATAACTTCACTTCTTCTCACGTATATATCTAATCTACTTTTTACTCAGTTTCAGTTTAGCCCTTTAAATTTTGTTACTCATTCCTGTTTAGTTTTTAATGCATTATGCTTTATTCACAACAACATCTGTACTGCTTTGTGATTGGGCACACCTCTAACTTGGGAGCTTTAGCATTTTCTTTTAGGCCGAAATAATCAAAAAAAGAGAACAGAGCCATGTGATCTTCAGCTCCTGTGCTGATAGATGCTGGGAGGTTCCACTGCAGTTCCTCGCTACTTACTTCTTTGCACTGCTACTCAAGTTGTTTTTACTTTTAGTTGTGTCATTATTATTATTGTATCGTTATTCTCGAGTCAGGTCTCAAGACCATAAACTTGTGGAATAAACAGAATGAAACAGTCCTTTATCCATATCAGAGGTTCCTAAACTTTTGCAACTTGCTTCTAGCTATAACGCAAAGTGTAAATAAGACTATAATTATAATTAATTAACAATAACAGAGATACAAGGTGTTCTTCTGACAACAACGATATAGAGTGTCCCACTGCCGATCTTAATATGGATTTGGCTTGTGTGGTCTTGTCTATAACCCTTAGATGTGCTGAAACATAGTTTTAACCACAGTTTCATATCAGTACTGATAATTCTGCATAATATTGTACGTTTGTGATATTGTCTTCACATTGGGAGTACCCATGAAAAAAATAGTAATCCCCAACATAAACCCTAAGTAGGACCTAACACAACTCTTATAATCTCAAATGTAAAGCTGAAGTCATGTCTACATGGAGAGTCTTCAAGTACGGCAGCTAAAGGCATTTGAATGCAGACTATTAGTAGTAAAATTATGATAACATGATAGCTATGCAGGCTATAGTTATACAGTCCATTGAATCTCAGTCAAGTGCTAATACAAAGGAGATAATAAACTGCCTTGAGAATGTCAGCCTTTCACTTTACAAGGCTGAAAATGAAAAGCTGCAGTGGTGGAATTGTTCACAATGCAACAGAACCCAAATAATGCTTTAAAATGATTTTAACCTATTGACGCGTTCATTAAGTCATTTAATTACGTTTAATGATATGATTATGCTCGAGCAGCATGAGACAGATTTGAATCTAACGTGCATTAATCATGGCCAGAAGAAAGCTCTAATTAGCCAAAATGGTGACTATTATGTTGATAATCTTTGTTGGCAAAATTTGTGGGATGGTAACAGTGTTGGTGCCTTTAGGGCAGCAACCCATCCATGCACAGGAGCAGGGATGAACAATTTGGGGGAATATCTAAGTGAGATTGCGATTTAAATGTAATTATTTTCTATAAATTAAGCTCCAGGCCTGTTTTTCCCTCAAGAAGACCAGCTCATCCATTTTTCTGGTTTGAGGCTTGAACACTGTATGTATTGTGCCAGACTGGCAGTTTATCCTGAATAATGGAGGATGTAATTAACATTGCAGATCTTGTCACTCAGAAATTACACTCTTTAAAATTGTGATTTGGGTATAAAAATGACTAATCATTCAGTGCTGCACAAATCATTAATAAGTGAGCTGTACCTGCTGTAAACTCTTCCAACCTTTCCATCTCACAATCAGTTGACTCTTTGTTATTCTGGGCACCTGATGCAATTTCTAAGTTTAAAATTCAAGACTTTTTTATATATATGTATATCACAATCCAAGGTTTCTACTTCATTATTCCTCTCTTGAAATTTATGAAGCCACCATTCCTTGCTTGCCGTCTTGCGGTAACTGTCAGGGCACCTTTCAAACACTCGTAAATCCCGAGACACATTCTTGCAACCTCTTATACACCTCAGGAGTCTTGATAAGTAGCTTCTTTTCCATATGAAGAAAAGCAGAAGCCCATTTGCATCCCTCACTCTGAATTTTCAATCTTGATAACTGCTGGCCCATATTTTCTACAGGTTTGCATCAAATATCTTCTATGATACAAATATAGCATGTGCAGTTGTATGCACAGGTACTGTTTATTTACAGAATTTTACATGCCGGAAAATTTTTTTATGTAAAACATGAGCTGTGCAAAAAATGTGCACATTATATATACATTATTTATTTTTATTTTTTCTCCAATATGTTAAACACAGCAAATAAATAAAAGCTGTGAACTAAAAATCACAGAAAGGGGAGTTCTCTGTAGAGAGTCTGTTAACTTGTTTTAGAAAATCAACAAACTTTTTTGCGTTTTTTCCAAATGCGCATCAGAAGATGAGGCATTTTACAATTCCTAAACTAAATGAATCAGTCACTCAGCATTACAAACTGGGCACCCAGCTCTACCTTTGATGTGAGCTTACACCTTCAGCAGCTCAGATGCCTGCGAGCTGTGTACAGGCGTTTGCACAGGTGCATAATAAGGTCAGGACTGTGGCGAGGCAGACAGCAGTCTGTACAAGGTGTAGGGTGATAATAAAAATAATTCAAATTAATGTATGGGTGATAAAACAATAATGAAAATGCTCATACTTAAGGCTTTGTTCAATATTGATAATGCATGTTTGACATCATGCATCTTCATTTTGAAATTGCATGTTGTCCTTTATATTGTATAGAAATTTCATGAACGGACCAAAAGAAATGGTCCAATATTTCTTGGGAAAAAGGGAAAAAGTCTGGTTCGATTGACTTACATTAAAAGTAAAGCATGTTTTTTTTACTGTTATCATTTCAGATTCCAACACCTTGTTGAAAGTATGCCACAAAGAATTAAGGCATTTATGAATGCAAAATGTGTGTGTGTGTGTGTGTGTGTGTGTGTGTGTGTGTGTGTGTGTGTGTGCGCGCATAGTCATCATAATCATCATAACTATCAAAGTATCAATTATCACAGTTAATTGGACTATATTGTGTAGTTAATAACATTGCATTGTTTTATATTTGCATGAGTGGACAAAATAACCTTCATCACAATGTATTTATTACTTATTACTAATTTGCTAACTTAATTTTCATCATGTCAATGCAAAGCTTACAACAACCTGTACATGATTTCCAGAGAGTGAATGCAGTTTCCTTCACTGACACCCAGTGAGAGATGTATTTAAATGAAAGGACTACAGTCTTAGCAACAGTGCAGTTGGGCTTCAGCCTGCATTACTACAGAGGGTTCAAAGGGACAAACTAGGAAAATAGTTTAAGGTGTTTAAAAAAAATAGTGTTAATATTTCAACCCTTTACATAGCCTGGGCCCACCGGCTGGCCCAAAGACCTAAGAATAGCTTGATCAGTTTGTCCCTGTAATTACTCAATAATAAGCCTAAACATGTAATAAGTCTAGGATTTTAAGGGGTTAGCATGTTAATACATTATTAACATTTATATGACTTCTGACACCATTACAATATTGCTGGTAAGATTTATGGCCATACCACCCAGCCCTAACAGAGTATATTTGGGGAGCAGTAAAGCAGAAGCTGTCTGGCTGGGCCTCTGAATGTGCAGCTTATGGTAGAGAGCTGCGCTCACATACGCGTGATTCATCGTCCCTTACACCTGACTCACTGCCTGACCACTGACTCACGCAGGCATAAAAGAGAGGAGGGGTGTGTGTGTGCGTGTGTGTGTGTGTGTGTGTGTGTGTGTGTGTGTGTGTGTGTGTGTGTGTGTGTGTGTGTGTATCTCTGTCTATCCTCAGTGGATGTGACAAGAAGGGTCAGTGCTGATGGTGAAGCATGCTAGCAGACCGCTCCCCCAACACTCTCCCTCTGGCAGAAGACATCACTGTCATCACTCTGACTCATACACACACTCTCTCTCACACACTCATGTGCACATGTGCCCACCCCCCAGTATTCTATCCATGTTTTCACATATACAGGGTGTACTTTCTGGCCCATTAAACATATACATGTGCTGGTTTGGAGTCACTGCATTTTGCAGTCATGCAGAGGCATTCAGGTGCCTCAAAACAAATCATCACCTGCAACTGCTTTTTGATCCATATCATGAAGTTCTGATGCTACAAATGCCCTTTTTTGCTTTACCCCTGTGACTTTGACATTGTGCCATTGTGGATTATTAAGCTCTCATAGCTAGAGTTGGGCAACAAGACATTTTTATGGAGATATTTCAAAAGGTATTGGATTACCCACTAAAATAAGGAAGGGAAATTCAAAGGAAGAATGTGAAAAATCATAAGATTCCAAAGCAAAAAATGACTAAAAAATACTTAAAAACAGGACTCCTAATGCTCATCAAATAAGCAGTACTGAAAGCTTTCTTCCACTGTGAGAAGACAACGCAACACTGGGCCTGAAAGAACGAAAAATGAACTTGCAAATCAAACAAAGAAACTGCTGCTGTTCTCACAATGATGGACTGACTGCCCCAGAGTCCAGATCTCATTATCAATGAATGTGTTTGAGATTACTTGGATCATGTGAAACAGAAAAAGAAACCAACTTGTAAGACTGAACTTTGTGTGCACATTCCTTTGCCAAATTGAAAGCAAGTTTCCTGATAGCAAAGGATGCTGTAATAAAAGCAAAAGGTGGACACAATGAATCCTGGAAAAAGTTTGATGTTGAGGTTTCTGTTTAATTTAATTCTGCTTTTTGTCCTGACAGTGCAAATGAATAACTTACCTACTCAGTGGCTATATGACAGGAAATTAAATAAATGAAGGGTCTCTGACCTAAAATCATTCCATATTGATAGATATCAGTAATATTATACGCAGTTCCCTAATGCTTACTTGTAAGTTTGAATAGTAGTTTGAACCCTGATCAAAAACAAAAGGCTTATTCTGAATGCTCTGTGTTATGTAAACCAAACAACACCACAACAGCAAAGACATCGGCCTCAGTCTCCTCTTTTTTGAGACATTATCATCAAATGCGCAGCATTCTTCACTCTCCATGCATCAACATGAAAAATAGCAGGGTAGCTGACCAGAATCACACTGCAATGCTAGTTTATGCTGCTGTTAGTGAATGGCTAGACTTTCTCTTGATTCTAAATCTAGTGTGTAGTAGTTAAAAGTACATGCCTGTTGAGCAATCAGTGGGCTCTTATGGTGATATGTTACTGTTATTTTAATAAATGACATCAAAGTATGTTTTGTGCCTTTAAACATGCTGTTATCTAAATAATATTTCCCAGTTGTTTGATCTACATGGCCTTTTATAAATGTGGCACAACCATATCTATGTTTTGCTTGTATCTTTTGTCCCTTTGATCTTGTTTGCAAACTACAAAAATATTGTGGTGCGTATTGTGTATCATGAAAATGCCTTAGACTATCAGGGCATTTTATTATAGCCCCTCTAATTTAATGCCAATACCAGAATACGGCGCAACACGGCATGACTGTTTTATCATTATCATTATGAATATAATTTAGCACCCAGGCCTGCTCCCAGCTATCTGCAGCTTCTCTACGGTCCCTGATCATGAGGTACTGGGAGCACATTGCACAGTTTCTGCACAATAGACAGGGGGATGCTTTAGTCTAGCTGTGCTGGCTGCCACAGACCGCACGTCGTTCAGCTCTGCCTGTGGCCTGGCAGCTACCTAATGGGAGTTTTATAGTAATTAACTGGCTCCTCTGTGGCGAATTTGGGCCAAGAGACGGCTAGAAGAAAACAAGCTACCACCAGGTACGCGCATTCATATGCAAACACACACACGACGGCACCTGCTATGCTGGGTTTGGGCTGTGTAATTAAATTCAATAAATAAGCAAAGGTGAAGAAATAAATCAAGCAGAAACTGATGAACAACGGGAGATTAAATGCCACTGAGGCGTGCTGACAAATATTTCAGTACCATATTTAATAGAACAGAATCCACACAAGCGCGCACACACATACGCACACATGCAAAACACACACCACCCCTCCCAGCCACGACTCCCAAACACACCCAAAACAATAATCACCTTCATCATCTACGACACCAACATCACAGCACGCACACACACACACACCTCAGCTTTCTCACGTGTGACGTCTCCACTGCTGAACGAGCACCAGGCTTTATTAATGACTATCGGAGATGCACTTAACGCTGAATAAAACATGAGCAGCAGCTGCGAAAAGCCGAATAAGGTCGCTAATTAGGTGCTAAAGGGGAGGGGGCAAATGCAGGTTCTGTGAATATTAATGAACCCATTGTGAGACACTGTAAACTTAAACAGTGGTGTGGAAAAGCCAGTCAGCCACAGAGTCAATGGGAACACTTTATTTTAGGCTACCTACAGGGACTTCACAACTCACACATGAGCTTAAAAAATACTTGGAAATTTATGAGCGGTTTCTGTCAGTATTCACAAGATAACGTAAGATGGAATATGAAGTAAATGCCATTGTATTGGCTTAAGTGGGCTTAAACCAAAGTGACATTTGTCCCATTTATAACTATCTTATAGAGCATCATTCACAGTTAATGAAACGTATAAAATGAGGCCTAATTTAGAACATTATGACGTAGCATAAAAGTGACAATACAATGTCATTTATTTTATAAAACATCTTGTCATCTTGTGAATGCTGGCAATAGCTGTTAATAAATATGTTACTCAATGTGGTTAAGAGCTGAGCAATATGGCAATGTTTATCGTTATCATGATAAGCTACTTTGATTAGCTTTTCTGAGCATGTTGTGGATATCATTGGTACTTAAAATCTCTTCCTTGCTGCCTTTATGATTAAAAAGAGTTTAATTAGTCCTGTTTAATTGGATTTAGTGCAGCACAGAGTGTGAAATGTTGAATACAAGTAATTGGATTAACAGGATTTTTAAAATGTGCCACTACATTGTCTGTTCTAACTAATTGGATGTCAGGAAAAAATATTTTGTAACATATCATGCACTGTAAAAACATCCTCAGGTATCACAATATTACATTTTGGCATATCGCCCAACTCTAGTGTAGATAGCCTTCGAAAAAAGTGTTACCAGGCTATCTCACTATTAAAGGATCAAAGCCTGCATTTTAAAGCCAAATTCACACAGGACGAGCTTGGATGATGGTGGGCTAAGCCTGTGATGACTACCCATTAGCTATTTGTCTGGGATTAATTCAGGACTTCTAATATTTATCAACATGCCACACCTGCAGCATCAGTACACATTTGATATACAGTAGTCTCATGAAAAAAAAGGCATGAAACTGTCACTGGGGTGGTACTCTCAAAGGGTACATCTCAGTCAGGCAACATAATCGCTCTATACTCCATTGAAATTTAATGTTCTGTTTTAAAACATTTGGTTATGAAAAGGTACAAATAGGTACTTTTAAGCTGGGAAAAACTTTCAAACCATTGGACCTTAAAACCACTGTTGTACCTTGATGAACAAAAAAATGTACCTGCACAGACCCTTTATTTCTAGTAGTCCACTGTGCAAAATTCGTAGGTGGTCAAGCAGATTGTGTACAACTACTTGCTACTGCTAGTAAAACCCTTGGAAAAAAGAAATTTTTCAAAATGTCCTCATAATGAAATTTAAAAACAAAGTCATTCGGGGCGGTTTAATGGGAAATGCTTTACTGTAGAAAAAAATACCAACTCTTTACCAATTTCTTTACAATGTTGGTGATAAATAGTAATAAATCTGAAAAAGGAAGGTTATTTTGGGGACTATTCTGTTACACCCTGCATGTTCCTTGCATACCTTTTAGGCCAAAATCTTATCTTAATATTTTCACAAAACAATGTCTCAGACATCAGGCAGCACATTTATGACCATTTCATGTGATAACTTTGTGTGAGCTAGTTTAGCACTAAACACTTCAGGTGTCCTATCACCACCACTAGTAAGTGTTGTTATAACGGTGCATATTTTATCAAACCACTCTGACTTCGTGTACGTCTTCACCATTTAATAATATAGAAGATTTGAAGAACTGACTTAAAACATTAAATTGGTGGAATTGTCCTTTAAGTGTCCTTTAGCCGTAACTAACTTAAGCTTCAGCCTTCAGCTTCCAAGAACAACATACATAAATGGCTGTGTCCTAAATGTCAAATTGAGTTAAGGTAGTTTCATAATCAATTAAAAAATGTAACTATATATATATATATGCAAATTCCTGCATGCACATACTTTCAGTCCACTTAGATCTTCCAGAGAGAAAGAGCTGGCTGTGGCCAGCCTAAGTGTGGCCATCTTCATGTTGCCCTGTAGCTCTGCAACTCTTTATCGCCCTTGATGGTGACGAGGAGAGGCAAGGATTGAAATTGCAAGGGCAAAATCACTTTCCCCTAGCCTTCGGCTCCTCAACAGAAAACTCCAGATCACTCCCCTCCTCTTCCTCCTCCTCTTCTCCCCTCCCTCCTCTCAGCCTCTCAACAGCTGCTCACGCTCTCTCTCTTTATTATCTGTCCCTCCTTCCCTTCGCCTGCCCTTTTCTTCTAATCCACCAATACACTCCCACACGCTAGCTGCTCCCCGCAGAGCCTGCGCCTGCTTTGGCCGCTTCTGGCTTCTACGCTCTACATTCTCTCTGGCATTTGCCCATTGTCTCTCCAAGTTTTCATCCCCCTTGGGATAATAAGTCGAATTAAGACTTGTTTTGACAGTTAGTTAGAGAGGGTAAAATGCTGGAGAGGTAATTGACTTGTCCTTTAGACAGCACCATTTTTAGGCTTCAATACCAAGAGACGTCGTGGACAGATCCTGTTTACAAGGTCTTAGGATTACTTACAGTATATTTGAGGTTTAACACAAATGTTTATGGTTTTTTTCACTATCATGATTCGAAAAAGCGGGGCAACAAACATCAACACATCTGCTAAAGTCCATTCTGCTCCTTCACAGACATTCACTTTTATTATTAGATTATAGTTCCTAGAAAATGATCCTTCATTTAGTATTTGAGATCATTTATGGAATGTCACATGGACGCTTCTTTCTTTTTGTTTTTATTTTGGGATACAGACTTTCAAATCAGTATCAGAATGAAACATTCGGTACATGAAATTTTAAAAAATGACTGCAAATTCAGGATTCCATATCCCAGGAAATTATCCCAAATAGTTTACAGTTACTCAGGTGTTTGCATAAAACATTCCAAAAAGACTATAGCTAATTCCAAGAAAATCACCCAAAATTGCAACACTACCCTGTATTCTAATTAGCAGTTGGGATCATCTTTACACAATCTAACATAGATGGGTCAGATATTTTCTCTTTTTTAGGATATAAACCTATAGTTTGGCACTTCAAAATAATCCCAAATTCCCAAAAATCACAAGTTATCCTTCTTTTAGCTGTTGAGATTGATTTGGATGGAAAAGACAGCACAGCAGCTAAGGCTTACACACAAATTATACTGCACTCTGTGCCCAGCACTTTAGCTACAATGGTCTAAAGCCAGAGTCCACTGTTACTGTGCTGGTATAAATCATCTTCTGCTCATTTCCTGTGGCAACTGTAAATCTTGCTAGTAAAAATGCATGTGGCCAGAGGTGGGATCAAAAGGTGCAGGGGTCAAAGGGAAAGTTAGCTGGCCTGAGCTGAACCATGTTCACCTGTACCTCTATCTCTCTCTCTCTCTCTCTCTCTCTCTCTCTCTCTCTCTCTCAACTTAATCAATAGTAATGTCAATGTCAGTGTAGTTCTGTCGGCAAGTACTTCGGCAGAAGCTCCATATCTCTATAACAATTCTTAGTCATTCAGAGGAAGATGCTAAGCTAATATCAGTCTAATTTGTGTGCTGTATTAACATTTTTATGATGGCTACAGTGCTTCACTTTGGATAGTGTAATGAAATGATGTAAGTGATCTGCTCTCGACTGCAATCTGATATTAATAAAGATGTCAAAAAAAGGACATATGCCATAAAAGAACCACTGAAGATCCTTGCAGTGGAGAATTCTTGAAAGCCAAGAACCTTTTTAAAGTTTAAAGAACCTCTGTATAATTTCATGGTTCTTGGACAATTAACCATTTGGGAACCATTATATATAAGAGTGTATGAAAAGAAGAGGCAGTCTCATTTAGTTCAGTCAAGCGCACTCACCCTCCAGGCTCTGTAAACTAAGGTAAACCGATAAGACAACTTCCCGCACAGATGTGTCTGATTAGGTATGTGATCTGAAGTAGATCAAACCCAGCGTGTGAGGCTTGTCCGATTCACTCACTCACCCAGGGTCAGTACAGCACAGGTGCTGGACAGGAACCATAAACCAACATGACAGCACTCATTTGACTTTGCCTTGGCCCAATAACCTTGATCAGGCTGGGTATCAGTCATGGCGGCCATTCAGGCATCTCCAGGGCTTTTCCCATCAGGAGTTCCACGTTTGGCTCGGCGTTCCTGAGCAGCCCATGCTTCTGCTGCTCCTTGTCTCTAATTTCTCTGATTAGCTAAACCAACTGTGCTCTTCTCCTCGGGCTCAGCTGCGGTCAATTCTCATGTCATTAACCTCACTGGAGGTTTCCATTTTTTATTGGAAGAGTGTGAAATTTTCCAATTTTCCAAAAATCAATGGAATTAACATATGCATACATTATCTCTTCAGATGTTGCAAACTGATGTGCATATTGGGTGCAAGATCCAGTATTTAAATTCCTAGGTAGTGCACTATGTAGGGAGTAGGGAGTCATTTGAGATTAAGCCCCAGTGTGAAAAGGGGGCACCGCTGGATTGGTGCTAAATAAGACTTGTGATGATAATTCAGTGACCAAAAAGTACTTATAAAGCAAAAGTGTTTGAATTAAACAGTGTTGTGTTATAATGTGTTCATGCTATACCACAAAAAGTTAAAAAATTCATAAAATGACCGCAATGTACAGCAATGGGCAACCGAACATTCTTCTCCTCATTCAGCAGTCCATGGCTGCTTGGCAATGATACCATAATGTAAAGAAACTACATTTCTTGATGGAATACTTGTTTATGTCAATCATCATTACTAATAACTTAAATCATTTTCCAAAAAATTGTGTATTGTATCATATTTTATGTTTGCAGCCCTTCCTGTACAGCCACCCATGGCTTATTGCTTTAATAACCAATACTAGTAGCTGTCATTTTATATTTATTTTTTTGGATCCTAATAGTTTTATTTAAAGAGTGTTCTACTGACAGATTGAATGTCAGTTATAGACATATAGTTGGCAACTGGGTATACAGTTAAATAGTCAACGCACAGTTGGTCAGGCTCTGATTTTTTAGAACGCAACACAATTTATCAGCATATAATGAAATATACATAGTGTACAGTGTGTGTGTGTGTGTGTGTGCATGTGTGTGTGTGTGAATTGATTTTACATACATGGAACAGCATTAGATCAAGAGTGTGCTAAACAAAGAAGGACTGTGTAGAGAAGAAAGACAGAGAGTCAGTAGAAAGTCATCACTCAGAAGGAAGAGGGAGTGTGTGGGATGCCCAGAGACAAATGTCCGTGACATCAGCCATTAAAGCTGCAGTCTTTAACCAGACACTATTACTCGGAGGGCATTCCTAAAATACATGCACAAGACAGCGTACTGCCTTCTGTATTGGAACATACCTGGCTACAGAAAATTTCATTATAAACTGTTTTGCAGTTTTTTAAGCCCCAGTGAAGAAACCTGAAGTGACTTTGACCTGAACTGGGAAACCCACAAACGACTGCAGCTCTCAGTCATATTCTACCAAAAAAGCCTGTAGCTTTCCAAATATCTCAGGAAGAGACAAGAGGCCATGCTGTCTCAGTTGCTGAGAGGATGAAAACTGTATAACTATAAATGCTAGCACACATTAAGCAAAAGCACAGCTATAACACACAACCTGACTTGGTTCTATTAAATATTAGACTGATTGCGCATGCCATCTACTATTGTTATGAGTTTAATGTAATGCAATAATAGGAAAATAATGATAGGCATGTAGTGGCACACAGAGACAATGAGCAGTGCTGGAAATCGACTGACAGCACCGAATGTCTGTGGCAGCAGATCATTAAAAATGTCTGATATATACAATATGACTCAAAGGTGGACAATATGACAAAAATGTAATAACATCAAGGTTGTGAACAACCAGTCAAAACAGCCCCCACCCCGCACACTCAAAAACAAGTACTGACCCATACAGGAACCAATGCGATGGATGGAACGGTCATAATAAGTGTGATAAACAACTTAAAGGTAATTTTGGTAATTTGATGCTGTTCAAATGCATCATGCACACAAACACACACACACTCAAAAACAAGTACTGACCCATACAGGAACCAATGGGATGGATGGAACGGTCATAATAAGTGTGATTAAAAACTTAAAGGTAATTTTGGTCATTTGATGCTGTTCAAATGCATCACGCAAACAAACACACACACACTCAAAAACAAGTACTGACCCATACAGGAACCAATGGGATGGATGGAACGGTCAAAATAAGTGTGATAAACAACTTAAAGGTAATTTTGGTCATTTGATGCTGTTCAAATGCATCACGCAAACACACACACACACACACACACACACACACACTCAAAAGTGACTACGTTGTAAAAGGTTTTCAATCATTATGTCAATTAACTCTTTAATAAAAAGTACTAAGTACTAAAAATAGCAATCGACAAATCAACATACCATTCTAGTTTACGTTATAGTACACTTATTGACCATGTAATTGTGATTAGTGACCTGGAAGAGTAAACAATATATTCCGTTTTGTTGATTTCAGCAAGAGTTACCAAAGATAGATGAGCATGTCTTTGAGTATTGTTAAGTGCTGCTGTAGCAATTGTATGCAGGTACCAAAAACTATAAAACTGGAACCTTCAGAACTAGACTGATGGCCAGGGGGAACAGTACAGTCTCAGTTTACAGGTGCCTAAGATTCTGTTCCTTTGGGCAGTGAGAAAAACACCTCAATTTTCTCTTTTATGATACATGCAGGTGCTCAGAGTTCTAGAAATGCAGACAAAACCCATGATATTGAAAGTGAAAAGTGTACTGTGCTGTAATTTATCACCACATATCTGATGGGACAAGGTAGTTCAACTTGTACACAACAGACACACTTCGCTACAGCCCTGCATCACCACACTCAACAGCTCCACTTGGACACTCTCAAACAAAGAGAGAGCAGATTCAAAACTTTGCTTGAGATACGGGAGCAATCTCACCAGTCACTGACAGCCTTTGTGTGGACGGCCTGTCTGTTTGGTGGGGCTGGTGGGGGCTGGAGGCGGTGGGCGGAGATGATCTACGTCAGCAGGCACGTGCAGCGCTCCGCTGCAGCAGCCACTGGTGGCTCTGAACTCAGCTTCAAAGCAGAGCTTTGGCAGATGCCTTCACTCCACTGCACACTGCCCCACTGCTGCACTCCCAAGGGATGGGGTGGGGTGGGGGGCTGAGACGCCTCATAAATGCACAAGTGTGCGTCATGAGTCAGCGACGGGAGCTCACGACTCTGCGTGGGAGTGAGTGAAGGCTTGAGGGCTTGAAAAAGTGTCAGGGTTGTTGGCTGTTGTATGCATCTTTAGACAAGAGACCACTTTCACTATTAAAATGGTATGAAATTTCATCAGATCCTTATCTGAACACAGATCAGTGGGTTTTAAGCCATGATTCATCTAAAAATATAAATCCCCTCTTACCAACTACAGTCGAACAGCCAGGAATTGTCTGGTGTCTGAAATGAGCTTCTTTAGCTATGCATGTGAATAACAAAGCAAATGTAGCTAAGAAATAAAGGAAGCTTATGTACAGCAGTTAGCATTATAGAATATGACTAAATTATCAAACACTTGCTTCAAACTGTATCAGACTCATTACATTGTTATTGAAAAGAAAAACAAATAGCAAAAACAGTAAGATTCGCCATCTGGAGGCCTGAATTATGTGTGTAATTTTGTCAATTTTCATAGATAACAGTGTCATACAGTGTCAGAACTAACATAAGCAAGTCTATTTGAGATTACATAACAACTCAAAACAGTTTGAGGATAAACATGTCCTGATTTGGACTTGCAGTTAGCACAGTGCTAATTAATGAGCTGTTGGCAATGTTGGCCTCACAGCTCATGTGCAAAACTGAAAAAGGTAACTTTGGACAACAAACATGTCTTGACTGATTGACTACCAGGGACATAGTGAGGCATTTTAAGCTGAAATTATATTAAACAGAATGAGTTGTAACATGTTATAAAGTAGCGAGTGATAACAACTGCTAATGCATACCCTGATTTCTCTGTTCTATCTCATTTTGGAGGAAGTTTATGCAAATTAGCTTAGAGAGGACCAATCAGATTGTTGATATGTGGAGTGGTGATTAAATATAGCCAAGCTACTGAAAATTCAATGCATGAATGAACATCCAGCAACAGATCATTACACTGAAAAACTGAACTAATTCTAAATGCTGGTATTAATTACTTTGACTTTTGTTTGAAAAACAATATGAGGCCACTTCAAGGCACAGAAAGAGCCAACAACTTTGCACTCACTTAGTTTGAAAGCCTAGTCTTACTTGTGTTTTGGCGATACAACCTTAAAGCAGCTATCAGTTGCTGAGAAAAGGGATTTGGCTTGCTTTAATAAATGTAGCATCAACATAAACAGTACAAAATGCTACAAAGTAAACACCTTATAACAAACACTCAAAGGTCTGCATAAGGTTAAAATTATTTATAAGTTCTGTTACATTATTATTGTCATTTTAATGTATTACAGCAGCTGCTTTCAAACAGCCCTGATGTGGGAGTGCTGCAACCCCTTCACTGAATTGTCTCTTTATGAATAAGCCAATTCGTTTGAGTTATAGCCAAAGTAAACACGTACGTGTCTTGAGGCTAAATATGTACACGAGTCTTGAGTTTATATATTCTAAATTATGTTTGCCAGCAAAGTCTCATCTTAATCAAATCTTAATCTCATCTCATCAAAGTGATCATGTCAATCTAACAGACTCTGAAACATTTTCAATGCCATGATGATGAACTGCTTAAGTACTGTACAGCAGGACTATAGATACAAGACAAAAACAATAGAACCACTTAATCCTCACCACTTAATCCTCACCACACTACTTCATCCTTTTTGTTTTAAGGCTCACAGTCAACACACACAAACACCAAGGCGCCAACATGCCCCCAAAAAAGGGTGAGCGGCCAGGTGGACGTTTAGCGGGTCATGTCGGAGTGATGGATTAAAATATCTGCAGCCCAGAGCCTTGTGTGGACACAGCTGCCACGAGCGGAATGAAAGTCATTGCTCAGAGGAGGCTATTGTCCAGCCTCAAATACTAACCTCGTCTCCCTCACTGACTGCTCTCCTTTTTTATTGCATTATAATCCAGGCCAAAGAGTGATAAAGACAAGGAAAAACACAAATGGGGTGGGCGATATGATGACATGATCTCATTGAAGTGAAGGTTTACAGCATAACATGCCCTTTCTGAATATAGTGTAGATATTGTTAGTATTTCAAGAACTCTGAACAACTGCACCCATCATAAAAATACAGATTAGGAGACCATCTGTATGGTACAATATGGTTATAAATCCAAGATCATGGATGGTCATAATTTCCACTGCCAAGTGCATCACAGCTTACTTGAGAACCCAAGCTGAACTTGTTTACACTTCTTACACTGAGTTGAAGCTTTTCCACTGTGGCTCCTGTAGTTTCAAAAGTCATTTGGGAAATCATGTGACCACACAACCTCCAGAGATCCCTGCTCACTTTCACAGCTTTGTTGTGTAAATGGGAATCAACCATTGTACATATTGTGTCGTGGAAAACGCCTTGGAAAATGGAAAACTGGAATTCTAGATTTTGAGGGCACTACAATTTCCTACAATGCAGCTGTAATTTCCAGTGAACACTATGGATTATTATGTCAGTTTAAAATACATTGCAAGTCTATTGTCTCTCAGCAATGGCCAGCAGAACATTAGCTAGCATTAAACGTGGCTCATTTAGGAACAAAACTCTGGCTAAACACAGTTATAAAAGCGGGCTCTGTACAGTTAAAACCAAAGATCTATCACATTTGCTTTCTGCTCATCATGTAGCAAAAACACTGAATGCCAACTGTAAATTACTGCAATTGTGGACCAAGAAAAACGGAGCCTAGTCAAGTTTTCTGCTTTTTTCTGGTCCTGGTCCCACACACTACTCAAATGCTAAGTCCATGTCAATAATTACAAATAAGAAGCCAACAAAGGCAAGTTTGTTGTTTGTTTGTTATAAATGAATGAGTTATCAGAGCAGGAAATCAGACTGCATTCTGTCCTTCATTGCCACATGGTGAGCAGTTAGATCTCATTATTTTGAAGTATTTTAAGTCCCATATTCTGTAAATCTGTGTGTAACATTAAAAACTGTCAATGTCGAAATGTGTATTTTCTGCAATTAAGTAAAATTCTTTGGCTTTCAATGTAAAAACTAATATATTTTTATGTGTGTAAACTGTTTGCTGTGTGTAGCTCTGTTTGCTAGTCATGTACTGTATGGCGTTTTTGATTTACACTCAAAATTAGCTAAAAGTTTTAGTACCAAAAGTTTTGTGTTATGTTTTTGTAGTGAAATTTGTTATTTGTTTTATAAAATAAAATAAACATAAGGAATAGGTTCACTCAAAGCAAAAGGATTTAGTCTCAAGCTGAACTCTGATTCTGAACCAATTTGGTACAGTGATTCATATAGCAACTGGGTGAACTGCATAGTAAATAGTAGCTGATTGAATACTCTTCCCTTATTTTATTAGTACAACTTTATACAGTGGTAGTTTATTTTTTCAGACAAAAACACGGCATGCATAGTTCTCCATAGCTCTTGTGGCGCTACTGTACATTTTATACATTTTGTTTAAATATCATGATATTGCATATTCTGAGAACATCTCCTTCATGTTATCTTGATCTAAAATTGTAGCCCCATTGCCCACCCTTACTGAATATGGATGGATTTCAACACAAAAAAAATGAAACAGAAAATCTTCATAAGCTCAATATAGAGGCTATAGCCTCGGGGGTGTACTTCTAGAATGTCTATATAGCAAATCAATTCTGAATTCCAGTTGTACATTGGAAGGCCCTCCCATACAGTGCAAACAGGACACCGGCGTGAACCCCCCAATAAAAACCAGTTACACCCAGCTGAGCTCCATCTCTTATTTCTTCCATCTCACACATTTCATTTTCGCTCCTCGTTCCTTTTCCGAGACGCGGGGTGCCTTCCTCCCCCTCCTCATTTGTTCCAGCATCTTCTTCTCCCACATTTTTTTCTCTTTCAAGCCTCTTTTTTCCATTTCTCCTTGCTCTCAGCTTTTTCTCTTTCCCTTTATCTTCACTTCATACAGAATAACTGTGCGCTGGGGTGAGGATAATGAGGTTGTTCATCCATAACTTCAAACCCTGCACTCGAATCCGCCCCATCCTAAAACAAATCTAAATCCCAGAACAAATATTTTGACATTCAGGCACACATGGCATGACATCCACACACCTCATGCTTTTGATTCATCTTTGGATTTAAGAAGAAAAAAGATAGAAAGAAAGAGAAGAGAAAATAAAACGTGTTGGCTGCATTAGGTGACACAAACGTGCAGCATTAAAGATCTAGCTGTCTGTATATAGTATGCCATCCATAGCACGAACTGCTCTCCTTTGATTCTAATATTAATGTTCAACTGAGACAAGCAGATGTGATATCTCTGTATGATGAAAAGCGAGTGGTAATTAAAACTGAGGGAGAGAGAGAGGGAGCGCATGCAGAGCAATGATGGAGCGAACACGACTATAGCTGCAAAAGCACTGTCGTGGATCATGCTAAATTGGCGGCCCGGCATATTGTGCGCGCACACCTGCTAATAGCTGCAGGTTTGTAACTGTAATTGCAGTCAGTGGAAAAGCCCATGACACCATGTTGCCACGCCATTTTTACCATAAAGCAGATTAATACAGGGCAATTACTGTAGCGTAATGCTTAAATGCTGCGCCACAAATCCATCACCACAATTTCTGCCTCCTTTTTTTCAAAAGAGTTAGCCATGGGGAACGAACTCTTTCCATTTCAGCAAGATGCCTTCTTTGAACAGTGGGTAAACATGAAAAGTGAAAAAACTACATTGAAATTTTTCCCTTTACCCCAAATATAGCTCATTTTAGAGTCACTTCTTCAGTTGTGGAGTTACGAGTAAGCCTATCGCAATCACAAAATCAAAGCTAACTATTATTTGTGTTCATTTTTTAATATGAAACATTTATTACATAAACTTACATTTATTTAATTGTATGTGAGTATTAATTTAGAAGCCCAGAGTGATTTATAGGAGCCAAATTGCTTGACTAGCTATCTTACTTCCACGATATTCATAATCAGTAGCTGCTAACTAGCTTAAACACAGCTTAAGCTCAAGTAAACAAACAATACTTACAGCTCTGCTCAAGTTAGAACATTTGCTGTTAGATAGACTGGGATAGACTCCAGCACCCCCCCGTTACCCTGAGGGAAAAGTGGCTTGGAAAATGGATGGATGGATGGATGGATGGATGGTAAATCCCATAACATCTCTAACTAAATATTGACATGAATATAAGTTAAAAATAATTCTGCTTTGTTTTATTTCCATGTATTTGTTAGAATTCACACTGGTTGCTGTAATATAAACATATAGCTGTTGCCATGTTGCCAACCTTGCATCTCCAAAATGGTAACTTTACAGGAGGAGGAAAAAACTTACTTCACTTTTAATGTAAGTAATTGGAACCAGACATTTTCCCAAGTCATTTGTTGGTTGTTTATGTTGGTACTTTCATCATGACATTTATAGATAATGTAAAGGGTAACTGGTATTTTCAAACTGTCAAAAAGTGAAAAACATCAAAAATAGATAAGGGAGGGTGTAGGCTAACATGAGACACGTAAAGACACTTCTTTTTAAACCACCACCTACACAACACCTCCTCACCACACTTGGAGGAGAATGCTGATGTACAATTCTAAGATAAGATAAGATAGACTATTATTATCCCACTGGGTAAATTTGCATTGTTACAGCAGAGTACACAGTAAGCAGATAAAGAGCAGTAAGTAGACAAAGATGTGCATCATACAAAATACAAAATATAAGATATACTATAGAAATAAATAAATAAACAAGGCACCTGTTAGCTGATATAATACATATAAAAAATAAAAATAGAATTAAGATACTATACAAATTTAAAGTTTACACATGCAGTTGTATGGATATTGCACATTTCTGAGCAGGTAATGACAAGATATTGCACAGAAATTGTAGATATTGCACAGTAATAATTTTAGATATTGCACAGAATTAGTGTATATATTGCACTTGTACCATTCTGTCAGCAGCAGATATTGCACATTAATTAGAGGTAGGATAAGATATAGGTCTATGTGGTGTGTCCGTGACAGAGTGCACTATGACAGAGTGACGTGTGAATCCATAGTGTGCTTTGTGGCAGAGAGTGTCTGAGTCTCTGCTTGGGGAGGTTTTGACTGTAGAGCCGAACAACAGTGGGGAGAAAGGAGCTGCAGTATCTCCTCTGTTATCTATTCTGGTATGTTAGCTAACAGACACCCAGGGGTGCATTTCCTTAAAGAGTTGCTGAACAACTACTAAGTTGAGCTTTTTTTTAAGTAATAGAAGTGTGTAATAAAACTTTGGGCCTGCCGGTGGGCCCTGGCCTTTTTAAGGGTTAAATGTTAGAAAGACTATCACTCTGAACACTCTCTGTCCATGGTTACCATGGTGATTGCTCAATGACGCTTTCTGGAACACTCAGATTTGCTACCCACCTTTGGCTACAACACTGAATGGAAGCACATTTACAGCATTTAGCAAAGCGCTAACTGCATGCCAATACCTTCACCCACTTGCCTTAAGTTGTGAAGTTATCTTGACTTTTGGTGAAGCTAAACCCATCTGTGTGCATGTTAAATGCACTTCCATTCAGTGTTGTCATTAAAAAAAAGTTTTTACAAATAATTAATTACAATGTGGTACTTTCTGGAAATGGTATCTCATTATTCATTTACTTTACCTTGTGTTACTCTCTAAAATCCATAAACATCTGTATGAACTGTAACGTACGATGGAAAGGAAGAGCCCATCACAGTAAGCATGATTTAAAAGGTTTGTCACCTCCCTGCCTTCACTCAAAACACAGCTGAACTGGGCCTGATCCTCTCTAGGCTTTGTTACAATGGCTAATGCTGTTTGCAAACTAGTAGAAACAAAACAGTTACATTACCTTGTTACAGGGAAAAGTAATCACATTACTGTGCCATGTTACTTTGTACCACATTACCCCAACATTGCCTCCGCCGATTACTTGTTAGCTACATTAATCTAGCAGCTGAGGTACAAAACCAAAGCAGCACATTTCAGGTGCCTGGTCTAAATGACTACATTCAGGTTAAGGGAAAAATGGTGTAAATTAGATTTTTGCCCTAGCCAATCCCTTTAAGAAATATAGAAATCCATCTAAAAAGTTACAAAGGGGAAAATAAAAGAAAGCAACTCATCATGGGGGCTGTAATCATTTCTCTTGTTTGGCTATCGATCGTGTGGGTGGCTGTAATTTTGTGGTGTGTTCAGTCTATGAGGCCTGGGCAGGTATATGCTGTGGGAAGGCCACTCTGAGAATACTGTAGACAGTGTCGTCGATGTAATGAGCAGCCTGTAAAAATGAGCCTGCGTTGTGTTGGACTTTAGAGCAGTTCATCTCTGCAATGAATAGTTCCCAATGGGCCAGGTGGTTAATGCCGTTTATTAATAGAAGCACGTAGGCAGTACATTGGGCCTGAGCCCTCCGAGAACCCTTTATTAAGGCATCTGGATGGAGAGAGAGAGAGAGAGAGACCCGCACTATTGATTGTTCAGCAGATTGTGTGTGCATGTGTGTGTGTTAGGAGAGTGTGCATAAGGAAGGACGTCCCAGAGCATCGATAAAACTCATTTGATTGGGTAGTGACAGTGATTAAGGAAGAATAAAGCTTGGCTCCTTGCCAATAGTAATTATCACAAGCTCTACTCTTCGCCTTCGAGCCATGGGAACACAGTTCAAAGGCCAAAGGTGGACACAGACCAAACTCTGAACAGAGCCATTGTGAGGCAGGATCAAATAGTAATTAAAGCACCATTAGAGCTGACATTACGAAGCATGACTGAGCAAACAGCACCAGCTGTACACTTGTACAGCCCAGCGTTTCATAAACAAGAGGAAACCAGCATCTTTTCAACTTTACATAAGAAACAGGGTTTAACCTCTTTCTGTAGGACCCCTAGTGGCCATTCCACTCACAGAATAGAAATCCAACTATTTTAACTAAATATATTAAATATATATAATATATTAAAATGTTTTTCTTTGTAATTCTGTTATCAGAGTAACTATAGCACTGTTGTTCATGGTGAGCTGCTAGTGAGCAATGAGGAGGGAAAAGGGAGGGCTGAGAACCCCCCTGCCACAAAAACACCTCACACTTCTACACAAAGACCGCCGTGCACTGAGAAAACAGTGTGTTTACTTACAGCAATATCAAAAAACTATAAAAATATATATAAAACATTAAACACAACAAAAGTTTTATAAATGTAGATTTGCTTGATGAACATCCAGCTCGTTTCTGGCTTTGTAAATCATACACAGTTCCATCTACATATATACCATCAACATTATTAAAGAAAAAAAACATAGTCATAAGTCCTCCAAAATAGGCATAAATGGCATTTTATAGATACTGTCAAAAAGGTTAACCTTTAGAAGTTGCAGCTATGTTTGTGTATGTCTTGTTTTGTAAAAATGTACAATTTTTGCATAAAAAATGAAAACAAATAGAAAAAAAGCATGTAAAATTTCTCAATATAGAATCTAGCTTTAATTGATATAATGTAAAATTAAGTATGTAACTATGTAATCATGTAGTTGCGTTGGTATAGCAACATAACACTTCTTAGGGTTAATCATCAGCTTTGTGATTTCTTTTAGACTTGATTTCTTCTAGATCACCCAAGTTTCCTCTAGAAGAAGAACCATTAGTGCTCAGTGAAAATGAGAGGTGTCAACACTGTAGGTATTTTCCTCTCAGCAGAAGATGTGGAGGAAATTGCACTGAGGCCTCTAAACAGTTCAATCCAGTTTCCGGTCCTGGGCTTCATAATCACTGGTAGTTAATTGCACTGTTAATGTAACTAATGTCATATCTACCAGTGACTACAAAATCCAGAACCAGAACCAGGATTCAGGGTGTGAATTTGAAGATCTCTACTGTAGATGATGGATCTCCACTAATACCTAAATCCAGTAATAAAAATGTTTCTTACCTGCAAGAAGCCACAACCAGAGATTTCAGACAACACAGCAGCCAGAGCGAACATGGAAAAGAAAGAGAGACAAGAAACTGATTAGTTTCTAATAATACCTTGTAGCAGTGGTGGATTATTTTTTTACCTTTGGAATGAGATCAGAGAGTAAACGTTGGCGTTTAGAGACTGTCTGAATTCTCGCAGCCAGCGCTGGCAGTATCAGTGCTTCTATACTTCTGTTCTGCATGCCGCAGTTGGTGCCGCCACAGGTGGCAGAGTTTCAGGAATAACACTACAGATAAAGTCTTTGATGTGGAGGCTCTCAAATGAGGCTTGGAAAAAAGAACAAAACACAATAAGTTTAAAAAAAAAAACAACAACAGACTTTGCTAATGTGTTTTTGCACAGTCCGACAGAGCCTCCTGACTCCGCAGCCTCCTGCCCATTCTCAGACCACAAAAAAACACACTCTACATGGATAAATATGCATTGGCACTTTGCAAGCACAGACCCCCCGATCCATACTCTGCCACGGCCATCTGCATTCAGCGGAGTCAAGCTGCGCTCGCCGCTTTCACCCTCCTCCAGTCCTCCATACATCCTAACAGAGCCAGATCCCCGCACCCGCATCCAAGGCAACCTACACTTGGCAAACGAGATGGAGAAAAAAAAAAAAAAAAAAGAAATGCAGCTTGCTTCTTCTCAGCACTGGCTCTTCCCCACCACCAGTGCAGAAAATAGCAGGCGAGAGAGATTACTTTCATACCCCGCATTCCTGCTTAATGTTATGGAAACAAAAAAAAGGGAGATTGTGGAAAGGCTTGGGTAATATAGTGGGACATTTCAGCGAAATACAGGCAGAAAAGTGTAGGAGTACGGCTGTTTCTTACCGCTTTCTGAGCACATATGACCATTAAAACACTTCTACTCTTTGATGGTACCTTCTTAAAAAATAAACGCTCCTTGGACACATGGTTGTTGGAAAAAGCACTACATGGTATAGAATCTTCACGGTATGTGAAGGCATTTTAAATTTTAGAACGTTCTCTGTATTTTCAACCTTAAAGAACCACACATAAAAGATTAATTAGGGAACCTAATTCATTAGTGGTTCTAAAGAAGCCTTTTGTCACCTATATTTTTAAACACATGGTTCAGCCAAAACCTATTTCAGATGTAGCTAATGCAAGTTTGGTGTCCAAATTTTGCTTCTTTATTTTGGTCCTGGATCTACAAGGCTAATCAAGGCTATCTCACAAACACTTGAAGTCAGTAGTCACCCAAATTGTTTTCTGTAAATACATCCCCAAAGCTTCTCTCAAACCACATCCAGATCTTCAACAATGAATTCTTGAACCTTTACTTTTAAGTGTAAGGTATGCACAAAGCGTTAATTTGTTCATTGCTTTTCCTCAGTGAGACCATCGACGGCTTAAACTCTTTGTTCTTGACAGAGGCACAGTGTGTATTTCAGCACTGCGTTCGTGTGGACAGTTACTGGTCTCTCGCTGTGCTCCTTCAGCTGGGGTGTTGTTGGATCTAAAGTCACTTTTGAACATTTCTTTACACTTCTACATGCTGCATTTCCTCCAGCTCCATGTAGACCGACGAAAGCCTGCTTTTGTTTTGTCTCCACTACTTTTCTTAATGTCCCCTTTAATACAGAGGTGTAGAGCTGAATCAATGTCACGGACAAAGTGTGCTGTAACCCAGAGCCCTAAATCCAAAGCATTTTTCATAGGACGTTTCCTTGCTATGCATTTTAAATATGAGTTGTGCTCATCTACTATTCTGCTACCACTGGCACAAAACATTTTTAAAGGTGACTTTCCCATAAAACCTCCCACACCAGTGATATCACACTGTTATTGCTAACAGCTAACTACCTTTTAACTCTATCCACTATACCTGATTATTGTCAGTTACGACTCTCCTAAGCAAACAATACCACCAGTGCTCGGAGGGCAATGGCAAACACAGCTTCCTCCTAGTCATGTGAAGCCAGCCATGGCATCTTTTCATTTAGCCGCTAACACAATGTTATCGGACAGGTGAACATGCTTGAAGGAGAATGCTAACTGCAAGTTCTGTTACATCAGCTAACACATGCCTGCACTGACTGATAGGGGAACAGAAGAGCCTACCTACCAACCCTGAGAGAGTAAGACCAATTGATCTCTCTTGGACTCCTGGCCACAGACAGCTGTAGCATCTCTGGGGTTCGAACTCATGCTCTCCTGATAATTGGGTACTACTTTACTCAGTGTTGGCTATTGCCTCCTCACCCACTTGGCAGACCAAACAGTCCTCTGTGCTACAGTCACAAATCCACAAACATTCGACACATTTCCATAGCTGAAGTATCCAATAACACTGATCTGTGCTGCATTTATTCTAGATTGCACTTTTGATTATAGTATTACAAAACCATAATCAGAAAGTTTCAAACACAAGCCACAATCAGGCATGTCAGACCTTTCTTAAACTCTAAATGAAGTGGTTCACCATTATAAAGTTCATAGGCAGTGGCACCATTTGGTGATTTAAAGTACATTTCACAGCTTGTATTAAATGTGCATGGTTTGTTCAAGTTTGAATTGCATGCAGGGCAACAAAACCCTCAACTATTCTACCTCAAAAGCAGCACAGTTGAAATCATGAAAATGAGGCATCAAAATAAAAAGGGCTTTACAGCCCCCTGACTTGATTACAGTGATTTTTTCCACTTATGGTGGCAATTGCTTCCGAGGCCTATGATGAATTTATAAAAGTGTGTTTCATTTATTTCGGCTATTAGGCTTCTGTGTTGCAGGCTTTAATGATTCTAGTTCTGCAAACGGAAAAAAAACATCATCCATAGCTAAAACATAGAAAGTTTACATAAACAACATTGATTAACATATGTCCATATAAAGGAATGAAAAAGATTAGCCTTGATTAACCATGTTCCCATTTGATGAATGTTGTCATTGCCTATGTAGCAATAGTTTATTAATGCCTACAGAGTCAAACGTCTCTAACGTGCACCATGTAATTCGACCTGTCTCCGGTGAGCGCTGTAGGCGTTCATTTAACACTAGTGGTTTTGCTGTGTGTGTAGTGTGTTTAATATGATTGTTGACAGCCTGAGTAATAAATGACTGGTCTCACACATTTGCACTACCTGCCAAACGGCCACAGCACTGCCTCCAACTGCGGTACTGGGCAATGTTTATATTGCTGTGTACCTATTATTTTAGAATTACTTCTATTTATTTCTATGCACTGTACATATATTACAGAAGTTATGTTCAGTACTGTGCAGAGATCAGAGACCACCCTTCATTCATTTAATATCTAGTCAAAATAGTAACTAAATACAAGTTATTCATTTTTCAGCATGAGGAAAAAAGCAGAAGATTTATATTTAACAGAAAGTTACACAAAGGTCTCAATAACTAAGTACTTTATCACCATTTTCAGTATTTATCCCTTTTCTTTCACTCTTTTCAGGAGACTTGCTTTCAGTTTTAAAAGTTCAGTCTTAAAAGTTGTTGAGGCCTGGGCATTGGGGTGGTCAGTCCATTGTTCTGAGAACATTAGAAGCTTTTTTGATTGGGTGGTTCTATAATAAGGTTTCTTACTTTTGCACAGAACTGTTTAATGATGTATAAAAATGTTATATACAGTTACATTACTCATATTATACATGTATTTTTTGTGCATGTATGAGTCACCTATTTTACTTATATTCACCGATTTTACTTATTTTTCTAGACCGAGACTATGGATCTGCTCATGCCATATCTGACTGCCAGTGTTTGGACCCCTGCTATGTGTCCTGATTCTTGGATTAGCCCAAATGAACTCACTCAGCATGTACTCACTCCGGCTGCTCGTGCCTCCAGTATATTACAAATACCACCAAACACTTCATGCTTAAAAGAGATTAACATTGTTTTTCTATAAGCAGTGATACACTGCTTATATCTACTTCACCAGTTCACAAGGTTCACATTCTTAAAAATGCCTGTCAGTTTTAAATGCATTTTTTTCTTGTGTTTGATTGAAAGAAGATCAGATCACAACACTGGTTGCAACTACACTCTAAACAAAGACCGTTTTTCGAGGCTTCTTTGATAAACGATTCTATATTGAACCATGATCACTCCAAGAACCATTTACTAGCTTAAATGGCAGTTTGCAGAGAAATAGTTTTTCAGATTAATGTGTGGTATATGGTTGTATATAAAACGTTTTTGAAAAGCATTCTGTATAGCACCAAAAAGGGTTCTGCTTTTCTTACACTGTCAGGACTTTAACAACAGAAGAACCCTTTTTGGTGCTAAAGCCATATACAACAGTTTTTTCATTAATCTGAAGAACCATTTCACTATGTGAAGAACCAAACACACTATTGTAATGAGTCAAAGAACTAAAGTTGGCACTACATAGAACCCTTTTTGTTAAGAGTGTAGAAACATTTGTTTGATCTAGGTTGCTTGGCATTCTTAAAAAGGTTAATTCACCAACCGTGCTTAAGAATTTTTTTCTGAAAATTGTTTTTGTTTTTTGGAATATATTGGTGAATGAGCCCCAAAGTTCCTAAATGGTTCTTACCTTGCATGTACAGCTCTAGGAATAACCTTTGGAAAAGAACCTCTATATTATGTGGAGGTTTGTTAAACTTTAAAAATATTCTTCCAATTGTGACCCATCATATTAATTGTCTTGAATTATATGGAGGGATAGGTGCATCTCTCATCATTTCATTTGAACAGCTTAGTTGTAACATAGTGTTAAAACTACCTCAGCCACGTGGACGCTGTGCTTAAGCCTGGGTATCTCTTGCTGTGATTTGCTTCTACGCTTCTAAAGCTGCTATACAGCCATCAGTAAAGCGATTAAAGTAGGTTCTTGAAGTAACAAAAAAAAGATTTTTCTACAGCACCAAAAACACTTTTTTGACATTTTTTAAGGGTGTGACATCACTGTTTTTTGCAGAGAATGAACCCCAGTTCTTTTGCCAACAACAGAAAATTACTTATTACTTCTTTCAATTACTTATAGACTCTATCCTCACCAGTTGCGTTACTTCCAACTATAACCCCTCTCGGATTAACAAATTGTTAAACCCAAGCATTTGTCCCAGTTATTCAGCCTTCAGCTCAACCTAAATCTTCTCTGCAGATCATGGACACGTGCTCTCAGCCTGTGTCCATGCATTGAGGCCACTTGCTGGGTTACTTAATAAGAAGCTTTCCCTCTCCCAATACACAAAGGCAAAGGGTTAACATGAGCTATACACTTCACAGGCTCATGAGCCATGCATTAAGTTCCATGGGATCATATATAGGAAGTTATATTACAGGCCAAAGAGGCTTCTAGACTGAGGGATGAATCTTTTCCTCTCCTGCTGGGAAAGAGAAGTGCTTCCATGCTAGCCCACTTCAGAGTGGAATGAGGTATTTTACATAATGCGTGATGTATCTGCATAGCGTAGCTACTTTGTTCAGCAGCTGACAATGTTTGTAAACTCCAGGGAGCAGACATGGGGATAGAGTTTAACTGACGAAATTCAAGAGCTTATAGCTAACTCTGTTTCTCCAGCATCTCAGGCCTGGGCTCCACCAAGCTCTGATGCAAGAGGCCCGAAGCGAGAGTGCGCCGATGATGATAAACAAACAAGCGTTTTCTTCTTTTTTAGGCATGGTCGGGGTGGGGGGTGGGGGGGGGGGGGGTTAGAGGGGGAGGAAGGAAGTGGAGGGGAGGACTGTGAGCTGTGAAAATAAGTCTCAGGGGCGCTGGAAGACGAGCTGATTTCAGCTGTGCTCAGATGGGCGTCTGAAGTTGCACGCAGAGCGTTAGATGTTTGAAAAGGGCTGACGCAAGAGCGAGTGAAGCGCAGAGTGAAGGAGGATGGGGCACACGGAAAGTTCCATCTGACAATGCGGGGGAGGGCGTTTGGGTTGAGATGGGTTGGAAATGGAGATTGAAAGTTGTGCGCCATCATCACTGTGCCACTGAAGCTCTCGACGTGAATTCAAATGGGATAACATTGAATAAAAGTCTACTTTCAAAATAATGATTCTTAGATTGCATTTAAGGTTCTAGAAAAAAAAAAACTTAAGCATAAAATTGTTAATGTAAAAAAAATCCATGGATCCAAAAGTGGTTCCTCATTTTCTGTCTTAGATTTTGTAATCATTTAACTGTTGAGACAAATCAAGAACCACCTATTGTTACGACCTACTAGTCATATGGAAGTGATTTAATATCCAGGACCAGAAATTGGTTTCAAGTTCCAACTCTTAAGACCTCCGTTCAGTGGCATTGCCTGAAACTATGCTTCCTTCATTTTTACAAGGAAATCTGAAATTGAATAATTGAAGAAAAACTGAATGTGTCAATCTTACAAGTGTAAACAAAGTCATTTAGAGTGGGTTGATGTAAAAATGGTTCTATACAGCACCAAAAGGGTTCTGCTATTGTTATGATGGTTCTTTAAGAGTTCTTTAGTACAGAAGATGGTTTTATATAGAACCATAAATGCTCAAATAAACCCTTTGCCTGTTAAATGGCTCAGACTGATGGAGAATGTGGTATAGATTGTTATATATAAACTTTTTTTGAAAAGGTTTCTTCTACTGTTATGATGTCAAGCCTGTAACAATAGAAGCACCCCTTTTCAAAAATGTGATTATTGATTAGATGAACCCTTTCATGATGCAGAGGACCAATTAATCATGCAAAGGACTCTTTGAGTGTTCATGCTTCCATAAAGAGCCATTTTCTTTAAAGAACCTTTGAAGAAATATCTTTTTAAGTGTGTCCACAGAAGCATTTTCCAAAAATGTTCTACATAGAACCATATAAAACAAAGTCTACGTCAATATGAAGAACAGTTTAAGCATGTAAATAGTTCTTTGAGTGTCCATGGATCTATATAGAACCAGTGCTTTTACTAAAAAAAACCCTTGACCCTTATAGGAGCTGATAGAGCTGATTGTGAGAATTGACATATATATCCGCTTACAAATGATGGTCGCTCAAAGGTTCTTTAGTAAAGATAATGGTTCTGTATAGCACCATGAACACTCAAAGAACCCTTTGCTTGATTAAAGCGTGAGTTGCACCATGAAAGCGTTCTTCTGATTGATTGAAAATGTGCTGTAGGTTATTCTATATAGACCCTTTTTGAAAATGGTTCTTTATAGCATCACCATCGGCTCTTCTATAATTACAAGCTTGAAATTTTAATAATAGAAGAATGTTTTTTGATGCTGTATAGAACCCTTTTCAAAACGGTTCTGTACAGAAGCATCTGCACCCTTTAATCACACAAGTGGTTCTTCGAGTTGTCAAATGTCAAACATTTTTATAGATAACAGTGGATTTTTACAGATACAGCATCAGAAACCACAAACAAATCTATTTAAGATTACTTAACATCTCAGCAGAGTTTAAAACATATGGTGGATGATTTATGCATGCTAACTCTGCTAGAAGCCTCCATTACTTCTCAGCAACATTAGCTTCACACAAAACTAAAGAAGCAAACTTTGCACACCAACTCCAGGCTGGTTGACTCCATTTGGAATGATGTGATAATTCTACAAATATGATATTTCACCAAACTATCATTTGAAAGAACAGCCCAGACTGCAGTCTGTCCTTTGTCTTTCACACGTTTCTGACACCTTAATCTTAAAAGAGAACGCTCAGTGTTGAAGACAAAGCCGGAGCACTCCTGTGATAATTTGGGTCTCCACTTCAATCAGACTCCTCAGTAATCACATCAGAGTCTATCTCCATCTCGAGCCCTTGCTTTTTTCTCACCCTCCCACAAAAGGGGTCTTTTGTCAACCAAGAGACTGAAAATTTTCTATTGCTCAGAAGTAAAAAAATAAAAAAATAAAGCCTGGGGGAATCGAGATCAAATAATTACTGTCAGTTTAATCAGGCTTATTCAGGCCTATGACTTATTAAACTTCGATCATAAAACTTCATACTCTCTTATATGCGTCAGGGTAATTGTATCAGGTTGTGGAATTGCATTCAATAAAAAAAAAGATATCATCTAATCCCTCAACAGTAGTGAGATACTTAGAGGACAGGGATGGACTAAATAGTCTGATCTGACAGAAGTGAAGCTGTAAAATTCTCTTTTAACGCTATTAACGTGTCTTGTACAAGAGCGAGTTGCCGGCATAATTTACGACAATTCCACCCTGATTCTTACTTTTATGTGGGGTAATAATTGGACATATAGATATTTAGCATGTTCCATACTGTGTGAGTCAAGTAAGTAAAATTAGGGCTTGAATGATTCATAAACGCGGTTGAATTTTAATGGGGAACACAGGCAGAGCGAGAAAGCATTTATTATATACTAAAGATCAGGGCAGGGCAGGGGCCTAGGAGAAGAAAGGAAGCCATGCTGGAGAGAGAAAGTGAGAGTGAAGACAAGGATGAGATGGAGTGATAAGTAGCGGGTGTGACAAAGGGGGGGAATGGGGATAGGATCCCTTCCTGACGCGCGGTGATGTGACACTTTGCTGACACGTGGGCGGCGGATCCCCTGCAGTTTGTCTGCACACAAACTCCGCACACAGACACATGTATTCACACATCGGAACGTGTTACATCTGCACGCTGCTCACACAAGCAAAAAAAAGGAAGAACATACATATTCACCTAGACTAATGCTAAATGTTTCAACAGGTTCAGCTTTAGCGCTTCAAGGAGTTCTTTCCAATGTGGTTTATGAATGCAATTACATTATTTGTTTCAGTTTTATACACACCAAAGCATTAATAGTGATTAAGAAATATACTATCATGCACCTTCCTGAAGTTATGGCTGACTCTACAAGCAGATAAACAGCTCTAGATGGCTCTCAATCATCAAATATAAGCCATATTTTTAAATGACTATATTGAACATAAACTGTAGAAGAAAGTGGTGCACAACCCAAGAAATTTAAGAAGTCACAGAACTCACATCTATATTATTACCCTGTTGGTGGCTGTTATACAGCACCATTTTAAAGAGCTAGGCAGGCTTCTGTATAGCCTCCGCATGGCTGTGGTAGTTTTACTATGTTGTTTCAACTAAGCTGTCCACAGTAGGCAATGTGAGAAGTCCATATCTCTCCATATAAATTCAAAAGAGTTAATATGAGATGTGTGAGTACACAGTCTAGAGCTAAGAACCATTTAGGAACTTTATTTTCAAGAGTATTGCGCATTCTAAATTAACCAACTCATTCTACACTCTCAGTAAAAAAGGTTCTGTCTAGAGGACCCTTAATAAGATGGTTCTTTAAGAGTTCATTGGTAGAGATAAAGGTCCTATATAGAACCATGAACATTGAACATAACCATTAAATAGTTCTTTGAATGGTGAAATGGTTCTTCAGACTGATGGACAATGTGTTGTGTATGGATGTAGACTTGCAAGCAATGTGCAGGCATCTTTTACGCAGAACTTGTGATCTGACCTTCAACCAGCCAAAGACAGGGAAAAAAGTCCATATACCCTTAAATTAAAAGAAAAAATGTTTTTAAAACTTCTACTGAGGCTGAAGTACTTTTAAAGTTGTTAAGAAAATAATGAAATGTCTCTGTTGTGCCATGCTCTGATCTATGTTAGCACATTAAACCACTGGACTGAATTCTTTTTTGACTATGAAATATATGATTTATGTAATGTTCAAGCAAACTCAGTTTCTCCCAACTGGTATTTGAAGCTATAACCCAAATATTTCTTAATTACCAGCTCAGTTGGGAACCTTCAGGGTCTTCTAGGCCTTCAGAGAAGGTCTAATGATTTCTGTGAATTGCATTTTTAGTTCATTTTTATTTAATAGGATCATCATGTATACAATTATAGTTGATACAGCCAAGCAAGCTCTCCCATTGATTAGGACTTCAGGAGCTGAAAGGCTGAACGTCTTACACATTAGATTAACTACTAACATAACTAGGACGACACAGTGAAATCAACAAATTATGTTTTGATTTACGGTGTGTGGAACCAATTTAGTGGGAAAAATCACTCTAAGCCTTCTGGAAGTTTGAGACACGTCACTGACCGTGAATGCGAGTGAGTCAGTTGTTAGAAATGTAGAAGAGTGGCAGCTCTATGTTAGGTCTCATTACTGAAAGGTTTACTGCTACATGGTACGGTATATGTTAATGTCTGTTGCCAGCTTCATAAAGCACATATGGAAGCTTTTACAAGTTATTATTTTATTTAGAACAGCCGAAAACACTCTATTAGTCAAGGTTTGCCACTGTGTGGTACAGCACTTTATTACGTGCTATGTACTTATGCCCAAATGTGCAAATGCTGCAGGGTCACAATGACCCTATTTCTGTCCACTGACCAACTGCACAACATGCTTTTACTCACCTCTTCACAGAGAAAGCTCTCTCTGTCCATTCCCAATGACAACTCTCTGCAAATACTCTCAAATACTCAAACAAACATTTCATCAACACAAGCGCACACGCTACATTCTTCAGTCTACCTCGATCACACACACATTCATCAAACACACACACACACACACCTCGCCACTCTGATGGATCTGAGCAGAGAGACAGGAGATAAAAGGCAGCAGAAGGATCAATTTAAATGATCTATGAAAGATATTAGTAATGACATTTATGAATACTTTATGGAACATAGAGAATGTCATCATAAATTTTTATATAGGGAAATGAGGCAGGGATATAAAACAAACAGCATTAAAGTTTGAACGAGGCCCCCATGTCAAGCCACGAGAGAGCACGGAAAGTGCAGCAGGGAGAGAAGGAAAAGGAAGAGGGACGCGAGAACAGTATTTTGTCATATAACAGTTATTCTGGAGCGGTGAGACTGACAGGGACGAAACAGGTGCAGACAGAAGAAAGAGGAAAGGCTGTCAGGAAAGCTTCTATCATTAGAGGCAAATGATTCTACCTGTAGCTTTATTATCAATGAAAATGGGACATGTTGGAATATGTGTCAATATATTATGAAACATAGATATATAACTATATATTATATACAGCCATGAGCAAAAGCTAGAGCACCACCAGTTAATTTATGTTTTGTTGATTTACAGTAGGGCAAAAAAGTATTTAGTCAGCCACTGATTGTGCAAGTTCTCCTACTTAGAAAGATGAGAGATGTAGCAGAAGTATATTTTATATTTATATTTATGGCATTTGGCTGATGCTCTTATCCAGAGCGACTTACAATTTGATCATTTTACACAAGTAGGCGAAGGCAGTGTTAGGAATCTTGCCCAAGAACTCTTATTGGTATAGTGTAGGGTGCTTACCCAGGTGGGGGATTGAACCCTAGTCCACAGTGTAGAAGGCAGAGGTGTTAACCACAACACTACACCAAAAAAAATTATTTAGCAATCCTCTACAGGGAATGAACTTAAATATAGCATTTTCTGCCAATTTTAGTGCTCAATTTCTACTTATATTTTAACGACATCTTGTTAAGATCTTAAGCTGCGTTCACATTACCAGGTTGAAATGTTACAACTCCGATTTTTTGCCATAACGTGACTTAGATCTGATGTTTCCAGGCCTGTGTGAACACGCAAATTCGACCTGAGCCACTTTCACATGTGGTCCTAGACGAATCCGATTTGTGGATGCGACCTTAGTGTGACGCTCAGATTGGAATTTGTGTGCTTTTGTTTCCATCATCATTCAGCATTACCATGGCAGCAGCACCGAACAGAAGTTAAAGACTGTAAACGTCGGAAAAGCAACACATCTCACCTTTTTCACCTTCGCCTCACTCTAATAATGAACAGCCTAGAGCTGTTCAGTTAAATCACAGCAAAGCTCATTCTGCTTGTTAGTTTGTTTGCTGATGATGCACGTGATTCATTCTCATGACGTTACTGAATAGATGGTGCACATGTGGCTCATTTCAGGATGCTGGTTTATTCACATTAATGACAGATTCAAACCACTTACCTAAACGAGTGTGAACCATCGTGTCAGAGAGATCGGATCTGAGCAAAAAATCGGATTTGAACAATAAGGCTTGTAATGTGAACGTAGCTTTAATTACTTAATTATGCAAAAAGTTTTTTTTTAAATCATAAATTTCCTTTATTTCTTGCATACTTACACACAAAATAATAAAACCAGTGGGGTTGGGATGGGGCCCACATATTGAATGTCATTTAGGGACCACAAATGTGCAAAATCAGCCCTAAATGAAGCTGTTGTACTGCTTAGGGTACCACTTTAAATAAGACTACTCTTATGAAGCGACATGTAAGAAAGATGTACAGGGTGAGCCAAAAGTCACAGGACATATTTATTTATTTACATATGTTTTATTTTATTTTATTTTTTATGCTGTCACAAGCCTCCACAATGCAGTGCTGAAGGTGGTGTTTGTTGCGGATTTTCTCAGCACACACAATTTGTTTGAGATGACCCCAGAGATAAAAGTTGATAATAAAATAAAATAAAATGGTGTCCTGTGACTTTTGACTCACCTTGTAGATTGAAGACAATTGTAACTCTGTGTTCTCTGATTACTTTAATGAGATTCTTATCTGGCAATTGATGTGGCTACAGAGTTAACTATAGCAGGGTAAACATGACGTTTTTTACTTTAAGGGTCATTAAAGCTGGTTGCTATGTGAAATTCTTACTGCATCTTGAATTAAAATAATAATTGCAACATTGAGGCAAAAATAAGCACATTAAACCATGCAATTACACCTGCCATAACACTCTGCATATGTTGATGGCCTTGCTGACATGTGATTGGACCTCTTTTCATGTCAGTATGCAAATAAGGCCTCCTCTGGTCCAAGCCAAGGACATATCAACATGGCTTTCTCTTCTGTGCCATTGAATACATTCTAAAAAAACCTATAGAAAAACCTTTACTGATCAGTAAGTCCATATTGGTCCTCGTTTTAGTTTCCCATCAGGTCCAGCCATATACATTGATTCGACTTCAAGCAGTAAGTCCAAAAAATGAAAGATTGAACATAGTTTCAGTCTTCCACAGGCTCACCTGAAGAGAATGTACTCATACTGTGCATCTCTTTACTTTGACACTGCACTTTTCCCATATGGTGTGGAACAAGCAATATGCATCTTGCATTTCATTTATATCAAACAGTCTCTCCTGTCAGAAGGGTCCTTCATTGAAAGCTGTCCTCTCTGGGGAAGGCTCACCTTAGAAAGTTCTCTGTCTTAGAAAGCCAGCGCTGCTGTTTCCGGCTGTTTATTGCAACCCCTCCCTTCCTCGTCCATTTACATAATAGCAAGGTATCCCTGCTCTCCACAGGCCTGGTGTCATGACAGGTAAGGGGCTATAAAAAGTCAACACAGCCTGCCCAGATGGCACAGCAGAAAGTGAAATAAAAAAGAGGGATGTTCACTTCCAGGGCCACAGGCGCCCTGCCCCATGCTAATCTTCAGATCGGGGTGTTAAGCCGAGCGGTGGTCTGGTGTGTTGGCTTCAAGCTGTCATTGCTGTTGTAATGTACTGTTGTTTTGCTCACTTCGCATAACACAGTTTTGTCTGTATCAAATGTTCAGTGCTCTTTCAATACAACATGTAGTAGTACAACTTTTAAATGGAGATAGCATATTGATACCAATGGGTTTGAGTACCAGCCTGATATCACTGTGTGATGTGATGTTAGATGTGTACTTCTTCCTGAGGGGTAGTGGAGTGTTTGAGTAGCTTGACCCCTTTTAGATGTTCATCTTAAATGAAGCGTAAAAATAGCTCATTTTAAAGCATAGTAGATATTAAAGAATAAGTATTGGATCAATATTGGTACTAGCCGATACTAAAAGCTTCTATATTGCTACTGGTATCAGAAAAGAAAAAGTGGTATCGTGCAATCTCTTGACTTCGCCAACAATAATAATAACAATACTTTCAATTAATACTTTCAATGCTTTCTTTATAAGCCTCTACAGTTGTGTCATCATACTGTTGTGTGCGTCATGCTCATAAGTAGGAACATCAGATTGATGGAGAATGTGTCATATATGGTTCTATGCAGATCCTTTTTCAAAATGGCTCTATAACGCACCAATATCTATATCCTTCTACTGTTACACGCTTGACATCATAACAACAGCAAAACCCTTTTGGTGCTCTATAGAAACATGTTAGAGATATACAGCACATGATCCATCATTCCGAAGCACCATTTTAAAATGCAAAGAGCCATTTAAGATTAAGTGACTCTTATTTCATGTAAAAAAAAAAAAAAAGAAATTTCACCTCCGCATTTAACCAATCAGTGAAGCCAAGCACCACATACACACTAGCGAGCACACACACTAGGGGGCAATGAGCACACTTGCCCGGAGTGGTGGGCAGCCCTATCCGCAGCACCCGGGGAGCAGTTGGGGGTTAGGTGTCTTGCTCAAGGACATCTCAGTCACGTGCTGTAGGGTCTGGGGATCGAACCCATGCCCATGACTGCCCTATGGCCCTATATAGATGGTACTAAATAAATTATCCTAAACAGAACCATTCCCTTTACTAAAAAAACCCTGAAGAACCATCTTTTTTACGTGTGTAGCCTCTATGCTACCGGAAACCTATCACTGACATATTATTTTGCCACAGTATTCAAACAATCCATATTCAAATCCTGAAAATTGATTTGTTAAAGTGAGAAAATGTGTACTGACACCACTGCAGCACAAACGTGACATCACTGTGACTTGGGGACATTGTGAAGGCCCTTGCTGATGGCTGATGACTCAATGCATGTCCGGCATGGACCACGGCTTCCGTTCCTAGCCACCCATTAAACTGCACACATTGTAACGACGGGTTGAACAAAACAACAATCCTTGCACAATGTGTCCGTATTTAGCCGTGGCTGCACTGCTAAAGACTTCGCATTCAAGGAGCACCTGTTTGGAGGAAAAACACACGCCTAAAGTAGGAATAATTATAACGATTTGGCTAACGGGAGGGAGCGCGTGGCAGCTAATTGCAGTGGCTCGCGCAAGCTCGCAGCTAGAACCCTGAGCTTGTAGCCCCGCCCCTCCGGAGCCGAAGCACACAGTGCCACAGCATTCAAAGAGGCACAAGACGCCCACCATAATTAAACCTCCCTGTTGCCAAGGCAACATGTGGCCAAAGCGAGCTTGTATTTGTGCGTAGCGCCTCATATCGCTTTTTATTAGCTGTAGCTTTAACGAACACAAACATTTTTTGATAATAAGCGGATCTTAATGATCCTGATTTCTTGGCACCGTGGCTCGCGGCCCATGCAACGAGCCCCCGATATCAAAGAGCCATTAAAGAGCGCACGCCTCCCCGCACTTAGCCGCTGTTTGGCTGTCGTCGTCGCCCCATTACAAATGATGTTATTTAGCAAATGTCTAAACCGACACCCCGCGGGATGCGGCGCTTGATAGGAGAGAATGTATAATATTACATAAAGCATTAGCGCGGTGTAGAGGCGCGATGATTGGTGTTAAGGTTTTCATTACATGAAGTGAGTAATTGCTTGTCACTCGGAGCTGGCATGTCCCACAATCATCTTCACTCGGCCGCTATCAATCAGCCGTTAAACTGCTGACGAGCCGCTGGGCTTCACTCTTTAAAAAGGGAGGCTCTTTGCTTTCTTATTCTAAGAGCCAGCTTGCCTTGCATTGGAAGAGGCAGCACGAATGCAATTGCGAGGGCCACAAAAGGCCTTGATGTCTGAGCTTCTCGCAGAAGCCAAGCCAGCTGAGCTGCTCTCTTTTCCTAGATGAGAAGACTGGCTCTAGTCAAAGCTAGAGGTGCAAGGATTCAGAACATGTTTGATTGAAGCAGCCCTTTGAATTTCACAGCACCATTTGGTTCTTCATATTCTGGACAACTTGCCCCATAAACTTTAAGAGAACACACACTGAAAAACCTGATGAGTTAAGTCAACTCAAACAGCGGAAACTGACTGCCTTTATTCAAAATACACAAAAACCTCAACCGTAAAATATGGGCAGTTATAATAGACCTTGGAATATTACATGAATGCTTGAAATATATTTAGACATCCCCAGGAGCTAGGCCTTTTAAACCTACCTGTTTGCTTCAACTAGACACCTGGCATTCTTTCTTCGCAAGAGCGTTAATACTTGAGTTTCCGAGTTGCTAAGCTAATGTGAATTGTTTATATTGGGGAACCACAGCTGAAATGTTTTGCGTGCAGTTGGTGATATGACTGGCGTGGAATTGCACAGAATTGTGTAGAATTGTTGTTGCGGCGCATTGTGAAATGGGCTAGTAACTCATTTTTGAATTGGTTTGCATTTTTTGGTTTAAGTTATTCCATCTTTCTATAGAATTTATGTTAAGTTAACTTCATTCTTTCTTTAAGATGTGCAGTTACATTTCACAGTGCATTTACATCTCTGGACACTGGACAGCACATTTTCCACAGAAATGCAGCCCATTTTTCATTCTTTTTGAACTAACGATGGCTTTCTTGCTGCTTTCGCTATATTTTTTGCTGAAATCATGTATTATTTGGCAAAGCAAATTTAAACACATTCCTTCCTTCAAAGAAAAAGAAGTCAAACTCGTAGTCCTGTCTGGTTCTACAGATCATGATCAAGAACTAGAAATCATGAATTATAAACCCTAGTAAAATAACCCCTAGTTAAAGCCAATCAGGGTTAAAATGCCTCTCTATGATATCTTTTACATGTGTGCGAATTTATCCAGCGTTTCATACATACTTTCAATAGCCCAGCATTACCAGCCTTACAATTCTGGTATGCACATTTTAATACACAACTGTTAATATGGTTTATTTGCTTAATTTAACACCGATAATGTAGATAACTGTCTCCTCCCTGTCTATCTATCCATTTATTAGCATTGCTATGTACATAACTTATCAGCACACTTGCTGCCGAAGACAACATCACAGTTCCAGGGCTTGTTAAGTCAGTCTAAGCCTCGGCCTAGCTGTTTGTTTACAGACACTGTGTCTGCATCATACAGGGGGATTTCTGCAAAGTTAATAACCAGGCAAAAAGAACCAGTAGAGTTACTCAGGCTGGGGTTCAGCCTGGTTCTCTCACTGGAGTAAACAACGACGGACCAGGCAGGCAGCGAGGAGGGAGGTCGCGAGGAACCAGCAGAGATCAATAGCTTAATGGAATTAGCCCGGCTTTGAAACATGCCTGCCAATCATATTTACCGAGGCTTGCTGCGCCTCGGCCTCGGCCTGCTCAATATTTAAAGGCAGGCCTGTGAGACGCTATCGCTGCTTTAACGTGGCAGCTGCTGTCTGAGGTCATTTACCTCTAAAGCAGAATAAATGGGAAACAAGGCCTTGTTAAAGTTAGGGCTGCATCCACAGGAGGCCGGCCTCTTTCCATTTTTTAAAATGGGCAAGAGGGGTCTTGTGTTTCACCCATAGACAGACGCAGTTTGAGGCAAATATGGCTTGCACACTCACACCTGCACATGCAAATACCCAGAGTACTAGTATTACATCCCTGTCACAGTCAGGCCTGCTCACTTTGACATTTCAAGTGAAGCACAAAGCAGCCTCTGCTAAGCATGAGGTAAAATCCAGCCCTGCGATAGACTCAATCAGAGACATTCAGGACATTTAGCTAGAATAAAAGACAACAAAAAACTGACTGGCTACTCCCTCACCAGCTAGTGGGCAATAGTGTGGATAACATATATAACCCTCAACCTCATCCCTACTTCACCAAGGGGGGGGCTGCTTTTAGTCCAGTACGGTTTTATTTGGTCCTGAACAATTTGAGTCGACCCTGAATATAGCTTATAGTATGGAAGCCCAATCCTGCCAGAAAGAGTTCTGCTATTGTTACGATATGAGCTTGTAACAATAGCAGAACCCTTTTTGGTGCAATATAGAACCCTTTTCAAAAAGGTTCTATGAAGAACCATCTACACATTCTCCATCAATCAGAAGAACCCTTTCACAACACAAAGAAGCGTTCTTTTAGCTTTCATGGTTCTGTGTAGAACTAATTTCTTTATTAAACAACCATTGAAGAACCATCACTTTTAAGAGTGTAGATCAGAAAGAAAATCCTATGATTTAAAAAAAAAAAATTCAGCAGTGTGTGAACATTTTGATGTCGATTGTTATAATTTTTATGAATAAAAGATTTTTACTTGTTTTCTAGAAATTTCAATGCTGTATCTCAAAATCATGACTCGTTTTCTCTCATTTTTGATCTAATATCTCAAAATAATGGCAACACTGTCAAAATCTCTGCTTATTTTCACAAACTTTTCACTTAGTACCTTGACACAATTACTTTTATTACAAAAAAAATTACTTACATTCTTGAAACTTAAGTCATTGTTTTGACATAGCAGGCAATTATTTCATGACTAAGTTAGAATTATCAAAAAAATATTTAATTACGTTTACTTTTAAAAATATGTAATTACTTGTATTTGAGATTATAATCTAAATTTCTAGAAAATAGTGATACATTTCTCCTGTACTTGGTGAGATTGGGCTTCAAAATTCTGTGAAAAGTCACAATAAAAATCCACATTTACAATGATATTATCTGTTATCTTGTACCAATAGTGACCGCTGGATCATCAATAAACGAACTAAATGAAAACAAATAGCCTAAACCACTAAATTTAGCATCTTTTAAAGGAACTGGGCTATGACCATCCTGAAAGTGATACCCTAACTTGAATATGTGAGACACTCTTGACATTCTTTTATTGTGCAATGAGCCGTATTGTACCATCAATGACCACTGTATCATATCAACATTAAAGACCACTGCGTTCTATAAATAAATGACACCAATAAAAACTTATATTGACTTTTTTTCATAATCCACATCAATAACTGTCAACTGACTAGCTGAAGCTCTACTAGTAGCAAATAACAAGCTTTATTCAAACACAGGCAGTAGTGAGTGCAAAAAGGGGTCAAGGGGAGCTGCCCCAGCATCCCGTTCAGTACTGGGCAGGGCGAGCCATGGCACACAGTGGGAAAAAGCGATTAAGGACACGAAGCGAATGCCCACCTGCTCCTGCTGAACCTGGCTGGGCAGCGGGTGCCCGGGGTCACCCTGGGGTGCCTTAATACACCCTCTCCATCTGTTGCCTGGAGAAGAGAAGGGCAGAGACAGCCAAGAGCGCCGGCCTCTTCTCCCACCCAACTCACCCCTGCCCCTGGCCTTACAAACCAGACCACATTATAGCTCTTTTGTCCATCTTTTGACCCTCTTTTGATACATTATAGCTCTTTTGAAGATTCATTTTTCAACCTAATCTCTATCTACCATAATAAATAACTGGTGATTAGCACAGACTCATTTTAATTTCACTATAATTAGTAAAAGAACAAAAAATCCATTGATTCAAAGCAACTCATAACAGAAGTCTATCTACATAGCAAAGGGGTTTTCTGTCTTTTTAAAGGGAAAGTACAGGGAAAGGCAATAAAATTACTGTTCAAGATTCAAGATAAACAACTGTAAGCTACCAACATAGCAGATAAAGATGGGGTTGGCAAATCCCTAAATATTTATTTAAAGTTATAAAGAAATAATACAGTGAATTATTAATATTAGGATTTATTATACAGCAACTACTTAAAATTATTCAGCTGATGTGAAACTAACTGGTCCCAAGAGTAACTTAACAGAATTCTGAACCCAACCCAAAATCAACCAGCACCACTTATTAATCAGTATTTATTATTATTCAGTAACTTCGATGAACTGTTCAGGAACTAACATGATGCTATTTTAGTGCAACTGTAATGACTGTAGTGACAATTACTGTCTGGGTCTGAATTAGATGTAACTACCACCAATCGCATATTAAAAAAAGTAAATAACAGTGCCTGATAGGTCATCCTCAAATCATTGATACATAAAATATCATTCAGTAACTTCTATAAATTATTCAGTAGGGTTGGGATGTAGCAGAATATGTATTCAGAATTTAGATATATGCATTCTGTCCATGTTACATTTGGAAAAGGCAGAAAATAGATACTTTTTTTGAGAATAATTCTAGAATATTAACCCACTAAATAATAAAAATACACCAAAAAGAACTCCATCCAGACTTAAAATCAGCACATTGTAGTAAAGACACTTTGCTTCTTTCTGAAAGCTGTCACTTCTGCTAAAGTGCAAGTAGCTTGATTAATCATTGTGGGCTGAATAAATGTGAAGGGTCGCTGTGCAAAAAAAACAAGTATCTCCAAAATAGTAACTTCACAGGAGAGGGCAAAAATTTAGGGCGCTCTTTACTTTCAATGTAAGTTAATGGTAAGAGATTTTATTCTAAGCAAATTTGGAGCATTTCTACTGGTCTAATCATCACTAAATTTTCAGATAATGTCAAAGACAGCTGCTGAGCTCAACTGATGCAAAGAAATAAAAATCGCAAAAAATGGACATACATGTTTTTCATTGGACAGCAAGGAAATAATAAATGTAATCTAAATTTTTTTGTGTGCCCACCCTTCACTTTTATTACAGCTTCCATTCTTTTCTGGAGGCTTGCTTGCAGGGATATTTTTCCACACCTCCAAAGTTCAGTCTTGGAAGATTGAATTTTCCACTTCTTACAATCCAAGTAATCCCTAACACCTTCTGGGATGTTGAGGTCTAGACTCAGGGGTGGTCAGTGCATTGTTTTCAGAACAACAGCATCTACTTTGTTTCATTTGCAAATTATCTCCTTTTCTCAGTAAGAACTTCTTGACAGCTACACATCCTTTCAGACTCATAGCGCTGAGTTATCTTCTCACAATGGAACAGATAAATATGTGTATTTTTTCAGAGGCTTCAGATCTGATTTTCTCCTCTCTCTCGTAGGTGAAAGCCTTAAGTACTGTTTATCTGATGGGCACAGTTTTGGTGGTCTAGAAAGTCATGCAAGGTTCTTAGGGTTACTCACTTTGTCTGTATCTTTTCATTAATTTTAACTGAAACTTCTGGGTTTTCTCACTTTTTTCCTTTGACTTTCTTCCTTGTGTAAGTGGACTACCTAATCTTCATAATTATCTCCTGAAAAAAGAATAACTTGAACTTAATGGTTGTTTAGATTGGAAAAAATTGGATCTCTGATATTTGGGTACTTCTGTATTTGACATGTATTGCATTTAGGACACTGTATTCTGTGCTCAGCCATTGCTACTTTTTCAAACTATCCCGCCCAACTCTGCTTTCCCAAAAGTAATAAGCAAGACGCAGTGACAAAGCGAGAAACTGAAGCACCTTTTGAGTCTTTAGGGTTAACAGACGAGGCAGCGAGCTGGTTCTGGCTTTGACGAACTGACATAGTGTTTGTTAATGTAACGAGGGAATGAGAGGAGGGCGAAAAAAGCATGACAAAGCCTTCTCAGCACGTCTCCTCTGATGCAACTCAATCTTTCCATTAATCAAAGGCAACTTGTCTGGAAACGCTGTTACTGCTGTTTCTGCGTGGCACGGCGATACAGGGAAAAATCACTTGAGTATACAGAGTTTGCACAGTGAATAAAACATGGATAAGTACACATAGTTAAAGCTTTGTCAATCAGACGGCGGCACTCTCTCCTGCTTTCTTTCACGCTCACTCCCTCTCTCATCTCCCTCTCCCTCTTCAGTTCTCCTTCCCAGTCGTAAATGATTATTATCAGTTCAAAGGCTCCCTTTATTCTAATTGCCTTGTAAATAAACTTACTTGTCATTACTTCTCAAGCCAATTACATGCTGTCTAATGGCAGTGCTTAATTAGCACACATTCTGCTGGGAAAAAAAAGGAGAAGAAAACGGCACGAGAGAGTGGGAGAGAGACAAGAAATGAATGGGAGAGAAAGAAAAATGTTGGTGACGGAGGAAGGGGATGCATTCGAAGGCTAATTATACAGTCATCAGTTTTTCTCCTTCGGCACAATGGCCAGCAGTCACTCTCTCGCCCTCTCCTGTCTCTCTCTCAGAGGCTGAGTGGCCTCCACACAATGCCCCTCGGCGAGGGGTGTGACCCACAAACCATAATAGCACTTTGGCAGGACCGGCATGTAAAGAAAAGAGAGAGGATAGCTTGTTAAAGAAAAAACAGTACTCTGTTTCTCCTCTTTCAAAAAGACACAGATACCTGCAGAGATCCATCTTTTATTCTTCTTTTCTTCACTGACATGTTGTTGCCTCTCTACAGCCGCTCTGTTTCTCGCCTGCGTCTGAATGTGAGTAAAGTAGCTTTGGAGCAGACATTTCATTGGAAAACTGAACCAGCATGTTTTGTTAAATCTCAGCATGCAGAAAAAAGTCCGAACTTGCAGCTGAGATATGCATTTATCTGTGTTACGCTCCTTAAAAATGGTGTCACCAAAAGGGACGCCATAGAAGAACCTAAAGAACCTGACAACACGAGTGTAAAGAACCTTTAAAGGCATAATTTTAGACCAATAAAGATAAAAACATCAGTGAATAGTGTATTTTTATTAAAGCAAAGTTATTAAAGTTTTCCAGGTGATTACTAATATTCTATTCTGTAAAATTTATATTTGTGATTCTCTCAAAAATTGCATTTAAATATGCAAATGAGACAAAATGTACTCAAATGTTACATTTACATTGCTACACTGTTATATTGTCAGCTAATCAAACTGGTGCTGGTAACATCTCATAAGGGTACGCCTTATTAACGTGTGGGAACGAGATTCTAATGCGTAGCCATGACTTAGTAAGGCATGTGAATTGGATAATTAAGCTGTGGCCCTGGCTTAATAAGGTGTGTGAATGAGATAATGCCTTACAAAGTTGTGGCCACGCATTAGGATCTCATTCGCACACTTAGTTGTGGTCATGACTTAATTATATTGTTTCTATGCCTTGCACGTCACGGCCATGTATTGTTTTTATTTTATATAGGATGTTGCTGGTGGGGCTTTGTAAATATGCAAATATTTGCATATATTTTTATGATCAACCCTTTATTTCATTGTAAACTATCACTATTATTCACAATTATGAACATTGTCACAGTCATTATAAAATGTTTTAAGGTTATTTCATAGTATATAATCTAGCATAATTATCGCAATTAGCAGTGTATTAGCAGTGTATTTCCTACTTACTCTAATATCTTTCAGAGAAGAATGGCACTCTCCTGAAGGGTAGCGCTAATGTCTACAAGACACCTGTATAAGCTTTTCATGACAACTCACATAAACATTTATTAAGGATTTTTAATAATTGACTGATGAAATAAGCCTTTATGAGTGCTCTAAGAGATTTAGGCCAGTTGTCATGTGGGGCTTATATAAGCATCATGAAGCCTTATGAATTTTGCTCTTAAGTAAAGTCCATCCATCCATCCATTTTCTAAGCCGTTTCTCCGTCAGGGTCACAGGGGGGTGCTGGAGCCTATCCCAGCAGTCTTTGGGCGAAAGGCAGGATACAGGATCTTAAGTAAAGTGTTATCAGGAAAAGCTGATTTTAAAACCAAAGAATTTAAGAATTGAACTCAAAACTGCATTACCCAGTGAAAACGTTAAATTTGTGTAAATGTTGTAGTTACTACAAATTTCACCCAATGACCAATGGGAGAAGCAACAGAAGCTACAGAAGATGCAGTTTTAGAGAAGACGTCTTACAGATGGAATTTATCCAAAGTCTGACAAATGACTGACAGGACTGAAATGGTCATTTCCGCTACTAGTGCCTTGCACCTTTAAGACTATGTCATCATGAAGATAGAATTTCAGGTGTTCCATCATATCTTCACATTTCTCCCTGCACATAACAGTGTATCTCACAGCCTGAGTTTATATCCAATCATTACATGCTGGATTGAGCAACAGAATATTTCATAAGATTGCATGTTTCATGTTCAGGGTTGTGTTTTTCACTGAGATCATTTCAAAACCAAACTCAGCTCAATATAAGCATTGCTCAAAAGAGTTTTAAACCAGATGCAGCTACAGTTAAAGGAGCTCCTCTTACTAGAAATGTAAATCTCTGGCTTTACAACAGATGGATTCAATTACAGTTCATTAAGAAATTATCAAGTGCAACACAAAATCTCAAATTTCACCACAAGGTGATTTATTTTTTAGGATTTAAAATTCATTTTTAAAAAAATACACTGAATATGCTGCTATTTACATAGTAGTAAAATGTATAGGATAAAACAATATCTTCAAAAGTAACTGCAGGAGAGAGTAACTCTGAATGCAAGTTAATGTAAAGAGATTTCATCCCAAGTACATTTGCAGCAGTTCTACTGGTCCATTCATTGTGAAATTTCATTTTATTTTATGCATAAAGGGCAGCTGCTGTGTACAAATTGAACATAGAAATTAAAATAAAAAAAATGGAAATACATGTTTTCTTCACCCCTAACAAACCATGGGCCGACCAGCAGCAAGGCACTTCTATAACGTAGGAATGGCTAAATTAGTTAGCACTGAAGTCCCTGTAGTACTGAATAATAAGCCTTTGTATGACAGAAACCTGGAATGTTAAGAATGTAATGAATTTTATTTTCACCATTTCTACTCTGCCTCAGCAAGAATGAGGCAAAGACTGTGCCTCATCCTGTCGCTGTTATCAAGGATGTCCAATCTGATGTGCGGGGGTGGGGGGTGATTACAGCAGTGTTAAAAGCTGACACAGATCTATACATGCTAGGATTAGATTCTGGCCATTTACAGTGTGTTTATGTGTGTATGCGTGAATGTGTGTGTGTGTGTATGCGTGAATGTGTGTGTGTGTGTGTGTGTGTGTGTGTGTGTGTGTGTGTGTGTGTGTGTGTGTGTGTGTGTGTGTGTGCGTGTGTGTGCGTGTGTGTGTGTGTGCAAGTGTGGTTTAATATAAGAAAGCTGCCAGCGTAATCGCATTTCTCTTATCCCTGTTGGCATCTGCCTCGTTTTGCTACACTTTTGGCCCTTATCAGCCTCTGCTCTTGCCCTATCCACTGTCCAATCAGGCCTGTCAGGGTGAGTCGACTGGCAGGGAGGGGAGGAATACTGAGCTGATAAGAGATGGACTTTGGACCTTTTTTTACATTTTTTTTTTAACTCAGTGTCTGCTTTTTTTCCTCTCTCTAATTTGAAATTTCTCGGTTGGCTCGCTTATCAGCTCAGCATTAGAGCACTGGCCGTCAGGCATCAGGTGCTCTCCGGCATGGTCGCTTTGATGCCGCTGCCCTGAGGGAAAGCCTGCTTGGAGAGCTAAATATGGCCAGTGTTTAGACTGGCTAACTACGGGTGTAAAACTCTGACCGGAAAATGATTCAGGTCAATTTGGATTCTTTAGGAAATAATTCAGCACATCACAAAATCTCAAATCTGAGATTTTCCTGAAATAAGTTTCATCTTCTGTGTTTCCTACTTTAATTTAGTATTCAGTTAGCCTTTCTCACTGACCACATGCTTTAACCCTTGTGATTTGTGAGCAAAAATGCAGTTGATTTCTAGCCTTCATAACTTCAGAATGGTGACGTCAGCATCAGTGAGTAATTCGGCTCGGAAACTGCCTAAAATCCTGACATTATTGCTCCATTTTTTGGCCTTCATATTCCAACAAAGGGTTAAAAACAGCAATATGATTAGCACACCAGAACACTCAGAGGAACCTGCCATCATTAGCCAGAGAGAGAGAAACCAGCTCTAACATCACACAGCCTGAAATACAGCTCCAAACACAGCCAGATCACTGTAAAACCTGCTATCTGTTCTCTGCTTTAGCCTTCATGTGACAACACAAGGGTTAATATGTCCAATTTAATTTTACTGCATCCTATTTGAGTACTTCTTTTTCTGGCTTTCATAATGCCCCCCTTGCCTATTTACTGTTTTCCAATGTTGTCTGTCTTCATGTGATTCACATATGAGAACTGCTACATTTGTAAGCAATACAAACACAAGTAAGTAAAATACCGCCTGTTGTGTCAACCACATCTGGCTTCTTGCAATGGCCAGTTTAAACAGGCTAATCTCTACCCTCTATATGAGACTCATTAACTCATGGTGTTGTTAGGCATACCAAGAAGCAGAGTAACATTACTTTTAGTAAACGCCAGTAAAATACAATCTGATTAAATACACCAATGCACAAGATGTTATTTCTTTCCTACACGTAATTCCATGTTTCAAAGGGCTCACACCAGTACACAGTTACACCTTTTGGGCTCCGAAGGATACCTCCCACATTTCAGCAGTTGATGGACATCATTTTATTTGGCTGTGGCAGGTATGCAGCCTATAATCACTATACCTGCCAAGCAGCATAATATGTTTACTAATATAAAATATAAAATTTAATATAAAATTTACTAATATGCTGCATTATTACAAAATTAATGATGTGCACGTGTATACTGAGGATTTTACAACAGCTTCAAATGTGCTGCAGCCCATCAGATTTCATTACACTGATTCTGACATCACCTGAAGGTGAAGGCATCACAATGTATGGATAACCTTAAAATAATCCATGTGAGTTATACTCCAATAGACTTTACAAGCAGTAAAGTCAAAGCGAGAACAGGCAGCATTACAGAAGGAAAGGACTTTGTTCATAGCATTGCTTTATATACATTCTGTGCATGTATGACCACAACCAAGGCCAAGGGCTAGAAGCAGGTAGATAGCATGAATACAAAGAGCATTTTGCCTTTAAGAAGAATTTATGAGGAGGCTCATGAATTTATTTGTGTGCACAGCAAACAGAAATGCAAATGCAAATGCCATCTAGCATGTATGATGCACATTTGGGGTACAGAAAGTCGACTCTGTGTGCTCGTCTCTCTTTTTTCAATAAATCGCGAGTGAGCGCTTTTCATTGCAATGGTTTAGAAAATGAAATTTCTTTGCCAAATTGAATCAGCATTTTTTGTTTTGTTACATCCTCAACATGCAGAGAAACGCTCCTATCAAGGAAAAGCCTTTTTGTGAAACAAAAGACTTGAAGTTTCAAAATTTACTATTCAGTTCCCAAGTCATACAATCTATATGTAGAATCTAAGCTGCAAAAATGACCCAGTTTGACCTCATTCACATAGAAGTTATAAGAAAAAAAGGACAACAGACTTTTTCAATTACGCCAAAAACTGAAAAACAAAATGAAGACAAAAATGGAGATACAAGGTTTTGTTCTGACAGCAGTGACATACTCTAAACATTACATGTAGACCTCAGAGTAAAGAATGAAGATAAAGATAATCATAAAGATATGATCTGTTTAACTTAAATACAGCAATGTGCGTAACCTATAAAACAGATGATATACTGTATCACTGCAATACAGTATAACACAATGCACTGAATTGTTCAAGGAACACTGCGAAATACTATACAAAGTGGTTAAATGAATACTGCAGTGCTACAACTTCTGTTACTCTGCCTATCAAGATCTAATTTCCATATCTGTTTTGATCAAACCCCCCAAAAATGCTGATATCTAAATAATCATCTGTCACTCCTACATTTCGAAAGTGCAAAGCTAGATACTGCACACAAAGGGAATTTTTGCTTATTGTACAAATTTTATGCTCACTTTGAATTCTAAGGAGTCCAGCCTGAGATCGACATAGTTTGAACCTCTTCGGTTCCACATCTTTCACTCTCTCTCAGCTTTTTTTTTTTTTTTTTTTTACTCTTTTTGATGTAAATTTCTCCTTTCATTTCTACAGTCCCTCTTCAGCAGCACTAAGGCCACATCTTTCTTTTTCTCCTGAAAGCTGGAGCCTCACCGCCGCTACATTTCAAGCCTTTCCCCCTTCTTCTGACCTACACTAACTCCAATATACTGTATCTCCATATATCTCCATCAGATAAAGCTGTGCCTAGTAGGAGCTGAAGAGAAAGGAGAAATATTTCCAGTATATTGGGGGCTGAGGTTAGGAGGGAGCTCAAGATGGGGGGTGGTGGTGGTGTGCAGATGTAAAAAATAATGATGTGCCTTGTTTGTTTTCTCCCAAGTCCAAATGAAGTAGAACACAGATAACAGGGCGCGGGTGAAGGCTGGCACAGCGAGCGGTGTGCAGAGTGAATGCGAATGCGTTTATTTGTATGTGAAGGTTGATTATGAGGGGTATTTCTGAATCATCCATTCCTTAGCCCCGCTCAGTTGGAGAGAGATAGAGTGAGAGAGGGGGGGGGAGATTTCAACACAGTAGGAATTGCGTGCCTTTATGCATGGCAACATATGAAGCCGTCATATGCTCTACCTCAAAGTATTTAGTGCCGGTGCCTCCAGGGAAACAGCACTATTTGTTAGGAAAATTACTGGGCTAGATGGGCTACAGGCAATGGGGGTGACATGGTAACATTCATTCTGGCAGAAATAAATTATATCAGTATTTTGCAATGCGACTGAGGGTTAAAATAACTCCAGAGGGCCTTAACTTACCATTAAAAATGTGATTTGAAAAGAATTGTTGAATTGAGTTGTAATGTACAAAAAAATGCAGTGTTGACGTTTGTAGTGCAGCAGTATATTCCACTGTTTGGCTGAATATTGTTTGGTTTCTTTTTATTGGATTTTAAGAATAATTAAGTACATGCATTCTTATAAATAAAGGTGTCAAAAAAATAAGAACCACATTCAGTTCCAGTGTATCGCATAACACGATATAACATTGACCTAACATCTAATCTAACATTTGTTAGATTACATCAACTTTGATTCATCAAAACATCCACAGAAATGCTCATCTGTACTCTACTTTTGTACGATTACCAAACAATCCAACAAATCTAACCCAAACAGATTTCAATCCACACATGAACCTGACATGTTCACCAGTTACTTCAACACACATTTGAAAAATGGAAGATGAAACTGAAACAAACACAAAAACATTGATTTGTAATGAGGCCACCACTGTCCACTGTCTGTCCATCATTTTAACCATTGAGGCAAACTGGGAAAGACACCTTTCTTCCAGCCCTTAATGCTCGGGAATAAAAAGTCAGTGTGGAAAGAGGTGAAGTGGGAAGTGGGAGGGGGAGGGTGTGTGTAGAAGGGGGCTATACAGCTGATGCAGTAATCACCCCGGATATATGCAATACATTTTTCAGCTGGAGAGAAGCTGCCATCTTCCCTGAGACCAGATGGCAACATTACAGCACTAAGGTTGACTGATTACAGTTTGCAGGCCCAGACTTTGAAGAGGAGGGGGTATATGCTTACATCAGGATCCTGCCACCTCTCTTTCTCTAAATCCCTCTCTCTCCCACATACACTCTTCCTAAATGTGATGTTATAAGGAACACTCCACGACTGCATTTGTAGAGTAGGGTCATTTACAATGGACAGTTATTAGTTGTTAGTAACTATCGTAGTTTGGTATTTTATAGCTTAAAATAAAGTTACAATTTTAAAAGAATGGAAAAAGGGTTCATGTCACTCAAGAAGCCATTTAGCACTCAGTGAACACTGACGAGAAATATATTTCTGTTGATCATTTTTAAGAATTCCTCAAACAAATGTCTTTGCAAATAAAGGCCCACCATGACCAAAATGAAAAATATAACCATTGCTATATCAGCTCTAAATATGCCTCTCATAGAGTAATGCAATAGTCTAGAGAGTAAGATTTTCCAGTTTAAAATCTAAGAAACCCCACCTCTCCCCACTAGCTAGCTAAAGCATGAAGCCATGAAGCTAACATTACAGCTAGAAATACCACATCTGTATTTATTAGTCTCTAAAGTGCATTTCTCAACCCCCTTAAAAACCCAGGCTTATTACATACTAAGACTTATTATTTACTAACTACAGGGACTTCAGTGCAAAATAGTTGAACTATTCTTACTTAGGTTATAGAAATGTGTAAGAAAACTGTCACATAAGATGTTATTTGACATAGGGGTGGGCTTCTTATGTTGGTATATTTGCACAATGCATGGGTACAGTACTGGGTACTGTAGTGAGAGAATACTGGTGGAGAAAAACACAAAACTTTTAATTCTGTCAAATCAGAATCAGTGATGTAGAAGATAGATAGATAGATAGATAGATAGATAGATAGATAGATAGATAGATAGATAGATAGATAGATAGATAGATAGATAGATAGATAGATCAGAACATAGAACATCTTTTATAGCATGTCTATCTCATCCAAAATGTGTACTGTTAGAGCAGGGGTTGGCAACATGCTCTTTTACTGTGATGTTGAGGCTTCACAGCACAATTAAATTTTTAGGTAAAAGTAAAATATTCCTTCTGTGCCGTAAAATAACAGTTTTAACTATAAATGGTCTTAAACGCTGGCGTTAATATAGCCTATATCTGCTAATTCACCAACCTCTACCTTTAAAGTTCATATGCAGACTGCTGGTCACCATAGCCATGCAGAAAACAGCCTTGCCTAGCTAGTAGCTAACATAATGGCAAAGAGGAAGATTTAAGACAAACCGAGACAAATAGACTTATATGCCTTTATAAGCTCTCTAGCTAGTTTCCTGATATGTCTAATCTGCAATCAGAAACTGCCAAAGTCCTTAAAAGTGGTAAAGCTGTAGTAAGATTCTTGTTTGCCGGCTTCTTGTTCGAATATTCCCGTTCCACCTTAAATGGTGAAGCAGTTGCATTCTAGCGCCTCAAGCACCATTTAAGGTGGAATGGGAAAATTAGACAAAAACCTGGGAATGAGAAGCGACTTTAGCCTCACAAAAATTGAAGCATCAGTGCATCCTGCTGTCTGTCCTAAGTAGAAAAGGATCAATTTTGGCAAGTGCTGAGCTGTGAGTGTCCCTGTCCCTTGTCAGGCCTGACCAATGTGGGAATGGGGGCTAGCGCGAGGCTAACGGGGCGACTCAGACACACTGCATCAACAGGCCCTTTGGTTGCCAGGCAATCTTGTCACTGCGGGGTAAGCCCGAAAAGCTGAGAGCTGGAGTAATCTCCGAGACAAAGGTCAACAAGTCTTGGAGTGTGATGGAGAGAGGCATGACACACCTGTCACATCGCACACGCCGTACAAGCCAGCATGAAGCATTCAGCCAAGGAAACAGAGGGAGAGACGCCATTACTGAATCTTGAGGTGGAGCATGCAGGCAGGGAAGACAGAGAGAGATATGAAAAGAAGAAAAGAAAGAAAGAGGAGACAGGTAGTGACTGGACACACGCTATTATTTTCCAGGGCAATTCCTTTAAAGAACTGATGTAGGGAGTGAACTCTGTACTTGGGTTTTAATAGAAGCTTATATAGAATAGAAGTTCTTTGGAGCAATGTCAAAGAAAAGTTACCCAAAGAACCTTTCAACAAGTGGCTCTTTAAAGAATCAATGCTGTAACCAAGATGTGGAAATATTAAGAACCTTTTTAGAGTGGAATGTCTACGTAATAAAAAAGCCCTATTAAGAATGGTGCAGTATGACAATACTTATGGTCTTTTGCTAAATTACGTCACGTCAGCCGTTATTCATCAAAGCTGCCAAAAAGAACACAGATTTGAGCACCTTTCACGGCATACAAACCACATCTGATTTATGAAACTTACGTATGACGTATAAACAAATGGAGGTTTGAGCCAAATGATTAATGAGCCTCAGTGCATGAAATCAAGTGCCAGCCTCATTTGCATTTAATTTACATAAGGCAAATTCATGCATAAGTTTCTGCAAGGGGCCAGCATTCAGCAGCTTGTGAGCTAATGGTTGTGCATGTAGGCGGAGTCTGACGTTTAGCAGTGAGTGCACTGCTCCCCCTACTGACCATATTTGACAGCATGGAAATTGAAATAGACAAAATGTGAAATAAACTAAATGTCTTTGCCTCTTTTAACAGAAGGATAGTAGAAGGATTTGGTTGTGTAGTGTGATTATTTTACTTTCCTAAAATAACATTTAAACACTGTTTTATTACAGTGTATGAGATGGTCATTTTTTAGGTACAATCTTTAAAAAGATGCTTCTTTAAGGGTTCTTCACTATTTAGTAATAGTAAAAGTAATAGTTCTAAATACAGCCATGATTTCTATATAGAACCATTTCATGCTTAAATGATTGCATGATAAACTGGTTCTTCAAATAGACAGAGAATGTGTTGTGTTGCGTATGGCTATATACAATGATTTTTGAAAATGGTTCTATATAGCGCCAAAAAAAGGTTCTCCCATTGTTACAATGTTAAGCTTGTAAGAGTAAAAGAACCCTTTTGGTGCTTTAAGAACCATAGACAATGCATTCTCCAACAGTCTGAAGAACCATTTCACCATGGTAAGAAACCTAATAATTCATGCTTAAATGATTCTTTGCATTGTGAAATGTTCTTCAAATTGATGGAGAATGTGTTGCTTGTGGTTGAATGTGTTTCTATATACAACCTTTTTGAAAATGGTTCTATATAGCACCAAAATGCTTCTAATATTGTTACAATTCTAAGCTTGTAACAATAAAAGAACCCTTTTGGTGCTCTACGAACCATGTACAACACATTCTCCATCAATCTGAAGAACAATTTCACAATACAAAGAACTATTAAGCATGAAATGGTTCTATATAGAAGGCATGGTTCTAAATAAACCACTCTCTTTATTAAAGAACCCTTGAAAAGCCATCTTTTTCAATTGTTCACTCATCCTTTACTGGCACCTTGATGTGTCATGATGTTATATTTTTGCCATCTCTACATCCTATAGCCTTTACAACTGTGCATCCCATTCAATGCCCATATAGGAACCTTATTTTTAAGAAGATTTTAAACAAGCAACTTATTCTACTTGAAGCAACTTGCAGGCTGCTACTCTAGATGCAACCACAATGTTCTGATCTGACCTTGAACTGGCCAAACACAAATGCATTTAGAACTTCCGACAGGCCTACAGATGCAAATCTCTGATTTGATCTCAAAGACCATCCTATTAAAATGCATGTTCATGATTTATATTCTGTGGCATGACGTGCTCCAACAAGCTAACTAAGATTGGGATCTTCCTTTTCATTTTTGCTTTTTTTATTCTTTTCTTTTACTACAATTTCTTAGTGTGCCTTCACTTCCTCTCCTCCGCTGACATCCACCATCTTTCTCTCTCCCGCTCTCAGCTCCACTAGCAGGCTGGCAGGCTCGGCCCCTCCCCAACTCCCTGAGCCCCCAAGGCTCTCTTTCTCTCTCTCTCTCTCTCTGCCTTTCTTTCTCACTCACTCACTCTTCCTCCCTCCTTCTCTCTCTCTTCACTCTAGTGACAGGGAGTTTTATTCATCTCCGGCCTTGGCCCACAGCGCCCCGCCAACATCTGCTTATATAACTCGTTTAATTTGAAGTATGTATGCCCAAACTGTCAGGCATATCTCTCTCTCTCTCTCTCTCTCTATCTCTCTCTCTCTCTCTCTCTCTCTCTCTCACTCACACAGAGACACACACACACACACACTATTCTCTCTTCTCTCTAACCCCCCACCCCCTTTTTCCCATCATTTCCACTCTGTAATGTTTTGATATAGAATCACATAATGCCAATATTCTTAAGGAACACTGCGATGTTTTCAACAAAGCAGTGAATTCCTGCCAGAACCGTTTCTTTTCCTTCAGTAGCTAGTCATCAGTCACAGCAGTGGAGATAATGCAAGAATCTGCAATATATCTTACAGGAGTACAAGTTTAAAGGGGAATTCCACCATTTGTACTAGCATAATTGATTCCTCAAGATTTACAGATGTTGGTTTTGGTGTGAAATTGTTTCAGTTTAGAGAAACTTACCAACTCAGATTTTCTTTACAGCGGTGGTGACAAGAACCAGGGGCCACAATGGCAACAACACCAATGTACCCATTTTATTGATTATCCAGGGTTGTTAAACACTTATTGTAATAGCTTTCTATGATGAAGCTTTCACATGCATTAAATGCACTGGGCATCTGGTTACTATCTCAAAAACTGTGAACAATTCTGACTTCTTGTAGAACATTTCCCATCAAACCACACATAATGACATTGTTTACGTCTTTATAGTTTAATAATGCAGGTATTTCTTTCAAACATTGGTGTAATTCCCCTTTAAAATAGCATCATTGAAATAGCATTGCTATCATAACAAAACCTCATATCTCCACAATGGAAAAAGGAGAAATGACAGCAATGGAAAATATGACAGCAAAGATATGTAGCCAAAAACTCTTCCCCCATATTGAGAACAAAGTGACGATTCATTCCTCTTTATATCCTACCAACAGCAAAAATCTGCGCATCAGCACTTCCACCAAAGCGTGAGCTAACCTCCCCAACTTGCTGGGACTGAACGAAAGAGCAGGAGGTTCCTGTGCGGTGGCAGTGTGCCGAGGGCCCGTGGCTGAGAGTGGGCCGACAAAGCCGGGCCTGTGATCAGTAATGCAGTCCCCCAGTGAGCGCACAGATTCGTGCGCAGTGAAGATAAGGCCTGCCTGGCTGCCTGCTCCTGCTGCTCCAATAAGCCTCCTCACACGGGGCGCCAAGAAGCCTCAGCGGCTGACTGGGAGGCTTTGGCCCAGCGCACCGGTCTATCCATCGTGGAGTGATGCCTCTATTACAATGGCTGCCCCACAGCTACAAGAGGGCCTGCGCCAGCTGCAGCGGATTATAATTAGAGGAACCATGAAGTGCCCTGGACACTGGCAATTGATCTGCCTGTGACAGTCTAATATTTCCACCAGGGAAATAAAACCTTGTGTCACATAGCACAGGCTGAGGCTAAGGGAGATGGGACTGTGTTGGGGGGTGTGTGTGTGTGTGTGTGTTTGTGCGTGTGTGTTTGTTTGTTTTGTCAGTACAAAAATGTCCTGACATTCAGGAAAAACAGAACTAACCTACATTTTCAGGAGTAACATACATATCTTGAAAGAGCAACAATGTGTGTGTGTGTGTGTATGTGTATGTATATAAAAAAATATAAGGAAGAAAGGGGATTTAAGTGACTTTGAACGTGGCGTGGTTGTTGGTGCCAGACGGGCTGATCTGAGTATTTCAGAAACTGCTGATCTACTGGGATTTTCACACAACCATCTCTAGGGTTTACAGAGAACGGTCCAAGAAAGAGAAAATATCCAGTGAGCAGCAGTTGTGTGGATGAAAATGCCTTGTTGATGTGAGAGGTCAGAGGTGAATGGGCAGACTGGTTCGAGATGATAGAAAGGCAACAGAAACTGAAATAAATAAACAAAATCTCTGAGGAATGTTTCCAACACTTTGTTGACAGTATGCCACGAATAATTAAGGCAGTTCTGAAGGCAAAAGGGGGTCCAACCATTTACTAGCAAGGTGTACCTAATAAAGTGGCCGGTGAGTGTATATGTATATGTACATATTTATCCAAAATGATAACTTTACAGGAAAAGAAAAACATATTGTAACAGACTTTTTGACAAGTAATTTTGGGCCATTTGTTTTGGACCATTCATCAAGAAATATAAACAATGCAAAGGGCACCTCCTGGAAGATGTCATTGTGAAGATGTCATTGTGTCATGTCAAAGTGTAAACACTGAGCTATTGAGGCTTTGTTTAGGCATCATTTTCTGTTAAACTGATGTTTTCTGCTGCTGAAAATTTAATATCTTGTTCTCAATGGCCACTTTGTTTGGAAATGATATGCATGATATGCTCCGATCTTTTAAAACCAAACTTGGGTGTGTTTTACGTTACTGTATCCTTTGTGTTTCCTCCTCAGCCCCTGTGTGTAGTGGTATATGTAGTGAGGTGAAGTGTGCTTCTCTTTGTCTTTCACGGTGCATTAAAATTCAAAATGTGTTTTGACTAGACATCTGCTTATAAAGCAGGGGTCTCATTCATAGTGGCAAGTTAGCCTCACTCTTTATCACACTGATGTTTGATGTGGCGCTTCCAAGCAATAAGCACGAGGCCCTTTGTGTCAGAACTGCAATGGAAACATAGCTTAAGCATGTCAATTCAGGCTCTCTTATTCTTCAAATGAGCTGTCAGGGATCTTTTGTTCGACTTCCTAGCACGCCGCTGTTTAAAGTCAAAGTAATTTCAGGTCAATTCGGCAAATAAATTAGTTTTTTTTTTTTCTAGATCTGAATCCCGGAGTTGTTTCTTCCTTTTGTCACTTCCCTGTTTTCCCGACATCCTAATCAGCAGATAAGCCTCAAAGAAACTACTAATGCTGAACAACTGCTAAACAACTCAGCGGCTTAGGGAGTGGAGCAACAAGGTCCAATTATTGTTATTTGATTGAAAATGCAATAGAGATAAATACAAATAGCACTTAAACATATGTAAGCAGAAGAAACAGCACAATACAGCCATCTAAATTCAAATGCTGTGTTCATATGCAGTGTATAACTTAAAAAAAAAAAAAAAAAAACTGTGGTTTTATGTCGATTTTTAATAAAGAAAAGAAATCCCTCAGCAGTTTTGTCTATAAGTTCCACTGATTAAAAGCCAGCATTTAATGGTGTTTGATATTTCAGATAAATAAATAGCAACTTTGTTCTTTTGGAAACGATTAAGCTCACACAAAATATGGTAATGTTATTAAGAGTATTGAAAAAGCTTCGGCTCCAGCTCAAAGAGTTTGCAGAGAAAGAGCTCCTCTCTGCTTCTTCTGCTCAGTTGTTCCATAAATTATTTGGCAATTACATACTAAATACCCGCCAATTAACTCTGAACTCATCTAACCTATACAGTGTCAATCTATTATTAAATAATATAAATTTTGCATTGCAACATTACAGATGAATAAAGCATGAGGAAGGGTGAGGAAGAAGAGGAATCTGAACAGTACAAATGTCCTATTAATTCTGATTAAGCTGTCAGTCATTCCTGTATGAGCGAGCCAAATGGGGAAAAGAATGGAATCATAATCATAAACGATTGGAAACTTCCCTGAACTGGAAGCGGCAAAGACGTAAAGAGAGACAGAGGGTAACGGAGAGGACTTTTAATGGAAGAAACGAGGTTTAATGTTCTATCCCTTTTCATTGAAATTCCTCTGGTGGCTTTTAAAAATGACCGCTGCAATCTTTCGCTATATAAAACCCACTGATTGAGAAGACTACATTCGGGCCAAGTCATTCAGACAAAGCACAGGAGGAGACTGACAGTAGCTTTTTTTTATTTTTTCAACGTGTGTAGTTGGACTATCTCAGTTGTATCAGCTTGCAAAACCTGGAATCGTGCAAAAAAATAAATAAATAAATAAAAATAAAAAAAGGAAAAGAAAAAAAGAAAAACACGAGGTAAATCAAGGCTCGGCTGTGCACATCTCATCTCTCTGACAGAAAGTAATGCACTCTCTTTTCATCTGGGGGCCATGCCTGTATTATCGGTCTATTAGATGTATGGCAAAGCAAGACAATATTAATGGTCCTTCTCTGCAGCTAAATGCAAGAAGGCTCTGAAAAAGAAACCACTCTCAGCTCCACTCTCAAGGCCAATGATTGCATACTAGATCAAAGCGAGTAATGACCGCTCTCTCACTTTGGTAGCACCATTGACATACTGTAGCCGGCCTCAAGACTGCTACAGGACTGCATAATTACGAGACAAGTTCGTCCTTATGCTCTGCGCCCATTCCCATTAGCGATCGTGCTAACTTGGGTTGCACGATAGAGACAAAATACTATTATCAATATTGCATCATATTGCAATATGCCTTGTAATACATGGTTGAAGAAATAATGGCCATATTACTCTGACTACTTAATTGACTGTTATGAATATCTTGTTTCATCAAAACACACACACACAAACACAGGTTCTAAGCCGCTTCTCCTTGTGTGTCGCAGGGGGTGTTGGAGCCTATCCCAGGAGTCATCGGGTGGAAGGCAGGATATACCCTGGACAGGTTGCGAGTCCATTGCAGGGCTATTTCATCGAAACACCCAGTAAAATATTATGATCGGCTAGAGGGCTCATCTACATATGGTGGCCTTCTGTGATACCTTCAGGCTTGACTAAACTCTGAAAGTATTGTCAAATCATTGTCAAGTTTTGGTTGGAAACAAAAGAGTTAAGATCTTAAAATGGCCAACATTTTCTTTCCCTCAGGTAGGGAAAGGTAGGTATAGGTAGGTATAGCCAAAGAGGGGCAGAGCGCATTGCACAGCTTTGCAACATGGAGCATATATATATATAGGTGTGTATATAGGAGTGTATATATATATATAGATAGATACATATATATAGATATATAGATATAGATATATATAGGTATATATAGGTGTATATAGGTGTGTATGTGTGTGTATATATACTGCTGCTGTCAGTACAAAACATTGTACGTTTTTCAGTTTCTGATATAATTTGAAAACACCTAGTGCTCTTTATATTTTATAACTTGTATATAAATTTCATGAAGAAGTGACCAAAAGGAACAGCCCACAATGACTTGGAAAAAGTCTGGTCCACTGGCTTAGATTATAAGTAAAGTATGTTTTCTCTGTCTCCTTAAATGTATCATTTGGAAGGTTTTGTTTTTACAACAGTGCTATCAATCAATCTATCTATCTATCTATCTATCTATCTATCTATCTATCTATCTATCTATATATATAGACACACATATCTTCTTCTTCACTTTGTAATATCTGTAAACATTTTGATTTGATTCAAATGATATGGACTATACCAAGGAACAGCAAAGCTTCTGTGAATAGCCTAAAGCTGGCTGATGGAGGTCTAAATGGGGAACACACAGTCGCCATCATTCTAATCAGGGTAAACCAAATTCAGAGAAGGCCTGGACAGGGCCAGCGCTGCATCTGACATCATTGTCTGATCATATTAAACCAACCCACGCGGGAACGGGGAGCTTTCCATGTGAATGCACAGGCTAGTGATCTAATTTCTCTCGCAACGCAGCCGGCTGAAAAAATAGGGTGGTGATGTGGGGGGCTGGGGGGTGGGGGGGGGGGGGGGGGGGGGTCGAACGTAGTTGAAGGAAGGGAGGCACTGCAGCTTTTTTTGGGCCTAATTATAAAGCATAAGCTTAATTGGAAACCAAAGCGGTTATTTCATATCATAAGCCAGTGAATGCATTATCTTTTTTATCTGCTCTATTTATGCAGATAGTTTTTAATGAGGCCCTGTTAAAACTGCACACAGGCGAAGAGTGAGGGCTAGCTGACACACAGTAGGCTAATTCTGAAGGAAGTGTGGTCTGACTGGCTCAAATCATCATTCGGTGGTTACTCCAAGGGTTGCTTTTGTCAGGAATGGGAGCAGAAGTGAAATCCCCCTGTAAAAGGGCAAATATGGACCACTGCGAATGAAAATAGATTGCTGGAGTTTCACCTATATTGTTGTGTGTCTGTGTTTACTCCTTCAATTGCATGTTTTCTTATTTGGTACTGTATATTATTCAGCAATTGCGTCCTTTGGAATTTAAAGGTTTAAAAGTGCCACAGGAGTCCACTTCAATGTTTTAGCAATACAGTAAATGTAAACATTGCATTCTAAAGTCTTTGCAGCTACACTTTTAAAATGTGTTGGTTTAGTTGAGTTTTTACTCTATTAAAGAACAAATTGGCGAAAGCTTATTGGGTTAAAACAAATGAATACAGGTACGTGGATATGTTATCTATGAAAACACAAAAATTTGTTAAATGGATTGCAAATCAGTTGAATGAATTGAATGACTCTCATTATCGCATCAGTACATAACTGCAATTATATTATTGTTATACGAAAAACAACACTTATTGAAAACACAAAAACATGGTGTAAAGGTTCAAACACAGTTCATAGATGTGTCACTTGTTCCATGCTTTCACAGGACACATCATCAAGTGTAAAACAGTTGAGATAATTTGGAGATAATTGAACCACTAATAGTAAAATAACTGAACAACAATTTGTTTTACATTCTGTCAGCTTAGTATTTAATGAAATGAAGCGATAACCCTCAAGAGTCTGTGCGTTACTGTGATTTTATCACATGTGAGGGGTGTCCTTAGGCACAGCATGGAGTGTTTAAAACTTGTTGTAACATACAGACTTTTTAAAAATGATGATACGATATGTCAGTTATCATAAATATTAATCATAATAAATAAGTCTTCCACCAAGAAATGTGGTTTAAAGGATGTTATTGTGGTGTAGCCCTGCCAAAGGAGTACCAGACCTTTCAGTTACTCATCACTGTGTATATATCTGTATATGTGTGTACAGATATGTCATTAAATTATTTGCATTTCATATAATAGTGAAAATGCCTTAGTATAGATGTAAATATAAGTGTTTGAGGCAGAATATTTTTGCCTTGTTTATAGATATCAAATTACCACCACAACACTATTGCTCATGTTTGCTATAGTGTCTCAATGCAATTTGTGTTAGCATCAAGTTAACAATGTCATGCATTCATTTTTCCACACTGAGTTTACTACTACCCAGGCAGATGTGCCACAAACAGGGACATTCGAAGGTTATAAAACAGTCAAATAACATATTTTTTACTTTCTACAGCAGATCCCTCAGTAAATACTTCAAAACCTGGCCTAACCTGTTAGCTTGTTAGATTTTTTTAGCCTAATTGGTAAGAAAATAAGTTATCAGCCCCTCAGTTTAAACAAAACCTGTGACTGGTTTTAATGACTTTGATGCATTAATACAGAATTCAGTTGTGAGCCAGTCATAGGCATGAATATATTGAGTATTTTACTATAGCTATAGCTCAGGCAATCAGATTCTAGCATTGGACCTATTGTCACCATTTTTCTTGATATATCTCCACATATCATCATATGAATAAATTCTGAATGTGGTCAAGGTGTAAGATCCACTAAAATAAGGAGGTTCCAGATGTAGAATCTGGCACAAATTAAGCTCTGCATATAGATCAAGCATGGCAGTGAATACTCACAACAGATTTTTCTACATGAAAGAACAATATATAAACTGGATTGTCATGAAGAACACATTCAGATGTACTCCAACTGATAAAAATTCACACTGAATGTCCATAGTCTGTGATTTAGAGACACATTCAGACACTATTAGAAGTAAAGGTGCCAGAAGGTTTAAAGGTTTAATCTTAAAGAATCTTTCAATGGATGGTTCTTAAAAGAAGGCTTGTAAATGGGATGTGCAAGTGTGCTTTCAAAGTTCACAGAACTTCCACATAATGTAAAACCACTATACACTATTAACCCCTTAAATTTCTAAGCTTATTACATACTAATGCTTATTATTCAGTAACCACAGGGATTTCAGTGCAATCTGTCTGAGCTATTCTTAGGTTACAGAAGTGTGTAATGGAACCATGGGCACAATGGTGGACCCTCGCCATTAAGGGTTTGTCCTAGGACTGCACCATTTAGAAACATTTATTTTTATTCACTGCATACTGTATTTAATATAAAATCTGAACACTATTTCTACAATCTTCTACATATTCCAAACAAGGCCTCATTCTTCAGTCATCGCAGAACCAGGCTGGATATTCCATAGTTAATAGCCGCTGATATGAGGGCCAGTGGTCTGGTCATGTAGAGAGTTTCTGTAGGTTGTAAAATGGCTGCAGGGAAGCCTGCAGCATCTGAACAAATCCAGTCCCGCGAGAAGCAAGAGCCGGAGCCGCTGAGTGAGTGAGGAGAGAACCGGCTTTGATGGGGACAGCAGCGAGTGGGAATAAATATGTAAGGCTGGGGGAGGCGCGGGGAGAGCGATAGAAGCAGGAAGTCTAAGCGCTGAGAGCCGAGTGCACTCATGCAAATAAGTCTTTGAAGTATTTTTGTCATGTGTATAAACGGACAGCATATGAGCAAGACAGCTGTTTAATAGCTTACAGGACGTACGCTCAGGTAAGCAGACAATTCATGGTGTTGAAAGGGAATGATCTGATTGTGAATTAAATCCGACGCTAACTTATGCAAATGACTGAGAAATCTAATGCTTCCATGAGAACTTCAGGACGGAGACTTGTGTTTTCCATTATAATCAGTCGACGATATTTCAGGCCAGCAAAAAAAAAAAAAAAGCAGTTACTTGCTTTGTTTGACAACTCTATTTGGTAAAAGAACAACAAAGCATTTAGACTAAGATTAAGATGGCAAAGTCAGTGATTGACTGGCATTATGGCAGGTACGCAGGCTGTGCCTCAAAGCTAAAATTCTTTCCTGCATTTGTTTGTTTATTTATTTATTTATTTATTTTGGGGGTGTTGCTAGGCCCTTCAGGCCAAAAATACAATTCCATCTGGTCTTGACAACGCCTCTGGCAAAAACAATGGGCTTGTTAAACTCGATGAAAAGGTAAAGCCTGTAATGGGTCAGGGGTTAAAGCATTTGCTGTATTGCACATGAAGTCAACCAAAACAGTTTTCATACTTCAGAAAATATATATATATATATATATATATATATATATATATATATATATATATATATATATATGTTAACATTTCACAAAAGCAATCAAGAACTGTGAAACTGGCCATCATTCAACGTCCCTGCGGGAATCTATTTCAGCACCATGGACATTGGCCTACCAAAGCATTTCACAAACCAGCAGAAAATGATGGAAAAGAAAAGTGAATCAGATCTAATCCTGTATCAAATCTAGCCAGAAATAGCACCCGCTCACATTGGGTGATGTCATGTTTTTAGCTGTGCTTCATTCCATGCATTTGTACATTTGTACATTTGTACATTTGTACATACATACATTTGTAAAGTGGTTATGGATCATTCTTAAAAGTGGTCTATAGTTCCAGACTGGTTGGTTTACTTAGGGTACTCAAAGGGCTGAGCTCCAACACATTTTACTGATCTGTTGAAGCGTTATAACCAATCCAGACCTCTTCACTCAGTTGAGGCTTATTGTAAACTCCTAGGATCACTCACAGCTTAGTTGGTGGAAAATCACTGAGTGCATTTACATGTGCTTAATCCAGGTGTAATGATATTACTGATTAACATAACTTCCCGCCATACCTGGTACACATACATCGGAAGGCATTTTGAGACATGCAAACATCAACACACTTTAATCTGTGATTATGAATTAAAAAATAATTCTGTCTTTTGAATTAAATGACACGACGACATCAATTAAAAAGACACTTGAATTAAGCGCACAGGAAAATATGTACTGACATCAGTATCAGAAAGGAAAAAGAGGTATTGGCCCGTAACTTGAAATTTTATCACGCACATAAATTAAGATAAAAAGTGCTTCATACAAGTTTAAAGATACACAGACAACCTAACATAAAGATGCACTAGTGTTAATTGTACTGCTGACCCGATACATCTGACATCATTTAGACCAATATATCACAAAGTGAAATCCTGAGGTGTTCTAACGCCTGCACACTTTAAATATATACACATAAAACGAGAAAAGTCTAGAACAACAAAGGCAAACATTTTATAGCCCTGATGCACTGCTCTCACTGTCATACAAAAAAAGGAGAGAAAAGGCCTCCCTTGTTAAATATACAGCCTTTATGTAGGGAGTGTGTGGGCAGGTGCAGCTAAAGCTAAAGCGAGGGCTTTAAAAAGAGAGATCTTCAAGCTGATTTCTCAAACATGGCCTAAAACTAGCTCCACTCCCATAATACACCATTCACTCTGATAGCCAGCCTACTCGTGACCAATGTACAAATGGCAAACAAAGTGATGAATTTAATTTACTTGTTTCTAACGTGAACATTGTTTCTATATGACATATGCTGCTTTATCTTAATTTGTCCTTAGGTTTACTTACTGCTGACTAGAGATCTGAAGCAGTTAAAGGCATGAAAAAGAAACCTGGAACAAAACTGAACCCACAAATATATAGATTTTCAAATGGCCAATAAACTCACAGAAGAATACAAGACATAAATGTAATGTAAAACTCAAACTTTATGCCGCAGCTTTATTTTTAAAACATCGACCACTTTACCTGAAAATGTGAACATACATCATCTAGAAGATGAGAAATATAAATCCTTAATTTTGTTAAGCATTTATTTGGTTTCAGCATCATTCCAAAAGTGTTAAGCTGCATCTCGTGGCAGTGCTGCTTACTTATTTCCAGTACCACAGTCTGTTTTCGCACATGCACAGACTGAGAAATCTGAAAGAAATCAGAGTAAGAGTTGACATTTACTAAGAAATCTGATGGGCTGAAAATTAGCTCTCTTTATGAGATTTCTAGACCTTACTCAAATCTAAGAAATCTGAGTATGCTGTTCAAATGACCATTTAAATAATCAGATAATTGCAGAAATCTGATTATGATCGGATTATTGAGTTCAAGTCAACACAATCCCTGTGACCCCTGATTCCTATCATCACCACAGCAAAGAAATCTAAATATGTAAGAATGAACCATTTCACAATAATCCACTCTGAATCACTTGCTTTACCACTAAATTCTGCAGAATTTGCTCATGATGTGAAACAGCTTGTTATTGTTTTTGTTTAGGGAACAAATCAACACACCAGTGTGAGAACTGAGTAGGCTTACATGATTTCACCTAACGCATCATTTTGACATCCGCTGTGCAACAGAGCTTCTCCATCTCTATTAGGGCTTATTGCGTGTTGACCTTCCACGCAGTTCATAGATGAAAACGAGCTGAGCTACTTTAAACATTTCCAACAGAAAACAGGATAGAGTTGATATAATGTACACATTTGAACCAAGCAAGTTCAATGCTGTGTATATACATTATATACAATACTCTGCACTGAACACGTTCCAGTGCAAACGCATCCTACATTCATCTGTGCTTATTCATCTACAGTCCATAGAGCATCTCTGCAAGGCATGATATGCAAACCAAGCTCATGATTTCAACTTCAGAAGTTACCCTCCAGCTATGCAATACACAGTTGATCGTAGGATCGGCCCATTTGAAGAAAAGCAGCCATTCAGCTCTCAGCCCGCAGCCTCGCCCTTATCCGTTCTCCCTTCTGCCAAACACTCTGCAGAGAGTCATCAAGCACTGGCCTATTTTTAGCACAGAGTAAGCCATTTAAATCTGTGCCATGATCTTAATTCGATACCTGAACTTAATTAAACTCATCCATCGGACCACAGGGGCTCGGAAGTACAATTCATCTTGTAGTACCAATGATGGAGAACGCTGTTTTTAGTGTTTGTGCAGTTTGTACATACTGTAATAAACATGAAAAATTATCATATCAAGGACTTTTATCTTTTGAAAGAATGCTGCTCATTTTTACACAGTTTAAAAACATCAACCAACCTTTACATTAAGCAGACACTGCACAACGAAATAATCCAAATTAACTAAATAAAATATCAATAACATTAATTAAAGTTAAGGGTAACGCTAGTAAATTTGGACATTATAATGCCTTTACCAGCCAATAGTTGATAATCAATGGGCTGCTTATTACTACATACTACATAGCATACAATATACTACATACAACATACTACATACCAACAATAAGCAAAGTGAAATAAGCTTTTTTCTGAGGATCCTCATTTGTGCACTGTACATCAAAATCTATACATTTGTACAGTGCTGTAGTGATCTCATCTCAGTCTCGGATTAAAGATGACTTTTTACACATTGTAACCTGAAGCGATACGTAATGAGAAATTAATTCATAGTAAAAATGTTTAATTCATTCATTTTTGGCTAATAATGTAATAACATAGTGTAGTATCAGCTTGTTAAGGCGTAATATGAGCATTACAGTATTCTGGGAACAGCTTGCTAAATTTCCTTCGGGATCAATAAAGTATCTATCTATCTATCTATCTGTCTATCTGTCTATCTGTCTGTCTGTCTGTCTATCTATCTATCTATCTATCTAGCTTCTCTTACTCTTGTTACTGCTTAATAATGTAGTAATACTCAGTAATATTACTGAGTAATAACCAAGTACAGGCTTGTTCAGCGTAATATGTCCCCCTAGGCTGAAGTTTTACTAAATCAAGTGTTTCTTGCTCCTCTGAAAATGTATTACAGTGTCACTGGGGTGGTACCCCTCATGTCAATCGGGTGGTACACAATGGTATGATGGTATGTCTTCAGGACCTTTAGTAAGAAAACATAATTGTACTGAAATCCATAATTGTACCAAAATACTTTTCCTCTGGAATAGTAAATATAGTGAACCTTTAAAACTTGGAATTTAAGACCACGGTTGTATCTTCTTAATGGGTATGTTTGCATTTTTTCTGAAATGTGAGATTTTCTTATGAGAGCACTGATATTCACTGAGAGTTTATATATGTCATGTCAAATGTGTCAAACCCAGGCTCCAAATTTAGGCAGGCCAATACATTTTAAGTGCCTAGATGATCACATTTTAGTGTAAGAGTTAGGGAAGTAACCATACCCAAAATTCAATTTGATACTCTGCAGTGGTGTCTCAACAGGATATATGTTGAGACAGCAAAAATAAGGAGTGCTCATAAAAAGCATACATTTTTCAATTCAGAGGTCAAGATTCACTTGAATTTTCAATATTTTGTTTGATAAATATGCTAAAAAAATGATTCTACACAGTTTAATTCTATATTACACAGTTTAGTTTTGCACAAGTAAATGAAGGTTCACTTTATCCGTGACCGCCCTTTAACTTAGACCAAAACAAAACCCCAAAAATTCCAATCCCTACATTTTAGGATGCAGGCATAACAGCAATATGCACTGAAATCATTACACCTCGCTACAATAGTGTAATGTTGGGGAGCGAGGAGGCAGACGCATACGCTGAGATAAGCAACTTTTATTGAGGGCAAATCCAGGGTCGTGGTCAAAACGGTCCAGGTTCAAACAGCCAATATGGAGAGCAGGAGGGACTAACATGACAAAATTAACACAAAACCTCAAACAAGAACCAAATACCATGAGAATACAATACAATACATCCAACACATCAGACACGATCAAACAACACAAAGACCAGCAAAAACTAAGGGCAATCGGGGTGGAGTCACGAAACAAGGGGCTGGACTAAGAACCAAAACAAAGCACAATGAAAAAGTAAACAAAAAAAGCACAAGGACAGGACTGGGAGGGGCCAATCGTGACATAGCAGTTTTTAAAGACATAAAAAGCATTTCCTGATTTAATTGCTGCCATATGTCGGGACACTTATTATCTCATTTTTAATAACTTAGCATGTAAAATAAAATAGAATAAAGACTTTAAAAAAGGACTGTAATTCTCATGTAGTTCACTATATAAAGTAAATATAATCACATGCAAAAGTTTGGGCACCCCAGGTTAAATTATGTTTTTTAAATTTTCTAATGGAAAATAAGTTCATACATAAGTTCATACTGCTACAGAGAAGACACTTAAATATAGTGCTTTTCTGACATTTTAGTGCAATATTTCTATTTATTTGCTGAGTTCAACTTGAACAAAAGAGAATAAAAGAGATCAAATAAAAGAGACAATATAAAAAGTGTCATACCTTTTGAAGGGGCCACATTTTATGGTTCGTTTTGTTTTCCAATGTGTCCAATGTTAGCAAATTAACAGTAATGGTCCGTTAAAATGTGCAAAAATGTTCTCTGTAGAGGGTATGTAAACTTGTTGTCCCTTAGAAAATCAGGAAACTATGTCATTTGACCAGGGCGCCCAAACTTTTGCATACGACTGTATAATGCTGGCACACTGTATCACTTCACATCCAATGTGCTGGAGTTCAGAGCAAAAACAAATGCGGTCCAATTACTGTATTTCACAGCAAGGTTGACTGACCTTTCTAAGTTAAAACATCTTTTATTTTTTCAGAGATAGAAAACAAAACAAATACAAGCTGAGGTTTGTTGCGTAAATATAACATTAGCATGGCTCTGTTCCCTCAGGGCCTGCATCTCCTCCATTATAACAGCCCATTGTCCTTTGCTATAAAGCACATGAAAAAGCTTTCTATTAGAAAGCGAGAAGTCAAGAAGTAAAATTGCCAATATGAAGCAAAAATCCATCTAAGTCCAAATAGTTTTTTTAAAATATGATATATTTCATTTCCCATTTAAAGAAAGCCTCCAAATGCTGCAGGAAAAAAAGCTGTCAGCATAAAGATATAATATAGAGCCATGGTAAATGGGAGATGTCAGAAAACCTAAACAGTACAGAATGCTTACAATTAGTTACCGCCATCTAATCACCAGCTTAATCATCTTCAGATAACTTCAGTGGCAAGTGTTTTGATTCTTTTGATCCAAAAACGGTTCTGTTGTTGTTTTGTTATTCTCATCCTCAGACCCGTTGGGTGCTGGCATGCTGTCCTGCTGAATTTCCGCTCATCTGCTGCCATTTTTCCAAAACAGAATTGTGGAAAGTGCCAAGAGTGCTCTGCAAAAACCACAGGCCTGGCAGGCCCTTCACCAAACGCCATGATAAAACTGCACAGAGCATGGCCTACCACAGGAGCTGGCAGAGCTGTGAAATTACAGCCTATTATGCTCCTCTTTGGAGAAGCTAAAATAAACCTATCAAGGAAGTAATGTGTTACCCTCTGAGTATCTACTGTGCAGAAACGAACGTATAATAAATACAGCATTAGCAGGTGCACAGACATGGCAAAGGGTGTTTTATTGTGAGATAAAGCTTCATGTTTACGGTGAAAATGAGGTAAGTTCAAAGCACATTTTGTTTCATTTTCATATTACTACTATTGTTATTCATTATTATTGTCATTTATAGTAGTAGTATTAGCAATAGTAACAGTAATACAAATTTTTTCTGTTCATTGTGGTGTTCTAACAGTGAAATACATGTATGAAATATGAAATAATTTAAGCATTTAAGAAAATGCAATAAAAAGCTGTATAAAATGCAAATAAAACATTAAGTGATTCATTTCAAATGTTTGACCTGTACTAAATTGCAAAAAAACACAAAAAACTGTGACATATTCAGTCATTCCAAATGTCTGGCATGGAAAAAAAGGCGAGACAGGAGTATGTTCACCACTGTATTGCATCACTTTTCCTATTAATAACGCCTTTTATCATATGGGGAATGAAAACATAAACACAATTTTGAACGGGGAATTTCTTGCCATCCTTCCATTACACAAGTATTTACCTCCACAATCGTATGGTGTCAACTGCAGGCAGGCCAGTCCAGCTCTCTCTAATTTTGCAGCAATGTCATTGTAACACATGCAGAATGTAGTTTGACAATGTTATGTTGACATAAGCATAGGTGTCCCTGAAAAAGTCAAAGTTGTTCATATAGTACCTTGAGCAAGGTGAGGAGTGCTATGCCACGACAGCTCCTGACTTTTGAACTCTGGTAAGAGTTTGGATGTTCCTGGATGCTTTAGCAAAGGTTCTGCCAGGAATACTTTAATACAACGCCATTCATTCATTCATTACTCCTGATCACAGGCCTACACCTGTCTTTATTATGACTCGATTTACATACCTATTCTGCTCCTTAGGATATAAATAATTGTTCTCCCTCAATCTTGCTTCCTGCATCATTCTGGCAGAACTTTTCTTCTTTGGCTCAAAGATTACAATATCCCTGATTTCCAAAACAACTCGTCAAGCCAACACTTTTGCACTACTCTTCCACTATGCATCGCTCCATTTCAGATGAGCTTGAACCCAGAGAAATAGGCAGTATTTCTTGCATTTGTGGATGCAGAAATGGACAATTGACAATATTGACAACAGTTTCTCAAAGTATTGCTGAGCCCATCACAGAAGCATGCTGGTTTAAATGTAGTGCCGCCTGAGGGATCAAAGGCATCACAGGCATAAGGTTTTTACCTTGCCCTACACATACACAGAATGCTGTTCTTAAATTGTTGGGTTATTCCCTAAAGCATCTTGTGCAAAGTAGAGAGCCTCTAGCCATTCCTGCTCATTTAAAGCCTATCCTACATGCTCCTTTTACATTATTGCATCACCTGTTTAAGCTGGTTTTTGAAAGTTCCTAGTCTTAAATGGCCCTTTTCCTCACTTTTTGCAACATCATTCAGGCATCAATTTTAGAATAATCTTATATTTACATAAAACAATGACATTAATGGAGTAAAATATTAAATATCTTGTCTTTGTACTGTTTATAAATCACTGCTTTCTGTTTTTATTCACATCTGACTTTTTTGGAATTGAGGTTTGTAAATCTCTCTTCACAGTCTATGGTTAGTCATCATTTATAACTGAAAGAAAAAAAAAGGTTCTTAAAGATACAGACAAGAGGGAGTCATTTATGTATATGTGGAGGCAGGTCTACGCTGCCTGGTGGAGCAGTGACTGCATCGTTCTTTATTCGAAGGAAACAAAGGAAGCAGCAGTCTGCCCATGACACAGATCAATACTACCATAAATAATAAATAAGGAAAAACAGGTAAAATAAACCCAGTAAACAAATGTGTGTTGTCTTGTCTTCCCTCATTGACCAGCCCACCTCACCCCCTCACCCCTCACTCTTTCTCTCACCTAATGGATTGTGCAGTGGCCTGGTATGTGGTTTGCCCATGTTGCCATGGCGACTGGTCAGCGAGACCCAGCGGCAAAGTGTGATGACGAGCGACAACTCAATTCAGTCCTGCTCTTACACACACACAGTTTGTAGGAACCAGCAGGGCACACAAACACACCTCAGGGGCACAATGGGGCATACATGAACACACACACACACACACACTCGTCCACATCTACAGTGAGGGGTGTACACAAGTATTCAGATGGTTTATTTATTTAATACACCTTCAGTACATAGATCCACTTCAAATTTATGCACATAATGTCTTTTGACTTAATACTTAAAAAATGAGATTTTAAAAATCTATCCATAAGCATAAATGAAGTGCTTGAAAAAAACTAAAATCTATCTATCTGTGGGTTTTCCTGGGATCATATGCATAACTTTTGTTTCTGTAAACATGACAAGCTGAAATATTGCTTAAGAGTTCAATTTTGTTTAATCTGGCCAGAGCTTTGCCAATTTTCAACTTTTTGCCAATTTTCAGATCTTTTCTTTTCCCACTTTACTATAATACTTCATACTAATAATGTTTGCTATCCAGTGTTGACCTTAGGAGGATGGGTTCCCCTTTTGAGTCTTGGTTCCTCTCAAGGTTTCTTCCTCTTTTAGGGAGTTTTTCCTTGCCACCGTCGCCGCTGGCTTGCTCATGGGGGCTCGGACCCGGATTTTCTTTTCTTTTCTTTTCTCTTCTCTCTGTAATACTGATTGTTTTGTAAAGCTGCTTTGTGACAACACCTGTTGTAAAAAGAGCTATATAAATAAATTTTGCTTGCTTGCTTGCTTTCAATTTCTTGCCTTATCAGTAGACTGAGAGAATGCTGTTAAATCTTGTATAGGTTACCTCTAGAGGTATGCTTAGTGGTGGTTCAGTGAGCTTGCCACATTATAAGCTCACCAGACAAAAAAATTTGTCACCTGTGACTGAAATGTACCTAATAGCGTGTAATACCTTCACGAGCATGAATTTGACAGGGACTGGACAAGTTTCTGGATGTAGGTGAATGAGACATTCACTGCACTGTACCACCCCTTCTTGATCACTGAATCCCGTCGCATACCCCACAGGTATTTATAGCCCATTCATTCCCGTGCAATGCTATCTGCAGGAGCCTGAAGTTAGTACTACCTTAAACATGAAAGCGATTAATTTTTTGTCCAGGGAGCTCATTACTGAACCAACTGTACTGACAGGGATTTTAAGGCCTTTTTTGTCGCAATAACAATATATATATATATATATATTTCTATTCATAAGTAAAAAACATTGTGTGCACAAATTTGAAGTGGATATAGGCACTAAAAGTATATTAAATAACACCAACAGCGTCCTCACTGTACTCACACTCATGGTTGGGAAGTTATCTGACCTCACTGCCGCTTTGCATCGACCACTCAGAGACAACCTGAAACAGAAATATTACTCCAACGGGGTGTATTACAGCTACAGGGGGTTTCTTTGCAGCTTTATATTACAATATTGACAATCCTCAATGGACAACACAGTCCTGTTATATGAGGAACATGGATCACCGTGGCCATGTAAGGCATCAGAGCCACATAATTATTTTATTTCTTTGCGCGGTTCCTCAAAATAATACTGCAATATTCCAGTCTAGCTCTATAGCCTGTAGTGCCCACGCTGACAACTTAATGATTATCCCCAGGAGGCCTTTGGTTGTCATTGTGGTGTTCTATAATGGATTGGTCACTGGGGTATACTGCTCTGCAGAGTTTATAGCCAGAAGTCATGGTCAGCAATGTCTTTCTGAAAGAAAAAAAGAGAAAGAAACAATATTGCCTTGCTGGGTGTCTTTATGACAGTTTCATTTGCAATCGAGTTTGAAAAGCAGGGTCCAAACTCAGATGTGTTCTCGGTGTGAATGTATGTGAACATGACAAGTCTCCAGGAAAGCTATTTTCCTTCCACCTGACTTTCAATGCTGGACAAGAAGGAACAATTAACCCTTAGAAGTCAAGAATTATTGCTGTTATTTACTGTAATACTCCAATATTTACAGTGTTTACATACAATGTAAACACATTTTAAAACACCGCCCCTTCACACTGCAGTTATAAGACGTGTTTCAGCTTTTACAATGAGGTCTCAAAGGCACAATAACAAAAACAGACAACTTCTAATGGAAAAACATGGTCATACTGGTGTACAAACACAAACATCATAAGTGGAAAATATAAATGATGGCCTTCTAATATTAATAGAATATGATTCTTTCTATTGTTAATGCTTCGATCATTGCTATTTTATTTAAGCCCATTCTAAATCTCTTTTAAAGACCTGATATCGCATGAAACAGCTTCAGCACTGGACAGCGACTACTCGGCAGCATTCCATTACCAATGTTGCACTGAACTGCTTTCAAATTCATCCATGCAGACTGTACACTGCCTGTCAAAAGTTTATGGACACTTAATTTTCAAAGTATTTATGACATTAACAGGTTTGTTTCCTTTTTTGCAGCAGCAGATAAGCATATTAAAAACCCAAGCAAGTGTATTTATAGGAAAACTATCTCAGGAGTGGTTTAATGGCAGTGATACCACACATTTTATCTTCTTCTTGATATCAGTGCTCATCTGCACTCAAAGTGTTAAAAAAGTTTTAATATGTGGTTCTAACAACAGTTTAGCCAAGAAACCTGTCAAATTATTATTTAGGCAAAAAAAAATGGTATGATCACAAATTCCAAAGAAGACACTTTGATGAACATTAAGCTAATTAACCCATTAATGCTCTGCTCACAAATACAGCAACTTTACTTTCCAAAAAACTACATTCAACCTAATGAGAAACTTGATTGTTGATTGAAAGCTGGACTACTGTATCAGAAATTAACTACATTGATTAACTACTGTAGTTAATCAGAATTCATCAACTTGGAAATAACAAACAAATTGCCACCATGCTAACATTAGTTCAGTTATGCACAACAAACACATAATTCACAATTAATAATATACTATAAATTTAGATATTTTGAAAAAAAGGAGTTCATACTAAACTATTTCCAATTCATTTGAAAGGGAGTTCTGTAAAACTTGTCCAATAAGAATTTATGCTACATTTAATGGGCATTCATCATGTCATTAACATGTCACGGTGGACATTATATCCTATCATGAGTTTTCATGACAGATTATGTCCAGTAATATAACAATGCCATGTTAGTATTGCTGCTATTTGTCATGACATAATGTTCATAGCAAAAGCTTGCATGTGACATAAGCTGTTATGACATTAAACTTTCTGTCATTACAATTACAAATAGCAGTAAAATGACTGTTATATTACAGAACAAAATCTGTCTGACTACTCATGAAGCCATATGACATCTGCAATGACAGGTTTAGGGCATGGTTATGTCAACATGATGTAGCAGAGCTCAAGTAAAGTCTTACTGCTTGTCTAATCTGACAACAGTTGCTATGAGAGAATGCATTTGTGGGCAGAGCATAGATACATCAACTGTTGCAAAATATACCCAAAGTATTAGTAAAGAGCTGTGGACTTTCTGTAACTGAAAACTGACTGACAAGTAACTGCAAGAAACCTTAAAAAAAACTTCAGTTTTAAAAGAAAGTCTCCAAACTTTAAATGGCCAGTGTCCATTACCATGACCATGGCACAGTTATGATTTCTCCAGGTACAAACCCTGGGCACCAGAAGCTCATTGTATGAGCATCCTCTCTCTCCAGAGGCAGGCAGGTCATGGGCTGTTCAGTCACGGCCACCGTCAATCAACTCTGCCGACGCTTTCCTCAGCGACCAGCACAGTGGCCATGAAATCTGCTGATAAACAAGCTGTTGCTCTGTACCTTCAGTCTACCGCAGATCTGCCTTCCAAATGAGGCAGTAGGTGGGCTGGTGCAGGAGTTTTTCTCCACTGGGTGTTGGAGGGGAGATGCTCTAACGTAGTCCACAGTTCTCGCAGCCCACAGAAAGTGGATTTAATGTGACCCTGTGTCCTCTCTCTCTCTCACTCTCCTCTCTCCATACGTCTGGTCTCTGTTTCCTTATGTTCTTTATTATGTGGTTGTTTGTTTTATTTAGTCTCTCTAATTTATTTAATTTTTTTATTACTGTAATCCATCTTAAAAATTCCTCAACATTATTTAATAGCATTATATACTTGTAGCATCCTTATATTGTTATAATATCATCATATCATGATAAAAAGACATGAATATTGTAATATTACAGAAACAGACATTTAAAAGTAATTTATTCAAATTGACTGAAGTGACACTGTCAGCTTCCTTTTTTGCAAGTTTATCTTTATCTTTTTTCTTTGTTTGGTTGGTTGTTTATCAAGCCAGGTAGGCTTACTTTTTTGTTGTTGTTCTTTCATATTCTCCTACTGTTTGCTTCTAGAGCTTTAACTGTAGTCAGCTCTGCGCTACAGGTGAGAGTTAACCAAGTTATTGCAGTAACAGCCCCCTGTGAGTCTACAACCCTTAATGATTGGTTAAAAAAAAGTTGTTAATTTATTGATTTATTTTACAAACCACAATCAGACGCTAGCACTCTCACTTATGAACATGATTACGTTATTTCCCTCCACTGTGTACTTGTACATAGATGGTATGACAATAAAAGCCTCTTTACTTGAACCTTTAAAGATTTTGAGTGACGTGACATCCTACATTAACCCTTAAATAGCCAGAGCCCACCGCCAGACCAAAAGTTTCATTACACACTTCTATACCCTAAAAATAGATCATCCAGTTTGCACTGAAGAACCTGTAGTTACTAAACAATAAGCATCAGTATGTAATAAAATGCCTGGGATTTTAAGGGGTTAATACCACATTATTACACATAACAGGCAGGCAAACATCATGTCTGTACAAAAGCTGACTAAGTTATGTGACTAAGTGTATGTTTCAGGCGTCCTCAAACCACAGCGTCAAATTTCAGACATAACAAAAACTATCCTGAGTCTTGAGTAAACACTGTTATATCTCAGCTCAGACCTAGCAGCCTTAGGTGAAACAGCACTGGACAAAAAGGAATCAAGTGGCCAGAGACACCACAGCCTAAGATGGTGAAGTTTGCGTGTTAGTCAAAGATTATTTTTGGTTATGTAGGCAAATTAAAGATGACAAACTACAACTACAACGTTTGCTGAACTGCACTATTATCTTTTGTTTGAAGTTGAAGATTAAGTTTGAACTAATACTCTTTAACTGTGTTTGCTCCCAAGTTTGCTTCATTGTCAGCAATGGTCTCAAAAATTAAGAAAAAATGTGGTTATTTTCTATATGGTCATCTGAAAAAAGGATTCTGTTAACAGCCCAGGCCTAATTAAAGCAATGAATGTTTTGACTTAAAAAGCAGTTTAATTCAAAATAATAAGTTAAATTGCTTGTAGACTCTTAGGCTGTCCTAGAACAACCAAACTCAGTACCTTTCAATGGATGGTTCATGAGTGTGTAGAAACCAAAAGTTTCATTTGACTCTCTCTCTCTCTTTTCATGTCATGCTGTTTCTCTTCACCCCTCTCACATCCCCATGTTATCTCTCTCTTTCTCTTAGTCATGGAAGGAGGGGGGTACATGTCAGAGCTGATTAGCTTTTGCATGTCTTAAGTGTGTCCTTCATTGCCAAAGAGAATGACACATTCTCTAAAGCCTTCCAGGGCCGCTACTTCTGTCTATCAGTCCGTCTATATTAGTATTCCGTATCAGCTGCGGCTTCCAAAAAGCCACATAAAAACAGCCCTGGCCATAATTTGTCTCTCCACCTCTCCTCCGTTCTCTCAGGCTGCCATTAGAGAGCTGGCTGGAGCGCACCTGCACTCGCAGACCTGCCGGGGGGACAGGAAGATGGATTGGCAGCAGGAGGAAGTGGGCCTTCGCCAGGTCCTCCTTCAGCCCTCATTTCTTTAGTCCTGCAGCCAGAACCCACCCCCAATAGCCCACCCAACCCCCCACCCCCCGCACCTAGACAGGGAGGGCCCAAGAGGGAAAGTGATGTGCCATCAAGTACAACCACTAACCTAACCCAGATCACACTGTCACATGACTCAATTCCACAGACGCTTGCGCCCCGTCTCCAGCCATAACCTGAAATAGACTAAAAGAGGCTAAAAATAAGAAACATTAATAATTCCTTTTTTCCCCAACCTGTGCTGCCTGAGACAAATCACAGAGGTGGCTCACAACTGGCTGCGTTTTGGGTTTCGGTGGGCCGTATTACAGTGCATGTAGTTGCTGTCATAATAAAACAAAAAAATAAATAATACTTCCACTTCCATTTTTTACATGATTTGAAAACCCCAGCTGCCTTTTTTTGTGAACACTTCATAATATCAATATATCATAATAAATGGATCATTTACAAAATTTTACAAAACATACATTGAAGTTCCAAACATTCTCCTTCTTTAATATTCATATTTCATTCATTGTTTTCTTTAAAGAGACACTCCAGCTAAAATGAAAAATGTAACCATTGTTACTTCTGTTTAAACATGCCTACTCACTTCCTGCGGTGGTGCCACAGAAGCATCTAGAGTGATTTCTGATTTAAAGAATCTTAAAAGTGGGAGGAACCTTGAAAAACTACAATTGCTTTGGGTGGATTTTTGGGGGTGGGCTGCTTTTAAATGTGTTTTTTGTTTGTTTGTTTGTTTGCTTGCTTGTTATTCTTCATTCACTGGTGAATGCAGAATGAAGCCAGACAGCTAACATTACTGTATAACAGTTTTGGACTCAATATTAAAATGAGGGATTACTCAAACAACAGAAAAGTCTCATCACATGAGTAGGACAACACACAAAAGTCTAAAAAGTTTACAAACTTAAAAAAAAGTTAATCTAAATGCTTTACTTCAGCTTGACTTTGCTTCTCTGGTTGAAATGGTAAAAAACTTTTTTATGCTAAACAATGATAGAATGACTGTTTCCCAATGTGTCTGATGACTGAGTTACACTAATCTTTGCTTGGTTGTATTTATTAGATAACAGATCAGTGGCTAGGCTAGAAGTCTAGAAAGGTTCCCAATTATGTTTTGACTGCATTTGCATAATGCATGCTGGTTACTGTAGTGAAAGAACACTGATGAATGAAAACATATGGACTTTATAAAAACTGTGAATGCTCAGGCTGGAACTTGTCTTTAAACTTTTTCTATAAAATGGGTGGAAAAATTGCTGATGCTGTCCTTCCCTCAACAACTTTAGACCACCCATAGGTAGCAGACCACCATTTATGAAGACCATACCACATGTTTTTTTTCCCTAGCCACAGAAATATATTTAAAGAAACTAGCAATGCCCTCTGGTTTCTAAACACATTGTTTTTGTTGTTGCTCTATACAGCAAAAGTGCAAACCAGCTTTTTACTAAAGTCCCTGAAAAAGCCAAAAAGCCTATGGCTGAGGAAGGTTTGAGAAAATATGTGTGGAAAATATGTTATTGAAAAAATAAGAAAACAGAAAAGCATGATGGGAAAACAAACACAAATTATCCAGCACTTTTTTTGGCCCATTTCTACATCTGTCAAGGAAGTGAACATGACTCATCATTATAATGAAAGTATGCATTTTATATGTTATATTACAATATAGACCAATGTTTACTCCATGCAACGTCCCCTTCAACACATTTTCACTAAGGGGATTGTCAAATAGCATGAAGCAGAGGTTTCCTAAAAGTTTTCAAATTATATTTAATTGAGAATTTTGATGTGCAGTAGGTTTCTCACTAGGTTTCACTAATAATTGCAGAAATATTACTGTCACTGTACCATTTCTACAGCAATATGCAGTGCAGTGATAATGGCAGAATATAGTGGAAAAGAAAGAAGGCACACATTCACTCAGGGCACATGCTGATGCTTTTAAATTAACGACATTTGGCTGACACTCTTATCCAGAGCGACTTACAATTTGATCATTTTACACAGGTAGGCAAAGGTGGTGTTAAGAGTCTTGCCCAAGGACTCTTATTGGTATAGCGTAGGGTGCTTGTCCAAGCAGGGGATTGAACCCCAGTCTACAGTATAGAAGGCAGAGGTGCTACCCACTACACTATACCAACCATCACTTTTACCATCCCATCATACTGTAATCATTTGATTTACACTGCAAATATCAGAACAGACTGTATTTCAATGCTCTATACTTATTCTAAAACAAAATGTCAATTCCAAACAGTACACTGATATCATATTATATAGTATTTGATATAGTCTTAAATTTCAGTAGTAAGAAAACAACATTCAGTTATTTTTGCCACCAAACGTCAAATACTTGCTCAACATATTATGTTGAAATAACTGCAAAAAGTGTTTTTGGAAAATAATGCTTGGCCCCCGCAACTTGCTGCGTGAAGGGTTTGTTCTAAACTGCATTAAAAGACACTTTTGTTTTTTTTTCTCTCTGTTTTTGTCTGTTTATATGATATGTTAGAGGTGGGCTTCACATCTACAATACATATCAATGTCATATTATGATTAATACCACTTTTATTATTTAACAATTCAATGATAAGAGTTTTATAATTATTATTTATGATTAATTCTACCAAGCTAAACTAGCATAGAAAGAAATCAGGAAGGATAAGTTCTATCTGAAGGGATTCTAGATGAACATACATGGCCTAGATGGCTTATCTAGAGTTACATTCTTACTCTATGAAGAAGCTGAAAAAATGCTTAACCCCTTAAATGGCCAGTGTCCATTGGTGGGCCCAAAGTTTTATATACTACACTTCTATAACCTAAGAATAGCTTCAGCCAGTTTGCACTGAAGTCCCTGTAGTCACTGAATAATAAACCTTAGTATGTAATAATCCTGGGATTTTAAGGGCTTTGTGTCATATGTCCTATGTCATCAACCACAATTTTTTTGTTATTTTTTTTTCCTGAAATGCAATTACAAAGTGAGTAGCAAAAAGGTGCACTGCTCCCCTGGATGAGATTTTCTACAATAGATGAATAGAAAGCATTTTCACACTTTGGGTAACAGTTCTTTTGTTCTGTACTCATTTCATGGCCGTGTAACACTAAATGACCCTGTTAGCTTCCAGCAATTAAAAGCAGAAACGGTGTTGTCATCGCCTTCGTCTTTAGACATGTTTTGTATGGATGTCATTGCCTTACAGAGCAAACAAAAGCTCTTTTCTTCCACGCCTGAAAAACACACTGCTTCTAACAATTGCAGAGAAAATGTGATAACAAGCTTTGCGTTCAGGTGTGAAAAACAAACAGTTCCACACAAACACACATGCATATGAAAGAACATGCACACACACTCATAAGGAAGTTTGAATTATTGTGACTTTGCAGGCATGGGGGCATGACAGGGTGGGGTGGGTTTGGAGGGATGGTGAAGAGCAGGTGGATTTGTGATTCCAGTAGGCATCTGAAGGCCCTATGGAGACCACACACACACACACACACACACACACACACCGCCCCATCATTCTTACTCATTCACCAGAGTTTATAAAGCATTACAGTGTATGGCACTGCATTATGGTATTGGCAGCTGTTTGCATGTGTACACGTGTACTGCTAAACTAAAGGCTACTTTTTATCTAGACTTGTAATATAGACACAGAATTTGCCGTCTTATGAAAAATTACAGGAAATCAGCATGCTATATGTTTTGTTTCTTTTTAATAATAGAAATCTCCAGCCTTCTCAATGTTTGAAATCTCTATATCTCAGACAAAATACTATCCTATATCTGTCTACACTGTCACAAAATACATAAAAGTATTATGTGAGGAATGGGACACTGTATAAACTAGAGTTTTTAAACACTGTGTCCACTCACTGTCCACTCTATTAGACACTCCTACCTCGTTGGTCCACCTTTTTGATGTAAAGGCAGAGACGATAGCTCATCTGCTGCTGCACAATTTGTGTTGGTCATCCTCTAGTGCTTCATCAGGTCACAGGACACTGCCCACAAGACGCTGTTGACTGGATATTTTTGGTTGGTGGACTATTCTCAGTCCAGCAGTGACACTAAGGTTTTTAAGAACTCCAGCAGCACTGCTGTCTTTGACCCACTCGGGCCAGCACAATACTAACATATCACCACCACATCAGTGTTACGGCAGTGCTGAGAATGATCCACCACCCAAAGAAACAGATGGACTACAGTCTGTAACTGTAGAACTACAAAGTGCAGCTATATAGTAAGTGGAGCTGATAAAATGGACAATGAAAGTAGAAACAAGGAGTTATATTACGTTATGCATGATTAGTGTATATTTCTATTAAAACATATTAACATAGACACAAATATATAGAATCATGTAAAAGTATTTGGCACCTAAGCAAATTGTTTAAAGCCATTTATCTGGGCAATTGTGACACCAAACTGGCCATATATCATTGGAATATATGCAAATAAACAGTAAAACAGTAAAACGTAACAAGAAATGATTGTCTTCCAAATACACACACACACACACACACACACACACTTTATTGCCAAAAAGTATTCGCTTGCCAGCCTTCACACACATATGAACTCGAGTGACATCCCATTCTTAATCCATAAGGTTTAATATGATGTCAGCCGACCCTTTGCAGCTATAACAGCATTTTTGACCATTCTTCCAGAAGCACATTTGTGAGGTCAGGCACCAATGTTGGATGAGAAGGCCTGGCTCAGGTCAGGACTCTGCAGGCCTTTCAAGTTCTTCCACACCAAACTTGCTCATCCATGTCTTTATGGACATGGTGCACTGGTACGCACTCATGTTGGAACAGGAAGGGGCTATCCCCAAACTGTTCCCACAAAGTTGGGAGCATGAAATTGTCCAAAATCTCTTGGTGCTGAAGCATTAAGAATTCCTAACTAAGGGGCTGAGCCCAACTCCTGAAAAACAAACCCCACACCACTGATCACTCCAGAGAACATGTCTCCAATGCTCTAGAGTCTAGTGGCGGTGCTTAACACCACTACATTTGACACTTTGCATTGTGCTTGGTAATGTAAGGCTTGGATGCAGGTGCTTGGCCATGGAAACCCATTCCATGAAGCTCTCTATGCTGTTCTTGAGCTAATCTGAAGGCCACATGAAGTCAGGAGGTCTGTAGCGATTGACTCTATGCACTATGCACCACTATGCACCTACATAGCCTACCACTTCGTGACTCGAGTTGCTGTCGTTCCCAATTGTTTTATATAACATATATATGTTATATATATAAACAATAAATATATATATGCCGTCTGAACAAAACCTCATATGTCCATTTTAGTCGCTTTGTAAATACCAGCTGACCTTCACAATGTGCCAAAATTTCATGAGGAACAGAGCAACAGATATGCATCATATACTAAATACAAATATTAAATATTAAACATCATATATAAATACATATACACCCACACACACACACACAAATCAATGCTCTTAGTCCTAGATGCTCATGACGGGCTGCCATGTATACATGTTGATGTTATCGCCTCATCTCTCACATGCTGCGGCAGAGCAGCTCGGCAGAAGATGCTGATAAGCTGAGAGCTATGGAAACAGACAGCTGTCAGAACATCTTCCTCTCCTCAACCAAACTGCCATCACCCTCCTCCTCACTCCTACACACTCCCCATCCCCAGCCTGCGGGGCTCTTTCTGCAAAAACACACCCTCGCTTCAGCAAACAATTGCCCTATAGTGACAACACACACATCTGCACTCATGGTCTGCTGGGTCCAACTATATTCAAGAGCAGCATTTGGTCAGTACAGCAACTGAACGGCATTGATTATGGAAGTGAGGGGTGGATAAAATACAACAATGCCTTGATCTGATGGTGGAAATTCAACATCATCCATATTGGAATTAGAATTATTAATTAAGTGATGATAATAGCTGTCAATAAAGAGCTCACACAACTCATTGTTGGACAAAACAAAAAACTTAAAAAGAAGCATTGCAATAGTATATTTTCTTACTAAACATTTAGGATTATGGATTAATCCATAATCGCCGCCCCCCCCCCTGCAAACACACACTTGCTGCTGAATCTGTAGCTTTTATGCTTTTGGTATTAAGTGATTTAATAAAAAAAATAAAATAAAATTTAATATCAATTATTAAACAATATTGTGTAAATTAACATTTTCATGGTAAATGATTCACCTCCTGATTTGAAAACTGCAAATACATGCATTCATGAGCTCTTGCTGGTGTGCGTTTGGGTTCATTTCTGCTTCTTTTCTTTGAATAATGCAAACAAAAGAGGCTTGCATGCTAATAGCTTCCCTTGAGGACAAACTTCAGATTGCTACATGTGAGAGAGTAAATTGTAAAGCATGTTATGTCTGTATGCTTTACATAAAAAACTAGGTATAGCTGTTTTGGAGAAAAGTATTATTTTTTTCCTAATCACCTGAACCATTTATGGAAAGCGCTGAAAATTTTCCTTAGACAGTATATTACACTTCCAGAGGAAAGCACTGCCAGAGGAAAATTTACCATAGCCTAATGATTTATTATTGCACCTTAAAATCTATTTTAGCAATAGATATGAATAAGAAATTACATATACATATTGCTTGATATTATTTAATTAGTTCTAATAGGCTCAGTTGCCATTTAAAAATGTACTGTTTTAATGGTTAACATTTCAAGTTTTATCAGCACCAGAAGGTTCAGTTTTATTACCAAAACAAACTTATTTCTGAGTGAAATGTCTGTTTCACATAAATTAGCAAGTCAGTAAGTAAGCTGTTTTAATTGTTGAAATTTTAAGCTGAGACCACCGAAATAAATTCCTACAGAAAATTTCCATGTGTAGATTACTACGAATTAACTTAATTAGCATTAATATTGGTTGACATTTTTAAAGTGTATTTCTAAATTTTAATTAATACTAATTAAATCATTAAAATTACAAAGTTATTCAGAGTATTTCAACATAAATGCTCTGTTGTAGAGAAACTTGTCAAAACAAAATTATTCACAGTGGTGATGACAGGAACCAGATGTCCAAAGTGTTTAATACCTCTAAAACAGGGGTCGGCAACATGCGGCTCCAAAGCTGCATGCAGCTCTTTCACTGCCCTGTTGTGGCTCCACAGCAGAATTAGGAAAATTCTAATTATTTTAGGTAGAAAAAAAATAATCTTCATTTGCAATAAAATAAAGCTCTGCTGATCGTTCTAACAGTTTTAACAATAAATGCTGGAGTTAATGTAGAACTGCTAATTCACTCTTCAACCCTGAAGATCTGCGCAAATACTGCTGGTCACTATAGCGTTGCAGACAACAGTCTCACCTAGCTAGTAGCTAGCAAAAAGGCAAAGAAAAAGATTTAAGGCAAACATTGATAATTTGGAGACAAATGGACTTATTTGTACTTAATACATCGCTCCATCTGGTTAACTTATATGTTTGATCTGCAATGAGAAACTCTCAAACACTAAAAAGTCACAAAGCCAAAGTCAGCTTCTTGTTTGCCAGCGTCTTGTTTGAATTTTCCCATTCCACCTTAAATGATGCAGCACTTACATTCTGGCACCTCAGGGACCATGTAAGTTCTACTTTTGGGGAAAAATTTCCTGCCAGAGATGTGAGAAAAGTGGCTATAGCTGAGCTGAAGCACAGCAAAGTAGGTCTGCATTTCCAAATACATTTTTTACTATATACTACAACATTAGTACATACTGAGACATATTTACAGCCAAAATGGTAAAATGGATATAAAATGTTGTGGCCCCCAAAAGTGCTTTGACTTTTATTGAAAGGGCAAAAAGGCTCGTCCAGGATGGCACATCAATGCGAGCTGTGGCAAGAAGGTCAGTGTAGTGTCCAGAGGCTGGAGGCGCTACCAGGAGCCAGGCTACACCAGGAGACGTGGAGGAGGCCGAAGGAGGGCAACAACCCAGTAGCAGGACCACTACCTCCGCCTTTGTGCATGGAGGAACAGGAGGAGCACTGCCAGAGCCCTGCAAAATTACCTCGAGCAGGCCACAAATGTGCATGTGCCTGCACAAACGGTTAGAAACTGACTCCATGAGGATGGTATGAGGGCCCGACGTCCACAGATGTGGGTTGTGCTCACAGCCCAACACCGTGCAGGACGCTTAGCATTTGCCAGAGAACACCAGGATTGGCAAATTCGCCACTTGTGCCCTGTGCTCTTCACAGATGAAGCAGATTCACACTGAGCACATGTGACAGACGTGACAGAGTCTGGAGACACAGTGGAGAGCGATCTGCTGCCTGCAACATCCTTCAGCATGACCGGTTTGGCAGTGGGTCAGTAATGGTGTGGGGTGGCATTTCTTTGGAGGGCCACACAGCCCTCCATGTGCTCGCCAGAGGTAGCCTGACTGCCATTAGGTACCGAGATGAGATCCTCAGACCCCTTGTGAGACCATATGCTGGTGCAGTTGGCACTGGGTTCCTCCTAATGCAGAACAATGCTAGACCTCATGTGGCTGGAGTATGTCAGCAGTTCCTGCAAGATGAAGGCATTGGAGCCATGGACTGGCCCGCCCGTTCCCCAGACCTGAATCCGATTGAGCACATCTGGGACATCATGTCTCGCTCCGTCCACCAATGCCACATTGCACCACAGACTGTCCAGGAGTTGGTGGATGCTTTAGTCCAGGTCTGGGAGGAGATCCCTCAGGAGACCATCCGCCACCTCATCAGGAGCATGCCCAGGCATTGTAGGGAGGTCATACAGGCACGTGGAGGCCACACACAATACTGAGCCTCATTTTGACTTGTTTTAAGGACATTACATCAAAGTTGGATCAGTCTGTAGTGTGTTTTTCCACTTAAATTTTGTGTGTGACTCCAAATCCAGGCCTCCATTGGTTAATAAATTTGATTTCCATTGATGATTTGTGTGATTTTGTTGTCAGCACATTCAACTTTGTACAGGACAAAGTATTCAATGAGAATATTTCATTCATTCAGATCTAGGATGTGTTATTTGAGTGTTCCCTTTATTTTTTTGAGCAGTGTATATTTTACATATAAGTTGATAAGTCTGTAATGCGTCATTACACACCAAGCTCTGAATAACTTTGTGCATATCTCAACAATTTACTTATCTTACTTACAATTTACAATTTAATAGGCCATTAAGTTACATTACCACCAGAACAAATGTCGTGAAGACAGTCTATAACACTTAAATGATCATTTTAAGTTTTGTTACCATTAAAACAGCCTTCTTTCTGCCTAAAATGTCTACAGAATGTTCCGATATAAATAACTAATAACCAAGTAACTAAATAATAGAATTATCCCAACTGTTAGATACAAGCTTGACATTGACGTCCACATTGACTGTCCATTTTGCAACAGTGATTAAAGAGTTAACAGTGAACATGCAGGTGTAAATAACTCGCAAGTCCCCTCCTGGGGAATCCTAGTTTACATGAATTACGCTGTAGCCTTTGGCAAACTGCATATAAAGCAGGATTTAGGAAACAAACAACTGGCATGTCTACTTACCATCAGCACACAACAGCAGGGGTTTGGTGCTGAAAGATTTAGAGCCAGACTGGCCAGGGCCCGCTGCAACTCGTCCAGTTTTAACAGGGAACGGAGGGTGTAGATAGAGTGGATCACACACATTCTCACACACTAACTTCGATTTGCCTCTTTTACTCCTCGCTATCTCTCCCTCACTCTTTTTCCAACCAGCCACTGCTTTGTCTGCTTTTGCCCCATGGGGATAGAAATACTTGCAGTATAGCTGATTCAGTGGTATTACATTCAGTAATGTGTAAAAGTCAAACCACTTTTGCATTTATTCTTTCCAGTCAAAACAGCCATTAAGCACATGTTATTCATTTTTCAAGAGATAATTTCTCAGCAGACTGTATCTAAGATAATCCACCTGTAAAAGTAAGAGGAAAACTGGAAATGATCAATCCACACAAGACATGGTGGACCACCAAAACTGTCCCCATCAGATGGACAATATTTAAAACCTCCATCTTTAAGTCAAGCTCCACTCTTGCTTTAGATCTGGAAAAATCCACAGGTGCTTCAAACCATCCTTCCACTGTACGGAGACTCCACACTATGGGTCTGAAAGGACATGTAGCTGTGTAGCTACCCCAGATTCCAGACCTCAGCATTATTGAAAGTGTTTGGAATTACTTGAATTGTGAAAAGTGGAAAATGCAACCAACTTCTAAGAGTGAACTTTGGTGTAGACAAACATTTCAAATTACCTCGAAAATTCTCCTTACAAACAATGTTGTAAAATGGCAGAGAAACAAAGAGTACTGAAAATGTAAGGTTTCTATGTACATTTTTGGTAACATTTGGTAACGTTTTCTGCTTATTTCTCAATGGTTATCTTTTACCATTTTGACTAGAAACTAAATGAAAGGGTGGACTTTTGCACAGTATTGTATATGGCAAGACTGCCTACACAGATGTGAGCTTATGTGCCTTTTTCCTCTGCCCACAGAGTAATTGGGAGTAGTGGTTGACATATTTTCTGTCGAGCCCTGTGTGTATTCATCTAAACACCTCTGAGTATATTTGCTACTGTCGAAATAAACTTTTAATACCACTTGTCATGCACTGCTCATCTCTAATTTGTTTCATCGTATTTAGATCTTAAATCTTTCAGTGGCCAGCTGCTTTAAAAGCCTCTCTCTCCTTAAACATACATTTCCCGCTTCCAAACGTTCATCTCCAGATCCTCTGTAATCCTAGTAGCTGGTCAACCCTGACTGATGCCCACCGAAGTTGGCATGCGGGGGGCAATTAGTGTCTCAACCACCGACGGGCACTGCCAGCCTAAAAAATCAACTCTGAGGAGAATCCTTTTTTTTTTTCTTTTTTGTCTTCAATGCTCTGCTTCACACACTCATTGCCTCCCACCAACATATCCCCTTGGCATTCTCTCAAAGAACAACTTTCTTTTCATTATTCAAATGCCCTTTAAGAAAAAAAAAGCCCCTCAAGCCTGGAGCTTGGCAAATTTGAAGGGATAAAAGAAACAAGTTGTTTTTCAAGGGACTGCCGGCATCGTTCAAAGTCGCCACTGTCGTATTTGCATCTTTAATGTGAAGCGTGTGCCTCTTGGCTCGACTCGAGTCTCCTCGCAGCTGTTTTATAGAGATGCACGTCATACGGCACAACCCACTGATGTCGTACCTTTTTTGATGTGGCCCATGTAGGGCCAAGCAGCCTACATTCTTTCTGTCATTATCGACTCCCCATTCTCAGTACATAGAACCACACAGGTCTGGGGGAAAAAGGGAAGCTAAGCCCAGCGCTGATGTTTATTTTTGCTTGTATGGTCACTTTAGTGTGACTGGGCAACAGCCTTTTCTTTTTGTTCTTTTGTAAATGGTGCAATTTGGGAAAAATTGAAAGAACAAATGAATTGACATTTGCTGTCACTGCCTCCCCCATGCCTCGGCACTGAAAGCATCTGATCAATGGCTGCCGTAGCCCCTGGGAGAGGCACCATGAAACTGCTTTAAGGCTGATCTTAAAAGGCTAGACTTATCGATTTATTTCCCTCCACGTTTCTTTTCTAAAAACACTCTTGCTTTGGCTTTGACGAGCATGGTGGCCCTTCCTAAAGGGGGGATGGGGGATGTCGTAGGCAGAGGAACTCACCCCTGGCAGCGTCTTCTGTTCGTGGAGGGCATTCTGGGCTTTGATGGCCGACTCACGGGCACAGTAAGTGAGGAAGGCGCAGCCTGCCGGACAAAGAAAAACAGGAAGACATGGTGAGAGGTCAGTTAGTATAGGCTTTGTTTAGACACTCAGTAGCAATGCAGGACGCAGCCATTATTGCCACATTGTGTTACCGAACATCCACACTCAGCAGCACAAATGAATAATCTATGAGGGGGTAATGAGGACCAGCGCTATATACAAAACAAAAAAAAAATGTCCCAAACACGGGTCAACACAATCCTTCATGATTTCACTTGTCCGTTTTAACCCCTTGGCCTTTAACTCTACATTTAATATTCAGTCATTTAAAGCAAAGGACCTGCCACAAAATCTAATTTACACCTATTTTAAAATTACACAATTTTTACTTCTTGCACTGGAGCTATGAAGCTAATGTACCTACCAAGTAAGGCAAATTCATACCTCATCAAATAGCACTGTACAAACTACATGACCAAATCATCACAAGCCTCAAACTGCATTGTTGGTTCTGAACACTCTTTGATAAACTTGCTTATATACACTGTAAAACATATTGCTATCTTCAAAATTACAAAAGCATACTGCACAGCTAAAATGCTAGTAGCAGCCATCTTGAAACCTTAACTTTATCCATATTTTTTTATCCATTTTATCCATTTTAATAGCTAACAGTAATAACTAGCAATGTCAAAAGTTATTTAAGCATGCAATTTACACAATGCTAACAGGTGGGTATAGACTTCTATGCTTTGTTAGATGCTTTAGCTTCGTAGCTCCAGTGCAATACTAAGGAGAAGGCAGTTTTTGGTTTAGAATGTTTTTACTGACAGCACCATACTTGCTAGTTAACAGTAGATATCTTTTTAAAGAGCTTTCCACCTGTACATATTGAAACAACAGCCAACTAGCATAGTTGACCGACAGTTATAATGCTATTGTTGCTGAGCGAAGCAGTGTTCCAAAGGGGAACAGTGCATCTCTTTTTCTGACCTCAGAATAATGCAGTGTGAAACCCCCTGAAGAAACAAACTTCAGACTATTTCTTGGCTGATCCACTACATTAAAAGTAAGATGAATTTTGCAAAAATTGCAAAGAGCAAATTTGATTTTTGCCCAAACTTTTGCTTTAAGGTTTATTTCTCAGCAACTACTAGGAATTATTCAGCAATGTCTATGAAACTACTATGTTGTGTAGCTTGGTACTATGCAAAGGATTTCACTCTTTGTTTATTTAATTTTCAGTCACAATGGCTAGCAAGTGCATTTTTTATTTTTATTTTTCAGTGTCAGACAAAAACACTAATAATTTACAAAGTAAACTCAACAACTAAGTATAAATGTTTCAGTATCTAGTTTTGCCTTTATTATAGCTTCCATTCCTTCAGGTGACTGGCTTCCAGTTTTTAAAGAAATGATCTATCACGTCTATGTCTTTTAATTGTTTTTTGAACTCCAGTGTTTTTCACTTGATGTCCTCTGAGTTTCTCTTTCACTTAACCACCCTTTCAACTCTAAATTAAAGCCACACTATATAAGATTTGGGGATTTGGAGACCCCTCTGATGGAAATGTGTAATTGCATATAACATGTTGGTAGTGCTTCAAAACCCTTCCCCAAGTGAGTGAATTTGATTATTGCCGTCAGTGAAAGAGTGAACAGTGAACTCAGTCAAAACTTCTTCAGAGGATGAAAGTAACTGATTTACTATTCTCATCATATCTTCAATAGTATAACATTGATTTTGTATTTGAGACCTAAACATCGAGCTCGATCTTCTTTTTAAGCATGTGACCCTATATTTCAGCATATATTTTTTTTTCTCCTGACTCAGTAATGCAAACTCTTTCAAACTTAAATCATATATGGTGCAGTTTTGAATAAATGAAGAGTGGTCTCTGACTTTTGCACAGTACAGCATTTAGTTTATTTAAGGGGTTAACAGCCTTCTAACATTCAACCATTGTTGGGTGCTGGAAAATCGAGCTGGCACAAAACAAGCTCGTCCCTTACAATGACAGGGCTAGTGCTGCTGTGAGGAATCCCTGTAGACTGGCTAAATACAGACAGTCTATTTTCTAGCATGGGGGAGCCTGTCCAATCCGGTCTTCACTGAATGTGTGTGCGTGAATATATATATATATATATATATATATATATATATATATATATATATATATATATATATATATGTGTGTGTGTGTGTGTGTGTTTTAGCTCGAGCCCTAGCTCCATAGATCAGCCTGCCATCACTGTCCAAACCACCCACGTCCCAGCCGGCCGGGATAAACTCTGAGAGCTACTGACAGAGAGAGGCTGCAGAAGGAAAAGCCCAGGGGGGTAGAAAGGAAACAGCCACTAGGGGAGGACAGGAGAGAGGGCCTCATAGCCCCAGGGCTTCGAGAAGACATTCTGAACCACACATGCATGTGCACAAATAAAGGCCACTCAATAAAGGAAAAGAGCCCATATGAAACAAGTTGCTAGAACACAGAGCATCATTAATGCGCCCTTGCTCCATGACAGTGACAGTAAACACACTACAGTGGTGTACTCTCTCCAATGCCAGTCCCTGCTTTGCCAGGGTTAGGTTGCCTCACTGGCAGACATCAAACCACACAGTGGGGATCACACTTTTATAGGTGTGAAAGTGACTGCTATAAAATGGATCCTCCTCTGATCTTCTTTTTTTATTTGGCATGTAAATGCACACTCTGGAGACTGGAATGTTTCAGAGTATCTGCCATAGATTTATTCATGTGAGTTGTTCATTTATTTATTATGCTACCGAAGCTTTCACTTAGCTATGGGTGCTAATACGACACCCACACAAAAAAATACTAGTATGAATGCTAACCTGCCACATGTAAACTGATGTAGGCTAATGGGCATGGGTGAAGGAAACTCAATGACATGAAGAAGCCAGAGTGACACTGGCTAAGAGGGCAGAGCAATCAAATACCTATCAAACAAAAATATGAATTACTTAAAAAAATTTAAAAAGGGAAAATTATCATTTCCCACAGTCTCAATCTTACACCTAGATGATCTGCCCACAAAGATGCACAGATTGCCTGATATAAAGTCTAGTCCTGGACTACAAAGCATTTTAAAAACAAATTCTCCATTGAGGGGATAACACAGTCCAGAACTAGGCTTACTCCTGGACCTGGTCAACTGACCCTATGTGTAAATAAAGTGCTTCTTGGTTGTCTGCTCACTATGACACATGTTGTGAGCTGTATAGTCCCTCTAAGGCTTTGTCTCCTGATATAGACGGACAAGAAGTGAGGGTCATGAACTTTTTTCCCTCAAGCTAAAACAGGCCGTGTCGAAGCAGGAGCTGGCTCATTCCAAACACTGTCCCAACATAATGATTTCCAATGATAAACAAACAAGTCAGTCAATTGTGTTCTTTTTGCCCATTACAACAACATCTTCCTGAGCCAGCACGGCTTCTGAACACATCAAAGCTTTGTTATGTCTAGAAACCTGCAGCCAAGGCGTGCTCTTCCTGACCCTCGGCTAGAAGAGAAAATCTTGTATCTTTGTATCTTGCAATTACGGCACTTCCAAATTGGATGCATTTGCAGAGGCGGAAAACACGGGGCATCTAGAGCAAATTAATTGCTGCAATAATATTAGCCAAAAAAAAGAGGGGAAAAAAACATGGAGAGAGAAAGCAATGCAATCTCAATTTAAAAGTGTTTCTCTGAGCTTTAATGTATGGTGTAATACGAATTTGCAGCCCACAGGCACCAGCTCTAACAACTTCATAATTGGAATCCAAACACGTACAAATTACCGCCACGCTGTTGCATACCAAGTGCGAAATTTTTGGCTGCATGATGAAATTGTTTGAAACTCAACATAAAGGGAATGCAACTGGACCATGCTGACACAGCAGCAAGCGGTGGAATAAAAAGGGATGGAGTAAGGAAATGATCTGCCACAGCGTTTGATAAAAATCTAGAAGAGAAATCACCTCCTTCCACATTTGGCGCTTATGCAATGTGAACAGCTTTGTACAGAACATTGACATTTCTAATGAGCAGCCGTGCATACTGTGGGTTGTTGTGAACTCAGGCAAAGTCGAAAGGAGTGACTGGGGCTTCATGGGGAGATGGAGAGACATGGTGGTGATTAAGCAGGCTGAATAGAAGGTGCTACTCTGCCTCTCCACCACTGACAGCCTCCATTTGCTGCTTTATTTACTGCGGGCCGACTGGAACTCCAGTGCTCTTGCCGCAGCTGCTGCTGTTATTGGAGGAACAGTGAATCTGCTCCTTCACCTTTGGCCCTGAGCCGCGAGGTGCCCATTAAGAGTGGAGGTCTTTGGGATAAATCTTCTTCTATGCTCCCATTCTCCTTCTCTTAGCCTAAGCACTTTGCACCCATCCTACCCCCATCATCCCTCCCTCTCTTACCCTCAGCCCTCTACACTAGCTAATAAAGGCTCCTAAATGGTTCTTGAACTGCACTCTTATAAAACGTGCCATATAGTGTTCTCTGAAGAGTGACATAAAGGTTCCCTAATAAACCATGCTTGAAAAAAAAAAGATTTTTGCTGCAGAGAACCATTTAAAGGTATGTAATGTAAAGGTTCTATACCAATGAAAGGGTCCTTCTCAGAATCTTTGCATTATGTTGATGTTCTTTAGTCACTAAAAAGCTTCTTAACATTCACACTTCTCATGTGCACTAAGTTCTCTAAAGAACCAAAAGTGGTCCTTCTATGGATAGTGCAAAGAACCCTTTTTGCCACCTTAATTTTTCAAACAAAAAAAAAAAAAGTAAAACCTTTATGTTATATGGAGATTCCTGAGACACTAAAAAGTAGGTTCATATACAGAACAGAAAGAATGGTTCTTCCGAGAACCAAAAGTGCTTATGCAATTGCATCGCTCCAAGGAGCCGTTTGAGTGTCTAAAGAACCCTTTATAACACCTCTATTTCAAATATTGATTTCTGTTCTTCTCTAGGTCATTACTACATTTTTCTCTGGCTTCTAGTAAAGGATCTTGAGGGAACCAAAAGGGGTTCCCCAATGGCATCACTCCAAGGAGCCATTTCAATGTCTCAATGTACCTCTGTTCTTCTCCAGGTTTCTCAGCACTGCATGGTTAGATGTTTTAAGTTAACTCAAACAGTGGAATGATGTGTACCGCACTAACCACACAGCCTTGTTACCAAGCTGCTTCTCTGAATGCTCTGATCTTAGATGTGCTGCTCATAATGAGCTGACCAGCGCTCGCAGTGTCATCTGGGTTTGATCCGCTGCAATGCGATCACAGTAATTGTTCCAACAACAATACTGTCTCTGCCCCAGCCTAATTAGCTTGTAATGAGTTCTGTAATATAAGCAGTACTCTAGCGTAACCTGTAAACCTTAATTAAGGCAGGCACCTTTAAGTGTGCCCAACATCCATGCTCCCTGCATAGCAGAGTGGCTGCAGGCCCAGAGCAGGACACTCAGCTTGAGGCTGAAGGGCTTTCTATGTTATAAATTCAGGAGCTAAGGCTCAATCAAGATGACAAAAGGATTCTTTTAGTGATGCCAAACAAGAACCACTTTTGGTTCCCTACATAGCCTTCCAATGGATGATTCTTTAATAATGGAAGTCTCAATACTAATTAAAGCCTTTACCAAGAACAATACATCCAAGCCAAGAACCATTTGGGAACCTTTTTAAGGGTGTAACTGGGAACAATTACAGCTTGGTACTCCCTCACACAAAACACAGCAACTACTGGAGGCCAGGAACAGAAGACACTGACCTGACTTTCAGAATCGGATTCTAGCCCATATCGATAAGACAGAAAATTTGCCACATCAGTGTTCAAAGCTGCTCAAGAGAAAAGTAAAATGTCAAGTCACTAAAATGTCAAGTCACCCATCTTAGATTATTTTTTACAGAAAGCTTGTTAGGATTTCCAGCTCAATTCTGCACCACATCAAGCAACAGTTCCTACAGTTCCTGCTGTACTCTAATAACTACTAATATCCTACTCTAGTCTTCATACTTTTGCCTTCACAGCTGCCGCTTCATGTACAGATGTCTCCTGGACATGACTGAAAATTCAGTGCTTAAGACAGCGAGCTGGGTAACAATGTAAATAAATGCCATGTTAGCTTTAAACATAGCATTTAAATTCCTTTCAAAATGCTGAGGAAAGTTTGCATTATCTTAGTGGTGGCAAACAGGTAAACAAAGATGCTTACAGCTTAATCTAGATTCATGGTTTTACTATGCTGTGCTCCATTGCAGCCAGTGTTGAGCTCACCAGCCAAGCACAACTGCCACACTGTGTCTACTGAGACAGCCAATGACAGCAATGGTCATTAGCTGGGTAAAACTATATAACCTTTATATTTTTAATAGAATATAATATAATAATAGATATAATTTAATAGAATAGAATTCAAAGAGCACAGGGAAATATAATAACATGAAATAAATAAGTAAAAATGTCTCCTAAATAATTAAATATGTCTCCTTTAAGTACTGAACGCTTACCACTATATCTTCATTAATGGGTGATGCCTAAAATAGTTTTGTCAAGAATCAGTAGTGCTTCAGATGAGGCATCAAATTTCACATCACAGAAGCACGCAAAGTCACAAAAAAGTCTGAGTCATTTATGCTTGAGTTGAGTTTATGTGCCTGCCAAGGAAATCTACAAACTATGAAGAAGTCTTACTGTGATCAATGTTGCATTGCTTGGAATACTTTGAAATAAAAGCAGTAAAAAGATGATCCTGAAAAGAAAAGAAGAAATAAACTCAATAAAAAAGTACAACTTTATATACTACAATTTCCCATACTTCCCCATTGTTCATCTCTATGTGTGGAAGGTTACCTTAGAAAAATTTTAATTACAACAAAGATTAAAATGAATTAGTAAACTTGACTATGTGTAAAATGATTAAAAGCATTTTGGTCAAATATTATCACATATTTAATTAATTCTTCAAAAAATCTTGAAAAACAATCATCTTCAATACAGCCATATGAAACTTGTTTCTGTGCTACACATATTTCTTCTTCATTTAGCAACTTACAGAACATAATCTTAAAAAAAGATGGTTCTTCAAGGATTATTTAGTAAAGACAGTGGTTCTATACAGAACCATCTACATGATTAAAGGGTTCTCTGCATGGTGAAAGGGTTCGTCAGACTGATGGAGAATGTGTTGTATATAGTTCTATATAGAAATGGTTGAAAATGGTTTAATGTAGCACCAAAAAGTGTTCTCGCAGCAGAAGAACCCTCTTTGGTGCTATATAATTCTTTCCAAAATGGTTCTATATAGAACCACCTCCACAGTTAATAGTGATGGTACTTCAAGGTTTCTTTAGTAAAGAAAATGGTTTTATGTAGAACCTGCATGATTAAAGGGTTCTTTGCATCGTGAAAAAGGTTCTTTAGATTGATAGAGAATGTGCTGTAGTTGGTTCTAAACAGAACATTTTTGAAAAGGGTTCTATAAAGCACCAAAAAGGGTTTTTTAATTGTTCTGATGTAAAGCCTGTTACAATAGAGGTACCATTTTGGTGCTTCACAGAACCATTTTCAAAAAGGTTCTATATAATCTATATTGTAATCTATATATACCTGGAAATAAACAATAAAATGGTGTACAATTTTTTAAAAATTGAGAGAGAATTTGAGGAAAAATTGTGATAAGTGAAATAAGGAAGACATTTTCAAGATCCTACACAGCTACAAGGTGATTAGTTGAGGCTTTTGCAGTAAAAGATCTGTTTTTTATTTTTATCTGTTCCTCTGAAACACTTACTTAGATGACTATCAGCTGAATTTGATCTACTCATGAGAGACTTTGGCAAGCTTTGGGGTCCAGCTTTACTGCATACTCTCATTAAAGGAAAAAGAGGACAAACCAAATGCTGAGACATTTTGAAATTCATGTAAATATTTCAAAGATCCTGTTTTTCCCTTAAATTGTTATGCTGATAATACAATTTGTAATAAAAACAACTTTGCATTAAATTACAACAGTATGCAAAAAGAAGTGTTCACTTTAGACCTTTGCACTATAAATGCATAGAAAGGGATGTGTGTACCAGCCTCTGCTTTTACTGTAAGTCAGAACAGTATGAGAATTTAAAATATGCATTATAATCATGCACACTGCCAACTAATCACTGCTGATACATCAAGAAGGTCAACTGATTACTTTTTAATCAAGTGTTCATCAGCCCTGTCATAAAACTCTGTACAGAATATGAGCACCAAGGGTGCAACCAGTAACCACGAGTGGAGAGAGTGAGATTTTGAAAACATGTCATCTGAAAATGTCCAGCACAAGTTATTTTTACTGTGGCTTCAGTCTGAGAGTTTCTGATATAGCACGTCCAAGTTTGGGTCATTTTTAGGAAGCCTCAAGCGTCCAGGCATGTCCAGTTCCTACAGGTGACATTTCCTAATGTGCTTATGGCACAACAGCCACTGCTAATCAAACAGAATGGCTGGGAGAATGCTGGAAAAAAGCATCAGAGAGGAGTGAAGTACACTCTCTCTCTGTCTCTCCTCTCTCTGCCTCTCTCTCTCTTTCTTTCTTTCTTTCTTTCTTTCATTCTTTCTTCCTTTCTTTCCATTTCCTTCCTTCTTTCATTAACTCTCCTCTCTCCCCTTCTATTCCTTCTGTCTTTATCATACTCTCTCCCACTTCTACTTCTGCCTTTTTCTCTCTTCTCTTTTGTTCTCTCTCCCCCCCTTTTCTCCCTCTCTCCATTTTGCCCTTTGCTTATCTTTTGTTTTTGCTCCATTTCTCTCCTCCCCCCTTCTTTTGTCTTCCATCTTCTATCTTTCACCCCCTCCTGTTTGTCTCTTTTTTTCTTCTCACTCTCTCTCTTGCTGTTTCTATTTCTTACTTTCCCCTCTGCATCTTTCGTCTCTTTCTCTCTCTCTCTCTCTTGTCTCTTTCTCTCCCTCTTTCCTTGCCTCTCTATCTCTCTCCACTTTCTTTCTCCCCCTCCTTCTGTCTTTAACCCTCTCTCCCCTTTCATTTTTTTCTTTTTCTTTCTTTCTCTCCCTCCTTTTGTCTTCTTATTTCCCTCTCCCCTTCTCTTTCTGTTTTTCTTCTCTCTCCCCTTCTGTCTGACTTTCTCTCTCCATCTTTCATTCTCTCCTCCCCTCTTTTTCTCTCCCTCTCCTTCTGTATTTCTTACTCTCCCTCCTTTCCTCTCACTTTCTTTCTCCCCCTCCTTCTGTCTCCCCCCTTTCATTTTTTTTTCTTTCTTTCTCCCCCTTCTTTTGTCTTCTTCTTTCCCTCTCCCCTTCTCTTTCTCTCTTTCTTCTCTTCCCTTCTGTCAGACCTTCTCTCTCCATCTTTCATTCTCTCCTCCCCTCTTTTTCTCTCCCCTCCTATCCCTGCCCCTCTTCCGTTTGTCTCTTTTTCTTCTCTCTGTCCCCTTCTGTCTCTTACTTTTTCCTTCCCCTCCTTCATTCGCTCTCTCCTCCCCAACCCCCCACTTCTGTCTCTCTCCTCTCTTTCTCTCCCTCTTTTCTCACCTCTCTTGCTGCATTTCTCCCCTTCTTTACCTTTTTTTGTCTTTCTCTCTGCTTCTCTCTTTTTTCTTTTCCCTGTTTCTCTCCATCTCCTTATCTTTCTCTTCCTCTTTTTTGTTCTCTTTAGTCTTCTCTCTTGCTCTCTGTCCTTTTCTGTCTCACTACCTTCTCTTTCTTTCTTTCACTCGTTCTGTCTCTTTCTTTCTTGTTCATTTTCTCTCTCACACAATCTCTCTATTTCCTGAACTGTAAAAAATGAACATACATAAAATATCCATATACAGTGTATACATACAGAGACTGAGGACTAACTCTTTCTCTGTTTCCTTCTATCTCTCCCTCTCACTCACCCACCCCCCTCCACTTCTACAGTCTTCGGGGGGACGGCTGGCAGCACAGTGGTGATGTCATGCCAGCAGTGCAGCGATGGCAGCTTAACCTATTTTCGGAAATACCACAGATTCCTATTTTTAGCCCTGCTGAGCAGCGTTCCTTTCAAACACAATCCTGACAGGTGACACAAAGAACACTAATAATATTCCTCTCCATTTCACTCCTCATCCATCTCTTTTTCCATCACAGTTTTCATTCTAATCATTGCAATGAAAATAGCAATAATGATTATAGGATATGCAACCCTACAACATAGCAATACAGCATTACAAAATACTGCTATCACAATACACATTACAATCCACTACACACCTAGATACAGTTCATTTTTCTTGAGATATTTCTGATGAGATCAGAAATGAGATAAATAAACATCACTTAAAGCTTTTATCTTTAAGAGAGAGGAGAAAGTCAAGCTCCACTCTTACTTCAGATCTGAAAACATCCACAGGTGTTTCTGTCCATCCTCCCACCTTAAGAAGGCTCAACACTCAACACAATGGGTCTGAAAGGATGTGCAGCTGACAAGAAGCCTCACAGTGAAAAGGAAACAGACAAAAAAGAAGAACATTTGCAAATCAAACAAAGAAGCTGCTAGTGGTTAAATTGAGTTGTTGAACTTATTTTACTTTTATTATTTTATTTTATTATATTATTTTCTGTTAATTTAAGAAATGTTTTCTGTTTTTTTCTGACACTGAAAATTAACCTGTATGTCTGATTTGAGTGGAAATTAAATAAATTAAGTGTCGTCTTAGTAATATGGACAGTAGACACCATTGCACATACAACACATATTTACACATGTGCGAAGTACAAAACCTTCTGTGCAAAAAATCTAAATTGTGACATGGTTAAAGACAAAACTGCACTGTGTTGCTGTTAGTAGGACAATACATACATTTCCTCCAGAGCAGATGGTGATGGAAAAGTCATTTTATCCATAATAACAACAACAACCTTATTCACATAGGCCGTTTTAAACCAGTGACAGCTCAAACTGAAATAGAAGAAATGAAAGTTGAGTTTGACTTCTTGACTTCTATTATAGACTCTGTTCAGCAACAGCTATATAAAGGATCAGATTGGAAGAAATCTAATTCAACGCTAAATTAGAGAATTAGCTTTTTAACTGTTTCTTTAAAGTGTGCTGCCTAATTAAAGGAGGAATTCCACAGATTGCAAACTTAGTAACAGAATAAGTCTCACCACATTGTCTATATATCATGGAGGGCATTTGCAGAAGGCTGGTTTCTGCAGATCACATGTTGGAGCATAATCAGACATTCTGTAAGGTATCCAGGTGCTTTCAAGCCATTTAGAGCTTTAAAAACTAGCAAAAGACTTTTCTAAACTAGTATGATATGAGCTCTGCTTTTTGCTTCTGTTAGGATCTGTGCAGAGGATGTGTTGTATTGTAAGGAGGCCCAGTAAAAAGACCTTTACAAAAGCATGAACTGGTTTCTCTGTGTCGCCCTGAGATAGAAAAGGCAGAACATTAGCAATATTTCTCAAATTTATTAACTGTGTTTACATGCAGGACAAAACAGAGATTAGAGTCTAAGATTATATTCATCCTTTAAATGATGGCTAAACTGGATATTTATTGATGCTCATTTGTTCCAGAATTCAAAAGGTCAGATCAGAACGTTATTACTACTATGTTTCCATTCAAAGCAGCACAATGTAACATTTGGGGATTTGGAGACCTCTCTGGTGGAGATGGGTAACTGCATAAGAAAACTTGGTGCATGACAGGTCTTCTGAGGATGTACGTGAATTATCTACTATTGTCATCATATCTTCATCTGTATGATGTTGATTTTGCACTTGAGACCTAAGCATCAAGCTGGACCTTCTTTTTGAGTCTGGGTCTGTGATGTTTTAGAGAAGAAGTGACTGAGAATTTGCTTCTAAAAGGTATAATGCATTTTGCTAGCTGATGTACTGTCAACAAAGACTACCGTCAGCTATCTAAGCTATATACATATCAGAACTGCCTAAATGTGCATTGCTGATGATTAGATGCCGTTTTGATTTTTTAATAAGTGACCATTTAAATCTTAGAGAACCTTCTCAGCATTCTCAGCATTCAGGTATGTGTCATGACACAATACTTTTTTGCTTACCCAGCTTACTTTGAGTTTATTTCAATTTAAATATGGTTTTGGTTTTTAACTATTATAAATGGTTTACTTTCTGCATATTCAGTTAGCATGATTGCTTTTTCTTTCTCTGGCAACTCCTCCTCATTTTTCACAAGGTTGGTTGTTTGTCATAAATGTAACACTTTCATGTGTGTGTGCAGGAGAATTAATCACAGCCAGAGCATCCAAACCTGAATTAATGGAGAAAGTTGTAAACTGCTGTTGTGTAACAGTGTTTGTTAGGGTTTGTGAAACTGCAACTTATAAAGCCTGTCTAAGTTGAACAGGCTTCATTAGACAGCCCCTTGATCAACTGCTTTATGTACAAACCAAAACAAATGATTTACATATTAACACAACAACAAAAATGCTTTCGTCTTCAAGCTCCTCCGTTTTGTCTTCAAGCTCCTCTCTTTCTTTTATATCCAGAAGCATACATTTTCTTAGACATGGTTAACCAGCTGCTTTTTCACCTCACTCAAGCATCTTAGACAACATAATGATAATAATAACAGTAATAATCCAGACCAGCTGGTGGCCAAAGGGCCCTAAGCAGCTACTTATGTCGCTTATCAGGTAGATCTGGCACTGGTCTGATGAAATTAAAAATGATCTTAACATCTAGAAATATCACCAATGATATTTCCCTGTTAGCAGTACTAGCGGTACAATTTCAGCTGGTCTTATTCTGGCACCTTTTTTGCAACAGTGATTATGCTCCACATCTGGCCAGCCTGCCCTTCCAACCTTGCAACTTTCCTTCATATTAATCCCTTTGTTTTCTCTCCTCCTCTTCCTCTGCCATAGCGGATTTGCCTCTGAACCTGCCTGTAAGAGTCAGGCACCTTCCGATTAAAGCCACCATTTGTTTTCTCTCGCTCTGACAATCACTCCATCTCACTGTCTGTTCATCTGTTGTGCTTAGCCTCCTGCCTGCCTTTCATTTCTCTCCTGTCCGGTTCGGAGGTGAAAGAGAGAGAGAGAAAGTGAGAGAGAGAGGTAGAGTGTTACATTTGTCACCGTTTACTGACTGACACATAATGACATGCCATGCCCCCCTTCACAAAAACACTGGGGTCCGAAAGAAAGGCCGATCAATATTACGCTCTCGTCTCCTGCCACTACACACGAGAATTACAAGGTTTCTCACTGAATTTCTGAATTTGTATTTTTCCGCTGAAGGTAAGGAATCCCTTGGTGGGTTTTTCAATCCACGTACGCCTCTCTCTTAATCAAAGATTTTTTCTCGTAAGACTTCCTATGAATCAGCTCAAAATTGCAAGTGATTATCACAGAACACTACAGCAGTATCTCCTCAGCACTGCTGTCAATTTATTTTCCTTTCTACAAATGCACCTCTTGCTGATGGAGCTTTAAAAAAACACACTGCGTTTAAATTGGTCAGCGTTTCGCTTGTTCATTTCTTTCAATCTTCACCTCGTTCACCTCCTTCCTTTTTTCCTTTTTGTCATTGTCTCGAAATAGGCAAAACAGAAGCTCACTGTGGAGCACAGATAGTGTCTGTTCCTCTCCTATGGAATGACTCAAGAAAAAACAGAGTGCCGGAAATGGCATTTGTTCCAGAATTTCTGGTCTTAGGCAGATCTCTCTATGCCTGGCTTGATGCAAAATTATTGCAATCTAGTTGCCATGACAATGTGATCTGCCAACAGCCATAAAACTATCAAAACCGATGTCAGTGGATATTAGCACAGCAAAATAACTCGCCAGTTTGAGATATTTCAAGATGGATATCAACCCTTGAGCAACTGAGCAAATTATACATGCATGTGGCCTACTGCTCAATTTCCCTGTCAGCATACAGTCAATACAAAAAGATTTAGTATCTCAACTTTTAATATCTTTTCATATATTTCGAAAGAGTCTCTTTGGTACATATCGCTGCTGCCAGAACAAAATCTTGCATCTCCAAAATGGTAACTTTACAGGAGGAGGAAAAAACCTACTTTACTTTTAATGTAAGTCAATGGAACCAGACATTTTTCCAAGTCATTTTGGGCTGGTTCTTTTGGTCCCTTCATCATCAAAAAATGCACACAATGTAAAAGCCAATAGGCATTTTCAAATTATGTCAAAAACTGAAAAAAGACAAAAATGGAGATACGAGGTTTTGTTCCAACAGCAGCGATATGCATAATTCATGCATAGCCAGATGCCAAACAAAATAATCAGCATACAATGCTGTTCAAAAGTTTATAATCACTGGCAGGCTATGTAGATGTTTTATTCAATATTTCAATACAAATTTCCTGCGAGCATCAAAAAGGTATTATGTGACAATGCATGTACTGTAATTATGCATTCTTGATATTTGATATCCTTGAGATTTTATCATCACTTTCCAATGTGTTACATCCTAGATATTAATTCTACTTTTATAACTTCATAACCAAATTTGATTCTCAATAATGGAATAATGGAATTTCAACAAATTGATTTCATATCATCAAAATGATTCCAAACTTTTCAGAAAAACTGCCATTTATTCAAGGTTCTGATAATAAGATCTAATTTACAAAGTGCTTATACTTTAAAAAATCATTTGTATTTCAAAGGATGCAACAATACAAGGCCTCTTATTAAATCAAATCGTATTGTATTGTATTGTATTGTATTGTATTGTATTCTATTCTATTCTATTCTATTCTATTGTATCAGAGTATCGTAACTAGCATGTTAGCTTGTGGCTAGCACATTGGCTTAGGGATAACACTAGCTTGAAGCTAGAGTCTTAGAGTCTGGGACGTTGTAAAGCATAGCCTTCATATCTTTAAAACTTTGAATGCTCTAATAAACTGAAAATGGAAACATTAGCATATTAAAGGGCCCATATCTTGGATTTTTCTTAGCTTTTATCATCTGAGGTCCACTTATAACATTTTATATACCAAAAATAGTCAACATACTTTCATTCAATTATGCTGTGCTCTGGGTAAGTGAATATTTAAGTGTGCGGGTTTTTGTGACATCAGAAAAACAGTGAATTCACAGTGACTATTTTGCAGCTTGGTTTTCAAACAGTTGTATGCAAACATTTGGGTGCACCTGGTCAAATGAAATGTTTTATCGATTTATTAAGTGAAAATACAATATTGGAAAAAATAAAACATACAATATAAAATGTGCCATAACTTTTGTCACATTTTATGCTTTTCCCCCCAATATGTATAAATAATATATATCTGTATATATTAATATATATTGATGGGGTGCCCAAACCCATAAAAACCTACATGTTTACATATCTACTTTTACAGCCTTCAGCACAGCTGAATTAATAATGACTTATGAATGTTAACTCTAACAATGTTTACATGCTACAAGTGAGAAAAATTCAGTTTCTATGAAATGGGTCCTTTAACTTAACTCACATTTTTTAGCCACTCTTTGGCAAGATGCCACTGTGTCATATTGAATCAAATTCTGATTATTGTGGTTTACATCTCTAGTATTTTCCCATCCTGTTCCGAAGTCCACATATCCAAAGGGTCAATACTATATTCCTGGATGCCACTTCCAAACGAATGGCTATCAATCAACGGTTCTTGCCACAGAGCTAAATCTACCTGAAGGAAGCTAATGAGACCTTAGCGCACAGGTCATATGAAAAGATCACCATTCACAACAACGATCACTGGCCAAGACGAGAGGAGCTCATCCTGGAGCTCAGGCTCATGGCTCCTGTCAGGGGAGCCGCTGAGGTGTTACATTTTTCACAATGAAGCTCCAGTTGCATAATACACACATACGGTTGCTATGGCTGCTTCGCTCTGTCTTCCTCGTTTAAGTCAATCAAATGAATAAGAGAGCCAGTAAATATTTCATTTGACAATCTAGTTGGTGTCCAAGAAGGAACTACAATGTTGTTGCTTTCAAATCAAAACCTCCTCTTTTTTCACAAAATTAAAACACCAGCTGCCCCTTACAGTGTGTGAACATTTCATGATGGACTAACAGATATGCTCTAAAGCTGTATAGTATAAAATCTTGTCATATTAAAGGAACACAGCGGCTCTATAATGCAACAAGATTAAAAATGTACTCACATCCTGCACTGATGCAGATTCTCTACAGTGAGATTTACTGGTTTAAAGACAAGAAACCCCCTCCTGACGATGTATTCTGAAGGTGGGAAGAACCACTGAAAGACTGCTTTGGGTTTGATTTTTTTCTGCTAAATGCAGGAGGAAGGCAGATGGCTAACGCTACTGCTTAAAGGGTTGTATAGCTGTACTAACTGTCTTCAAATCATCATGTCAGTGGAGAGAAAGGATTACTCAAATGACAGAAGTAACATCAAATGAAGAGGACAGCATGCTAAAAGCTAAAGTTAGCGAGATAACTGCTTAAAGATACTTTACCTCAGTTTGACTTTTTTCTCTGAAAGAAAGCGTAAAAAATGTCAATTTTGGGCTGAATAATGATAGAATCGTTGTTTTCTGTACAATGTTTTTCACCACTCAAGTTAATCTTGATTATATTCATTAGCCTATACATCAGTGGCTAGGCTAGCAGTCAGGATTGGCTAACACCGCAGTGATTTCCAATGCTTGAATAATGTATTTTTGTAATGCACATTGAGCGAACATTAAAGAAAGAAAACATGAAATCGATATAAAATCATGAAACAGGTCAAACCGATGAAGCTGAGGTATGCAATGCCGCAGTCCAGTGCACAGTGTAACACGACAAATGACATTAGACTTGAGCTTAAGACCAGAATGCCTATTTACAGCACATTAAAATTAAAAACACTGGAAACAGTATGATGCTAATAGACATACAACCAGTACTGTAGGCATCCAGAGAGAACCAGCTATCAAAACCAGCTAGACAAACTACATTTTATAGCAATGGGCCTAAACCTGAAGGACAGCAGGCACATGACCGTGAACCTCATATGATATGAATATGCCTCCTGACAGGAAACTCCATATACAGCCATAAACCAAACTTTCTAAGAGCCACTTCATCTAGAGAGAAACTGCAGTAACATATGAGAAACCAAGGCCAATTCTACAATAACCGTACTGTACACAGGAACATAAGCTGCTTTAAGCTCAGAACAAGCGCATATGCAAGTCACTGCAGAGGTCACCTATAAGAGATGAGCTTAAAAAAATAAAGTTAACATTTATTAGGTCATTTCTTTGATTTATTGTGAAGGGCTTTCCAGGAGTATTTCTACACCGGTTAAAAAGACATTAACACCATGATCCCCGTGACATTAGTTCAATGCTGATATTCCACTCCTGCAGATATGACTATTCGTAATGTCAGTCATCCTGCATCTCGTCTAGCATTGCAGAAACACGTATGCATATGCTTGTGGTGGCAATTCCAAAAATGAAGTAGTAGAGCATCAACAATCTACTTGCACTGCATGCAACAGGCCAGTTAGAATAACAAGAATTTATACCAGCATTTCTAGTCTGCAGAATCTAAAAACTCACATACCCACACAATGGATAGATAAAAAATCAATATACAAACTTTAATTAAGTGCTATGGGAGTATTAGACTTTGAGTGATCAATCCTGAAATGTCATGGGAGTGAATGCTAACTATTAATACCAATCAAGGGACAATAATTGCCCCCGGGTTGGCATTGAACAGCATTAGTCACATTAAATTCTGCAGAGTAACCAGACCAGAGCCCATTTTAATTGGGAAAAGCAGACTGTGTTAAGGGACACTGTGGCCGATGCAAGGGACCGAGGCCTCAGACAATAACTACAGTCTCTAATCCTCTTCAGTCGAGTCATTATGGTCATGCCTTATTATCACGCCTAACAAACTAATTCCATGTTTTCCTGCGTGAATTAGCAGAGCTGAGATGCGCTCTCCTTCCGAAACGTGTCCTCTACATTTGATCCCCTTAGTGAGCACATCCCCTTAAATCACAAGTTGATGACAAAAAAAAAAGATGTAAAGCTTGTGCTACAACAAATCACACATTTTCTTTAGGGATGTTTGTAAAGACAGTGCACAGAATGTACGTTAAAAAATGAGGTGGTCTTGCATGTCTTATTTTTGGTCATATTTGAGTCTTAAATGAGCTATGAAAGAGTGCCATGAATAGGATTAGGCTCCTATAAGCTTTTGCAAGCTAATAGCAAAGTAGGCGTGAATTGATTCACAGCTGAAAAGAGGAAACTGAATGTTTGTTGACTCAAAACCTATTTATTTCATCATAACGCTGAGCCCACTGGACTGTAGGCTTTCATAGTAGCTTATGGGTCATGTAACAAGGCCATTAACTTTGGCCTGCAAGAGAGCTCCATTTATAGTAAAACTCTGGCATTGAAGGTACAGATATTATTTGATGTGAAATAGTATCTACGTTACAATTTGTTTAAAAGGGGAATTCCAACAATTTTGTAAAATGTCTGTCTGTATAATTAAACCATTACGATAAATGACGTCATTCAGAGTGGTTTGGTGTGAGATGCTCCATTTTAGAGAAACTAAGAGTCAGAATTGTTGACAGAGGTTGTGATAGGAATCAGACGTCTTAAATGTTTAACGTGCCTGAAAGCTACCTGACAGAAAGTTATTACATAAAACGGTTACAAATACACTGCCTGATAACTAAGACTTTGTTTAATGGCAGTTTTGACCCAAAACATACTTTAAAACATATTCATGGAGGAGAGCTAACGTGCAGGGTGTCACCCTGGCTAAACAGACACACATATATATATATATATATATATATACACACACACATACATGTGTAGGTTCACTGGTGATTCTGGATAGTAAATAAACCTGCTATATTTGTACTGAAGACATCACGACCGCTGGTTCCTATCACCACTACTGTAAAGCAATCCAAGGTGGGTAGGTTTCTCTGTAATCGACTTTTTACTCATTAAATCACTGTGAATGGCTTTGTTTATATATCAAATATATGGAATCACACAGACATAAAAAAGATTCGGTGGATTATCCTTCTTAAGGTAGACTTTGGAGTCTACTAGCAAAAAGGAACACCAGTGGACGCGTACTTAACCGCTGTTTTTTCCCTACCCGTCTTCCGGAAAGCCCCGCCTCCTACGCGCTTGCATTGGCGAGCTGTACCTATCGAATCACTCGTGAGAGTCAGAGAGAATGAACCGCTAGCCTATCCTAGCGCAGGACGAGCGACGCTATCGGCCAATCCTCGCTATGGGGGCGTGGCTTGTCGGAATGCGGGTGGGGAAAAAAGGAAGGCGGATCGCGTTTACGTTCCAAAACACTGTATTACCAAGAAACGTGTCGGCTGCGCACGAGCGGTTCCTACAGTGAGGCGCGAGGCAGGCTCGGTGAGATGAATAAATGATGTTTCCCTGATCGCAAAAGGCTCTTAAAAAATACATCTCTTCTGACCCATCTTTGCCCCAGTTCCAGAGAAAAAGTCAGAAAACACATTGAAATGCACACAGATTGGAGCTAAAGAGACCCTTTTGTGTAGCTGTGACAGCATGTTCGACACCTAAGACCAACTCTTAATAGAACGTAGGCTATTAATTACAGCAGCCAGGCGTCACACACTGAACGACAAATCTAATAATTAAGAACAGTTTCTAATCAAAACAGCCACAAAATGACGAGTTTTACTATGAATATCAGCCAAATAATTGTGCAGGTCAGTAACAGAACGGCTGTAATAACAGCTGCTAAACCCGGGAAAAAAACCCACAATGCCAAGATTACTGTTATGTGCGTGTAATATAATAACAAGCAACTGTTTACAATAGACAGACTCAGTAGTAAGTAGACCGGTAAACAATGCTGGCGGGGGCGGGGGGCGGAGGGGGATTTGAAGCTTTACCTTTGTGCATGCCGGTGTATCGGTCCTTTAACACTGTCAATTCGTGGATTTTCCCAAACTGTTCGAACAGGGGTTTCAGGTCTTTTTCCTCTAGGTTCCGCGGTATTTGCCCGATAAAGAGTTTTATGGCGTCTTGGTCTTTCATGGTGCCGTTCTCCGGATGAATGGAGATGGGTTCTGACCCGTTCATGGGTTTGGGGAAAGGGGTCTGGGCGCCCTGGTGCTGGTGCGGGAGAGGGAGGAGTGGATGTTGGGTCGGTGAAGCCCCGGGTCCGGTGGAGAGCAGGCTGGAGTGAGCGGGATGGGGCTGCTGGGGGGGAGGCTGCTGCCGTCTTGTCTCAGTCTGAGCGAATCTGGCCATTCTGAGCAGGGGGAGCAGACTGGATAGTAATAATGACAGCACACACACGCGCACGCACGCGCTCACACACATATACACACACACACACTCACACACACACACGCTGAGAGGAGCGCAAGCACTCAGCTGGAAACCCAGGCTCACTTTCTAGCCCGACACACATCACACACACACACACACAACAAGCGAAAGGGGGAGGGGGAGAGTCGCGAGGCGCACGTTCAGCTACTCTTGAGCGACACCACACGGTGGCAGAGAGGCATTGCACTACAGACCCAGATGGCACATTTTAAAAGGGTTCTTGGTTCTTCAAGGGTTACTCAGTAAAAACAATGGTTCTGTTTAGATCTACGAGTTACATGTAGAACCATTTCACGCGTCAGTGGTTCTTTGCTTGGTGAAATGGTTCTCCAGACTGTTGGAGAACGTGCTGTATATGGTGCCATATTGAAAATGGTTCTATACAGCTCAAGCTTGTCACACTAGAAAAACCCTTTTTGCTGCTATATAATATGCAATGCATTCTTCATCTGAGGGAGCATTTCACCATGCAAAGAATCCTTCAAGCATGAAATGGTTCTATATAGAATGCAATAGAACCGCTTCCTTTACTAAAGAACCCATGAAATGTGTGCACATTTTTCCAATATGTTCTTTTTTTCTCTCCACAAAGACCAGTTTTAACAATTATGTGAGTGCTGAAAATTCCTAAGGGTTAAGAACAGTTTATAAGCGGTAAATATCAGCCAAATAGTAGTTATAGTTAGGATCCATAACAAAATTGTTATGGTTATAATTATTTGACAGCTGTCAAACATTCAACACACACAACGCTTGGATTATTAAGGTGTACATGATAAAAAGTAACTGCACTGTTTACAACAGAATATTTTTTCTACTTTAAGACCAGTTATTCCTTTTCACACAGCCATTTTCCCTTTATCCCTAGAATTGAACAGGCTGTTGATGTTACTGTCCCTTTAAGGATAATATATGTAAATGAGCACTGGCTTGAATGGCTGCCTTGCATTGTGCCTTGCTTTAAAAGCAAGTTGCTTTAAAATTATTCCATAATATGGGCCATTTAATAGAATGGTTCTGAAAAAATACGATGTATAGATAACAGTAACAGAACAGCCAGTGTGTGTTTGGCGTCCTGTTTCTTTTTTAGCTTGTGAAATTGGAATTATGACGCTAACAGAACTAATAAAACCCCATAACCATAGCTTAGCCTCATGTGAGAACAATCACACTTGTCTTAAAGAGGAATTCCATTGTCAAAATGTTTGCAGAATTCAATCATTGAGGCATAAAAAAGTATCCAGAAAGTGAAGCGTGTCATTGTAGAGAACCCGTCTAATGTCTAAAACACAAATATAGCCATTTTATTTACTTTCTGACACAACCAATGAACCTACATGTGTCCTCTGAGTTCGTACCTGTAAAGTTGACAATGGTAAACTATTAATAAATCTGAAAAAGAAAAGGTTTCTTTGGGTACTTTTGTGTCTTACTATTAACTATTACTAATACAATAACTATTATTGCACTGCATGTACTTCTCCATTATGAATGGATAAAAATATTTAGACTAAAAACGTTTTTCTCAAATCAGTTGTGAAAGTGTCTCAGGGATCGTGTCTCAGGGATCAGGCATGGTATCCGTAACCATTTCAAGTCATGGCTTTCTCTGAGGGAGCTTTCAGATGTATTCAATTCTTGAGACGTCTGGTTCTTATCACCACCATTGTGAATGATTCTGACTGAGGAAATGTGTCTAGAACAGTGGATTTCATATCAAACCACTCTGAGTGACTTTGTTTAATTAAATCCCTTAATTGTGCTGTAATGTTGAAAGATCAGTGGGATTCTCCTTTAAACCACTGGTTGCAAAGTAATCTCAAATAAACTTGACTGTGTGGTTTAAGTCTGGCATTTTACTGTACATAAAGGTGGCCCTAATTCAGTTCTAATGTTATTAACAGGCTACATTCAAATGTTGAAATCTAGACATATTTTGCTGTTTTGCTTTTATACAATGGTTTATGGACTAATGGCAGGAAGTAGCAGATTAAAACTTGTTGATGCAAATATGTGATGGTTTCAGCCGCAGTTTACATGATGCTTTGAATGGTGGTCATAAGCCTCCACTGCTTGTTAGCCATTTTAGCCTTGCAGCTCCAGGTAAGTGGAACGTTTGCATGAATTTGATTTGTCCCTGAACCATTCATTTGCAAAGATACTAAAAACATTTACATCAAATTAAATAATAACAATGTAAATTTAGGAAAATTTTAATATAAATATTTTAGGAACATATAAAATATAATGAAAATATATAAACCCAAAGAGCAGTGCATAATCTAAAACACAAAGAGTAATCTTTATAAATCAAATCAATCTTCATTGCGTAGTTGGCTTCCCGTATTATAGTTGATTTCCCATTTTAGGAACACTAAGCTTTTTTCCTCATGGAAAAAGTGAATGGAGTTTTTTCATATTTGCAGTAATGCAACACTTGCATCTTAAACATTCCAAACTCAATACATTTCATCATACGTATATCGTTTTTCCGAATGTTGTCGGCTCCTCTGAATCACAAAGTGGTTACAGTTGAAATATGAATATTGCTGGATACAAGCTAACACTGCTGCACACAGAACCGACATCATACCACTTGCAACCTCGCCAAAAAACCCCACAGAAACCAGCTTTGCCAAATGTGGTATGTGAGTTACTTTGGCTGTAGTAGCCTATATAGCTTTGTATAGTGTGGTGTTAAAGTTTAATAGTAGACTTAGCTTTATGTGAAAAAATGAGCAGGTTATGCAGAAACCAAGGAAAACACATTAGAATTTTATGCATAGACTATATCTGCTGAGTATTTCCTTTGGCACTTGTGTTGCTGTAGTGCAATCCATCTTTACTTCAGTTCTATGCAGAGCACTAAAAGCAAACTGAGAAAATAAATACCCAACCATGTCATATTTTCCTCTTATGATCACCATAAGAAGCTTTTCATAGTGGATAGCCAAGATCTGATTTAGTTATGATGTCATAAATACAAGACTTCATAAAAAATAGACCAATTCTATGTTCTATGAGAAACAGGATAAGAACAAGGTAGCATCATATTAAATGAGGGCATCTGCTTATTTACTTATGCATTTTCCTTATTCATGATGTCCACTGGTATTTGGAATTATGATGTCTGTTTTGAGGGGATTTAGAAATAGTGTTCCATTTATACTGCATTCATCTAACAGCCTTACAGTTATTGTCCTATATTTATCATTACCCCATGTAGTAATAACAACTTTTTCAGACACAAAACATGCTATGTCCACAGGGTTGTAGCCACTTGCTCATCTGGTGTTTCTTCTGAAATTAAGGATATTAGAAGAGATTCCCCCCCACCCCCCCACCCCACCCCCATTTACCTGAACACCTGTGTCAGCAATGGGTGACTTTAAAAGGCTCATCACATGGAAAAACTCATTGTCTTCAGGCTTTTGAATATATTTCAAAACGTGTCATTCACTCCCTCGTCCAAAAGAAACACAAAAACAGTTTGTCCTGAATTTACCGTTTTTGTGACATGACAAAAACCAACATTTCTTCACAAACAGTGAATCAGAATGGTCTGCTTTTATGAGTGAAGCACAATACAGGACAGCCAATTAAAACAGGCTGTTTATATATAGCAGTCTTAAAGGCACTGTAACATTATATGTTATACAATGGATAAAGAGAAATAGTCATGTAAAAAAAAACAATTAGGACTGTTTTAAGTACATAAACCTACACAAATGCCAAAAAAATACTAGGAAAAATGTAGGATGTGTGCCCTTTAAAGGACAATTCCACTGACTTCTCAAAATTTCTGCATGATTAAATAATTGACATGCAAAGTGTTTCAGAGTAGTTTGATGAGAAATGACTAATTCTAGAGAACCTTTCTGACTATTTTCTGACTTTCTGACTATTATTTTTACAGCGGTGGTGATTAAAATGTTTACAAAACAAATGTAGCCATTTTACTTACTATCCAAAATGATCAGTGAACCCACATGTGTCTTCTGAGTTTTTTATATGCCAAGGGTATCTTATCCATGAAGACTGATGCAACTGCGACCCTTTGTGGATACGATTGGACACCTCTATTATATGCAATGCTGATCATGTTAAAATAGTAAATCTGAAAAAGTTAACATTTCTTCGAGGGCTAGTTGCAAAGAATGGACTAAAAATATCATATTAGGCCAAACCTTATATTAAAATAATTCTAAAACAATGTCTTAGGCATCCTGAGATACATTTGTCACCATTTCATGAAATAGAGCTTTTAGAGGTGTTAAACTCTTTAGACATCTGGTTCCCATCAGCACCACTGTGAACAATTCTGAACAAGTATTTTACATCAAACCACTCTGAAAGACTTTGTTTATATCTTAACAGTAATTAAACTGGGCAGAAATCTTGAAAAATCTTGAAAAATCATTGGGAATCACCTTTAAATTAGATGAATTCACAAAGTAGAAGGGGAGTCTGGAACATACAGTGTACATGCCTTTGATTTACAGTCCTATGAGTTTCCTACTTCAAAAACTTGCTGTGATTATTTTCTGAATTGTGACAATATCAAGTTTTACAGAACTTCAGTGGAAAAAGCTTTTTCCTCACTCCTGGCAGAGGAGCAGTTTCCATATACTGTACCTTATAAACAGGAACTGGCATAGAACTTAAACACAACAAATCAATAGTGCAGTCAATAATGTAGAGCAGACATTCTGAAAGACATAATGCACTCTTTACAGTCTCTTTCCATTTTTATGTTCTGAGCCGATTGAAGTATGCTTGAAGTAAGATTGAAGTAAGAGAGTATGCTTTAACTGCACAATTCGAAAATGAATTTGAATGGCAAAGAGTTCAGTCAAATAACGGCAGACTCAAAATTCATGACGCATTCTGTTGGGCTCCTGATGGCAGAACCTTTTTGATCTGTGAGTGGTGTTCACTGCATTTGTTAAAGCAGCCTTGCAGCAAGGACATGAGTCTATATTTAGAGGGTGTGCTTGATGGGGAGGAGAGAGGGAGAACTTCCAGTCCATGTCGTTTATTGACCATCACCATTAGTATTTTGCTTGGCAAAGGGACCGTGACAAGAAATCAATAGTGTGGGGACTATTAGTGCACACCAAAAAAGTTACATACAGTTTAGAATGGGAGAATTTCTGCTGCTTGTTAAGCACTCAGTGGGTCCAGAGAGCCCACAATGAATGGGTTCACCAGCCAACCTGTCAGTGACTGGACTCAGGGGAGGGGATCTGAAGGAACCATTTAGCACACTACAGCTAACATGCAGTACAGACAATGTCAATTGCTTGATCCTCTCTCTAACGACATACATACATGTTTATGCCATGTTCAGGTAGTGGTTGAATTCGCTTGTGGTGAATTCAGATTGACCACAAGGAAGCACAGGTGACAAAGTTAAGAGTTATTAAGATAAAAGGGCCAAGAACAGAAAACACTCAATGACAACTTCATTAGATGCATCTACCTTGCATATTCACTCGCTAATAATTTTATCAGCTCCACTTACCAAACAGGTGCGCTTTGTATTTTTACAATCACAGACTGTAGTCCATCTGTTTCTCTGCATACTTCGTTAGCCCCCTTTCACCCTGTTCCTCAATGGTCAGGATCTTCAGATGACCAGCAAAGAGCAGGTATTAATTGGGTGATGGATCATTCTCAGCACGGCAGTCACACTGACATGTTGGTGGTTTGTAAGTGTGTTGCACTAATATGAGTGGATCAGACACAGCAGTGCTGACCCCAGTGTCACTGTTGGACTGAGATTAGACCACCAGTCAAAAATATCCAGCCAACAGTGTCCTGTGGGCAGTGACCACTGATGAAGGACTAGAGGATGACTAACACAAACTGTGCACCAGCAGATGAGCTACTTTATCTGACTTTACAGCTACAAGGTGGACCAACAAGGTAAGAGTGTCTAATAGACTGGACATTGGTTAAAAACTCCAGCAGCACTTCTGTGTCTGAGCCACTTGTACCAGCACAACACATACTAACACACTATCAACACGTCAATCACGACATGTCAGTGTCAATGCAGTGCTGAGAATGATCCACTACCCAAATAATACCTGCTCTGTGTTGGTCCTGTGGGGGTCCTAACCACTGACAAATGGGGTAAAGGTGAGATAACAAAGTATACAGAGAAGTAGATGGACTACAGTCTGTTATTGTAGAGCTACAATGTGCTCCTATATGGTAAGTAGAGCTGATAAAATGGGTAATCAGTGTAGATACAGGTATGTGTACCTAATAAAATGTACAGTGAGTGTATATCTACATTAAGTCCAAAAAGTCGACCAAAAACTCTTCAAGAGACTTGCTTTCAGTTTTCCAAAGAAATCTGCAGGCATATTTTTCCACACCTCCAAAGTTCAGTCTTAGAAGTTGGTTGCATTTTCTGCTCCTCCCAATTCAATTAATCCCAAACACACTAACTGATGTTGAGTTCTGGAATCTGAGGTGGTCAGTCCACTGTTCTGAGAACACCAGCAGGTTCTTTGTTTGATTTGCAAATTTTCTTCTTTTCTTCCTCTGTCCTTTTTTCAGTAAGAGCTATCTGACAGCTACACATCCTTTCAGACCTTTAGCATTGCGTTGTCTTGAGCACTGAATTAAGTATTTATATACTGTTTATCTGATGCCGACAGTTTTGGTAGTATACCAATATATAAAAGTTGGTCTGAGTATTCTCTGATAACGTGTACACATGCTTTGAGTGATCCCATTGATCTGTGCCAGCAGATACATAGAGACATCTATAGATAAAAAGTAAAAATACAGTAACTTAGGTTAATGAAGCATGTCATCCAAATTCATCTATAGGGAATTCTTTCTTTTGTTCAGGGATATCTGTAAAAACATCTCACTTGTGGTACTACTAAAGCTTCGGTTCAATTCCACGGGACTCTACTCTCTTATTGTTCACTGGATACTGTACATTTGCCTGTTGTTGACGTCACTTGAATGCAAACAAATGATGCTTCTGATTTTGTATTTTGACAAGAGTTGAGAACTATCCAAATGCACCATAAGCCACACTCACACTACTTACTTTTCTCTTACATGACTTCTTTGAGAAGCACATTGCTTTCCATTTCAGAGGTGTCAGGCCATCAAATAGTTGCAACCCTTTCTGAGCTAATAGCTCCATCTTGTCTTGACAATTTGAGATGAATAAGTGACCTTGGCTCTTGTGGAGTCCTGTGGTATTAATCAAAGCTTTAAAGGTACCAAAAGTGAGGTGTTCTCAGAGATATCTCCCTCTGAAAGAAAGAAAGAAAGAAAGAAAGAAAGAAAGAAAGAAAGAAAGAAAGAAAGAAAGAAAGAAAGAAAGAAAGAAAGAAAGAAAGAAAGAATTCTCTGTAGATGAATTTGGATGACAGCAATGCTTCATTAACCTAAGGTATTGTATTTCTACTTCTACTGTATTTATCTATAGATGTCTGTAATATCAGCACTGGTCCATAATACCAATACACTACTAGCAGCATGGAGGAAGATTAAACAGAAATGAAAATAGTGTCTAACAGTACATTGAATGGTACATGTGAACATGTTTCAACTGCAAAGCATTTTGTCACCACCAGAGGGAACTTGTGCACTACTATTTACTGTCCTTGTAAGCACTTAAAGCCTGTAACCTTTGCATTTATGATGAAAGGGGAAAACACATGAGAATGAGAAAGATGATGAGAGTGAGAATTATAATTTGTATCTGTTTGCAGAGAGTTGACTCTGAGAAAAAAACCCTGACAGGCAATTTCATCACACTGCAATTAGGTTTCTGGCTTAATCAGAGACTAATCTAATTAACTGTCAAACTGTTTAAGAAGGCTCAGTATCCTGCAAGCTGTTGTGAAAACCACAGCATGGATATCCTGCACATACTTCAGGAACTTAAAGTTTGGAAATTAGACTTTTACCTTACAAACCATAAAGTACCGTTTCAAGTTACACATGACAGTGCTTTAACTTGAACCTGCAACTCTACAATGCCACAGCTGTGGCCTTCAGAGGTATTTATGTGCCTTGAGTATAAAGACTGTGATTTATTTGTAGTTACGTACACAGGGGTGTCACTATAGGTTCATGGATAGGGGTGCTAAGCTTGTACTTGGGGGTCTGGGAGCATGGTTCTCAAAGAGAGTGTTTTTAATGACCCCAAAATGTTTACAATGCACTTTTAGAGTAGCAAGTACATCCGCATTACGTATATATCAAAAATGGTTATCTGGTCAAATTGACTCTCTTAGAAAAGCTGCAAGTCCTAATTATATTATATAAACACACAGATTGCAGATCAGTTCAGTCTCATTTGGTACCATCAGAAAGATTTTGCTCTGTAGACATGTTTAATAAAATGTCATGGTCATGGTGACAAATATTATATTGTCTCAGTTAAATTAAATTCAGTATCAATTTTAATACAATTCTTATAGAACTATCCCGCACCTTCTTCTTGATCACTAACTTCCATCAGATCTGCGCCTTCAGTCCTGTCAGTCTCCTTCACCTTCGTTCGCTGCCTCTCTTCCCATGTTAGGATAGTGGTTAACACCTCTGCCTTCTACGTGGTAGACTGGGGTTCAATCCCCACCTGGGCAAACACCCTACACTATACCAATAAGAGTCCTTGGGCAAGACTCCTAACACCGCCTTGGTCTATCTATGTAAAATGATCAAACTTTAAGTCGCTATGGATAAGAGCATCAGCCAAATGCCATAAATGTAATCAATCTTTTTTTTCATTGTTGTTTGTTTTAACTGGTACAAATCTTCAGCCTAGTCCTTTTTTTCACATACATAACGTTTTTATGAACAATAAAATATGGCAAATACTTATTGTTTCCAAATACTAAAGAGAAATCTAAAAATAAATAATATATAGAGCTGACAACATTGCTATTTCTATCCACCTGGTTCATTCACACTCTCACACTCACTATGAAGTGAGGTTAAACTAAATTAGCTAACTAGTTAGATAATGTCAGTGTTAGCCTAGCCTCTGTTCTTTAACCTACCACACTTAAACCCAAAGCTAACTAAAGTTAGCTATCAAGCAACCAAGCAATAAAAACAGATATACAGCTATACTGACTGTAATCCATATTGCAGGTGGATATATTCACGCTGTTTGACACTTTCACTCTGTACATCGCAGATGCTGAAAAAGGTCTAATGTTTATTTTAATAACTCTCCATTAGCGATCGCTCTGCAGTGCATAAACAGAGCCCCGCCCTAAGTCATATATGATAGGCTAACAACATATGAGGTCTAATATGATTGGCTGAACATTACATTTGTCAATCTCTGGCTGTTCACAAAGGCAGTGCTACATAAGAGCAGCAGCGCCTCCCCCAGGTCGCGCCCTGCTATTACAGTATTTTGTAAATGACAAACTAAAATGATGTGGACTAGTACATTTACCTAGGAAGGGGGTTAAATAACGTCCCCTATAATTGGTGCTTGTCTGCTGATTTGCTTTTTAATGATTTAAAAGGCTGCTATAGCCCTATTTAAATCTTGAAGGCAACGATGAAGGCAACAAAAGGCAAAAGATATTCAGTAAAGTAACATGTTTAGCCTAAGAGATGAAATGCCTAGTTGGAGCGTAATTTGAAAGGCTTCATGAAGCCTCATGGGGTTAATTTTTGTGTATTTAATTGTTTTATAATGTTTTAGTGTTTACTTTTGCTCTAGAGTGGAGCGCTACATACTGGGTAGAAATATTAGGTTTTAAAGTTTAAGTATTTACAGAGCCCTGCTGACGACATCCTGTATAAATAAAAATAATGTGTGACTTAGTAAGGAATGAGATGATTAAGTTGTGGCCATGACTTACGCATTAAGATCTCGATCCCACGCTTTACTAAGTCATGACCACGACTTAATCATCTCATTCCCACACCTTACTGAGTCGTGGCCACACATTATTTTTGTTCATACAGGATGTCACTTGATGCTCTGTGAGTTTTAGTAATGAACTAGATAATATTAGTGTCTAGCTAATAGCAGCACAGATCAGTTTGGAGCCTTATTCATATATTTTGTTTCATAATGCACCAAATGTTTTAATAGGTGACAGGTCTGGACTTTAGCAACTGTTTTACTACAGAGTCATGCTGTTGTATTACACGCAGAATGAAATAAGGCCTTCCTGAAAAAAAAAACATCATCTGGATGACAGCAGAGGTTGTCAAAACCTGTATGTATCATTATAAATGAATGGTCACCCATGCCATGTGCACTAATGCACCCCCATACCATCACAGATGCTGGCTTTTGAACTATGCACTGATAACAAGCCAGGTTGTGTTTAGGTCACACATTTAGGTCCTTTGTTGGACCCCCTTTTGCCTTCAGAACTGCCTTAATTCTTTGTGGCATACTTTCAACAAGGTGTTGGAAACATTCCTCTAAGACTTTGGTCCATATTGACATGATAGCATCACATAGTTGCTGCAGATTTGTCGGCTGCACATCTATGATGCGAATCTCCCGTTCCAACACATCCCAAAGGTGCTCTACTGGATTGAGATCTGGTGACTGTGGAGGTCATTGGAGTACAGTGAACTCATTGTCATGTTCAAGAAACCAGTTTGAAATTATATGAGCTTTGTGACCTGGTATATTATCCTGCTGGAAGTAGCCATCAGAAGATGGGTATATTGTGGTCATAAAGGGATGGACATGGTCAGCAACAATATTCAGGTAGGCTGGGGCATTTAAACAATGCTCAATTGGTACTAAGGGGCTCAAAGAAAACCCTCACACAATTACACCACCACCACCAGCCTGAACTGTTGATACAACTCAGGATGGATCCATGCTTTCATGTTGTTTACGTCAAATTCTGACCCTACCATCTGAATGTCGCAGCTGAAATCGAGACTCGTCAGACAAGGCAATCTTCTATTGTCCAATTTCGGTGAGCCCGTGCGAATTGTAGTCTCAGTTTCCTGTTCTTAGCTGACATGAGTGGCACCCGGTGTGGTCTTCTGCTGCTGTAGCCCATCTTCTTCAAGGTTCGACATGTTGTGCGTTCAGAGATGGTATTCTGCATTCCTTGATTGTAACAAGTGGTTATTTGAGTTACTGTTGCCTTTCTATCACCTTGAACCAGTCTGTCCATTCTCCTCTTACCTCTCACATAAACAAGACATTTTCGTCCACACAACTGCCGCTCACTGGATTTTTTCTTTTTTTCAGACCATTCTCTGTAAACCCTAGAGATGGTTGTGCGTGAAAATCCCAGTAGATCAGCAGTTTCTGAAATACTCAAACCAGCCTGTCTGGCACCAACAACCACGCCATGTTCAAAGTCACTTAAATCACCTTTCTTCCCCCATTCTGATGCTCGGTCTGCACTTCAGCAAGTTGTCTTGACCACCTCTACATGCCTAAATGCATTGAGTTGCGGCCATGCGATTGGCTGATTAGCTATTTGTGTTAACAAGCAATTGAACAGGTCTACCTAATAAAGTGGCTGATGAGTGTATGGTTTCTTGTTTCCAAGGTAGAGTTTTAACTTGCATTTGAGGATGCAGCAACAAACTGTTTTTACAGACAATGGCTTTCTGAAGTGTTCCTGTGATTTTCACTGTAGAATTACGTCTGTTTTTAATACAGTGCCTCCTGAGAGCCTGAAGATCATGGCCAGCCAGTTTTGGTTTCAGGCCTTAACTTTTGCATACAGAAATTTCTCTATGGATCCTCGGAATCCTTTAATGATCTGATGTACCATAGATGATGAAATACCCAGGTTCATTAACTATTTTATGTTGAGAAATGTTATTCTTTAATTGTTGCGTTACATTCCTGTGCAGTCTTTCACAAAGTGGTGAAACCCACCCTATCTTTACTTCTGAAACACTCAGCCTCTCTGAGATGCTCTTTTTATGCACAAACATGTTACTGACCTGTTGCCAATTATCCACCAGGTGTTTTTCAGTATTACACAACATTAATAATCTTTTGTTGCCCCTGTCCCAACTTTTTTGGAACATGCTGCTGGCATCAAATTCAAAATGGTCATATACTTTGTACTATTTTCAATTAAATATAGGGTATAAATGATTTCCTCATCATAGCATTCTGAATTTGCACAGCATCCTAACTTTTTTGAAAATGGGGTTGAACTAACATTAATAAGACTAATACGATTTTGGTAGTTACAGAACACATATAACAGCAGTACATGATCAGGATACAAAAATAAAATACTATTACAGTTAGCTCCAAAATAAAAAAACAATAATCAGATTACATATACATTATTTAAAAAAACAGGGTTATTACTAGCAATTTTACATTAAAATCATTGTTTGTACTCATGGAGATTTTCTTTCCTGTGGTCATCTCCACAACATAAACTTTGACTTTGCAACAGCTGTTTGTCTGATTATTACTGTTAAGATAATACTAACTTCTCCTAGAACCTATTTCGGATTATGTTAGTGCCAAGCTAATGTTGCAAAACACTTTCGCACAATATGTTTAGTACCAGCTAAGGCAGTTGTGACTTAAACGAGACATTTGAAGCTTGTAAGACATTCAAGTAGCATATTCTTTAATATGTATGTTATACATAATATCACATGTTATATTATAAAAGAGGAGACAGGTCACTGTTTGGAAAATGAATGGCAATGCTTGTAACACTTAACATGTCGTTTACAGGGAAAGCTTGTTGGAAAAGCTCCACCTTGTTCTGCAGAGCTGCGCACGTGTGGGAACCAGAACAAACAAACAAAACAAAACACTATTTTGTGTGTTATTTGAGCCAAACGCTACAAAGTATTAGTGAGGTTTTTGTCAGATTTTACCATTGATTCCTAATGTTTTTGAAACTGTCATTTGGCCTTTAGTTTCCAGTTTTTAGGACTCTCTCCATTCAAAGAGATAGGAGATTATCTTGTAGATAGGTTATCTTGTATGTTTAGAAATTGCTGCCTGGCAGCATTACCAAAATGGCCACCAACTGAACATATTTTTCTATAAGGACTTTGGTGTGCCGCAAGAAATCCATCAGTAAGTATTACAAATTAAAGCTTTCATTCACACAAAACCTATGTAAGTGCTGATAGCTCCATCTTGTCTAGAAGAGTTTTACCCATAGACATTTTAGGCATATGTAATTTAACATAGTACAAGTTGGCCTACAGATTGATGCCTTGTACAACTTACACTGTACAAATGTGCCATCTTTATGTTAGTATCATTAGCCTTGTAGCTTGAGCATAAAACTAAAGAAGCAAAATTTGGACACCAAACATGTCTTGGCTGATGAATTATATCTATTTTCCTCAAACCATTTTTTTAAGTCTTACTGGCACAAATGAGTCAAATTTACCACACTATTGTTTCATTACACTCACAACAAACCATCAACATGCATACATATATCATAGAATTTTGTAATTCTGAGCAAAGCCAGAGCATGTGAGAGTGTTATAGCACCAGCATAGCACAGCGCATACCTGAAGCATTCATGGTACAACACTGAGTCATTCATCATCTCTCAAACTTGCTGTCATATTGATGCACCAATTGCCTTTTGCTTGATTGTCTGTTGAGAGCTGACTATTACTTCAAGCAGGAGAGATCAGGTGGCTGTGGAATTCATTTGAGGGGTGATGTTCGACAGAGCACCTTGAAGTGAGAGTAGGTCAAGCTGTTGTCCTGGCCCTTCCCGACTGGTTCAGATTAATATTTCATATGTATTGTTGCCTACCAATGACCTGTGACCTTGAATTGCAGATGAGTTGTCTGGTAGGGCCTCCACGGGATCCTATTTCATTCAGCTCCTTCGTACTCTCCCATAATTACACAATCTCACACGCAGGTTGTGTACATGAAGCTGTCTTTTCCAATCATACACAGCATTAAAGAAGCACAGTCTGTAATTCATGAGTGAGCATCAGCTTCGCTACACACCGTTTGTTCTTATTAAATCCCGTGTGTATTTTTGAAGCTTGACGCAAGAACGGACCTCACAGGTTATAGAATAAATTTCCATTTCAAACAGAGCGAGGTAGCCATTAAATGTGAGTGTGGGGGGGGTCTTAAGATATGCTTCTTCTTCTTCTTCTTCACCATTTACCAGAGCTTTAATAAGGCCTGAAGATTTTATTTGCATGCAAATACAGCCTGAGAATTTTCTGTCCAAGCTTGACCCAAACTGAACCCAATCATAGTCTAAACCAAGGCCAACAAAATTTTGTCTGGACGAACCCAACTCACAGCATCAAGTTTAGTGGACAAAACTGACCCCAGTACAATAAAAATTGGGTCGAAAACTGACCTGCACCAGTCCATCATCACCCAAAGTGTGGAATAAAACCTAAAATTACTAACAATAGCACTTGTTAAACCACATAGCGATAATAATAATAGCATTAGTAGTTGTAGTACTCAAGAGTAGTCATGGTTGATACAGTACATTAACAGTCTCTGTCTTGTCTTGGTGTAAAATAAACAAGACCAATACCTCTGTCTGAGGTTAGAACATAAATTTTCTCCATTCATAATTGAATGTCAGCAAAACCTTCAAACAGAATAAATCAGTCATCTCTGTACATGTTTAATATAAAATCTATTGGCTGCTGGTTGAGCATTTTAATGATCTTTTCTGTGATGGCTTAACTGGTTATTTTTTGTTCATTGGTTTCGTAATGTTATTACTATTGTTTTCATTTAATAATAAACATGGATGCATGCTGTTTGGTTTATATTAAGTTGGCTTTAGGTAGAGCTTTCTGAATGAGTTTTAGAGAAAAAGGGACAGTAAATAAGCTCGCCATGAATTGTGTTCAAAAGTTACAATCCAGAGTTCGTCTAAGACTGCTTTTGATCTTGACTCTACGTCATGACTCCTGGTCTTGGACTACTACAAAGTCTTGGTCTTGACTCCGACTTGCGTCCAGGTCTCAGTCCTCGCTCAGACTCACCTCTGGGGGTCTTGATTACAACACTAGTCATTAGATAACAGACAAATAAGATAAAAATAATCCAAAAAGAGATCCAGATTAAAAATATAAAAAGAAAAAAAACAGTTATATATCATATAATATACACTACCCAGAATTAGGCCTTGCAAAGCCTCTGGTCCTTGAATTGTTACTTTAGGTTTTTGCAGCAGTGCATTGATACTATATTTTAGCTGATTTTTTTCCTTGAATCAGTAATGATTACTTCTCTCAATTATAACAAAAAATGTTTGGACTGCTGCCTGGGGATCCTGCCAGATTATATGCTGTAGGTGTCATGTAGCATAGGTGTGCGTACTGGGTAAATTGAGATGAACACCAACTTTGGAGATCCACACCACCTCTCAAAGGAAGAGTTTAGTGAAAAATCCAATTTATATAGTTATTGAGTTAAAAGTTTGCTTCTTTAGTTTGGCACTGGAGGTATTAGACTAATGTAGCCTTCAAATCATGGATGCTCCTACCCTATCAGAGATGGGGACTGAGTATGTGAGTCGCACTCAAGTCACATAGTGACCTGAATTTGTTACTTGATTCGGACACAAGATTTCAGACTCGTGAAGTTTCATCCATCCATCCATTTTCTAAGCCGCTTCCCCGTCAGGGTCGTGCGGGGGGTGCTGGAGCCTATCCCAGCAGTCATTGGGCGGAAGGCAGGATACACCCTGGACAGGTCGCCAGTCCATCGCAGTCGTGAAGTTTCAGCCAGAGAAAAAGAAACACTGACAAAAGTGACTCTTTTTCTTTTTGTCATTGGTGCTTTCATATTTTTGAAATATGAAATACATGCTTGTTTGTTTGTTTTGATTTAGTTTTTTTTGTTTGATTTTTTTTATTTATTTAACAATCTGCGATAAAATCTTCTTAAATCTTCAATAAAATCTTCTTCTGTGATAAAGTCTTTTTATCAATATTTGGCATTTGTCAAAGCCTTCGCAACACAGTGTCACTGCATTGCTGGTCATGTTTGTTCTTCAGTGAAAAACAGAAGACTTTCATGTATCCAAGCAATTTCATGTATCCAAGATCCTGAGGTTCAACAAATTGCAACCTCCGTGAAAAAAGGACAAGCAAAGTCAAAGAGCCTGTTCTTGAGATGCCAGTGTGTTTGTTTTGTCATGGCAAGGAGTCACATTAACTGCTGAAGAAAATCAAAGCATTAATTCATGATGTTTCCCTCATTCCCCTCCCAGAAACAATTGTGACTGCACAGCATTCAAATGACATGTTCACGAGGTTATTTTGCTTGTTTAGGGTTCGGATATATTTTAAAGGCGTTTTCACTAGTTTTTCTTGCTCTCCTTTTTAAGTAAACATTTAATTAAAGCAACATTATGTAACAATTTTACCTTAAAATAACAGCCTCAAAATCATTTTGACGATACACTGTAGCTATAGGAAAAAGCTAGCTTGGCATTCCTAGCATGGTAATCATAGCAGAGGCTGCGAAGGGATCGAAGAAGACATTGTTGCAATGGTGTGAAAGAGATTGACAAAGCAAGAATTAGAATTCAGAACCATTTTGGACACTGTGGAATTAGACCTCCACATTTAACCCATCCGTGCAGTGAAAAAACCCACATGCATACACACTAGTGAACACACACACTAGGGGGCAGTGAGCACACTTGCCCAGAGGGCAGCCCTATCCACAGCACCTAGGGAGCAATTTGGGGTTAGGTGTATTGCTCAAGGGCACTTCAGTCACGGACTGTCAGCCGAGGGGATCGAACCAGCATCCTTTCAGTCACAGGGCTGGTTCCCTAACCTGCAGCCCAAGACTGCCCAGACACAAGTAAGTTTTAGGCTAGCTTTTACTCATTTGTGAGCACTAAAAGATCCAAGACAGTCTCATGGCAAAGGGGAAAATGAAAATCCAACAGCAGAGTGTGAGTAGTGTGTCACCTTATCTCACCTTGTATCACAGAGTTTTTATAGTTTTCCAGATGCCAAAACTCATCTAACCTCAGTCCTGTTTCAGGCTAGCATGCTAATAATTAAATCTCATGCCTAAAAGTTTGGTCAATCTTTGTCAATCTCACGGCAAATAAGTTTAAACGTTGCAAGTCTCCTGTAATAAAATCCTGTTACTTTGTAAATTGACATGGTTCTTTTTCTTCTGATGTTTTCTTTGCCAGTGTTGTGCCTGGTTCCAGTTCTCTGGCAGAATCCAACTACCCTTCATGTGCATGCTTGTCATGCAAGCACATGGACGCTACAGATTACACTCGTAATTTCTGTTATTTACTCATACGAACAACTGAAATCATGATTTTAATCTGTAGCGTCCATGTGCTTGTTTGATGCATGTTTATACAAGGGGGAGTCCATTATGTATCCTTCAGCTCATTAACAAATGCATGTGTACAGCTGTCCATGAGGGGGGCTCAAAGCATGACTTATATTTACAATAGTGATGTAAAAGGGAATTACAATATCAGCTATTTTTACGATGATCATGCCGGTTGCATAATAACTACGATGCTGGGCACGTCATAGTCAAAACTGTTTCTGTTATTGTTTCATTTTCTTTTTTTCCACAGTTCATACAGTGAAGCGCCTTTAAAACTATAAACAATAAGCATGCATGTAGTGTACTCCTATGTACTCCTGTGCTAACTGTAGCTTTTTAGATTTTTCCACTCAGTATTCAATTATTTAAAAATCTATCTTACAATATTACATATTATACACTATTATATGTTCCAAAAATTGTTGATTTATATAGCGAGGGAAATTTTATTGCTTAAATGTTGATCTTTGATGTCTCAGGAGACTTATTTGAGATTCTCATTTATGTTTCACTAAGATATCAACTTTGTCACAGATGTTTCTCCTAAAATTGCTTAGGAGAAATAGAATTAGACAAAATTGAGACATGAGAAATATCTGAGGTTAAAGGAGTCACAACTGAGAATTTCAAATGCCATCTCTTTCTTGTCTTGTATTAATCTCTTTCAAGGCTCCATTTTTTACTATGAAATGGATAGGAAATTACTCAGTTAAATTTTATTACCCCAAATAAACAAATTCAGTTCAATTATGACAACTATAATCATTTTACCTTTTATTCTTGCATGTTTTCAACTTTTTTCTTGAACAGAAATGTTGCATAGTGTACAAAAAGAAAAAAAAGACAGTGGTAAGATTGCAGGAGTAATACCTGAAGTGTTGGTGCAATGTCAGGAACTGAAGTACAATTTATGTACAACTGACTTAGATGCTTTGGGAAAAACCAAACAAAACAGTACAGACAACAGAAGTAAGACAATATTCCCTGCAAAACACTGACTGTTGAGCCTTATTAATTTAAAACTTGCTATATAATAACAATAACAAAGCGTAAAACACAAGAACTCACACTGCAGATATGTATTGGCAAGTGAAGTCATATCAAATCTGGTCAATATACTGTATGTAATATCTTATTTGAACTTGTATCCTTTTCTTCCCCTTCCACTGAAAGATAGCTATGCTCGTTTCAAGCATTACTTCTAATACGTCTAATAAAACATGCCTAATAAAAGTCTAATAATTAGTCTAAAATTTGAAAAAATTTTAAAAATTGAATAGTTTAATAGATTTCATTTGCCAAAACTTTGTGCAAAACAGGATTAGAGACAAACTGTAGAACTTTTTCCTGCTTCTCTTAATTAAAGAAATGTTGAATTGGGAAGGCACATACACAAGGCAAAGGCCCTTCTGTGTCCAAAACAAAAAAAAACAAGCAAAACCCCAGTACCTTCAGTCATTTTCTGCCTTCCCTTTATAAAGTTTTTGATGTTGCCCTCATACAACATTTGTTGACAGCCGCCTTCTTCAGTTTGCCTTTATCGACTGGTTCCCATCCCTGCAGTTTACCACAGCTCATTACATACGCTGCAGATGAAAATAAAAGAAAGTATTTACAATGATTGCCTTTATAAAACACCACCAAGAGCACAGCACATATACCCATAGCACTGCTATATACTGGCTATACTGATCAGAATATACTGATGCCACACACTGCGCACAACAGTAGTAAAAAATAAACATCAGTCCAATATCATTAACTTGATAACTACTTGTTTTTTGGTAGAAGAAGGCGAATGTTGCACATGTTGGTTGTGCATTTCCTTATGAAATACTGGGCAAAATGAGTTGTTCTAGACATTGTTCTGATGAAGACCATACTTTTGATTAAAAAGGTAATTGAAGATGAAGTGCAGCAAATTATAAGCTGCTCAGCCATGATCTTGAAGTGGCAACCAAGGCCTGAAAGATGTGGAAAGTGGTGGGGAGCTACTGTTCAAATTGACAGAATATCCAACATGGCAAAGACTATTAGTCAATAGCCAATAATCACCTCCAGCAGTGCTCAGAAACAATGGTTTTGCCACTAAATATTAGTTCTGTAATTCAAAGTAGAGTATATAAATCTCAGTTAATACATGTTTGAGTTTTGAGTTTCTGGCACATTTATTTAACAGCCTAATATAACTTTTTCTTTACTTTCCGCAAAGGAGTAACATAAACGGGATGCATTTTGTTAATGTTTTGATTTGCAATTAAGGATGTTGTATTTCAAGTGCATTTTCAATTATAGAAAATAATAATTTTGTGTTTTAAAACTCACTGCTTATTTTGAACACTACTGAACATTTAGTGTTTCTTCAGTAAGGAATGTGTTACTATATAAGAAATTCTAATACTTAGTATTCCATCCACTTTGGATTTATTCAATCTCTTCTTCCCCTCTGGGACTTTCCCATGCTTTCCAAATGGAACAGAATTGATGTACTCTTCAGGAGTGAAGAACTCCTCAAACAGAAGATGGAACAGAAGAAGGCAGTCCCTTTTTGCCTCCTGGTGAATTGCTGTGAGTCTGGTAGAGGAAAGGAAGAGTCCACTGTCTGGATATAACTCATGTTGGCCAGGCCTAGGCTTTGAGACTGGAAGTCCACTGTCGAGTCCTTTATGCTCCTCAACTCAGTCTAAGAAGTCCCTGACTGCTTGCAGCTGTTCTATATCTAGAAAAAAAGGATGCATTGGGATTTTTTTCAATCAGTCTGCTTGCAAGCAACAAAATAAGAAATGTGCAAAACTGAGTAAAAGGCACCCATGAGAATTAAAAAGCTGGGCAGTATGTATTTATTTACTCAGGAAAACACTAATATTACATTAAAAAAGTAACAAATACATTAAGTAGTGTCTTCCTGTATGCACATTTAATGTGCTGGTTTAACCCTTTCCAAATTGCTATTCAAAGCAGTCCAGTATCATTTGTCGATAACATTAACCCTAGTTTTGTTACACAATGCTTCATGATGTTAAAATTAAGTGTGCTGGTGTTTTTACAAATCAGTGTCATCAAGAAAATATCAGTACACAACCACTTTTCTTCACATAAGTCAGAAAAAATACTACTTTCCACAAAAATGTGTTACTTTTTACAGTATGCTGTATAACTGTGGTCAAGATTTGGTCCTCTTTGTTTGCCTTCCAATACTAAGCATACAATTAAGTACAGGGAAGCAAGTTCCTCAAAAACAAACTGTAAAATACAGCAAAAACTTACTGATACTAGACAGCATCTCTTTCATACTTCTTCTTTTCCTCCATCATTGCCTGCACTTCCTGCCTGCAAGCACTACATGGTTCCCATGGTCTGGCTTCATTTGGTCCAGTCTGTGAGAACTCTGAGGATTCCACATTCTGGAGATGGATGACGCTCCAGGATTACGGTATCTGATGAACTTGGATTAGAATGCTCATCATTCATGTTTAGAACAATATTCTGATTTGCACTTTCAACAAAAGGTGGCAGATGTGGTTGAGTATCATTTACAGAGGGACAGAACGAAACTTCCAGAAATGATTCCTTGCAACTTGGATTACTTGGAATGCCCTGTCTCTGATGCTCATCTAAATTCAAGAATTCAGACTGTTTTTGAGTCTGGTCAGAAGTCCCTGGCAGTACCACAGGCTGTGAATACACAGGCTGGTTGTTCCAAAATGGGATTCGAGATGGACTCGGTGTTTGTGCCAGTGCTGGTATGTAAGGGGGCTTGAACTGGGTTTGTGCAGGTGGATACTCGTTGAAACTCTGGCCTGCAGCTTGGAGATGCATCTTTGGGTAGGGATGTTAGGCTGTGGAGGGTTGGGATGAAAGGCTGTAGAATCTCTGAGCAACTTGATTGTTTTTTTTCACGTCCTTTCTTGCTCCTTTCTTTTCATCCTGGTTTTGCTCGATTTCACCAACATACTCGATGGTGGCATTATAAAATGTATTGTCAGACCACCGTGCGAGAACCTTGTCTCCAGGTGTCAGCTCTTTGAAACTGCCAATAGGAGACTCATCCACTTTCAGTAAATCACAGGACTTGAAAATTTTTGCCATATATCCATCTTCGAATGTCAAAAATACAAAAAGGCCTATAAATAGAATAAGATAACTTAAGTACATAAAAAAAATGCTGATGTCAAATTCCAAAAATTAAAACATCAACTTGTAGGTCATTAAACCAATATGATAAAATATGGTAAATATATGAATTCCAAGTTAGTGGTCAGGTTGGTTTTAGTGGGAGTTTTTCAGACCATGTCATACATCTTAAATATTAATCAAAATGTCTGTTTACAGAATTGTTGGCTATATTTCTGGGTAAATTACAAAGCAATGGAACCAATACATTAAGTAGTGTCTTCTGCATGCAAATGTGCATACAAACAAACCACACTGGACAAAAGCACCAAAGATAACAAAGATTTTGTGGGATTCTGAGGTTCTCATGTCAAATCTACTAAGAACAACCCCAAATCAGAAAGCACTGGGACAGTTTGGAAAATGCTAATAAAATAATTAAATGCATTGCCTTTTACTTGATATTCTATTCTTTGTCTGATCAACTTTCTTCCATTCCTGCAGTTTAGAACTGCAACACATTTAAAAAAATGTTGGAACTGTAAAGCATTTACTGCTCTGTAATATAGCCATTCCTTTTCACAACACTTATAAGGAATTTTGGCACCAAGGATACCAAGTAATGACGTTTCAGGTGTTATTTTGTCCCATTCTTTCCTCAAGCATACCTTATGGTGTGCAACAGTACATGGTCATCATTGTCAGATTTTGTTGTTGGGGACAGGTCAGGAGTGCAGGCAGGCAAGTCCAGAGTAATCAAGATTACAACTTACCTGTTGATATCACATTAGTGTTTTTTGTTTGTTTGTTTTACTTCATTACTATCCTTAAAATGGCTCCATTCAAAGAAGAAACACTGTCCTGTTTTTTTTCTCATTTGCAGTTGTACATAATGGATCAGGTTACTATTACTACTGCTAGGTTCTACTAGTGCCATCCAGGATTTCAGGCTTATTCATTGTCTAATAAAAGCATGTGACTTTATACAAGTGTCTGTGGAATGGCTTTACCATCTTCCAATATTTTAATTGTCTAATGTATTGGGTATTTGATGTAGCCACAGCTACACTGATTTACACTTGGCCATAAATAATAACCAGTGAGGGACTTTTATTTGCATCAGGAGCATCAACAACTCCACTATTTTTCAAAGTTCATTAAAAGATAACACTTGTGTGCTAGAACTGTGTATTAACCGTGAACTATGTATTAACTGTGAAACTAAAACTAAAATATTACTAAAAAATACACCTTGTTCATGAAGTTGTACATCAGTGTTCTGCTCAAAGAACCTTAGTTTTTTTGATGGACAGCGGGTTCTCTTGGGCATTTCCCTTGCACCTTGCCTACCAGGACTTGCCATTCTGTGAAAAAGATATTCATAAAAATTGTAAAATTGAAAATATTTCATTTTAATTTTAAATATTTATATATATATATATATATATATATATATATATATATATATATATATATATATATATATATATATATATATATAAATATATATAAACACACACACACACACACACACACACACACACACACCATATTATACAGACCAAGACCAACTTACGTGTCTGAGCAAACAGGAACCCCAGTGATTTTCCAATCTAAACAACCCAAAAAATGTCAAACAAGTCTTTCTGTAACACATTGATGTAGGAATACTAGTGTATATGTTAATAAAACATTGATGGATACAATTTTTTTTACCATTTTTAAACAGTCATTTGACAATCATTCTTTTTATGAAAGTGTGAACTGGGTTATAACGTCTGCAAAGACATGTTTGTAAGAGAACTATAGGATCATGCTTACTAAAATGTATCTGGAGAAGAGCTGTACTGTCAGACAGATATGCAAAAAAGTGATTTAAGAAAAAAAACGTAATGTTTAATGACCAGATGCAATTGGCATGTATTTGTCAAGCTAAAAACTCTGAACAAAATGTAGAAAGGTCCTTGGTTATAGTGCTAACGTTAGCATACCAACATCGGTAGCCAGATATCCAGCTGACCGTTATGAAGCTATACCACTAGACTAACAACAGCTGAAATATGACTTAAAACATAGCCTTGTCTTTCGACAAAAATATCATATTTTAAATCAAGTACTGTTAAATAACATTACTCGTATAATATGCAATGTTTTGGTTTATTTACCGTGTATTTCGACTTCCCGCCGGATTCCTCAGCAGTTCTTCGTTGACTTCACCGCAGGAGGACTTGCACTTGAACGGACCAATCCCAGCCCATCTCCCATACTGTTAATGACCAATTAGGATCACACGACGCTTTCAACTGTTCTTTAATTGGGTGATGTGGGACGACAACAAAAGGCGCGTTCACAGATCTCTCCTTCAGAATTTAGACAATGGTGCAGAGATAAACAGTAAGTTGCTTCTGTTTCATTATTTCCTGTTTCATTATTCATTAATGTAAGTGCATTCTGTTTCATTATTTCCCACTATACGTTGTTCGCAAAACTGGTGCGTGCGTGTTGCTATGATGGTTGTTACGCAGAAGTTTAGTGCTGCTTCTCTCACTGGGTACATCTCAAATCCATCATTACTGCCTTTTTAGCGCTTTTAGTAAGCTTATGAGTTTTTTTGTTTAGAATAATGAATATACATTCAGCTTTAGACGGTGTAGTGCACTAGTTAACATGGGAAATGTTATTTGAATGTTAAACACACAGAACGAAAGAATGAAGCGGAACGGGACCTGTTCTATCTTTTCAAATATCATATTCTGATATATATTTCTTATTTAGGTTAGCATTTCAACTTTACATCAAGATGAATACGTCACAACAAACACCTGAGTCTCGCTGGAGAAGAAAACTGAAGAAGCAACCAAAACTCTCCAAACGATATAGAAGGCTAAAACCATTGGTGAATATAATAATAATTTTAAAATATATCTTTGATTGAACACATTCAGGCCACTTTATTTATTTTACTGCTCTTTTGTATCTCTAAAATGCTCGTGTGTTTAAAGGATGCAGTTCATCTGATGGACAAATGGAGATAACATGGTCATTGAACTTTGCTTTGGGGGGAAAAAAATCAAACTGGGTGTTATAAATATAATTTCTCTTATATTACAGAAGGGATCTAACTCAGGAGCACAGGTAGGTAAATAAATAATAATAAAAATATATAATGAGAAAACCTTTTGATCATATAATCAAACTGTAATTCTTGCAATATGATGTCTCCATCAGCAACAACAAGCCAGAGTTCAGATGACCCCTGTCTTGAACAAAGTGTTTCCTGTTGGAGCCTAGAAAGTGACCCGTCTCATCTAGAGGGACCTTTATTGACAAATGGACCTGAACTCTTCAATGACAGTGAAGCATTTCCCACAGCACAAGACCACACAAAAGACATTGAGAATTCAGGACTTGAATCTGATATGGAATATTTGTATTCTGTAGATGTAAATGATGAAGAGTGGGCTTTTCATGATAACCTACTGGAATACTGTAGTAAAGAGAGACTTACAGTTGATGGAACCAGAATGAAAAACTTGAACGCTGGGGATTGTCCCCTTTACAGAGATGCTCCAATATCTATTGCAGAGAGTCTTCTCCTCATAATGACCTTTGCTATTAGACACAAAATTACAGGGAAGGCTTTGGGTGACTTACTGAAATTAATCACCCTGCACTGCCCATCTGAACTTCAAACAGAGTGTCTTGGGAATTTACAGAAATTTAAAGAATTCTTTGATGATACAGGTTCTTCCTTAATTTTGCAAAAGTACTGCAACAGTTGCTACATGTCTGTAGAGAGTGATGATACGCAGTGCCAAGCTTGTAAAGCTAATGTAGCCATAGAGGGTTCAACCTCTTACTTCATTGAAGTACCAGTTGAAACACAGATTAAAGCCTTATTTGCAAAGAAAGGTTTTGAGGAGAAATTGAAATTCAGATTTGTACGACAGAAAAAGGGACAAAACAATATTGAAGAAATATATGATGGCAAACTATATCAGAATTTCACAAATTGCAATGGACCACTAAGTGATTTAAGAAATATTTCTTTCATGTGGAATACAGATGGAATACCCATTTTCAAGTCATCCAAATTCTCAGTTTGGCCTTTTTACTGTGTTATTAATGAGCTACGTTTTGTGGAACGTACAAAACGTGAAAATATGATTTTTGCAGGTCTTTGGTTTTGCAGGTCTTTGGTTTGGTTTGTCAAAACCATCAATGCTGACCTTCATTAAACCACTGTGTGACTCTTTTAACAAAATTGAAAGAGATGGAGTCCTTGTTCAGTTTGCAAAGGCACCTGAACCTTTCATTTGCAAAGTTTTAAGTATTGCAAGGATTTGCCAGCAAAAGCATTAGTGTTGAATTCTGTTCAGTTCAACAGGCATTATGGTTGCTTGAAATGTGAACAGTCAGGCCAGACTGTAAAAACTGGAGAACGGGGGCATGTGCATGCCTTTCCTTTTCAAAAAACGGATCCAAAAGGTCCACCTCGTACTCACAAGAAATATGTTGCTGATGCCAGGTCAGCATTTGATTCAGAAACCCCTGTCAATGGTGTTAAGGGTCCTACTTGGCTTAGCACACTAACTAGCTATGATTTGATACTGGGCACAGGAATTGATTACATGCATTCAGTGCTGCTTGGTGTCATGCGTCTCTTGATGTTTTTGTGGTTTTCCACAGAATTCTCACGCCATCCCTTTAGCATGGTGAGATCAGTTAGTGAAGTAGACAGACGCATAAGTGAAATTCAGCCACCGTTTTTGACTCGTTATCCTCGCTCTGTGTCTGCTCACAGAATGTTCTATAAAGCCTCAGAGTATAAAAACATGTTGTTATTCTTTGGCCCAGTGGTGTTCCGGGGTGTACTTGCAGACCTGCACTACAACCACTTTCTACTGTTGAGTGAAGCAATATTCATTCTTCTAATGGAGTCAATAACTTGTGCGCAAATTGACCACGCTGAAAAACTTCTGTGGAATTTTTGCTCTCAGATAGGTGAACTTTATGGTGAACGATACCTAACAGCCAACATGCACTTACTAGTGCATTTAGCAGACAGTGTCAGGGCACTTGGACCTTTGTGGACACATTCCTGTTTTCATTTTGAGGACAAAAATGGTCATTTGCTTCGTCTCATTCATGGAACTCAGAATATACCACTGCAAATGGTAAATACGGTAAAGCTCATTCAGTGCCTTCCAAATATTGCACAAACCACAAAGATGGGCAGTGCTACTGCCAACTTCTTTTCCAAAATGATAGGTTTCAGCAGTTTTTGCTCAGGACACAGTGATGTCTCAGAAGTGACAGTGTTGGGTGAGCGCTTTAATATTTGCCTGGAATGTAGGGATACATCTGCATTAGAGAATTTTGTGAATCGTACCTTACACAATAGTGTAATCAAGACGTTTAACAGAGTTCCGATGGGGAGAACTGTATACACATCAAAGCAATATATCAAAGCCAAAAGAAGGAACAATTATACTGTGACATAGCATGATGGGAAACAGATCAGATATGGTCAGATCGACTTCTTTCTTTCATACAAAGAAACAGAAAATTCCCTGAAAGAAAGGTATTTGGCCTTTGTGAATGAATTCTCATGTGCGGGCATAAATCTTCTGTTTTCACATTGTAAGCTTGGTGGAAAATCCAATAGATTAAGTTAAGTGATACTTTTTCTGATCCCACAACCGGGGAAATTCCACCTCCGCATTTAACCCATCCGTGAAGTGAAACACCACATACACACTAGTGAACACACACACTAGGGGGCAGTGAGCACACTTGCCCGGAGCGGTGGGCAGCCCTATCCACGGCACCCGGGGAGCAATTGGGGGTTAGGTGTCTTGCTCAAGGACACCTCAGTCATGGACTGTCGGCCCTGGGGATCAAACCGGCAACCTTCCGGTCACAGGGCTAGATCCCTAACCTCCAGCCCACGACTGCCCCAGTCCCATTAGGACAGTAATACCACTTGAGAATATTTCAAGCAAACTAGTGTTCTTAAGTTTGTCCTTAATGCCTGGCATTGCTTATGCAGCACATATTCCTAATACTCTTGAGAGGGATTAACAAGTGTATGAACTTTAAACAAGTCAAGTTTAATAGAAAACCACTGCATCTGTTTATAGTTTTACAATGTGTGGAAATCTACATTCAAAATTCTAATAAATTGCATCTTTTAGTTGGCTTGCAAATGTGAAGTTAAGTGGTACTTATGAATTTAATTGTGTAACGCATGCTCTTTAGTAACCTCACTCTCTTTTTGGAAAGCTTTATTGCCCTATGTACTAGCATTTTTGTTTGTTTTTGCTTCCTCTGTATATTAATAACATACAATGCTGTGATAATCTGGTATATGGTAATTATATTGGCAAGTTGAATCTGACCCTTGACCAAATGCAGTGTTTGTCCAGTAAATCCTGCCCTGTATGTGTATCATTAGGTTTTTTTAATAGTGCTTGCTGTTTTACCATCCAAATAATTGTTTTTCCAGTGAACTAGTCCTTTTGATCCAGTTTATGATTTATTAAATTAAGGATTTACTAAATTATGGATGCTGCAAAATTGCTAGTTTATTCTAATAAAATGTGAATTCCTGTGAACTGTGAATTTGTCCATACAGAGACTTATTTAATGCTGTTGTTTGGTAAATCTGAGCACAATATGAGACTGAGATGTGTGATTAAATTCAGACATATGTATAATACTTACTGTATAATACTAATTTCTGGAGTCTTTACTGAGATTTCTACTAAAACCTAAGAAGAGACACATGTGAGATTACTGGAGTCTTTACTGATATTTCTACTAAAACCTAAGAAGAGACACATGTGAGATTACTGGAGTCTTTACTGATATTTCTACTAAAACCTAAGAAGAGACACATGTGAGATTACTGGAGTCTTTACTGAGATTTCTACTAAAACCTAAGAAGAGACACATGTGAGATTACTGGAGCCTTTACTGAGATCTCTACTAAAACTCAAGAGGAGACACATGTGAGATTACCAAGGTCTTTATCTCAGGAGACACATTTGAGCAGCAGGAGACTTGTGGTAAAATCTCATTTGTCTTTCCATATAATCTCATTGTTGTCTAGGAGAAACTACAGAGATATTAAGGAGATCTCCTTTTTGATTTTTCTTTCCTCTGGGCTTAACATCGAAATCGATACATAGAGACAGACAACAAATATGTTCTAAATATTGTTTTCTTCCAAAACCTACAATCCAGAGTTGAACTAAGAAGTATTGTTTACTATTGTAGTATACATTGTGTATAGTGAATGTAAATTGAACTACAAATAAATTTACATTTTTTGTTGTTGTCTTTTTATTATATTATTTTTGTGTATAATATTCAGGAAAAAATATATGTTTCTAATCTTCACTTGGCTGCTACAAATTCTTGGTTGATTTGTCCAGGTCATAAATTTATGTTTTTCAAGACTCAAAGCCACTTGAGCCAACATTTTAGAACATTTGGTCAAGTGTGAAAGCAGTTTTTGTACCCAGGTGATGTCTAAAAATCTCTTTTCCTCCTGAAAATGCTGATCAGAGGTTTGCTGAAGCTATGAATGTTAGCTATGGTCTCACTAAACAGGAGCTTCGGATATATAGTCTTTGAACTACACTGCTTAAAAAAATAAAGGGAACACTTAAACAACACAATATAACTCCAAGTAAATCAAACTTCTGTGAAATCAAACTGTCCACTTAGGAAGCAACACTGATTGACAATCAATTTCACAGCTGTTGTGCAAATGGAACAGACAACAGGTTGAAATTATTGCCAATTAACAAGACACACTCAATAAAGGAGTGGTTCTGCAGGTGGGGACCACAGACCACTTCTCAGTACCTTTCTGTTTTCTGGCTGATGTTTTGGTCACTTTTGAATGTTGGTGGAGCTTTCACACTCGTGGTAGCATGAGACGGACTTTACAACCCACACAAGTGGCTCAGGTAGTGCAGATCATCCAGGATGGCACATCAATGCGAGCTGTGGCAAGAAGGTTTGCTGTGTCTGTGAGCGTCGTGTCCAGAGGCTGGAGGCACTACCAGGAGACAGGCCAACACACCAGGAGACGTGTAGGAGGCCGTAGGAGGGCAACAACCCAGCAGCAGGACCGCTACCTCCGCCTTTGTGCAAGGAGGAACAGGAGGAGCACTGCCAGAACCCTGCAAAATTACCTCCAGCAGGCCACAAATGTTCATGTGTCTGAACAAACGGTTAGAAACCGACTCCATGAGGATGGTATGAGGGCCCGATGTCCACAGATGGGGGTTGTGCTCACAGCCCAACACTGTGCAGGACGCTTGGCATTTGCCAGAGAACACCAGGATTGGCAAAGTCACCACAGGCGCCCTGTGCTCTTCACAGATGAAAGCAGGTTCACACTGAGCACATGTGACAGACGTGACAGAGTCTGGAGATGCTGTTAGGTACCGAGATGAGATCCTCAGACCCCTTGTGAGACCATAAACGGGTGCGGTTGGCCCTGGGTTCCTCCTAATGCAGGACAATGCTAGACCTCATGTGGCTGGAGTGTGTCAGCAGTTCCTGCAAGATGAAGGCATTGAAGCTATGGACTGGCCCGCCCGTTCCCCAGACCTGAATCCGATTGAGCACATCTGGGACATCATGTCTCGCTCCATCCACCAACGCCATGTTGCACCACAGACTATCCAGGAGTTGGCAGATGCTTTATTCCAGGTCTGGGATCCCTCCGCCACCTTATCAGGAGCATGCCCAGGCATTGTAGGGAGGTCATACAGGCACGTGGAGGCCACACACAATACTGAGCCTCATTTTGACTTGTTTTAAGGGCATTACTTCAAAGTTGGATCAGCCTGTAGTGTGTTTTTCCACTTTAATTTTGTGTGTGACTCCAAATCCAGGCCTCCATTGGTTAATAAATTTGATTTCCATTGATGATTTTTGTGTGATTTTGTTGTCAGCAAATTCAACTTCGTTCAGAACAAAGTATTCAATGAGAATATTTCATTCATTCAGATCTAGGATGTAGCCCTGCGATGGACTGGCGACCTGTCCAGGGTGTATTCTGCCTTTCGCCCGAAGACTGCTGGGATAGGCTCCAGCACCCCCCGCGACCCTGACGGAGAAGCGGCTTAGAAAATGGAAGGAAGATCTAGGATGTGTTATTTGAGTGTTCCCTTTATTTTTTTGGGCAGTGTATATTGAACTGGAGTCATTGAACTGGAGCTAACTTATAATGTTAGCTTTTTCTCACTGAACTAGAGCCATGAATATTAGCTACACTCTCACTGGGCTATAATGTTAGCTATGGGCTCACTGAACTGGAGCTATAAACGTTAGCTACGGTCTCACTGAGCTATAATCTTAGCTATGGGCTCACTGGACTGGAGCCATGAATGTTAGTTACGGTCAAACTGAGCTATAATCTTAGGTATGGGCTCACTAAACTGGAGCCATGAATGTTAGTTATGGTCTCACTGAGCTATAACTATATCAACAGGATCAGCCGAACTGTCATCTGTCCTGATTCTTCTTGATCTCTCTGCAGCTTTTGACACTGTAAACCACACAATCCTTCTGAACGTCCTACCAACCTTGGAATCACTGGTTATGCGTGGAAGTGGTTTGAGTCCTATCTGGAGGATCGCTCTTATCAGGTAACATGGAGAGGTTCCACATCCTCTCCATGCAGACTCTCCACAAGGCTCGGTGCTGGGTCCTCTTCTCTTTTCTCTTTACACTAGCTCTCTTGGTGATGTAATATTTTCTCATGGCTTCTTTCATCACTGTTATGCTGATGACACTCAACTAATGCTTTCTTTCTCACCCTCTGACACACAGGTTTCCAACTGCATCTCGGCATGTCTGTCTGACATCTCTTCATGGATGGCAGTTCACCACCTGAAGCTCAATCCTAGCAAGACTGAGCTGATATTCATCCCTGCAACTACAGGTCATGATCTTGCCATCTCAATCGAGAACGTCTATAGAGGCAAGAAGTCTTGGTGTGATTCTGGATGGCCAGTTATCATAGCTCCAGTTCAGTGAGACAATAGCTAATATTCATAGCTCCAGTTCACTGAGACAATAGCTAACATTCATAGCTCCAGTTCAGTGAGACAGTAAGAACATTCATAGCTCCAGTTCAGTGAGACAGTAGGAACAATCATAGCTCCAGTTCAGTGAGACAAACAAGATCAGGAATAAGTACCACTGTTCTATGGTATCACTTGAAAGAACTCTTTTTGTCCTTTATTAACATAGACTATTTATATGAGGTGTTCCGAATGACAGTTCTTATTAGTGAAAGTACAGTGTGCCATTATGTTTTACAATGTTTTTCTTCCATAAATAGAAATATCCATTGCGTGAACTGAACTATTCAATTAATTGCAATTTTGTTTCATTAAATGTAGATTGCTGAGAGCAGAGCTTGATAATGATGATGACAGCCTGCATCACTAAGAGCAAGAAATGCATGTTGTCTGCAGGTGTTCTTGCATGACCGCTCAAACACCAGTATCGGTAAAAGTGACTTATATAATTGGGCAATCAATCCATCATCTATGGTTCGGAAGGAATAGCCTTGTGAAAAAACAAACCTGCAGTGATGACACCCTCCCTGAAGGAAGCCCATGATCAATCCTGGGAGCAGACTGAAGTATTTAGGCCAAGCGTGAAAATGCCCTGAAGGCCCTTAGACCAAACTTTTGCTCGACGACGAAGAAACTGTGCTGGCCTGAAATAAGCTCAAACTAAATCTGTAATCAGCCATGATTATGTAACGATGTTGATCTGCTTTCTCATTTCTTATTAGCCTGTGTCCTACATTATATTAATATCCAATGTTCAGACATCACACTATTGCATAGACATAGTTTAAGGTGTAAAATGTCTTATTTAAGAGCGTTAATCTCCTGGGAAACTCCTGGCAAATTAAGGGTGAATGAATGATTAAAATTATACATAGATCTAATAATTTTACACCGTGTGCACATAACCTTTTGCCCTTCATACTCTTGTAACCTTATTTAGTTATTTAGTGTGATAAATGATGTGTTTACTGGAGCAAAAAAGCCACATTTCTCTGTATGATGTTTTTACGGCCCTCAGGCAACACTTTATTTTTCTCTTTTTCCTTCTCTCTGTCAGTACATTCAGTGCATTCTCGGCCTGATCGACAGACAGGGTTGACAAGCTCAGTATGAGGACTGGTTATTGAACTATTGACTGGAAAGGACTTTTAAAGTCCTTGAAACTCTGAGGACTACTTAAAGGCTTTTGGTGTTCTGCAATTAATCTCCCTATTTATAATGAAGCATTTTTATAGCTGCAACTATGGGCACTTTTTGCTGTCCAAATGTTTGGAAAATGGAGCACATGAAAAACATTTTAATACAAATAATGTGCTACACAAAATTGGGAAATGCTATATATAAACTACATGTGCATGAAGCATTCATGGTATATTTATGAACAGTACAGTCCTATTACAGTTACAGTAAAATTGTGAAAAATGCATTAAATACATTCATTAATGCATTACAAACTAGAATTGAAGTGATGCTTAGTTGGTAATGCTTAGTGCAAATGTGGTGAAAATACTTATTCTTTCTTTTCAGGAGAGGACTGTGATGCAAAGCACATAATATTGAAAAGATACTCATATTGCATTCATTTTTGATCCCTTAACCCCTCAAAATCCCAGGCTTATTATAAAGTAAGGCTTATTATATTATTCAGTAACTACAGGGACTTCGATGCAAACTGGCTGAGCAATTCTTGGGTTACAGAAGTGTGTAATAACACATTAGACTTGCTCCTGGGCCCTGGCCATTTGAGGGGTTAAGAACATTCAGAAATGTTCATGTTAGCAAATTAATTTCTATGCATTGAATGAAACTGAGCATGAGTTCGTAAATATTTCAAAAGGTGATCATCCTGAATGCAACTTTGCTGTAATATAACTCTGCAGCTACAAGAATATTTAATGAAGAAGTAGGTATTGTAATTTGCATAGATTTTATATGAATCATGTCTTGTTTACCATAAGCAATTTGAACAATAATGAATATAATGTAGGATTGTAGACTGTTCATTCCCTCAATAGGTTTGTCAGTAATTAATAAATGTATTAAAATGAATGCTTCACAGTAATTGTGCATTTGTGTAATTGTAATTGTCATAGCAACTTATTCTAATTGCAGAAACATATTTTTGTTTTGTTTTTTGTTTGTTTTTGTTTGCTTGTTTTCTGTATGGACAATTGTACTTTCACTAGAACAGTCTTAGACAGATGGCAGATGATTTCATTCTGAGGATTTCTATGACTACCTCACAAAACAGAAGCCGATGTTAACCACACTTTTGCGGCATTTGATTTCTTGAGTTTAATTAAGCCAGCAAAACTGAATTATTTGGAAATAAAATCCTGATGTGGTTCTTTTCATTGTGTGCCCTCTGAGATGTTATTAGTTTCTGAAATGATTGCAATTCAGATAGTAAGCAATAGAGGAGTGAATCGTCTTCCTCAGCAGCAAAAATGCCCTTCAAACTGAACCGACAGTGTGTATTGAAATTCAGATTTCTGCCAATTTACATGGAAATCAGACCGCACATTGATTGATCTGTTGACGCGGAGAAGCAAACTATAGGCACAGCCACTGCACTGCACTGCTGCTTGAATTGAATTGAATGTTTATTGCTTTTCTTAAGTTTCCCTCTTTGCAATACTTTGCAAGGTTCTATCTTATCTAGCCAAAGTTGTTAAACCTTGTTGTCCTGCCAACACATTTCTAAGGTCATCGAGTGCTTAAATGACGTGCTTCAGACTGTATTACTTGCCTGTGCTTAAACTTTGGCAAGGCAGTGTGGCAAGTTCACTGAGTCAGTGTCGCAGAAGCCGACTGCCTGTCAACATATTAAAATTCAGTCATATGTCAATGCTGCATTTGTTGCATTTTACCCAAGGTGAGTGCAGATAGTTTCTCTGCCCCTGCCCAACTTCTCCAACTTGCTGACAGACTGACAAGTGATTTTTTATTTACTTATTTTTTTTTGCGAATAACAGACAAATCATTCATTCATATTCTCTGTCTGTATCTCTCTTCCTCAGCGTATGTGTCTTTTGTTCTACTCTCTTATTTTCCACTTGCTTCTCTTCTCTTTCTGAGACAGGTCTCTGGCTGTTCACCTATTTATAGCCTCACCTTGGAGTCAAGAAATGCCTCCGCTGCATGTTTGTTGGCAGAATGATCCAAACATACACGCACATCCAAGTACATCACACATGTGTCAATAAGGGCAACTCATCTAAAAAAAACTACAGTTCCAGCAATAATCCTATCTCAGCAGATTTCTAGTAGATTGGGTATGTACTGCCAAGCTTTCCCATCTGTGTTTGTTTATGATACAAGATATTGTTGACGACTGCTTTTCTACTATGAAAATTGATCCTGACAGTCTGCTTACACCGGATCAATAAGTGTAGCCCCAGGCAGTCACTGTCATGAGGATAACTGGCCTAATATGGCTGTTTTGGGGTGGTGGAGAATTATATGCTCAAATCATTTTATGGCAGCTGTCAATCTTATCAGTGCAAACAGCCCCCCAGGCCTGACACCCAGAACATATAGTTTCATCCGCACAGTTTACTCGTTGGAGCACTGGTGTCCTGCTGTTTTACTTTTGATATCAGCAGCCGAACAGAAAAAAAGTATGTCACAAGCAACACTCAAGGCCAAGGGCCAGATTTAGATAACTTCTCTCAGGATTCATTTTAAAGACCTGACAGAAAAATCACACTTAAAGCACACATAGCCCCAAAAAACTACAAGTGGTGTAGACAGTGGTGCCTACATTTTAAAAACACTGAAAATTAAATGACACTGACAATGAGAAGAGTAACAGTTGACACATCTGTCATAAAAGTGATTATGTGTATCCTACAGTGGTTCCAGAGTCTCTGGAGTGAGATTTCCCGGTATAAATACAAGAGAAATCCCTTCTGATGGTGTATCTTGAAGGTGGGGAAACTTTCTTTCCCCTTAGCTGATAAGTGCAGTAGAAGCCTACAGCTAATGTAACGGATTTAATTTAGTTTATTTATTTTTCACACAAAATCTTCGTATTTTATGTGTTGGAAATTATCCTGACTTTTGTTGGGCAGAAAATGTGTTTAAAACATTTATATATTTTTGAATTTTTAGAATTATTATTTCATTGTATTTTATTTTTCTCCGTTTTCCCCTTGTGGGCGGAGCTACTGCTGTATCGGTTGCATCTGCCACCCTCTCCTCAGTTGGCTGAGAGTACTGCAGGAGAGAGAAGTTTGTACAGGCAGACACGAGGCTGGATGCTATTTCTCAATGACTTTTGTCTTTTACATCCAGACAATAAATTCCCAGTTGGTACCGGCATTGGAGGTCACAAGGTCTCCTTCCTTTCTTTTACAACACAACCGTGAGTAGTCGTGGCCGGGTTCCCTTTGCATGTTCGCTCCATGTGAAGGTTTGGACCCGCTACACTAACATTACTGCCAGGAAGAATATCTTATTGCTGCTGTGCTCCTGTAGTAACCAGAGCCAAACAAGGGCACTGTTGTGTAACAGTATATCATATAAAGTGCATTAATCATGTGTTATTTACATATTGTACCATAAATTTACAACCCTGTTTCCAAAAAAGTTTGGACACTGCAAAATGTAAATAAAAACATGACATGCAAAATGACATGCAAATCATTTAAACCCTATAAATAATTGAAAGTAGTACAAAGACAGCATATCAAATGTTGAAACTGATCAATTTTACTGTTTTGAAAAATGTATGCTCATTTTGAATTTGATGCCAGCAACACGTTCCAAAAAAGTTGGGACGGGGGCAACATAAGACTGGACTGGCAACATAAGACTGGAACATAATACCTGGTGGGACATCTCACAACTATTTAGGTCAAATTACAACAGGTCAGTAACATCATCATCATCGTCATCGTCATTAACCACTTAGTCCAGATAGGATCGCAGTAGCAGTTGGGAGAGCAGAGAATCCCAGACAAACCTGTCCGTCGCAACTTCCTCCAGCTCATTCCCGAGGACTCCAAGACGCTCCCAGGTCAACTTGGAGACGTAATCCCTCCAGTGGGTCGTAGGTCTTGTCCCGGTAGGCCGTACCTGGTACACCCCCACCAGGAGGCGTCCAGGGGGCATCCGGATCAGATGTCTGAACCACCTCAATGCAGAGTAGCAGCTCTACTCTGAGCTCCTCCCAGATGACCGAGCTCCTCACCTTATCGAATAGAGTGTAGCCCACCACCCTGCAAAGAAAGCTAATTTCCACTGCTTGTATTCGTGATCTCATTCTTTCGGTCATTACCCACAGCTCATGATCATAGGTGAGGGTTGGGATGTACACTGACTGGTAAACCCTCTTCACCACTACAGTCCAGTACAGGGACCGCATTACTGCTGCCGCCTGTCCCAGCCTGCGGGTGATCTCACGATCCCTCTTCCCAACACTCATGAACAAGACCCGAGTTACTTAAACACCTCCACTTGGGGCAAGTCCTTTCCCCTTACCTGGAGTGGGCATGCCATGCCATTGGGAATTTCATCATCTATAGTATTTCATGAAAGCATACAGGGAATCTGGAGAAATCTCTATGCAAGAGATAAGGTCAAAAGCTAATATTGGCTTGCTGTGATGTTTGGGCCCTCAGGCAGCCCTGCATTGAAAACAGATACGATTATCTGGAAGAAATTACTGCATATCCTCAGGAGCAATTCCAAAAAACACTGTCTGTGAGCATAGTTGTCCGATGTATTCAAAACGTTAAATTCTTTTTTGGAAATCATGGACGCTGCATCCTCTGGGCTAAAGAGGAGAGGGACCACCTGGTTTGTTATCAGTGCACAGTTCAAAAGCCAGTATCCATGATAGTACGAGAGTACATTATTGTACAAGGCATGAGAGACTTTCACATCTGTGAAGGCATCATTAATGCTGAACGATGTATACAATTTTTAGAACAACCTATGCTGCCATCCAGATGACGTCTTTTTCAGGGAACACTTTGCTTATTTCACTAAGACAATGCCAAACCACATTCTGCATGTAGTGCTAAACTGGCCTGTCTGCAGTCTAGACCTGTCACTCATTGAAACATTTGGTGCACTATGAAACAAAAAATATGATAATGCAGTCCCCGAACTGTTGAGCAGCTACAATCCTACATGAGACTAGAATGGGAAAATGTTTCACTTTCAGAACTAAAGCAATCAGTCTCCTCAGTTCCCAAATGCCTACAGGGTGTTGTTAAAAGTAGAGGCGATGTAACACAGTGGTAAACATGTCCTTGTCCCAATATTTTTGCAACGTGTTGCTGGCATCAAATTCAAAATGGGCATATGTTTTTCAAAAAAGAAAACAATTTCTCATTTTGAACATTTGATATGTTGTCATGTATACTATTTTTAATTAAATATAGAGTTTAAAATGATTTGCACATCATTGCATTCTATTTTTATTTGCATCTTGCACAGCATTGCAACTGTTTTTGGAAGCAGGTTTGTATCAGTCCCATCAGTCATTTCCCATTTCAGAACACGCATAACAGAGAGTCACAAAGCTGCCATTGGAGGAGAGTGCAGATCACATAATTTTCTGTGTACAGTTTCAAACAAAAAAAGAATTAAAGATGACAATAATAATAATGCTGTGGATACAGGGTTGAATCCCATAACAACACCATAACAATGTTACATATCATTAGGATGTAGTTCAATGACAAATGCACACACAAGCTAACTAACCAAATAGCAATAGCTACTGTAGAGTGGTGTAATGTCATTCAAGAAGCTGCCCAAAACAGCCTAGAAGCTGCAGTGTAGTGTTACTAATGCAGCCAGGACAAGTAGCCTCATAGCTGTGGTGTAGTATCACTCAAGCGGCCAGTCATAATGGTGCAGCATCTCCAGAGCAGCTACATGCAAAAAAAGGGCAATCTTTGGGGCCCCTGTGTCTTTGAAGCTCTTGGAGTCTAACCTGCCCCCCTTTTTTATTGCCCCCATGCCATTAAGAGGATATGATATGTTTAGAACATCTTGTCAGTACAAAACATAGCTTTTAAAAGTCTGTAGTATGCTTGTCATTGTTGTTCTGTTTAGTTGCATCCTGAACCCCTCCGAACACCATCACCAGCTTTTAAGAGTGACTTCAGTCAAAATTCCTTTTTTTTATCTTATGTCTTATGAAGTGGTTTGAGAGAGCAACTTCACAGGGTTATTGGGTCTGAAGGCTTCACATCTACCATCTGTAAATGTTGCCAGTCTGTCAGCTTGAGTTACAACAGCTAATAATTCAGGAAAAAAAAAAATGAAGCGGTGGCCTTGAAATGGTAATGCTACGACTAGAGAGATAATAAATGGATTTCTGTCACGTACGGCATATTTTATATAAATAACCTGCTAAAATTGATCTGTCAAGAAACATCTGCCTTTGTAGAAAGCTCTTTTCCACTTGCAAGTACTCTTATTCCACAGTCCTTAATTGATCAAGGGCTGAGGCAAGTGGTGTAGAAGTGTGCCACTTTTTTGTGAAAAAGTTCAGGTTGGATGAATAACGAATAAAACGAATTACTCAGATTCAATGCGGCTGCTAAACTTGCAGCTAATCAAGCCTTGTGGGTTTTGTTTGCTACATCCCATCTTCAGAACTTTAATTAGGTCTTAACTTATGTTTGCTCTGTGGAGCTCAGCCCACAGGTGACCTTGTGAGAGTAGCAAGCATGAGCAGTCGCCAAATAAAGCAATGTGACTTTCTTCCCTGCGATGAGAAGCACGTTTGTTTAATACACTTTATTTATCAACCCTGAACTTTTCAAGAAAACTTGAGCAAATGCTGTATGTACTGTGGGCTTATTTATCGTGCATGCAAGCATCACAGGGTGCTTTGCTCTACAGAAGAGTGTAGGTGTGGAGAGCAGGGCTCAGTTTCTTGAGTTGGAAACAGGCATGTATTATATGTTGGAAGATCTTCTGTATCTCTTTGTTTTTTTGTTTTGTTCTGTTTTTTTTTCCATATGAGTGCATGAAGTGCCTGCTGAGTTTTTCTCCAGTGCCCTAAATGCCTACACAAACACATCCAAGCCAGGAAATCTCTGAGCATGCAGGCCTGTATTTTGTGTTGAATGAGCAAGTGCAGACTGCTCGAATATTAATCCACTCGAATCCGAGACTCCACAAAAAATGTTCAGAAAGGACAGAGGACTCGAGGCCTTTCACTTTGGTCCTTGATTGGATGCTCCCCAGTGGTGACTTCTATTAATTGACTTGTGAAATTAACTCATTTGCATTTTTGACCCCATGTTCCGCTGCTGGAGCCTATTCCAGTGGTCATTGGGCAGGCAGAAGGCAGGATACACCCTGGACAGGCCGTCAATCCATCGCAGGGCAGACAGACGACATAGACATTCACACACACACACCTAGGGGCAATTCAGCATGTCCAATTGGCCTGACTGCATGTCTTTAGACTGTGGGAGGAAACCGACACAGACACAGGGAGAACACGCAAACTCCACACAGAAAGGACTCTGGTCACCCGGCCGAGGAATTGAACCCCTTCTTGCTGTGAAGCGACAGCGCTACCCACTGCGTCGCCTCTCTGCAAAGAAACAATGAAAGAAAAACATCTACAGTGCCCTTATAACAGTGTAAAAATAATGCAACTACTATTAAGCAATTTCTAAATAAAGAGTAGGTACCTGGTTTGGAATATGGAAAGAATCTCTATTACAGTTTGTAACTGCATGTCTAAATTCAACATGTTGCAATTCACACTGAGATAAAAAGATAAAATACAACAAGTAGTCTCCACTATAACTGTTTCAGTATGATTTTCACAGACTGCAGTGCAAATTATAGGAATTTGCACAAACGAACTGAAAAAAAAAAAATCATAACTTGTTGAGATTAGAGCCAGAGGCATGTTTCATGACTATATATTTAATATTTAAATGCATGGGATTTGTCCATGTGCTAAACCCTCAAAATCCAAGTTGTCACTCAAATTAATTGTGCATCAAATACATAATATTAAGTGATTACATACATGGAGAAAGGCTGCTGTGTGGTCAGGGGTACACTGAAACCACAGGCGCATGAACACATTTAAAACCTGGAAGAATAGTCTAACTATTGCTCTTTAGCTTTGTTCTAACCTGTTTTTGACTCATTATTCACATCATGGCACACAAGAGATATTTTTGACATAATGAAAATTACATGTTGTAATGGCTAGTTGAACTGAAAATGTAACAAATCTACTTAAAATTTCTTATGTGTAACATATCTATCACATGAGTAACAAGTCAGTTACATGGACTGTAGTCATAGTGATACAGTTATAGCAGAGACACTATTTGTGTTTCTCTTTTTCTGTTGTGTAATGTGAATTGCACCAAGTTATTCATTTCAGCATGTGTTTGTGATTTACACATTCTCGGCAAATGTAAGTACAAGGAACAGAATCGTTAGTAATCATGTTGTGTAATATGTTTCATTCATGTGGAATCAGTGTATAAATTTCAATCCAGAATATTTACATTTTTTTCAGTGATTTTTTTCGGACATTGTCAGAACTTTGTTATAGGCCCTAAATTAAGATTAAGTGTCCCTCATTAGTCCCATAATGAGGAAATTTCACATCCGCCAACTAACCCATCTGTGCAGTGAAACACAACATACACAATAGTGGGGCAGTAAGCACACTTGCCCGGAGCAGCCCTATCCAACTGCTCCCTAGTACCTAGGGAGCAGTTGGGGGTTAGGTGCCCTGATGAAGGGCACCTCAGTCACATCCTGTCAGGTCAAGGGATCAGACCTGTGACCTTCTGGTCACAAGGCTGGTTCCCTAGCCTACTGCCCCAAATGCCATGGTACATGGTACAAAGACCATTGATTTTAGTTCACAATCAAGAAAAGTATCTAGAATACTTGTGTGTGGCAGCATTATCATAATGTAAATCACAAAGTTTAAGAATCTTTCATTCAAAGTATTTATTTAGGTTGAATAAAACAAGGTCATTTAAGTGTTACCAAATAAAGTCATTTTAGTTTGAATTGACGAGCCATTTGCTGTAGTGTGATGTTATATTCAATAATATAACAGTGTCATGATACAATTACTGGTAATTATCATGAGAGATGCCATAATGTTTGATGTGACAACAGCTAATGTTTGTGTTCTGTAGTTAGACTTCATAATATCAAACATTATAACAATTATCTGTCATAACAATTAACAGTAACATGGCACTGTTATATTAATGGGCGTAATATATCATAATAGCTTAAGCCAGCATATAATATTGGTTTATGTCAATGTTATGTAGCAGGATTCAAGTAAAGTCCTACTGAGGAATAAATATCCTCCTCAACATTTGAATGCCATGCTTGTCACCTCTACCATACACACATACAAGCTGATAACGTGTGTTCAGTTTGGGTCTCAGTGGTTATTGTCCTTTCCTGCATGATGAGAAATTGAACATGTTTAATATTTATGATGTGAAATTGAGGTTGTTTGGATGATGTGATAATAAGCTTCCAGTCTGATATTGGTCAGATTGTTTGAGATGTCCAGGCCATGTTATTTTCTGTGGTTTTTAATTAATGTAAAAGCTAGACAATAAAAAAGTTGGGCAAAAAAAGATTTCTGAGAGTACCTTGGACAACAAAACAGACAAGTAAATGGATTCTTGACCAAATTAAGCCTCCTCTCTCACTCAAAGGCTAGATGACCAAAGCTACTTTATTTTGTGCATCTTATAAAATGAACCAATTAATTGGAAACGACAGCTATCCTTGGAATGTGAAGGTGAAAGAGGAAGAGGACATCCAGGAACAAGATGGATGGACACAATCAGAGGAGTCGTGATCAGGAGTCAGAATCGCTTTGACCACACTTAATGATAAAATATTCTAGATAAAGTTGTATATATAAACACTAAGATTGGTCCATTGATTTTAATGTGTTTTCTGCACTTCCTGCAATAACATACGTGCATTGACAGTTTTATGACATCAAGATGAACATGTCGTAAAAGCTGTACTCTCTCGAGTCTGTTTTTGTGCAGAGCCATAAATGTTAAGGTCTGAAGCACTGCATTTCCCAATAATTACATTACTATAGAGTAAATAACATCTGGTGAGTTGGCAGTGTGTTCTTAAGAAAAGAGAAAAACTCGTACATGGTTGTCATGATGAGAGCACTTGCATTATAGTTAAGTGAGAATATAGTAAAACTCTGCTACATAACATTGACATAACTATGCCATAAACATATGATGGCAGATGTGATACGATGTTATAAGTTTTCATGACAGATCTTCATGACAGGTCCCATAATAAAAGACCCTTTTCTGTGCCATTATTAGTAACTATAATGTTGATATCTTGATGGTTGACTACAGTACACATGGAAAAAAATGTAATGCTTTACCTGAAGGGTGTCAACATAACACATTCATAGCATTTTACAATAAGACTTCATAACATGTTAATAAATGTTTAAATCAACATATCGCTGCAGTCAGAACAAAACCTCATATCTCCATAGTTTTTGACAAAATTTCATAAATGCCTGTTGCCCTTTACATTGTTTATACATTTCATGAATGGACCAAAAAACAAATGGCCCAAAATGACTTTGAAAAAAAGTCTGATTCCATTGACTTACATTAAAAGTAAAGTAGGTTTTTTCCTTCACCTGTAAAGTGACCATTTTGGAGATACAAGGTTTTCTTCTGACAGCAGTGATGATGTAACATATCACTGCTGTCGGAAGAAAACCTCGTATCTCCATCTTTGACGTTTTTCATTTTTTGACATAATTTGAAATTACTTCATACCCTTTACATTGTACATAAATTGAATGATGAATCGACTAAACGAAATGACCTAAAATGACTGGGAAAATTGTCTGGTTCCATTGAATTACATTAAAAGTAAAGTAGGTTTTTTCCATCTCCTGTAAAGGTTCCATTTTGGAGATACAAGGTTTTCTTCAGACAACAGCGATATGCATGTTTTACATGATATCAATATCAACTACTGTGTTACTGAACAGCATGTTTTACTATTTAAAAGTCCTTATTTTTATTTTGAAAAACTGTATTATTTTCAGTGTAACACCTCATTTCTGGATAGCCAAAATAAAACTTTGCTCTATTTCTTTGGTCATTAAGTGCTTTGACACTCCGGCATGTTTAGCCTATACATTCTTTTTAAATACTTCTTTTTTGCTTAAGCATTTGTTGTTTTGCACGTCACTTTACTATATGGACATTAAACTACTCATAAGTATGCTTATCATATTTATCGTATTTATTACATTATTTCTAGCTGAATTTTTTTGTTGGTACACTATGTCTGCACATTCGCACTTTGTATTTTTATGCCTTGTTACACCGTGTTGTTCCAGGAACGTAATTTCACTCCACTGTGTACACTGATGGAATGACAATAAAAGCCTCTTGACTTGACTAAGGAACAATCATTTGACTGAATCTTAATATGGTGGTGGGACTCATTGCATGAAGGAATATCACAAGGCTATAATACTCATCCATTCCCTGTAGATGCTGGATAGCTATACGCATTTAGGCAAACTAATTTGCATTGCAATTTAAAGATTTATATAACATGCATACATTTAGCCTCCAAGAGTGTCAATTAACCAATGCACAATTATACTTGTGCCTTCTACAATACCGTAAATGAGCAAGAACATCACTATACACAAAATAAAAGCTCTAAAGTATTCATTAATCCTTGGGATAACATTTCTAGGATTTAACCCCAAGAGAGCTAAAAAAATGTAAAAACAATATAGAATAAAAAGCATTAAGAATAACAAAGAGCAAAATACAAATGCTTAAAAAGAAAGAAATTATTTTTAAAAATTGAAAGCATATGCAAATGGCCTATACTGCCTAAGTATCAAAGCAGTTATGGCCTCAGCAGACTTCAGACATGAGGTTTGTTTGGTTTCAGTGAACAATGTGATGTAATTGCAGAGAAAATTAACCGCAGACGTCATGCGGAGGCTTCAGTCGCCACGTCGCGCACTTGCCAACTGGTCAAACTCTGTGGACGAAGACACTAGGCGAGAAAGCCTGTGATTGGTCAGTAAAAAAAGAGGCATGCCATGAAACAAATTTGGATGAATTTGAGAGACTTCATTTAGCCATAAGTATGCTAAGTGCTATGGCAGACACACCAGTATTTCACTGTGAAACATGCATTTGTTGAATAAACAATGAATACCTCCTAAATGTAAGATGGTAAGTCTATTTCTGGGTAGTACTCACTAGTAGTAAACACCAAAACATATAGGTTATCTTATATTTGGTTCACAAAAGGACGAGGCTGAAGTTGTCTTTCTATTTGTCTTTCTGGTTTGAATTTTCCCGTTCCAGCTTAAATGGTGTCAGTATTTTGGACTCACATGTCGGCATTGGAACTCATGAAAAAATGTCATAGCATCACTTGCATTAGTGGAGCGTCCGCAACAGGCAACACAAAGCCGAAAGTAGAAAGTAGGCACTTTCAGCTTCGTGCAACCCTCAACAATTTCTTTTGCAAGAAGTATGCTGAGGGCTTTAATGAGTAAAGGGGTAAAGTAAGATTTTTACTTTGGCTGACCAAAAATGAAGCATTGCATTGAAAACAATATAGTTTTTCTAAAAAAAAAAGGACTTGTATTTTGAAAAATGTCTCTCAGTTAAATTGCATAGCAGTCCATATAAATATTATGTAAAACATGTATGCTTTATGAATGTTGATGTAAACATTCGTGAACATGTTATCATGTTATGTAGCATTTATATAAGATGGTATGAAAGTGTTATATAGATATTCTTCAAGTAAAGTGTTACTGAAAATTAATAGCATGTGATATAAGCTACAAAGGAGCGTCTTCCCACAAGCCATCACTCTCTTGAACAGTTAAAATATTACACAACAACAGTATTCCAGCTTCAACTGCACTTCTATATATATTGGTATATAGTACCAAGTTCAACTCCATCCTCTGGGACTGCCGTCTCAAACCAGTGTTTATTCTAGCATCTTACTCACCTGCCATATTACCCCACTTATCTGACTGTCACCTCATTGATCCCTTTCTCTGCCACTATACACCCTTTAACTGCTGCTACACTCAGCACTTTAACTTTAGACATTGTAAGGTTTACAGGTATGACTGTGTGTGTGTATGTGTGTCTGAGTGAGTGATGGTAAGAATGCAGGTTTTATTTTATTTCATCTTGTTGATTTTATATTTATTTTTTCTTATTCCCTACATGTGAATGTCTGTCTGATACTGTGCGCTGTGAGCTCCTGAAACCAAAACCAAATTCCTTGCATGCGTATCATACCTGGCCAATAAAGCTTGATTCTGATTCTGATTCTGAAGCTGTCATGACACCCAACATCATGGCTTCTGTTATGACACATACTCGAAACATAACAATTTTGTATGACTGAACAAAACCTGTCAAAACAACTCATGACAACACATGGCATCTGCTGTTACTGTTATTTTTGCTGTCAAAATCAGACTTTGTAAGTGTAAAGTGTAAAGTGATTGACTAAATAATCCACCAGGAAAGCAGAACTGCCTTCACAAGGACCAAAACACATTTCAGTCATATATGTCACTAGCAATTTTACTGGGTGTCTGTATTGTAAGTGCCTGAACAGATTTGTCATACTGCTACATTTGTTTGCAACTGTTTGACACAACTTACACTTTACATGAACTTGTTCAACATCTGACTTTTCAAAGTTCCATACCACTGAACTGATGTTTCCATCTTTCTTTGGTAGAAGCTCACCCCTCTGCGAAGTGCCGCCGGCCTCCATCTTGAAGTGGCTGAGGTCAGTGCAAAGATTTGAACAGTTTTTGTTGGTATCTTAACTAAAGTAAACTTGTACAATCTCAAGTGTCATATTTTTAACATCGTGTGAAAAAGCTCATTCGTATTAACCAAATTAATTGTGAAAATCATCCCGCACTAAGTCACACAAACACTTTCACACCTAGAGGCAATTTCGCATATCCAATTGGCCAGACTCATTGACAATAGACATCAAAATAGAGGTGCATCTGAATACATCAAGACTCATCAAGAATCATCTTGCCACCCTGAACAGAAAAAGCTAATTGAATTGTGCCTAGAGATTCCCACCCCTAATAAAGTTCTATAATCTTTGAAGATTCTTACAGTGACCTCATAATAAAACTACACTTAAGATGAGTTCACTTGCCAAAATATAATTTTTGCAGTATGTATGATTGCCATATATATCTCTAACACAATTTATCAGAATTCAGTTTTACCACTAATGTCAAAATCAGGCAAAGAAGCCAAAAACATAGACGAAAAAACAATGTTAAAACACTGGACTGTCAGTTTTCCGTGCTGTCCATTAATCAGAGTTTGGCCTCACAGGAAAAGAAAGTGTGGCCCACTTTCCCATTATCATCAAAAAATACTGACAGCAGCTACAACCTTATGAATTATGTTGAGAATATTATTGTGCATGTTTTACTGGCCTCTATGTTCAATTGTTAACCAACTGGGCGCAAAGCAAGCCAGGTATAATGCATTAAAGAACGAGGGGAATACCATTAGTGTTGGGTCCCACTGCTGGGAAGCAGGACTGGATGAACAAGAAATTTATTGACTGTCACACACAGAGTTGTCTACACTTTGCAGTCTCCCATGGGTCATCAGCTTATAACTAGACCTTCATTCTTTAAAGAGAGAGTCAGGAAATTCTCTCACACTCTCTTTGACTTTTGAGTAAAGGCTGATCTGGTAGCAGGTGGCAGGGGGACTGCATAATTTCTGCTCAGATGATAATCCGACTCAAGTCGACTTGACTCACTTAACTTGCAACTTATCTTGAATTTGTTTTTAAAAACTGTACTCCAACTCATGCTTAACTGACTCACAACTCAGATGCAGGCTTAACAGGCTTAAAATTCGACTCTGACTGATGCTTAACTGACTTGTGACCCAATAAAGAGGTGCGCTAAAACAGACTTCCAACTCGACTCAGACTCTCACTTGACGAGTGACTGGATTCAGAAACATGCTTAACTAAGATCTTACTCGACACAGGTGAGCACTTAACTGACTCGTGGCTGGACTCAGACTTGCACTTAACTGGCACGTGACTTGACTTGGACTTGTGTTTAACTGCCTTGTGCTTAACTGACTTGCAACTCAACTTGGGCGCATGCTTAACTGGCTCGCAACTCGATTCTGACTTGTGCTAAATTGACTTGTGACGCATACATGACAGAAACAAGACTCAACTCTGACACATGCATAACCAACTTGTGACTTGACTCAAACAGTACGGCCTCTCATGGATTACTGCTTTAATATACAATGGATATCTTACAAAATTTTGGAGCTACTGTAGTTTGTTTTAGGACAACAACAGGTCTATAATCTGCTCTAAGCCATTCGAAACATTGCGTTTAGCCTCTTTCTACCCCACCTAAATTAACAGCACTATATCTCTTCTCCTCTTCAAGATCCATTGATTTTCTTAATGGTAAGAGTAAGCCTCTGATCCAGTGCTTGGGTGCTGGTGTTCAAGGGAAGGGAAAAAACACAACAAATGCCAAAAACAAGCACCGATGGAGCATTGCTGCTTTCCCCTTCATCTCAGCAGCACGTCAACAGTGGCAGTTAACCTTTTCTCTCTGCCGATGGGCACTGTGTGCTGTCTTTGAAGCCTGGATAGGGAGCGGCCAGCAGACTTTAATTAGAGCCTGATTAAATGGGAGTCTTTAGACTATGACAGTGTTTGCTTGTTGCTTCTTCAGCCCAAGATACTTAATCAGTGGCTGTCATGGTGCCAGCGGATCAAACACGCAGCAATTTATCAACTGCAGCACACTGCTCTCCCTGCAGGTCAGACCCTGCAGGAGCTGACCCCCTGCAGCACATGCACATATGTGAGCCATCATTGAAAATTGTTGAAATTGTAAGGGCTATTACACATAATTTTTTTTTTTTTTGAGACAATAAAAGCAAATCTGCTGACAGCCTGTCATTCATCTCTACCAAGCCAAGACAGCCCTTTCCCCTGGCAATGACAACGGAATGGAGGGCACTGGATGGATAGTGGTGTGATTGCATTAGTGGGCAGCATGCCATCTTTAACAGTGGGGTGATTATTTTGATACGTGAGCAAGTGTGCCCGTGCAAGAACATTGTTTATTATTCATTGGAATCCAGTGCCATGTCCTTGGCAGTCTTCATGAGATTGCTGCGTAGCCTCCAGAGGGTGTCAGGCAGGATGAGGGAGCCTCTCCTGCTGAATGGGTGCAAATTGAATCTGGTGGCTACGATTAGCAATGGGAGCTGACTTGACACACTCTGGCTAGTTCCCTCACCGTCTCTTCTACACCTTGTGAGGTCATCTGAGATTTACAACCAGTATTCTCCACTGCAGCATGAAACAGACTGCGCTCAACTTCATAGAGGGACTGCGCTCGAGCCCCCTCGTTCTTCATCTTCAGAACGTAAAGTTCCAGTCCAGAGTCAGCCTTTTAGCTTCAACACAGGCAAAATGTGTGTCCACTTGACTCATGTGCCTAAAATGCCCATGTCTGACATGCTATTTATGTTTAACTATTTCGGCTAGTTATAACATTTGTGTGGTTTTGCATACCATAAAATAGCAATAGTAATTCATTTTGCATGATCATTTTCTAATCGCTTTTTAACCCTTAGAATTAAACAGGCTGTTTAGGCTACCTTGAAAACTCATATGTAAATGACCTCCATTCTGATTGGTTGCCCTGCACTTATAAAGCAGTCTGGGCTGAAACACACCTTATAACATCAGTGTGAGTGGGCAGGGCTAAACTCTGTTTTGACAGATTGTCGGTAATAAGCATGGTTTTGATGACACCACAAGAACAGTTCATTCAAAACAATTTTTTTAGCTAATTTTCCATATTCTTGCAGCTGTTACAAAGTTAGGAAGTGCAGTTAGAAAGAGCTCACCAAATCTAACCACCCTTCATCCAGATGGAAAGCGAACGTGTCTCATTTGACCATTCAGCCTGAGTTTAGCTGATTAGTAGTCTGAGCTCCAAAGAGGAATTAACAAATCCAATATCCTTGCAGCCAAAATATGAGGATGAAATGAATGACGAAGTCCGGGCTACACTGTGCCACCTCAAAGTTATTCAAGACGGATGTCTGAGAGCGAGAACACAGCCAACTGAGGTAATTGGAAGCCGCCTGGGGTCCACTAAGAACTGATTCTTACAAAAGTACGTTCAAACACGTCCAGGAAATATAGAAGATCATTTTAACCTTCAGTTTGTAAGTGGCTGCTTCTGTTTTCCCAGCAAAGATTTAAGAATAAGATGGTAGCTGCTCAGACTTTCTAGGTCATAGAGGTTAGGCCACTCAATTGGACCGTTACATGGCAAGGCACAGTAAATTAACTGTGGACTCTCGCTCTGTCCATGTTAAATTAAATATATGGAAATACATTCTGCTGAAAAAACGAAGCCACTGCTGCACTCAACTATGTTCTAAACTTTTCTCCTGTTTAAGTCAAACTTTAAAAGTGTTTCAGTGTCAATGACAGTGGCAGATTACACACACTGTAAAAAAAAGTTGCTGTAAAATTATAGTAAGTTACTGGCTACTAGTTGCATCACTTACACAGTACTTACCATATTTTTTTTGTACCATATTAACAATAAATACCAATAAAATAGCAAATGTACACTGTAGCTTGACAACCACCAGGACCACAAAGTAACTGTGATGTAGCTGTATTCTACTGTACACTTACAGTAAGTTATCTGATATTTTTTACATAACAACTGTAAAAATTTACTGTATATTCACACACAAACATAATTATTTTAACATACGTATACATATGTCTATTTAAAAACAAAAACAATATCCAAAAAAACATATTCACCATGTACCTTCATCATGATTTGCATGATATATGTGTAGAATATCTCAAATATATATTTTTAAAATGCTGATAAACCATGAACACTCAACGAACCGTTTGCATGATTGAAGGGCTCGATGCTTTGTTAAACGGTTCTTCAAATTGATGGAGAATGTGCCATAGATGGTTCCATTTTCAGAAAGATTCTATATATAAAACTTATTCTCCATCATCATTCTGAAGAACCATTTAACAAAGCATAGAACCCTTCAGTCATGCAAAGTTTTATTTAGTGTACATGGTTCTTTATAGAACCATTTTCTTTACTAAAGAACCCTTGAAGAACCATCTTTTTTAGACATGGCATGTAGAACTTTAAAATAAAGCACTATGCAAGTTTCTTCAGCAATAAATTCAACATGGTGACCAAGTACAACTTTTTTTTGTAAACGTTTATAGCCGTGTTTATAATGTATACAATTTTATCGTCAACAAAATCTCACATCTCCAAAATAGTAAGAGGAGAAGAAAAAACATTCTTAAACTTATAATGTAGGTTAATATGAAGAGTTTAGTTTTCAGGTTTTTGTTGGTCCGTTTATCATGACATTTTAACACAATGTAAAGGTAAACTGAAGTTTACAGAATTAACCTCTGCTTCTCTCGGGTATATTTTGGTTTGTCCATCTGAATTTACTTGACCAAATCGTAAGGCAACTTATTCTGTAACTGCATTAAATAACTATAATTTTTTTTATTAAATTTTTATTTATTTATTTATTTATTTGTAAAAGTTCCCCTCAAATTATCAGAACATGTGTTTTATGATCTACACATATCGCTGTATGCTTACAATTTACTGCTGAAAGCCAAAAATCTTAGACGCTCTTTGTATTTTTTTATAAAAAATTTTACAGAGCAGATCACTGAAGAGATGCCGTTTGTTTATAGTTTATAGCCCAGATTTGTGGAAAAATGCGTCGACTTTCATTAGAAAAAAAACTGAGTTCAGCTTCTTTTATTCTAAGGGTTTAAAATGATATCACCCATCTATTTGACTGGAAAGAAGACAGTTACAGCCTCATACGACACCCACCTTCTGAATGTAGCTTATGAAATATGAAAGTTATGAAGAATGCGACGACGTGCGTTTTGGAACCACCAGTGGTCTCAAGGAGTTGAAGAGGTTAAACAAAGGAAAAAAAAAACAAGTAAAATGGAGGTTGTCACAACAGAAATGTTATAGAGGTTGTATTCATAGAATATGTTATCTAATGTGCTTATTAGGCCTCAGTGATCTTAGTTGCTAGTATGATATTGTCTCCCCCGCATAACAATACCCCCCCCCTTTCATTATAGTAGTGGTGCTTTGAAATTTAGCTAAAGGTGATTGGTGGAAACCATGAAGTTTTATGTTTTCATAACTTCAGAACTCTTATAAACAATGCTAAGAGCTTTCAGGTGGTATGTTGCAATCTCGGAATCCTGCAGAGGAAAGTGCACTCTGCCGTAGGCTGATGGCTTATTAATGCACTGTAATAACTCTTTGATTTAACATTAAAAGTGAATAGAACACTACATATACATATTATTTAATATTATTTCTTGAGCTGTTTAAAGTTCATTTAGGCCTCTCTAGCTCTTTGTCACTTCTCTTTCTCACAAGATTCACAAAACTCAATACGAAACTGTTCATATGTGCAGTAATAACAATTGTGTGTGCAATAACTCAGAAAACTACAGTAAATGTCTCTATATTGTCTTAAATTATTAGTAAAGTGTTTATTTTTACATAAATGGCTGCAACTATAACAACTGCAATTTCCCCCTGGGATCAATAAAGGAATCTGAATCTGAATCTGAAGATCACCACCTTTAAGTACCGTCATCAGGTTACTTCATCACCAGCATCTGATTACATCGTCATGTCATCCAGTCCTAGCGCTTCTGTAATTATATTTATTGTTCTGTATGTATGTCTGTCAAGTGGTCTTTGTCCTGAGTCTTGAATATAATTTGTATACATTGTATACATACACAACACAAAACAGCAATACGTTATATAGGACTAATCAAAAAGATGAAGGACTACAAAAAATATGCAATAAATACACAATCACACAGGATAATAAATACACATGGTGCTGTCTAGACAGAACAACAAAACAACAATTTATACAGCTGAGCATCATATACATGGATGGGCATCAAAGCAGCCAATGACTGGAGGAACTGGTGCAAACATTGTCAATTGTGTCAACTGCACAGAAGATCATGTTAAAGGTGTCCCATAGCTTAGAATTTACACGCAGGTGCGTAGTGTTGGTTAAGAAGTGTGATATCAGTCACTGGTGGATGCTGGAAAGAGAATAGATTAGGCCAGGTGGTTATTGGGGGCCATCAGTATGTTCAGCAATCTAAATGCCTCAGGGAAGAAGCTGTTGCGGAGTCTGATGGCGATGGACGCATGCTGCCGTGTGTGCTGCCAGATGGCATGAGGTTTCAAGTGTCCATGAGAGAGGTAGGAGGGGTCATCCACAAAGTTTTTCTCATAATCCTTACAACCCTAATTCCACTGAAGTTGGGACGTTGTGTAAAACATAAATAAAAACAGAATATGATGATTTGCAAATCCTTTTCAACCTATATTCAATTGAATACACTACAAAGACAAGATATTTAATGTTCAAACGGATAAACTTTGTTGTTTTTTGCAAATATTCACTCATTTTGAATTTGATGCCTGCAACACGTTCCAAAGAAGTTGGGACAGGGACATGTTTACCACTGTGTTCCATCACCTTTCCTTTTAACAACACTCAATAAGCGTTTGGGAACTGAGGACACTATATATATTTGGGGGAGCGCTCATTGCTAACACAGGAGTCTGTAGAGCAGTGGAACAGCATTCTCTAGAGTGATAGAGCACCAAACAATACCTTGGATGAGTTGAGTTGGAGTGGCATTTGTGATCCAGAACTAATCATCCTGATCTCACTAGTGCTCTCGCTGCTGAATGTCATCAAATCCTCATAGCAATGTTTCAACATTTAGTGTAAAGCATTCCCTGAAGAGTAGAGACAGTTACTGAAGCAGAGGAGGACAAATTCCTTTTGTCCTTATTTTTTTACCATTTGAAGCTGCCCTTTACATTGTGTGGACAATAAATGGTCCAACAGACATGGTCTAAAATTTCTGAGTGTGGAATCTTGTTACATTAATATCTATTAAAAATAAGAGCATTTATCCTTCTCATATACAGTTGAAGATAAATGACATTTTGTTGCAACAATGATAATATCTATACATCCATAGTCCAGCATGTGTAGTGACCACAGTTACTGAGCACAAAGAACATCATACCTGTAAATTGACTAACCTAACACTAATTTAATAATTCTGTCAGTATTTTGTGTCATATTGGCACCTAATCCTAAAGTATGCATGGCTGAGAACAACAGTTCAACACAATAAAATATATTTGCATTAAACTGCAAGAGTAAATCAATACATTTTGTAAGTCCTGTATTGTCTTTGAATATGACTGTGTATTGAGATGTGTTGCCTTGAGAGACACAGGTACTGAGTGAGCTGTCAGGCTCTGTCTGAAGAATATGAATTAAATGTAAATGAATGCACAAATGTCCCCAAAAATCATACCACTGCTGTTAAGCAACCCCCAGCTGGTGTTATTGACGCAGTTTTCATTAGCTAAATGTCCAGTTTTATGTTTTTCCTGTTCTAACACAGCCTTTCATGAGTCAAGTCAGGTTAGGGCAGGAAAACCAGCAGTGAAATGTCATATGAACTGCTGAGTAAAGTAATAATGGGTAACAAGGTAGCCACAAGGATATTGACTCATGGTGCACCAAAGAAACAAAATTAAATGTCAGAGACCAGCAGATCTTTATATCCTCTGCCCTTCCTGTCATTGCACCTTTAAGCCACTGCTCTCTGTTGTAATGAATATACATTTAAAAGTTCCCACTTTTTGATTAGGGCTAGAGATTGAGGGTTAGAGGCAGGAAAAAATGGCTTTCCTGCAGAAAAAAAGTGAAAGCAGCACACAGTGGCCTTAAGGTTTTCTAAGACTATGGCTCAGAAGTCCTGAAACTAAAACCAATAAGAATAGGCAAGCCTACAGTGATTTTCTCTGGATGAAGGTCCATTCTGATTTCCTGCCTAGATTTCAAGCAATCAGAGCACATTACCGCTATAAGAGGAACTGCAGAAATAACCTCAAGCATGGGAGTTTTATTTTGTCTTGGGAAAGAACAGTTAAGGGGAGCCTTGCATCCTAGGAATTTCTTTTTATTACCACCATTTTCCTTAGTCAAAATATCATTTTGCACAAAAAAAAAAAAAATGCACAAAAATCATAGTGACCATGGTGACTGGTCTTAGTGACCAGAACTTTGATGACTGTAACTACAGTGCGTTGCTGGAGCATCTAGCTAATGCCATATAGTAGCCCTTTCTGTAGGCCCTTGAGTGACTATCCGGTGTAATGGAAATAGACTCAACTTTTTAATTAATATAATAAAAAAACACTTCTTTTAGAGTTATCAGAGTAACTAGGAAACAATAGGCTTTTAGTCGGTGAAATGTTATGACGCTGTGTTGAGTTGCTTGTGAGCAATTAGGGCTGAAAGTTGAGGTGAGAACCCTCTGCTCTGACAACTGCTCACACGTCTCCAAAAAGACTGTAGTGCTGAGTTACAACAGACCAGAGGTGGATATAGTAGCCAAAACTGAACTCAGTTAAAAGTACTTTTACTTTAAAATGATAGTTACTCAAGTATAAGTAAAAGTACACATTTAAACTATTACTTAAGTATAAGTAAAAAGGTACCTAGTAAAAGGCCTACTCAAGTACCTATTTACTTCAAGGGATCTCATTCAACTGCAAAATCACAACCTTATTTAGGCAGCACATACAAACATGTAATAATCAGATGTGTCCAAAACATAAGTTCAAATTAATTGTAATAAAATAAAATATGAAATATCCATTTGCATACTCCAATAAGAACTAATTCCTAAGCCATATAACAAATTAACAACAATTAACATATTTTTAAAGAAACTATAAAGTAATTGCAGATCTGGACTTAAGATCTTATGCTTTGGATTTTATATGCAAGGCAAACAAAAAAAATTGTGCCATCACTCTCTTTTTACTACAAAATGCCAAATGCCTATTTAACAATACAGTGTGGTAATGTTTTTAACTTTTCCTTTAGTCATAGCTTGAAAATGATGTTTACTGAAATGTGTCAGTAAAATTGCATTCTTGCATAGCATGTCTTCAAACCACCACCTAGCACTTGTTTTGCTTTAAAAGCTGTTGGCTTTCAAGATAGTTTTGCAGGCAACATGAGTCCAGCATGACTAAACTCTCACAGGCTGCAAATGCTGGAGGCCTTTTGCTGACTTTGAACAACAATTTTTGAATGCAAAATATCCATATCTCCAACAGATGGATATGAAATGTACCTCTCCAGCTACCCTGTTTGCAAGTTCCTTGACTTCATAGATGCAAAGAAGTCCAGAGGGGTGTCATCTGTAAGAACATCATTGTCATCCAAGGTGACATCCAAGGATCTCAAGATAATTCTGGATGTAGTCAAGTCCAAGAAACAGTTCAGTCTGCATTTCAGTCTCATCTTACAATTTTTTTATATAGGCTAGTAGGGCACTATTTTGGATTTATCTCCCTTACAAAGCCTGATTTCCTCTGTGGTCCAAGATGTTCTGAATTTTGGTAGAAGTATAGCTGCAACAATCAGCTCAGGACCTTTTATGACCTCTCTAAACCACTTCTGAACTCCTGTCTGTAGAGCTCCAGCTTCTTCAACTTTTCCCACAGTTAAGAAAGAGTTGGCAGCAGAAGACTGTATACACAGAGGAGTTTCCTTAGAGGAGGTCAAGGGCCTTTGCAACAGGTTTTATTACAGCAGTGTGCTCAGCCAAAAATTCCACTTTGGCCAGATTCAGCCTGCAAAACAGAAAACGGTGGTTGTGTCATTTGAATAGTAACTCAATTACAAATTAAACATTTCAACACAACTGAAAAAAGCAAGCAAATTCAGGTAATTTACATCTTTATCTTCAATGCTGTGTATACACGGTGGATTGCCTTTCTGCTTCTACACAACCCTCTATACAAGGAAAAAGAGTTCCAACGTGTGACTGGGGCGAAGGAACTGTAATTTAAGTTAAGTTAAGTGTTAAGTTAAGTGATACTTTTTTGATCCCACAACCGGGTAAATTCCACCTCCGCATTTAACCCATCCGTGAAGTGAAACACCACATACACACTAGTGAACACACACACTAGGGGGCAGTGAGCACACTTGCCCGGAGCGGTGGGCAGCCCTATCCACGGCGCCCGGGGAGCAGTTGGGGGTTAGGTGTCTTGCTCAAGGACACCTCAGTCATGGACTGTCGGCCCTGGAGATCGAACTGGCAACCTTCCGGTCTCTACTGTTTCAAAAGCCATGACTAACCTGCCACTGCATTACATTTTGCACAAGCAGACTGACACAGCCTCTTAAATGTCTCGTTGCTAGCTTCTGCAGAATAAGCATCAACTGTTGAAACAAGATTCAGTAGATGGCATGTATACTTGTGATGCCTTGGAAGCTGGTTTTCAAGGCTGGTGTCATCATGCAAAATAGCAGACATATCTTGGTATTCCACTTCCAAATCACTTTCATCTTCTGAGTCATGAATGCCAGGAATGGAGACATCAGAAACTTCTTCTTTTTCTTCTCCATACATTTAAAATGACTTCAAGAAGTTTGAATCACTATCTCAAGTTGTACTGATGTGACACATATGACCGCCTCACAACAACTGAATTGTATATTACTACGAAAAAAACCTTTGTGCTATTAATGGAATAATCTTTGACTCTTGTGCTGCTCGCATGGAGTACATAGATAAAGACAGAGTCCATGTTTTGTTCAAACTTAGGGGCTGGCAAATTATGTTCTTAACTAGAACTAGGCTGGTCAGCTAGCTAACAGGTTAAACAATAGCCAACAGCCTAAACAACGATATCATTAATGTCACAGGCTTGAATTAAAGTACTTACGGAATGATTCGCTGTAAAATGGCAGTATAAAAGTCTAAAAACTGAATTAATTACGTGCTTCAAATGTTCATGTTTCACTCAGAAGTAGTGCCAAAGCCAGGCTGAATCCCAAACAGCTCCGTACTCCCTAAATAGTATGCTAGCTATTAAAGCCTCTACAGCCAAATAGGCTAATTATCAAAAGCTAAACTAAACAAGTATGTTTTCAGTCTAGACTTAAAGGTTGAGACTGTGTCAGAGTCCTGAATATTAACTGGGAGATTATTCCACAATGCGGGGGCTTTGTAAGAAAAGGCTCTTCCTCCCATTGAAGTCTTCTGAATTATAGGAACCAGTAGAAAACCAGCATCCTGTGATCTGAGTAAACGAGGTGGTTCATAATGGGAAATAAGATCTTGCAGGTACTCCGGTGAGAGACCATGCAGGGCTTTATACATCAATAAGAGAATTTTATAGTCAATACGGAATTTGATAGGAAGCCAGTGTAATGCTGATAAAACTGGGCTGATGTGATCAAATTTCCGGGTTTTAGTGAGAACTCTAGCTGCAGCATTCTGAACTAAATGAAGTTTATTTAGGTTCCTGTTGGAGCATCCTGACCACAATGCATTACAGTAGTCTAGCCTTGAAGTTATAAAGGCATGTACCAATTTTTCAGCGTCATGTAGGGATAATGCATTTCTTAACTTTGAAATGTTTCGGAGGTGAAGAAACACTGTACTTGTAATATTACCTGTGTGTTGATTAAACGTTAGATCTGAATCAATCGTCACACCACGTTTTTTAGCTAGAGAAGTTTTTACAGAGAAGTTTGCAAGATTTAACATTAAATCTGAGCATTTATTCCGAGCAGCCTTTGGACCAAGAAGGAGAACTTCTGTTTTATCTGGATTTAAAAGAAGGAAATTCTGCAGCATCCAGTTTCTTTTGCTTTTAATCAGTGAACAGAGTTGCGTAAGATGCTTTTGATTGGTAAGCTAAGTAATCTAAGATGCATTTAAATGAATGTGCTTTCAATTATATTTTGATCTCATCAACGTACTCGTGTGACAGTATAAAATACTCTCTTTTAAATTTGTTCATAAGTAAACGTACCGCAGAAAATGGAGCATATTCTGAACATGTCTGAAACAGTCCCTCATATGCTATACCTATTTACAGCCTAAGAAAAGCTTCTCAAGAAGATGCAGGTGAGCATGGCCTGGAAATCATGTTATTTATGATGAAGAGCTTCTATGTAGATGATGGCCTGACATAAGCTGCTACTAAGGAAACTATTAACCTATTAAATAAATCCAATTTGAGGCTATGCAAAATAGCCTCCAACAGTAACAGTCATGAAAGCTTTCTCTACAGAAAGCTATCTTCTGAAGAATGTGAGCGGGATACTCTGTGTCCATCAGAAAGACAAGCAGAATAGAAGATGTGGAAAGAGTTCTTTTAGACCAGAAGGACTGACCATTAGAAGGGCCTATGTTCCTGTCCCTCTTAGTTCAACTCAACAGAGTTATGTATGTCCTGTGATGCCTCTACTATGGCTGTTGCTGCTGTAGCATACATTTGGGTCATTGATGCCAAAGGTCACCATCACCTGGGGTTTGTAATAGGCAAGGCCATTTTAGCAACCTGTCTAGCTCATAGTGTTCCATGTTGTCTAGACTGTTGAAATGGCCAATTTAATTTACATAGAAATAGACATAATCTGTGCTGTTAAATTTTATACAGATGCCAACATCTTACTTAAGCACATGCCCACCACATCTCATAGTCCAGTCACCCAAGACTGTGGCACGATGTGGTAACATACAATAGTAATCCAGCAATCCAGCAGACCAAACCATGAGGCCCATGTCAGCTGTTTTAAGGTTGAACGTTTTTTCAAAGGAGCAAAACAGAGGAGTAACCAAGTGACCAACTATGAGCTTGTTCAACCAGATTTAGATGCAGATCTTTGGCCATAAATTTTCTTTCTTTAGCAAGATGACAAAAGATCAGAGAGATTTTTAAGTTGGAAGTTGTCTCTGCATGCTATGGTGAACCTCTTCAAGGTATCAAGAACTGCAATCAAAACATCAATTGAACATATCAGTGATGTATCGTGGCAAGCTAAAACATCTGTAATGGAACAGGAGAAAAAGAAGATCAGATCACAGGCGTTCAGATCAAAAAACAAAGTGAACTTAAAAGACTCAGTCCCATCATTGATGAAGATGTCTTTTTGAGAATCGAGGTTGTCTTTCATCCTCGTGGTCAGATATTACCATAAAAAGGTTGCCGACATTCCACTGATGGAGCTATTCAAGCAGCAGGGTCATGGCTCATAGGCTGCAAGTATCTGGTTCCAGCATGATCCATAAATATGTGATGTACAGAAAACTAAGAGGAAAGTTAGTAGAGCAAAAAATGTCTGACCTCCCTATTGACAGACTTCCTCAAGAAGTTCCTCCCATTTACTCAAGTAGGGTCAGATGTGTTTGGCTTATGGAACATTATTTCCCATCGCACCAAAGGTAGCTGTGCAGAAAGCAGGCAGTGGGCAGTAGTTTTCACATATGTGAGCACAAGAGCAGTATATATAGACGTGATAGAGTCTAATCAATGTGCTGCAAAGATTTTTTGCCATACAGGGAACATCTAGACACCTACATTTGTACTGTCTAATGGCAAAAAACGTCCTTGGATCCTGTAAAGAATTAAAGATGAAAACTGATGATACACAGCTGAACTGTAATAAAGTCTGCACCTGAACTTTCAATACATTCATTCTTCTCATATGGGTGGTGCATGGGAGAGGATTTGTATTTTAGATGGAATGTTTCTTGGCTTATGCATCATTCTTCTCACTCATGAAGTGCTTACCAATCAGCACTTTCCCAATATCTGACACCTGCCATGTTCCTGACCCAAAATATTGTCCAGTGTCTGCTCCTCAAGGGGACTTCCAGAAAAAAACTTTCATAATAAGAAATAAACATGTTCGTTCATCTTTATCAAAGCAGCATTACAGAATACTAGAAACATTAATTGAACATACTTTATAAATCCTATATTTATCCAAGTATTAAACAATGTTGCAAGTATATTGCCTGTTGTGCCATGCACCCATCCCCAGTGGGACTGGGGTAAATGGCGCACCTGTTTGTGAGTGCCGTCTTATGCTGTTTCAGTGAAGCGCATGGTAAAGTATATACGAACTCAAGGAACTCAGAATCTCACAGTTTGAACCTGAAAAAATATTAATTTTATTTGGCTGAATCAGGCATTCATACTAAAAGCATATGAGACAAACGGGATTTCATTGCGCTGATCATATGTTAACTGTAACGAGGAGATAAGCGAGATTTATTAAGGGCAAATCCAGGGTCATAGTCGAGACAGTCCAGGTTCATATAGCCAAAACGTAGAGATTGGGGGACAGACATGACAAAAAGGAACAGAGCCTCAAACAAGAGTCAAACACTTCAAACAACACAGAGATTGAAACAAAGACTGGCAAACACAAGGGCCAAACACAGGGCTTAAGTACAGAGGGATAACGAGGGACAGGTGCAACCAATCAGGGGTGGAGTACAAAAGGAGGGGCAGGACTACAGATACCAAAACAAACGCACATGGACTAAACCAAAACACGAACACATGGACAGGACTGGGAGGGGCCAATCGTGACATTAAACCTCTACCACATTAAATATTTGATTCACTTTTCATGCATGAAGTGGACTTGATTATCACATTCGAAAACATTTTTTAAATAATAATGTGTGCAGGGGTCCTTTTGGTGTATGCTGCCTTGAGGCAACTTTGTGCAAAATCCATTCCACTGTCGCACAATGTTGCTTTTAGGCAACAAATATATGTATAATGTTATTAATGAAGTGAGGAAAATGGGTTTGTTTCCCTGAGGCAACATTGTGCGATAGAGGGTTAATTACAACATTGCACCTGTGCTCATTGGTATGGAAGTTCTTAATAGATAAGATGTTAAACTGGCCACCCCCTAGCATCAAGTGTCGTTTAACTGTCATAATTAGCGCCTTTCTGAGTAAATATCTTTTTTCTAGCTAAAATCTCTAAAACATTGTGTATATCCAGCCGTCTGAAACCGAATTATCCAGCATTAGTTTGTGTGATGCTCCACCCCAGACCATCTCCTATTGGCAGACACATGTTTTTGTCAAAGTACATTCCAACAAAAGCTAAACTCATCAAGTTTTTTAGTGGACAACTGAGCTTAATGTTCATATACCGGTTGCATCAATACATTGCTCTCAATGTACTCAAAGGTAAGAGGTCTGTTTCTGATGAATATAAAATAAATTAGTCATTACTTTAACTTCATAGACTGCTCATCCCATCCGAATGGTATCATAAGAGTTGACAGAGGAAACTACAAAAGAAGGTTCCTCACACGTGGAGCTCTTTTCCTTTGAATGCTGCCTCTTCCAGAGCTGGTGATGGTGAATTTTGCATTGGCTCGTGGCTCTGTGAGAAGGAGGTGATAAGACATGCTCGCTGGCTGGTATTTCAGGGCTTCTATTGTCTATAATCCGGACACGGCCGCCATCAAAGCTAGGGCAGCAGAGAAAGGTCAGTTTCCGACCTCTGGGTTGAGGCCAGTACTACTGTGGCTATCATGTAGTTTCCATTATCACAAGGCCAGTGAAGTTCCCTTCATTCACACAGACAGCAAGCTCACTCTCTCTACAGTGTCCCCTGCAACTCTGGGTGTAGCTGCTGTGTCATGTATATTCTTTCTAAACTGTTCTCTGAGCAGTATTGGAAAGGTCATTTAGCAGAACAAGATATCTGATCAAATGCCTATCACAGTGTAATTTGCCCTGCTGCCTGTCAGCAGCCTAAGCCAGCGCTCCTGACTGAAGAATCAGCGTGACATTTCATGCTTTACTCTCCAAACATTGACTCAGAGGGGTTTTATCACAAGCTTTCATTAATTGAGCAGCGTGTGACATGGCATAGGATAAGGGACATGCAATTTCCATTTCAGCAAATGGCTGGTGTTACGGTATGTTTAAGCTAATTGATTTTCCCTTTTACAGAAACCTAAGGGTGCAAATAACCACTTCACACAATTAAACAGTACTAGGCTTTGTCATTTGTTGGTTTATAATTTTAAAATGATGCAATATAAATACAAAAAGTTCTCTGTGTCACATATTGCATCACTGTCGGGGACACATTACATTTACATTTACATTTATGGCATTTGGCTAACGCTCTTATCCAGGGCGACTTACAATTTCATCATTTTACACAAGAAGGCGAAGGTGGTGTTAGGAGTCTTGCTCAAGGACTCTTATTGGTACAATGTAGGGTGCTTACCCAGGCAGGGGAATGAACCCTAGTCTACAGTGTAGTAGGCAGAGGTGTTAACCATTACACTATCCAACCACCGACACAAAGCCATATCCAAAAGTTTACACCCAAATTACACGTTTTGTTGATTTTCTATGTGAACATAAGTTAATACATCCTCAACAGGGAAACACTTATAAATAAATGCTTACTGACCAGAATAAAAAAAATGCTTACTGACCAGATAAATAGCTGTATCTGTCATTTTCGCAGATTTTGTGAAGTACTGTATGTATGTGTGTTGGGATGAAACTTTGTCTCTTCTTTTTCATAATTTATTTAATTATTTATTTAGAATGTGAACATGCTAGTGGCTGTTTACATTTTGTCACAATGTAATGATGAATAGACCAGTAGAAATTGTCCAAAATTATTTGGAAGCAAAAGTTTTGTTACATTAACTTCTATTCAAAAGTTTCCTCTCCTAAAGTTTCTTATTTTGAGATGTTTTGGAAAACTTTTGTCCTGATAGCAGTAACATACACACACATGCACACACAGCGGTGCTGTATAGGGGGGTGGGTGTGGTGGGTAGGACAATTCTAAAGGCCTGTGACTATCAAGGGTCCTAAATAAATATTAGAACATTTAGTACTTTTCCAATATTAAATTATCTACCTATCGTCATCAATAGAAGATTGCTTTTATAATGTCCCTATAAAATTTATGGCTTCTTTTTCTTGTTTTTGGCAATAAAAAAGTCTCTGTGTTGCCCAACCCTATCCCTCCCCCTTTCTGTAGAGCAATATGTCCCAGTGAAAAGACAGAAGAGAGAAAAGGAAGGGACAAACACAATTTGTGTGCTTTATTAAATGTTACCTTAGCAACAGCCATGTCGTACAAATAAGCACGGCTGACTAGTTTCTCCATTGTACAGGGATAAATACAGAATAAAGCTGTTTGGCTGCCTTCATAGTAAGAGTCCTTGTAGAACAAACCACTGAACCAGCCCTACTACCCAGCCCCATACCTTACTAATGAACCGGCCCTGTCTCCCCCTGAAGAAAAAGTGAGCAGCATTGTGTTGAATGACATGTCAGCAGGCATAAATGCAGGGGCTCTGAAAGAATTTCCTTTTTATTATTTATTTTAGATTCATTACTGTTCATCAATTTTCCATTCAAGAATTTTTCCATGAAAGTTTAAACTGCAAAACATGGCCTTTAGCACAAATTGAAGAGTGAATTCCACTCTTTGCAGAATGTTGCATGCATGTCTGCACAGTGTTATATTTTAAGGGTTGGGGTGGCCTGTGGTGTTGGTGCCCAGTATGATATCTTTTCATGGGACCCAAAGTCCCTGGTTGCGCCCCTGCATGCTTTGCAGCAACAGCTGAGCTCCTGTCTCTGTCGACCATAACTTACTTATTCAGCATCTTGAGCACGTAGTAGGCCTCAATGAGACAGCGCTGTGCTGGTTTCAGTCATATCTTTGTGATAGGACCTTTACAGTACATGTTGGTAATTTCTACTTCTACCATCAGTTGGTGAGTTCCTCAAGCATCCATTTTAGGTCCAGTGCTGTTTTCATTATTCATGCTTCCATTGGGAAAGATCATTAAAAAGTATGATATTAAATTCCATTGTTATGCCGATTAAGCACAGCTCACCCTGTGGCATAAAGACCCATGTTCACTCAAATGGCTGAATGAATGTCTATATGAAGCTTTCTCCAACGAAATGAAGATAAAACTGAAGTGATCCTCTTTAGCTCTCCCAGGCATACCAATCTTTTAATTAATAACCTTGGTGGACTGTTGGAGCATGTGAGACCTCAGGTAGAAAACCTTGGGGTAACATTTTACCCTGACCTCAAGTTTGATAAACATATTAAATCTGTTGTCAGGATTTCCTTCGGCCAGCTTAGGTCAGTCTCCAGTATTGAGTTTCTGTCACACTGAGACCCGGAGAAGTATATACACACTCTCATTTCATCTCACTTAGACCACTGCAACTGCCTGCACATAGGTGTTTGTAAGTCCTCAATAGCTTGTTTACAGTTAGTCCAAAATGCAGCAGCTCACCTTCTCAGAGGCACAAAAAGAGTGACCACAACACCCCTGTCTTGGCATGTCTACACTGGCCTCCTGTATATTACAGGATCCATTTCAAAGGTCTATAATTTCTTATAGACAGTCCCTAAATGGATCTGTTCCGCCGCATATAGGAGGTCTGGAAGTCTAGATTAAAAACGTATTTTTATTATTTAGCCTTTGATTCTGTGAAGTGATTGTACTGATTGTATTGATCTTGTTTTGATACATACCTTATGTTGTCTTTTATATGTGTTTTATAAATATATATAGAACTTATATAGAATAATCCACCACCCAAATAGTGCCTGCCCTGTGGTTGTCCTAGAACAGGGCAAAAGGGGGCTTAAAAGTATCCAAATGAGACACAGATATAGACTACAATCTGTAATTATAGAATTATAGAACTATATATACACACACACATATATATATAATGTTGTGTCCGTAGTAGATCATATTGGATTTTCAAATTTGCCGCTGTTGGCTAGATTTTCTGTTCAATCTTCAGACTGACATATTCATTCTAAGCTGAAAATATATCAGCCTGAGTCAGGATAGACTTGGGGATGTCACAGGTAATCACACTGACAGGTTTTATCTCTGTGCTGTTGGGATCTGGACCAAACCACCAGTACTGATGCTGTGCATTTCCATCCATCCATCCATTTTCTAAGCCGCTTCTCCGTCAGGGTTGCGGGGGGGGGGGGGAGGGGGTGCTGGAGCCTGTACCAGCAGTCTTCGGGCGGAAGGCAGGATACACCCTGGACAGGTCACCAGTCCATCACAGGGCAGACAGACAGACACAGACAGTCACTCACACATTCACACATTCACACCTAGGGGCAATGTAGCATGTCCAATTGGCCTGACTGCAGGGAGGAAACCAGAGAACCTGGAGGAAACCCACGCAGACACGGGGAGAACATGCAAACTCCACACAGAGAGGACCCTGGTCACCCGGTCGGGGAATCGAACCCAGGCCCTCCTTGCTGTGAGGTGACAAATGTTTAAATTCACACATCACGGTTTACCCCCCCATCCGCCTAGTTCTTATTAGGGTGTTTATATTTTACCTGCTCTCAGGTGCACACAGGACCCTAAGGGCAGTAGATTTAGATGTGACCTATTGTTCTTCTAGTGCCCCACTATGGCCTGACTGTTTTTGCAAAGTTGCACATACCATGAAGGCATTTATAATATTCAAACAACTAGAACTTCAATGAATAAGGAATAATGGTACAAATAGTGAGGCACTGTGAGGCAGATGGCATTGAAATATCAAATGACCCTGATGAAGTGCTACTAGCAGAAACTGCAGAGGTGATGGGTGTGTTGGCACTGGTAAGAAATGCTGCACTCCAAAAACATTCTCAAACTGTCACAATTTTAGCCTACACAAATGGCTACAGCTGGGACTTTAGCGCAGGTTCAATAAATAATAATAATAACAATAATAATAATATCTGAGTAAAAACGATGTATGTGCGTTTGCATTTTTGTATCTAAATAGAATCTATTCAGTATATCAATAGTAATATAGTATTATAGTATTATAATAGCATTAACAGTATCTAAATTCCTATTTTAAATAATCAATTTCCCTCAATTTACCAACTTGGGCAGAGTGTAACTACATATTTACCACAACTGAAATGTGTATAAACTAATCTGTGTACTTGGACACCCATGTAAACATCTGTCCTTGAACTCAGGGTTATGCTTTTGTTTTTGATATTTATAGTAATCACATATTTTTTCTGGGGTCACCATCTGACCTCATAAACTGATAAACTGAGCCAGCCTAAAAAAATGACAATTCTTTCAATAGTTAAGAAAAGGCATCTGACCTTGGCATTGCATCATGAAGATCGCTTGAAGTCTTCTTGATGAAGTATGCTGCTTACTCTTTCTTAAAAGCATGTCAGAATAAAAGTCTTTTGTTGTCAGTTATGCCGCTATGGGAGGCAAATCCAGCCAAAAAGGAAATGAAAATGAAAACAATAAAATGTAAATGCAAACCTCTTTTTGCCATTTCTTTTTCCAAACATCTGAGTAAATATGTGGTCTGATGTTCAGTTTCACCAGATCTGAGTCATTACGCGGACAGCTGAGGATGTCCTAAAATGTACCCCGTAGCCCCGCCTAGTGCTATTTAACATATATTTGCATGTTGATCAGTTAGAAAAAGAAAATGAAAACTGGAAAATGAAAAGTGAATCTCCAGCAGGTGGCCCTGATGGTCGTTTTCATTTGCCTTTTCATTCTGACAGTTAAAGCGCGTCCACGATGAAAACGGAATCACAAACTGTAACTTTGCTGTTGATTTATTAATTTTGCATTTTCATTTTAATTTTGTCAGATTTGCAGCTAATCGCTATGAAAAATAAGTAAATTTTGCATTTTGATTTTAGTTTCTGCACGTACACGAAGAAAAGCCAAAGCCAAAGTGAAGTTTGTGTTTTCTTTTGTCTGTTAGCTTTTTCATTTTTAAGGTGGAGCGAGGAGGCGGACGCACACGCTGAGATAAGCGAGATTTATTATGGGCAAATCCAGGGTCGTGGTCAGAACAGTCCAGGGTCAATGAGCCGACACGTACAGATTTAGGGTAGGACATGACAAGAACCAACACAAACAAAGACCAGGTACAAGGATACAATGATACAATACAAAGACTGGCACACGCAAGGGGCAAACACAGGGCTTAAATACATGTAACAATGAGGGACAGGTGAAAACAATCAGGGGAGGAGTTACAAAACCAAAACACGAACACATGGATAGGACTGGAAGGGGCTAATCGTGACATTGGCCATGAAATACCAGAATAATGGTATTTTTGGTAAATGGTAAATTTATTTTTATTTTTGTCACAATACACATGCTCATGTGAAAAATGAAATTGCAAATGTAGGTACTTCATTTAATTTTCAATTTTGTCAGGATATTTGCTCAGATGTTTGGAAAAAGAAATGGCAAAATGAGGTTTGCATTTACATTTTATTGTTTTCATTTTCATTTCGTTTTTGGCTGGATTTGCCTCCCATAATGCCGCTTGACATTTGAGGAAATCAGAATTCTTTTCAGAAGGTTTTTAAAGCTTTTAAACTTTTAAAGCTGCTTTCTTTTGCAACATGTAATTTTAAAGACCTATGTCAAAAGGATTCAATGTGCAGCAGCGCTTAGTGAAGCAAGTAGCCCAACAGCTTCATTACATTTTATTAGAGTCAACATTACATGACTAATCTCTATCTACACTACAGTGTCCACATATGTAATTCCTGTCAATAATATTGTTTTTTTTGTGTGTTTTCATACTGAATATATGATATATGATATCATGAGAACATAATAATTCAGCATCCTTTGGTTACTTAGATTTATGTAGGTAGGCAGTTTGCAACGTTATGGGGTGCGCATATTGCATGTGGAGCTCAGTCTTCCTATTTGTTGTTTGTTGTCCAAATGTGCCAAATGTGCACCCATGATGAAACAGTGATTACAGTACTAGAATATTAGCACCTGAAGAGGTAACAAAGCACGTAGCAAGTATCCATCCAAGCAGAAAACCAAACTGTGGTTTTATGTTTTGTTTTTTTTTTCAAAACATCAATAACCATTCTTGTGAAATTAAGCTTTGATAAACCTTTGTTTTCCTTCTGCCTGGTTGTGCTATTTTTCAAGACTGTGCAGAGCTGAACAGAGCTCTGGGAATCATTGTGTTTACACTAGTCAAGGTCTTCTGTTATACTGTCGTCTTGAGAGTAACTTGGGATTGTATATATATTTTTCAGTGATGCGGTTAGAAAAATGTTTTTTTGTGCTATACATAGCCTGTCCATGTTATTAAAGATATAGGATTTATGAATGTATTTTAGCTTTTGCGGAAATGTTGACCTAAACGCAGTGTATAATGCTCAGTTCACAGTTACAAGAATCTTTTCTTCGAGCAACTGAAAAGGCCTAATGATTCTATTAGGAACACTCTGTTTAAAGGGGCTTACATATGCATGTGTTTCTGAAGACTATTACAGTGCGCACTTCATCATTTCTAATAGGCTAAATGCGATACAATGTAGCTTTAATTATGCATGTACTCTGAGCAGAGACGGAGAGCTTTCATGTGTTTTATCTCAGTCTGCTTGTTTACGGGTCTCACTTTGAGTGCTGTGATTGATTGATTCTTCTCCGCAATGCTTGAGTGACACATGGTAATTGTGAGCTCACTTTTACAGAGAAGAGACAGCCTGAGAGATTGTGGAGAAAATAGGGCAGAGGAAAGAGAGGAGGAGGGAGAAAGAGAGAGAGAGAGAGATCAGCTTTCTTCTTCTTCCTATACCTCCAGTAATTATTTTAGGCTCCGTTTTATCTGAGTAGTGACATGCACATACGCTCACGAACGTGTGGTTTTGGCCTAGGATGCATTAAACGAGAACAAAGACCCCTAAAAAAATCTTTGGTGCTCCAAAGCCTGTCTGAGACATGGAACCTTGATGTCTTGGTTGATCTTTCGCATCTTTCCCCCACTCAGTCAGATGAGTTGGAGCCATTCTCCTGCTTGAAAACTGTCACACTTTCATTGTGAGCTCCGTCAGAGGCGGGTGAAATCTTAAGAGCCTCTCTTTCCATGAAACGTCGTCCTGAAGAAGTCAAGGTGAAGGAGATTTTGAGAATAATGGGGCACTTTAAATTTGGGGAGTGGGTTTTCTAATGAAATTGGATGATAAGCCCATTCCTAAGGGTCTAGGAAAGCTGAATATCTTCCATAGACTTGAGTAAGCACACGTTTTATCGTATGGTTGTGACTGCCAAATAGAAGATGCATTTTTCAAGAAGTGTTTGGAGAACCCCCGCCTGCTCCCCTCCCTCACAAAATAATCAGACTGCAAAAATGCTGCTATATTGAGTATTAGCCTGGGTCACAGCAGATAGCATTTATTGCACAGAACACCCCTTAGCTGTAAAGCTAAGCAGCCCTGGGGAGAAACGTCTTGATTTTTGAGGGACTGAGAAAAAGCATAAAAAGGTAAATCAATATTGACTTAAGCCTGTCACTTTCTGATGCATGTCCATTACATTAGCCTGTTATATAGAAGCAGATATGGTCTGGAACGCCATTGCCTAGACTGAGAGACTATTTTATTCCTGCCACAAATGGATCTACCTGACTTGGTGGTGGATGTTTTGAAACCAGTACTAATTGGGATCCAGCTCAACTGTTCCCTCAGCATTCCCCAACAGCTCCCTTATCAGATGTTATTGAGCAACAATTAACCATTGTAATCCCCCAAACCATCACACACAGGCCCACCGAAAGGTCATCAGCAGGAAGCACCATGTTCTGGCTTTCTGTCCTGTGAAAAACAGATATATTGATTGGTTTTGCATGTAGGTTTGTGCTAGTCACAGGATACACTTTTTGGCATTACTGTGTGGAGACTAATCCAGGTTGGGGGTGGGCAGGGGTCTGTACTATTTTTCTTTGCTTTACTTTTTGTTTGACAACAGTAAAGTTGCAACTTGCACATGATTATTCTGTTTGCTGGCAAGTACCCTTAAGAGTTAGGGACTGTCTAAAAATGACTGAAATAAAAAATGTTGCTATTATTACCTCTATAATTACTCCTATGTAAGTACATGCTTCTAGAAATATCACTGATGATGTGTCAAGTAGTATCTCTGTAAGCATTTATATATACATATTTTGAGAAATGAAAACCTGACATGAGCAGTTGAGTTCTGTCAGGTTCAGACAAATATTTCAAGCTCTACTTCCTGTAGTACGGATCAAATTCAACCAGCTCAGCTCAACAGCCAAATTTTCAGAATTATCTATATTAGACACAATGAATGTAGTACTGATGTGGGGTATCACATCATCCAACAAAAAAAAGTTCATTCGTGGGAAGACTACGGTCTTGCTGGGCATGAAATCAATCAATAAATGACTGACAGGTTTTTTAAACTGCTGATAAATGAGTTTTTACTCTCCCCGGGGGTTAATCGCCTCTGCTCTATGTGAGACCATTTCAAGTTGCTGATTTATGGCTTGAATAAGATGCAGAAGACATCAAAAGGGCTCAAGTCAGGCCGCCAAAGCCTAGACCTTTTCTTTGTGGGATAAGGTGAAATAAAGTAGCCTAAATGCAGTAGACTGCATTTCATCTTAGGCTGATTAAGATATTCTGGCACAGCCCCCTCAAATCAGATTTTAAATGGCCACACAATGCAGAAACGACTTTGATTTCGAGGTTCAGCATGCTCTCGCCTCTCGCTTCTCTCCAGGCGGTTCCACCTCATAAAATCTTCTCTCCAAGATGAAAGCCCTGCCCTACCCAGACGTTTTACAAAAAAGCTTTCAAAAAAGGCAGCCGAGACTCTTCATAATTCATTGTCGCTTTCAGCCCCTGATAATAGCGTTGAAGACACCCTTATGATACATGCTATAGAATTCCATCAAAAGGATAGGCACTGTTTTCTCTTACAGTCACTTCATTTCTGATTTAATGCAGTTAGTTTTGGTGGTCTTTAATGAGGTGTGTCATTTAATATTACAAAGCACCAAATCCTTATGAAGCAGACATTTTTTACCTATGAGTGCTTCAAGCATATATGTATTTCATAAGCACAGAACAATCATAATGGGTTCTCTTCCAATCTATTTTTCATAACTTATGTCATTGTGTCTACTATGTTTATCTTAACTGCACAAAGCAAGTGTCATATAATTACTCACAGACAGAAGAATGCTTAATTAATTAAAATTACATTTTAATACTAATGTAGCTCTGATGCCTGTCAGCTTGTTAAAATATTACCAAGAAAAAGAAATCATGACTGACTCTTCTGGAAAATGTCACCAATTAAGTTCAGAATGAAAACTTTAAAACTGTCTGACTCATTAACTCTGTTTCGCTTACCCTCTGCAAATCTCACAAGAGTCACCTCAGGAAAAACCCAGCCTGCACTTATATACACAGTATATAACAACCTAGATGGGCTAGATTAAGGCTGTAAATAATAGCTATAAAGATATGTATTCATATTCTAAGGTATTGACATCATACTAAGATGCTATTGCACAGCAGAGACTACTACTAAAATCTTGGAAACGTGAATGTTTGCGCACAATCAAAGCAAGTAGATCTACTCTCACTCTTTCATATTATAGACTAAAAGTGTCCTTCAAACTGTTTAAACAAAAGCCATTTTTAAACATGGACAGACATGGCTAGTACTGTGCAAAAGTCAGAGACCACTCTTTTGTTTACTTAATTTGCAGTCAAAAGAGCTATTAAGTATAACACAAGAAATATTATATGTGTATACATGTATATATATATGTGTGTATACATATGTATACATATAGTGCGCAAATGTTTTGGTGCCCCATTCAACTTACATGTTATATAGCTTTTCTAAGTGAATGTGGCATGCGCCCGGCCTCCAGGCCCAACAATGATAGGCGCGAGAGCTGGCAGGAAGGCAGGCTCAAACATCCAGGGGCTACGAACCTCGGCGAGGACGGCAGGGAGAGAGCTGCGAGTGGGGTAGGATGGAGCGCAAAGCCCGAGCTCCGCAGAGGGACGCGAATGAAGGCAGGAGAAGGAGGAGGACCAGGAAGACAGAGCCAGCCACGAGAGTCACCAGGGTGAGGAGCGAGTCTCGAGCTGCAAGCTGTGGGCTGTGATGGGGAGGTGGAGCAGCAAGCTCTCATTCCTTCTCTGCTTGGGTGATCTGGCTGGCAGCGTGAGCACCTTTAAAAAGAGCTCAGAGGGAACCGAGCTAGAGAGGGCTGAGAAGCTTCCTTTAAAACAACCATTTAAAAAAAGTCTGTCGTGAAAAGCCACTAAAAAGTGGCCAGTGTAACTTTGGTTTAGGTTTGGTTGTGTTTGCTTTATGTTTATCTGTGTGAAAATTAAAGGAATGGCTGCTGCAAATGTTTCTCCTAGCTCCAGCGTCTTCCTTGAGCCCAGGGTAGCACATGCACTGCTACAGTGAACATTTAGAGGCACACAAAATATGCTGTTTTATTTCTATTAAATAGAAATTGTGATCTAAATTTTGCAGAAAAAATATTTCAGTTATATTTAAGCTTGTACTCTGTGGAGAATATGTTGATCTCCAAAATGCCATTTGACCAAAGGTGTTCAACCTGTATACAACTGCGTATTAAACAGACAGTTAGAGTATAAAAGTATAATAGTAAATCTATGTGTATTTGTTTTGACCACTCTTTATTTTGTGCACCCTACTGCCACTTTAACTCTTCCATCCTTCCCATCTTAGAACCAGTGAGTTCCAGCTCTGTCCTCCTGACAGAAACTGTTGCCAAAGGAGTCACTGCAACCAACCAGAAAATCCAACCAACTTCTAAGACTGAACTTTGGAAAATGCGGATGTGTGGAAAAATATCCCAACAGATTTCTTTGAGAAACTGAAAGTCTTGTGAAAAGAATAGCTGTAAAAAAGGCAAAGAGTGGACACAATAAATACTGAACACAAAATGATTATATGTTTTACGACAGAAAAAAAAACCCTTTAACATTCCAGGTTTAGTTCTTACAAAAGCTTATTATTATGTAACTACAGGGACCACAATGCAAAACTAATGGAGCTATTCTTAGGTTACAGACATGTGTAATAAAACTTCTTAAAAGGGTTAAATATCTAAAAGGCTGGGAAGTAAATAAATGAAAGGCATCTTTGACCTTTGCACATTACTGTATGTGTTTTTACTGTATGCTTTGTTTCACTCTGAGTTTAAACTTAAAACTAAGAACAAACTTTCTTCTTTTCATCACACACCAAAATTGTGTATTTGAGATCAGAATATTTGGTAATAATCCATCCATCCATCCATCCATTTTCTAAGCCGCTTCTCCGTCAGGGTCGCGGGGGGTGCTGGAGCCTATCCCAGAAGTCATCGGGCAGAAGGCAGGATACACCCTGGATAGGTCGCCAGTCAATCGCAGGGCATATTTGGTAATATTGAGATATTTTAATTTAAAGAAAAACATTTACTCATAAGCCTATGTGAAATTCCCTTTATGATAATTATATTGTCTGCTGATGCAAACTGATTTTTCCCCATGTCTTGAGATAAGAGTTTGAGTGGTTTAAAATAAGGTCATTGTAATTAGGTAATAAACAGATTACTAATCATTAATAAGCAGTTATAACACATGTTAAGGGAAAAAGTGAGCTGTCATAACTGGTGAATATGAATATCTGAAAACACATTCTGCATTTTGTATATGTGTTAAATCTTATTAATGATTTTATTTGTTATGACCTATAGTAACTATTAAAAGCCATTTTATGCCATTCACAAACTCCTTATAAGGGTAAGTATACTGCAAATTGGTACTGCATTGTTTGATAATTGAGATACAGGTGAATTGTGTAACTATTATACACATTTCTACAACCTATAAAAACAGTAACGAACCATTTATGTTTTTGAATATTTAAATATTTCGATGTATTGCTAACAAAAGGTTTGATATTGACACATTGAATTTTTTATTCTCTATCTCTATCCCTTATTGTATGTTTTTATTTAATAGCGAGGCATGAATGAGCTTGAACATGCATCCTGAAAGATTGGAGGTAAAACAGCATTTTTTAACCAAGAAGCAGAAGCAAACAGTGACCTCACCTTTGTTTACACCTTGCCTGTTTACACTACAGACCCCCATTTGTTATTGTGTCTTGCTCTTACACTTCAGCGCCCAACAAACCCAACCATCGATTTCTATGGTTTATTCTACTGATGACTCAGAGATGGCTATTTAGATCACCAAGCTAGTACAGAAACTGTAACTCCCCTCTCAGAGTAATCCCTCCAGGCACTGAATATTCCTTTCCTGAATTATGTTTTCCCAAATATGTTTTAATGATGTGAAGATGTTCAAAAATAACTTTGTCCTATTTCTGTGATTTCAAATTCGAATGTTGCAGGGAAAGGATTTTTTATCACATACATCAAACTGTCTGAGAATATTTACAATGATTTCACAACCTGTGAAATCATTATGAAATTCAGTACATTTTTTCTTTAGCATTAATGAAAGTACAGTATTGGTCGATGAGTGCTAATAGCAATCATGTTTATTAGAAGTTTCATTGATTTTCTTCTCATAAATATTCAGTTCTCACACACAACATTTGTCTTACGTACAATGAACGAAGGAACCAGAGTGCAATATGTAAAGATTCAGATATTTCAGTGATTTCACAAAGCGTATCTCTCCATGGAAACAGATTAATGACTAAGCATTTGTTGTTGCACTTCTGACAGGCAATTTGGTCCTTTTTCATCCCTCATGAATCAGCTAGGTGTTGTAAAGCGCTCGAGGGGATAGACCTCACTTCCACTCTGCCAGCACTTTTGCGCTGGACTTCAAAGGTTGAACGACACAAATGGATAATTTATTGTTCCCTTGAAGGATGTCCTGGGCAGAATCCTTAAACAGGGTTTCTAATCTGCAGCACCAAAGCAAAGGTGAAAAGCATTGGTCCTGAACTGCAGTGATCCCCAGATACGCCTGCTGACCAGATATGCATGCCAAAGCAGGACCGGAGGCTTTGCATCCAGGTAACAACCCATAAAACAAACACCAGAAAAGAGAGAGGGAAAGAAACTGGGGCATCTTCCACAAGGGATTCCTGATGCCTGCTCCTGTCCATCAGTCAAAAGGAGGGGAGGAAGAAACAGCTTCAAAGAGCTGGGTTGAAGTAGTGTGGTTCCAGGTTTACAAGTCACTTTGAGCCTATTTAGACTTCCTGATAATGAAAAAGCCAAGTGTGAAAGCAACCAAGACACATTGGAGGTGGACTGGATTGCTATCTGGTCACCTCAGACATTTGAGGTGGTTTGCAGCTGAGCCAAAGTCATTCACTGTGGTTTGATGTGAAATGCGCCACTCTAGGAAAACTTAAAATCTGAATTTTTCAGTGGTGATATTAGCTGACATTTAAAGCCTCCAAAAGCTCCCACCTGCACCACAGTGGTTACGAATGCTTCCATGATGCCTGAGACCTTGCTTTACAACAGTTGTGAAACAAGGTTTTGGTTTAAAACATTTTTCTGGACAGGAACATTTAGGGAGTTGTGAGGCAAAATGGTCCCCATGAAATGTGCTTATTATATTTATTGATTCACAAATATTTTATATTATTTACCTATTCTCATCCTTTTAAAATCTCATTGGTCATTATGGATAGTAATAAAAATAATACAGTCATATTTGTATTGTAGACATTGTGAGTCCCGGTTCCTTACATCACCCTTACATCATCCATCGCTTAGTTTCTCTACAATTCAGCATTTCACATCAAAACATTCTGATTTACTTTCACCAATTGATGAAAAAAAAAATTGGAATTTCTATTTAAGCTACCAATGCTAAATTAAATCAGTAATATACATAGATATATTTCATTAATGATTAATCAAAGTGGCTCTTGTCAAGCATAATAAAAACTGGATCTTACTTTAATTCTTTAAATAAAAACAAATTAACTGAACTAATCTTCTGTTCTGTTATGCATTATGCGGCATCATCCCAGAAGAGAATTCCTCAGATTTGCATGTAATGCCAGACAACTAGCAGTCCAGGTATAAATGGAATGTGTGTTAGTCCACATTCAAGACACATGAAATGGCAAGTGTAAACAGGCTCTTTCAAACATCCATCTGCACCAGCACCAGAACAGGTGGTGCCTCAGCCACCTTAGCCTTACGGGGCAGCAGCTGGGCTAGGCTGCGGTAGGACGGCGTGGCCCTGAGCAGCAGCTCCTTCAGTCCGGCCCGGAACTCACGGCGGATCAGGCAGTAGAGCACCGGGTTCAGGCAGCTGTTGGTGTGCGCTAAGCAGACGGACAGCGGAAAGGCGTAGGCCTGGGCATTGTAGAAGGCCTTGCTAAAGGGTACAAGGTCGAACTTAATGAGGACAGCCCAAAGGGTCAGCGCCTGGTTGGGCAGCCAGCAGAGGAAGAAAGAGAGCACCACGATCACCACTGACTTGGTGACCTTGGAGCGTCGCTTGTGGCGGCCGTGTTCGCTCTCCGAGCTCACTGCACCCCTGACCCTGCGGCTCAACACAAATCTCAGCAGCAGGAGGTAGCACAAGGTGATCACCACCAGAGGGATGACGAAGCCTAACAGAACCTTCTGCAGCTGGTAGAGACCCAGGAGCAGCTGTGGGTCCCAGCTGCCCGATTCTGGGAAGCGAACCAGGCAAAGTTCCTCATCCGTGGCCACCTGGGCGATGGTGGAGTAGATGGCGTGCGGCAAAGTGGCCAGCAATGACACCACCCAGATGCCCAGGCTGATCCACTTGGCCCCGGTGAATGCTGCCCTCTGGCTGCGCATCTTCAGCGAGGAGGCAACAGAGTAGTACCTGGCCACGCTCATGGCGGTCAGGAAGAAGACGCTGGCGTACATGTTCATGGTGGTGACGGAACTGACGATCTTGCACATGACTTTGCCGAAGGGCCAGCGGAAGTCCAGCGCCGTGTCTATGGCCCAGAAGGGCAGCGTCAGAACGAACTGCAGGTCAGTGAGCGCCAGGCCCATGACAAAACAGTTGATGGATGAACGCTCCTGCCGGTGGCGCGAGTGCAGCAGGTAGAGTGCCAGTGAGTTGCCTACCAGCCCAAGCGCACACACCACCGAGTAAACCAGAGCGATCATCACGCGCACCACTAGGCTTGAGCCATCCCCCTGCAGTGCTGTGCCCGACTCTTTGGTCAAAAGGTGCAGCCAGCAGCGCAGAGACAGGTTTCCCACCAATCCATCTGTGCAGTTCTCCAACCCAGCGCCGCTCTCCAGCCTCTCCAGCATCTGCTCGCATTCACCTGGCGCCGGTGCTTGAGTCGTGCCGTTGCGCTCCATGCCAAAGCGATCCTTTCACATCTGAAGACGCGCGCCAACTGCAGAGAAAGCTATCTGACGTGCGCTTGGAGCATCCCGCGCACAACACGGAGCGCACGCAGCGTGTCCCGTCTCCGCGCGCTCCGCTGTGCGCTCTGTGCTCCGGAGCTCGACTCCATTCTTTTATACGCCACGCTGAGCGTCACGCGCAGCGCGCGCAATCACCCGGCTTTTTTTCTTTACTGCACATAACTGTCCTCGCCTTCTTTACCCAGTCATCTCAGGCATCCTTAACAAGCCACTTAGCTACAATTGCTTTCGCACGAAAAAAAAGCTCCGTGGGTGCTGCTCGCGTTCCAAGCGGCCGAGTTTCGGCATTCCTTTTCCACATCAAAGGCAGCAACTCCAGCGATGACTCATTTTGTCAGAAGGTGTAAAAAAGCAGCCTCTCGCACCGGGAGGGAAAACGTTGCCGTCAAGTTTGCAGTGAGAGCAGCGGAGAATAAAGCCCAGTGCATCTCGAGATTGACAAAACGTGGTAAATAAAAACGCTGGGAGAACAGACAGTTTGGTTCTCGCCTTTGTGGAAAACGAGGCGTTCCTGCGCTCACGTTAAAAAGTTTACTTGTTTGCCTTTTTCAGATTATATTAGGTTAAATTAACCTTTGCTATCCATAAACAACGCAGTTCATCACATTCACGTTAGCAAAACGGAGCAATAATGATACAGACAAAAAGGCGCACTTTAAAAAGATTGGTCTTCAAGGGCTCTTGAGTAAAGGGAATGGTTCTATTTAGTGCCCTGAGTTCTACATATAACCATTTCGTGCTTAACTGGTTCTCGGCATGGTAAAATGGTTCTTCAGACTGATGGAGAATGTGTTGTATACGCTTCTATGTAGAACCTTTTTTAAATTAGCTCTGAATAGCACCAAAAAGGGTTCTGCTATTGTCACAAGTTTGACATAGTAACAGTGAGGGAACCCTTTGGTGCTATTTCATGCTTAATGGCTCTTTTCTTGTTGAAGTGGCTATTTAGACTGATGGACAATGTGTTGTATATGGTTCTGCGCAGTACATTTAAAAAAAGGTTCTGTAAAGCACAAAAAAGGTTCTGCTATTGTTACAAGCTTGACATCGTAACACTGCTATATAGAACCATTGCATGGTCCATCCATCCGTTTTCTAAGCTGCTTCTCCCTCAGGGTCACGGGGGTGCTGGAGCCTATCCCAGCGGTCATCGGACAGACAGTCACCGACACCCAGGGGCAATTTAGCATGTCCAATTGGCCTGACTGTATGTCTTTGGACTGTGGGAGGAAACCAGAGAAAGGAAACCACTCAGACACAGGGAAAACATGCAAACTCCACACAGAGAGGACCCCAGTCACCCGACCAGGGAATCAAACCCAGGCCCTCCTCTCTGTGAGGCGACAGCGCTACCCACCACACCACAGTGCCACACCATGTATTCACCGTCTTTTCATGGTGAAATTGCTATTTAGATTGATGGAGACTGTGCTGAATATGGTTCTATGCAGAACATTAAAAAAACGTTCTGCATAGCACCAAATAGGGTTCTGCTATAGTTACAAGCTTGAAATTGTAACAGTAGCAGGACCCTTCTGGTGCTGTATAGAACCATTTCCATGCTTAAAAGGTTCTGTGCATGGTGAAATAGTTCTTCAGATTGACGGGGAATATTTCGTATACTCTTCTATGGAGAACCTTTTTGAAAACAGTTCTCAATAGCACCAAAAAGGGTTCTGCTATTGTTACAAGCTTGGTATTGTAACAGTGGCAGGACCCTTCTGGTGCTATTTGGAAGCATTTTCAACAAGGTTGCACCAAGCAAAGAACTGTTTAAACATGAAACAGTTCTACACAGAACTCAAGAACTTTAAAGAACCAAGTGTGTAGAGGCTAGAAGTACTGGGGACGACTGTTACACATTTGATCTCAATTCAAGCTCTGAGTCTTAGTCTTGTAAATCACATATTCACATAAAAGTGCTCAAATTGACTAATTTCTGCTATAACAGTTATTATAATTTCACTACATGAACTGACCTGGAGTGCCGTCATATCAACCCACCATTACCAGGCTAAATTGTAGCACTAGCTGTAGTAAGATGTACAATAAGAGGAAATCAGCAAATACCAAAGATTTTGTTTTAAAAAGCTTTAATGAGGAATGAATGAATGGCTGTCAGTTACATGGATGCAGGAATGTCTTTGATGGCTGTTTTAATAGAGCGGCCCAGTCATGGCTTGTCTTTGAATACAATACAGGAAAATGAGAATCAGGTAAAATGTACGGACTTGAAATGCACTGTTGCATCATATAATTTATAATCAGTGGTGACATAATATAAGGCACTTGAGAAAATTAGAATTACAAAAGCTGCTTGTTTGGACAGTAAGTGTTTACTGGTCCTGAAAAATACTAATAATACAATAAATACAAACAATATTAATTTAGGAGGGATTATTGAGCTGAAGATATCAGAATCAGTTTAAAAAAGAAACATAGAACCTATTAAACATTTCTGTTGGTTCCTGGTGGTCTAGTAATGTGTTTCCTTTTTTTTTTGGGCTGACCTTACAATGTAAATGATCCCAATGATTTCACAGGTGACCTGTGACTGACTGACTGTAGACACACTGAATGATTTTAATAGAATCTAAAGGTGTTCTGTAGGTCTCTATTAGTAACCATTAACTATCAGGTTTTAATCCTGATTGTTCTAGTGGTATTTTTCAGCAGGGTTGTTTTATGCATGTCAGTGCATTCCTTCAATCATTTCCAATTCTCTACCAGTGGCAGCCCGGTGTCATTTGAAGTTACCATACAACACTGGTTTGACTAATTAATACTTCACTGTGAATCAGGTAGGATCGAACTGATCCATGTGATGGGTGGGGGTGTCCAGGAGAAATCTAGAACCAAACTTTGTTCTTCAAACTAGCTGTACTTTACTGTATTTATGTGGATTTGCATGCATTCTAATGTTATATTGTGTTTGCACTGGCAAAAACACACTCACATCATTTCATCACATAATTGCTTATTTATTAAAGGCAATATTATCTCCATTGTTGAACTTACCACATACAGTGTTCATTTAGGATGCTGGAATGATATTAATTCAACACTGTAGGTGTTCATTCATCACTAAGGACTTTTCTGCATAATTTAGACCTCCTATAGCAATGGGTTCTGGACATAAACAAAGCTTTGAATTATGGGTCTTGTAAGGCTAAACTCACAAGCTTTCACACTGTCAAAATTGGTCTCACAGAGATGAAACGCCACCCGCAATGTTTGATGATTGATTGATGTATAATGTGTTTTATATGGTTCTATATAGAACCTTGTTGAAAGGGATTCTGTATAGCAGCAAAAAGGGTTCTTCCATTGTTATGATGTAAAGCCTGTAACAATAGAAGAACCTTTTTTGGAACTCTTTAACCATGCAAAGCGTACTTTGACTGTTTACGGTTTGATATAGAATCATATTCTTGATGAAAGAACCCTTAAGTGTGTATTAAAAATGTTCTTCAAAAAACCACCATACAGAACCGCTTATTCATGAAATGGTTCTTTCTGTGTTCAGGGTTCTATGTGAATTATCACTTGTTATACATTATTGGTCCTACAATGGAGATTTGTCATTGTGCTGTCTAACTTTGCCCAGTCCGGGAGTAGCGTTTTCTGGAGCAGTGGGGTTTAAGTGTTTTGCCCAAGAACACAACCAAGAACACCCAGTCAGTCTTGGGACTTGAATCCACAACCTTCCGCATACTGGCTTGGATTTAAAGAGGTCTGAAAAACATAATGGCTGACATATTTCATACAGAAGGAGTTCTTCAAGAGTTCTGCAGTAAAATAGAATAATGAACATTCAAAAAGCCATACCAGTAGCTTAAAGGCTTTTTTGAATGCTTAATTGGTTCTCTGTGTTGGAGAGCCTGTTGTGTAGGGTTCATTATGTGTTATTTTCACTTAGAAATTGACCCAAACTTTTGCAGAAGACTGTATAACCACTGTCTTCACTAAAGAACCCTTGAAGGAACCATTTGTTAGATAATCTTTCAAGACTTACATGATACAGCTGCACAATTGTGTTCATCAGGGTTATATGTATATGTGAATATTTATTCACTCTCAATTTCCATAATGTAGTCCTACTCTTTATGTGTTTAGAAGTATAAAACACAAAAACAAAAACTGGTTCAACCACCAGTGGTTCAACCACCAGTGTCACACCCTTTCCCAACTCTCATGTAGTCCATTTCACAATCATCATTGTTATTTAGCACAGTAGGTACATCTCAAAAAAGAATGACAAGCATTTCTCTAAGACTTCATACGACCATCAAAAATCCATTTCCTTTTTTTTGTTTAATTGTAGGGTTATTGGCGTAGGGATGTGATCTGACTATCAAGGCACCAGCATGAAAGAGCCAGGGTTTGTATTGCAGTGTTTGTTTTGGTCTCTGATTTCAGGATTTTAGCTAATTAGACTTTGAAATAATCTAATATTGGCATAAGTAGGTCAGTGAATTAGCTGAATGTTCCATGGATAATAATGTTGGCTCTCCAGAGGACCGTCCTTCTCAGAGGCATAAACAGTTTTTCCCCGTACTTAAATGTAGTTAATTGTGATGTCGGAGCTCTAATTCAGACTTTCCAAAAGCGGAAATACAGAACAGACACCAAAACTATTGGAGAGGTGGGGAAAGACAACTGTTAACTAGCTTCTTTCAGAAGAACAAAACAAGCATTAAACACATTAAACCCTTTCTAATGAGGACAGACAGCAAGCTTACACATTCAAGAGGAAAAAGGGAAATTACTTGTATGAACAAAAGAAGAGAGAGGAAAAGAGAGGAGAGAGGAAAAGAAGAGCATGTGTAGTTACAATATAAATTAACACTAGTTTCAGAAAGAGTTACACAGTAGTGATTAATAATCAGTCAGTACAGATGCATGTGTACACCCACACTGTGTATGGAGAAAAAACGCATACTGCCGTCTTAAACAGTATGTCGAAATAGCACAAACTAATGCAGGGCAAAATGTAGCATGGATTTTCTTTGTAGTTAAAAACGTTCAAGCAGTCACTTTTTCATATTCCCATAGCAACCTCATCTGCACATTTTGACAGCAATCATAAAGACATTTCTTGAGATTCACCCTGAAGACTGCTTTTGCACCAGTGACATAGGGACCTGGGACAGAGGCAGGCTGCAAAGGCAAAGTATCTTTATAGGGACAGTCCTATACTCATAGTCACAGCAGGCATGGTCCCAAACACAGGCAGGCAAAATGAGAGACATGTCAATATGCAAAAAACCAGAGGGAGTAGCAGGGTTCAAAAACAGGCAAATTCAGCACAAAGAAAAAAAGGCTCAGTACTCTATTAGGAAGCACAGATTTTGTAGCAGAGGTTGCTTGTATAAAAATACTAATATTACATACCAGTATTAATATGTTCAAAATAATTGCCAGTAGCAAATGCAAATTTCTAAATTCCTCCATACCTCAATTGTTATGATGAAAACAAAGTGATTCAGAGTGGTGTAATATAAAATGCTCAGGTTTAGAGTAAGAATTGTTCACAGTGGGGGTGATACGAAGCAGACATCTGAAGTGTTCAATGCCTCTAAAAGCTCTCACCCAGAAAGTCATCACATGGTTATGATTACACTGCGTGATGCCTGAGACATTGTCGAGCTACAATGCAGTTTTTAAATCCATTTATGGTTGAGAGATACTATTTACCATTCTCAACATTACATACAGACACTCGGAAGACACATGTCAGTTCACTGGTCAGTTTGGATAGTAAAGCAAAAGGCTAAGGTGTTGTAGGCATTGTGACTCCTGGTTCTTATCACCACTGCTGTAAAGACATTAGAGTCTATACAGTGAATAATTTCGCACTGAACCCCTCTGAATGACTCTGCATCACAATGATTGAATTATACACACGTAGCATTCACTGCTATTAAAATATACTGCAACATAATGTGCACTCCAACCCCTCCCCAACAATGATCTATAGGACAGCACCACAAAACACAAAGATGCCTGGTGTCTGGTAATAGGGTTTAAAAAACCTACAGTATAGCGGGGATATTTAACAGTTATCTGTAGCTAATGTAGACTATTGTTTTACACAAAACAATTGATATATTTAAAATTATTTTTAAATATGCTGTTGCGGTTTTGCCATATTTTAGAGTAAACAATGGCCAATTCGAGTCACAACCAAATATTAACTTAAAATGAAAAGAAAAAAAAAACACAGGTTTGTCGACATTTTTAATACGGCCTTTTCAGTGGTTGCGTTAGACACCCTTGCTATACACACAAACACACACACACATCCCCGCCCTCCACAATAAGAGTCCTTACTAGACTAAAAACCCAGTGAATAAATGCCAAAGAACATACAACCTAAAACCAACATCTTCTTCTTCTTTCAGCTGCTCCCTTTAGGGGTCGCCACAGCGGATCATCTGCCTCCATCTTGCCCTATGCATTGCCTCCTCTACTTTCACACCAACCATCTCAATGTCCACCTTCACTACATTCATAAACCTCCTCTGAGGTCTACCTCTTCTCCTTCTACCCGGTAGCCCCATCTTCAACATTCTTTGCCCAATATATCCACTATTCCTCCTCAACACATGTCCAAACCATCTTAACCTGGCCTCTCTGGCTTTATCTCCAAACTGCTCCACCTTCACTGTCCCTCTGATCTGCTCATTTCTAATCTTGTCCATCCTTGTCACTCCCAACGAAAATCTCAGCATCTTCATCTCTGCCACCTCCAGCTCAGCCTCCTGTCTTTTAGACAGAGCCACAGTCTCCAAACCATACATCATAGCAGGACGCACTACTGCCTTGTAAACCTTCCCTTTCACTCTTGCTGCTATCCTTCTGTCACACATCAGCCCTGACACCGTCTCCACCCACTCCATCCTGCCTGCACCCTCTTCTTCACCTCTTTTCTACACTGTCCATTGCTCTGGATGGTTGACCCAAGATATTTGAAGTCATCCACCTTTATGACCTCTACTCCTTGCATATTCACCTTTCCACCTGCCTCCCTCTCATTCACACACATGTATTCCGTCTTATCTCTACTGACCTTCATTCCTCTCCTCTCCAGTGCAAACCTCCACCTCTCCAGATTCTCTTCCACCTGCTCTCTACTCTCACCACAGATTACAATGTCATCTGCAAACATCATGGTCCATGGAGCCTCCTGCCTGACCTCATCTGTCAACCTTTCCATCACCATTGCAAACAAGAAGGGGCTCAAAGCTGATCCCTGATGTAACCCTACCTTCACCTTGAAACCATTTGTCACTCCAACTGCACACCTCACCACTGTCTCACTATCCTCATACATGTCCTGCACCACCCTAACATACTTTTCAGCTACACCTGACTTCCTCATACAGTAACACAGTTCCTGTCTTGGCACCCTATCATATGCCTTCTCTAGATCCACAAAGACACAATGTAGGTCATTCTGACCTTCTCTGTACTTCTCTACCAACACTCTCAACGCAAAAATTGCATCTGTGGTACTCTTTCTGGGCATGAAACCAAACTGCTGCTCACTGATCTGAACCTCTCGCCTTAGCCTTGCTTCAACAACTCTTTCCCATACCTTCATGGTGTGGCTCATCAACTTTATACCTGTGTAGTTACTGCAGCTCTGCACATCACCCTTGTTCTTAAAAATGGATACCAGTACACTGCTTCTCCACTCATCAGGCATCCTCTGCCTCTCCAGGATTTTGTTAAACAACCTGGTTAAAAAGTCCACTGCCTTCTCTCCTAAACATCTCCATACCTCCACAGGTATGTCATCTGGACCAACTGCCTTTCCATTCTTCATCCTTTTTTTTTTTTTTTTGAACAATATGTTTATTACAATTTTTCAAAAGTGATATGTACAACTAGACAGGTAAACAACAGAAAAAATTATACATTATGCTTACAAAAAGGAATGACAAGAAGATTTAAAATGTGAAAACGCACACAAAAACAAAACAGACAGGGCGTACAAACTAAGGCAATGACTTATCTTCACTAGTGCAAAGCCAGCATTAACAGAAAAAAAAATTTTAAGGAAAGAGGCAGTTAGCCTATCACATTGTTTCAAGGTCTCCATCAAACTCTTCGAGATGGTCCAAGAATGGCAGCCATATCTTATAAAATTCTCTGAGATTATTAGACAGATTGTACCTGATTTTCTCCATGTGCAATAGAGTTGTGAGCTCAGATAGCCACGTCTTGAAAAGGGGCACTGCCTCTGACTTCCAAAGCATTAAAATGAGTCTTTTTGCAACAACCATTCCGTACATTATGGTGTGTTGTACACGCTTACTTTGCGGCAACAGAACCATTGAGTACCCAAAAAGTGCCACCTGTGGGTCAGGCTTGAAAACACAATTGTACATCTCAGAGAACCATTGGAATACACTGCACCAAAAGTCATACAGTTTTGGACATGACCAGAAAAGGTGGGCTAAGGTACCATCTGCAGACTTGCATCTCTGACACAAAGGGGAGACAGTTGGATATATTTTATGCAGTTTAGTTTTAGAGTAGTGGAGCCTATGCATGACCTTGAACTGAATAAGGTGATGTCTAGTGTTGATGGAGCAATATTGTATTCTACTGAGACCTTCCCCCCAGACAATATCATCAATCTGGATACTCAACTCTTCTTCCCAGGCACTCTTCAAAGACTGGGTGGCACAGTCCACTTGTTCAGAGAATATTTTAACAAAATTTGAAATCAGGTGTCTTGAATGCAGTGGGCCAAGCAAAAGATTATAAATCTTACTTTCCTCAGGAAGAGTTTCAAAATTATGTATGTTTTGGCGTACATAGTTCCTAAGTAAGTACCTGAAGAAATGTGTTGCTGGGAGGGAGAACTTATGTTGCAGTTGAGTAAATGAGGCAAAATGCTTATTAAGGTACAAATCTTTTAAAGCAACTATGCCTTTTAGTTTCCAACTGTGAAAAGTTGCATCAGACAGTGAGGGTGGAAACACATGATTATGACACACAGGAGCATAAACAGAGGTACCAGGTAGTTCACAACACTTCTTAATTTGCTGCCATATTCTCAAACAGTTGCGAATTATTTGGTTATTCACTTTTAAGTTGAGAAGACTAGGTGTTGAGAAAAGAAGAGATGGGAGCTTCATCCTTTTTAAAGCTGCCCTCACTTCCACCTTACTAATTCTCTGCACTTCCTGATCCACTATCTCTCCCCCTGTTGTCCTCCTCTCTCTCTCTCTCTCTCTCTCTCGTTTTCCTCATTCATTAGTTCTTCAAAGTACTCCTTCCATCTACTCAACACTCTCTGTTCACTCACTAGTACATTTCCCTCTCTATCCTTTATCAGCCTAACCTGCTGTACATCCTTTCCAGCTCTATCTTTGTATTTAGCCAAACAATACAAGTCCTTTACTCCTTCTTTACTGTCCAGCCTCTCATACAGCTCATCATAGGCCTGAGCCTTTGCCACCATTCTTTTTGCTATGCAACTAGCCTCACAGTACTCCTGCCTACTTCCTTCATCTCTCTGGTTATCCCACTTTTTCTTAGCTGCCTTCTTCTTCTGAATACTCTCCTGGACTTCCTCATTCCACCACCAACTTTCCTTGTCTTCTTTCCTCTGACCAGACGAAACACCCAACACATTCTTGCCAGTTCCTCTCACCACCTTAGCTGTAGTTTCCCAGTCCTCAGGTAGCTCCTCACTGCTCCCAAGGGCCTGTTGCAATTTTTCCCTGAACTGCCTGCAACCATCCTCCTCCTTCAGCTTCCACCATCTAATCTGTGGGTCTGTCTTCACTCTCTTCCTCTTCTTTGTTTCTAATGTCATTCTACAGACAACCACCCTATGCTGCCTTGCTACACTTTCCCCTTTTACCACTTTACAATCTCCAATTACCTTTAGGTGGCATCTCCTGCTAAGGATATAATCCACCTGTGTGCACCTCCCTCCACCCTTGTATGTCACCCTGTGTCCTGTGCTCTTCCCTCTTCTGAAAATACGTGTTCACCACAGCCATTTCCATTCTTTTTGCAAAATCTACAACCATCTGACTTTCCGCATTTCTGTCTTTCACACCATACATACCCAGCACCTCTTCATCCCCTTTGTTTCCTTCACCACCATGTCCATTGAAGTCTGCACCAATCACCAATCTCTCCTCTCTAGGGACACCATCTACCACTTCATCCATCTTACTCCAAAATTCCTCTTTCTCCTCTAACTGACAACCAACCTGAGGTGCTTATGAATTGACCACCAACTATCACCATCAACCTCCAACTTCAGGCTCATGATCCTGTCTGACACTCTCTTTACTTCCAGAACACTTTTCCCAAGCTGTTCCTTTAGGATTATTCCTACTCCATTTCTCTTCCTCTCTACAGCATGATAGAACAGTTTGAATCCACCTCCAATGTTCCTGGCCTTGTTTCCTTTCCATCTGGTCTCCTGAACACACAGAATATCTACCTTCCATCTCTCCATCATGTCTGCAAGCTCTCTGCGTTTACCAGTCATTGTCCCTATATTCAGAGTCCCTATTCTAACCTCCACACTCCTGCCTTTCCTTCTCTCTCGCTGCCTTCTAACCCGTCTACCTCCTCTCCTCTTTGATGGTCTTCGACCTACAGTAGTCCAATTCCCACCGGCACCCTGCTGGTCAACAGCACCGGAGGCGGTCGTTGTTAACCCGGGCCTCGACCGATCCGGTATGCCAATCATATTTGTGATCCGCATGATAGTTTAGCACAAGTTTTACGCCGGATGCCCTTCCTGACGCAATCCTCACCATTTATCGGGCTTGGGACCGGCACCAGAAGTACACAAAGTACAACCCTAATGGCTGGTTTAACCTAAAACCAACATACAAAGGCATTTCTTGAACATTCTACAATATATTTTGAAAGTCGGTGGAACTTCTCTTTAAACGCTCACTACTTAAAAATAAGGGTATGTAAAGATATGTAACTTGCCAAATGTTGAGAAATGACGCTGCTGTCAGGGGAGTGACGCGCTGACTTGAACGTAGCCGTTTTCCCCCTGTGGATCAAATCCTGGTTAGCCGACTAGCTTCACACACCGTGACACCAAAATTAAATAAAACGGAGAATTTTGACCCCGGGGAGGGCTCACAAGTGTGCCCTGAATTTTTGTGCTGTGCTACTGAATTTAATCTGGGTCAACTCGGTGCTTCAAAAGTCCATCGGTTTGCAGAGGAACGGAAGGGAAAACGAGGGCGCTTTGCACTGGCAGCCTCCCTCACCTCCTCGTGAGGCGCACGGAGACGCGTGTGGATTGAAGCTCGCGCAGCTCCCGGGGGAAATGGCGAGTGGATGAAAGATACCTCTCTCCCTCTCTTCATGATTAAAGAGAGAGTCCCAGAGTGAATGAGAAGCCGACAAGTACAAAAGCTTTGAATTCTCAATGAGGAAAAAAACGGCCCTGATGACTTTCCAGCTGCAATACCGCAGACCGCTGTAGTGTAAATTCAGCTTTTAGTGAGGTACAGTGCTAATTTTCACACGACACATCAGGTCACGTGGGACCTCACGTCCCTCTGCTGTTTTATGGCATCTCCTTTTGCTCATTTATATGTTAGTAAGCGGCAGAATTAAAGAGGAACTCCGCTGATTTTTCAAACACTCTACATAATGAAATAGTTGACGCGTAAACAGTCATTTAGAGTGGTTTAGAGAAAAATGCTCACAATTGATTTCAATGGCAATGACAGGAACTAGACGTCTTAAGAGTTTAATGGCTCTGAAAGCTCCCTCACAAAATGAAATGATTAGATATACTGTTTAATGTCTGATGCATTGCTTTGTGATAGTTTTGAGATAAAGTTTTTGCTTAAAATGTATTTTAGTCCACTTTCTGAAATCCATTCATGGCAGAGGGGTACATGTAGGGGCATTGTGAGGCAAAATAGTCCCCAAATAAAACTTATGAGTATATGATTATCAGATGTAGGACTATTTCAGATACATGATTTCAATCTAGCAAATCTATACCTGCACACATAGACTGACATCTTGTACATTTTCTATCCATATCTTGTATAATCTGGAATATATATCCATCCATCTATCCATTTTCTAAGATGCTTCTCCGTCAGGGTCGCAGGGGGGGTGCTGGAGCCTATCCCAGCAGTCATCGGGCGGAAGGCAAGATATACCCTGGACAGGTCGCCAGTCCATCGCAGGGCAGACAGACAGACACAGACAGTCACTCACACACACACTCACACCTAGGGGCAATTTAGCATGTCCAATTGGCCTGACTGCATATCTTTGGACTGTGGGAGGAAACTCACACAGACATGAGGAGAAGATTCAACTCCACACAGAAAGGCCCTCTGGTCACCCTGGCCCAGAACACTTTTTGCTGTGAGGTGACAGTGCTACCCACTGCACCACGTGCCACCCCTCTTTTGTCAACAGTACATTTCAAAACACATGTAGTGGAGGGAAAATAAAATGGCTGTATTTGTGTTGTAGACATCATAACCACTCGCTCCCATCACCACCGATGTAAAGAAATCCGAACCTCTGTTTCTCTACAATTAAGCATTTTATGTCAAACCACTCTGAATGATTTGTTTACATCTCAATGACTGAATTGTTCAGAAAAATTCTCGTTTAAGTGTCCCCTATTCTCTGAAAGCTTGTAATACCTGAATCCACCCTACCTGTGCTGTCCTCAAACAGTGTGAACCACTTTAGAGCCTGGTTAATTCTACTGACAAAAAACAGTAGTGTTTCTGTAGCTTTTTAAAATGGACACTTCAGCCAACGTGAAAAATGTAAAAGTGCTATATGTTGCACACAAGTCTACTCACCTCTTGCCACAGTAGTCTGTTTAGTGAGATTTTCTGGTTTAAAGGCTTGAAAAACCCCTTTCGTTTAATGTACCTTGAAATTTTGAATGACGACAAAAGCTTGGGGGATCCTTGGGGCATCCTTGGGGCTACAGTTTGAAAGTTGTTTTGCCAGCTGCCAAATTCTTCAACTGAATTATTCCTCCAAAAAATGAACAATGCAGGGATGCTATGCTGCACTGCAGAATGCTATGCAACATTTATATTTAATGTTAGTTTTAAGCTTGAATGTCACTTTTTAAGGCTGGAGGTCGTTTCACTTTCTACTTTTGTTGTGTCATAGCCCATAATACAAGTTTGAAGTATTTTATTTAACACACCATAAAATGAACTGCATAAAGTGCTTGAGCTACAGACAAAATTGTTATTTTTTACAGTGCATTTGTTTGTTCTCAAGATTGATAGAATCATCATTTGAAATATATACACAGGCAGTTGTCCAAGTATGATTTGGAGTTATTTGTACACAGCACAGTCAAAAAAGCACATTATAGCTTTGGTTTCTATGTATTGGTTTTTTCCTAAAGCACAGCTGTCATCAAAGGACGTTAAAAAAATGAATATGCGGACTGGGACAGATTCCAGGAATCATTTGGAATGGATCTCTTTTTTCTCTCACAAGAGGTTACGGCCTTCTCCTTGAGCTGTATGAGAAATTATTAGTAAGTTACACAAGCGTATCCAGCAAATAAACCAGAAAACAAGTTGATTTTTTTTTGGTTTTACCAAGCTTACACAAGCTACAAAAACTAAAGGTTATAAATGTTGTGTGCTTCTCATTAGCTCTGCAGGAAAAGGAGAAAAGGCTTTGGCTCTTTTTGGCTACAGATTTCCTCTGTAAAAGCAGTGGTGCGGAACTTGCCCTGGGCAAATCCCCCTCCGCCCTTCACATGTCATCGGCATGCGGCCGGAGTCTCGAAGCACTGCGTGGCTGACTCAAGGTCACCGTTGCAATGTGCCCGGTGATGGGGTCTCCATGGTGATGGCCGTCATGCTGGTCCAGACTGGTGTTGTTGGCTCCTAGGTCATAATTAGCCAGGCCTGGTCCCCTGTGAAGCTTTTTCATTAGAGATGATATGTCCTCCATACCTTGGTCTCTAGGGAAACCAGAGTGAGACTTGGACTCATCCACTACTGAAAACGGATGCTCAAGGGCATGCAGCACCCGAGAGGACTGTAGGTTGTGCAGGGACCGTGACTGAACTGGAGAGGATTAGAGGAGAAAAAGGAATGAGTCACAAAGGCCAACATATACTGTAGGTGCTGTTTCACATGCTGGAAAAAAAACGTATCTGAGACAATGACATTCTGTAATGCACCTGAGCCACAGGTTTTGTATTTCTTTATTTTTCACCAAATCCGTTACGGCAGATATGTAAATTATAGCTATGATTAAATGTAGGACGTGCCTACAGCATAGCTGTTGTCAAAGATTGTTAAAAAAACAATGCAGAATTCCAGTAAATCATGTGAAATGGATTTTCCCTGAGGGTAATCTTTGCTTTTTCGTTTGTTTGTTTCAAACTGATTATCCCAGCTGTTTATTTTGATAATATTTTACTGGCTGTTTGGGGCTGGGGGGTGAGGGGGTATTAATATTTGTCATACCCACTTTCATTCTTGGTTTCAGAATCACTGCACCCCTAGTAACTATACATTTATAAGCCTGAAATTTGATGACTTACAAATTTTTGTAGTCAATTTCTGTCACTGGGGTGGTGCCCTCAAGGCAGGGGTCTCCAGTGTTACCCACAAAGAGCCGTGCGGCTGCAGCGTTTCATCCCAAACATCCAGAAGCTCACCTGATTCTATGTGTTAAATCAATTGGTCTCAGTCTTCAATCATGTGTGGTCCTGCATTACGGGAATGAAAACCTGCAGCCACACCGGCCCTTTGTAGATAAGACTGGACACCCTCACCTCAAGGGTACCTTTAGTTAGGAAATATAACGTATTCTATTGCGATTGTATTTCCTAAGTTTCGTAGACTCTGTCCTGAGCCCTGGCTTTTTATTTCATGTCTGTTTAAAAAGATTATTACAAGCTACAAATATGCCCCTTTTACTGTACATTTAACACTCATTTATACTACACAATTAGACCTTAAGAATCTTAATATACCTTGGAGGGTACATTTACATTGTTTGTATATTGCCAGACTGAAATATCTCTGCAAAGTGCCCTTTTTCTGACAGTGCACAGGTGCTATATTAAATGAACAACAAATTGGTTCATAATAATTTTTACAGGACATCATGTGCATTGTCTTTTTTTCTTGCTGTAAAAAGAAATCCACTATCACAAAACACCACAGGCCTGCATAACCTAAGACAGAGAATACAGCGTTTCTTTAATGGATTAACACATTTTATGAACATTCTTCAAAACATTCTTTGAAAATAATGGAAATACCACATGAAATGAACTATGGAAAAACTGGCTTTTTTTACAATAACAAAAACTTTAGCTAGTTATTTGTGCAATTTATTGGCGACTTTATGTTCAGTTGCTATTTAAGATGTATCACTGCTTTATTGGTGGGATTTCTGAGAAGGGTTTGACTAAATCGGGGGGATTTCTCACGCTGTGGTAATGTGTGCATCTGTAATAGGTCAAAGTTTCTGAGGATAAATCTTGCCAGGTGGTGGTTAGTACTGCACCAGAAGGGGGCAGCCAGGAGCAATGAAGCTTTTGGAACTTAAGCCGATCCAATAGCTCAATTCCCAAGGTAAGATTGAGTCTCTTATCATTGAAATGTGTCTTCAAGATTGGACATATAAAACACAATTTTTATCTGTATTGACCAAGAGGCAGCTTGTATTAAGATCTTACAAAAGATGGTTCTTCAAAGGTTCTTTAGTAAAGAAAATTGCTCTACGCAGAAGCATGAACACTCAAAGTACCCTTTGCATGATTACAGGGTTCTTTGCATCATGAAGGAGTTCTTCAGAATAATGGAGAATGTGCTGGAGATGGTTCTATACAGAACGTTTTTGAAAAGGGTTCTGATATTGTGATGATGTCAAGCTTGTAACAACAGAAGAACCCTTTTTGGTGCTATATAGAATCATCCATCCATCCATTTTCTAAGCCGCTTCTCCGTCAGGGTCGCAGGGGGGTGCTGGAGCCTATCCCAGCAGTTATATAGAATCATTTTCAACATTAATCTTATGAAGGGTTCTTTGGATGTTCCTGGTCCTATACATAACCTTTTTCTTTACTGAAGATCTTTTTTAAAAGTGTATTTGCCTCGAATATGGTGGATCGTCTTGTGTAGTACTACTAAAGAGGATTGCGCTGACATGTCCGACCTCATGAGCAACGTTTGTCTTATTTGTTAGTTTAACACAAGCTTAGCGTCCTGTGTCACCCGTAAATTGAAATATATTAGGTAAACTTAACTGTTTGCAGCTTTGTTTTTGTTAGCGCTAGATAGCACAGCAGTGTCCAATAAAAGGCTAACTATGCAAGCTTTGCAGTTGTGTACATCAGGGTGCATTAGCCCTGCTTCTGGTGACTTACAGCCCCACATGGTTTCAACTATTCCCTACATTAAAACACCTCATCAGCTCATCAACTGATTTTCAATTGAGCCTGTTGTGAGCTGAATCATGTATGTTGGGTCAGGGAACTTCTGAATCCGCTGTGCTGTGAGGTCGAAGCAAATAAACAGCGCTGACCTAAACACAGTATTGAATGGAAAATACCACTGATTACTTCCAGCTACGAGTTACTGCTGCTGTGAGAACATTGATAGACAGTAATGTTTAATCACTACAAAAGAAATCAAGTCAATTTGTCACAGTTGTTCATAAGTTCTGGGGGTTATGAAGGCTGTTCTGTCAGTCTTTTGTTTTGTTTCAGCATGCTACTTTAGCCAAAGGCTGCTGTGCTACTAATTCACTAGCTTTACATTAATACAGTGAAATAACCTAAGATATTTCAGCAGTTTAGTCTCATTATCAGCCTGCCGAACCCAGTTAGCTGTAGAGGACACAGATAGGCTAGTTAGCACTAGCTTCTGTGAAATTGAAAGGTGGTGCAGCTTTGTTCATTCATAAACAAAGTTTGTTCTTCAACGCCCATATTGAGTTTTATTGTTTTACCTAGGCCGACACAGAACCCACAGACTTGGGTAACATTAAAAGGAATAAACATCACTCATAATGTCGGATATGCCAGTAAAACGCTGCACTCATAGCAGGACTCAGTACAGTATGCTGTGCCATGCTGGGGTCAGTTCACACTAAGTGGCTACATGCTCAGAAGATGGCACTAGAAATCAGTTGACCAATAGAGAGTGCAGGTGAATGCCCTCTTCTAAGACCCACCCCCTGTTCAAAAGTGCCAAAAGTCAGAAGCAAAAGAAATATTTCAGAAGCAAAAAACCAATTATGGAAGTAAAAAATATATTAGCAAATAGAAAAATATTAAAGCAAAAACTGGCAAAATAAGTAATACATCTTATATCAAAATGAGTAGTACATTTTTTTAACAAGTTGAAGTTTGATTAAACTCACATTATTTTTTTTATTACATGATGACATTTTGATATTTAATATTTTACATGTGCCTCTCCTTGGATCACCACCTTATCGTGGTGGAGGGGTTTGCGTGCTTCAATGATCTTAGGAGCTATGTTGTCTGGAGCAAAAGCTCCTGGTAGGGTCTCCCATGGCAAACTGGTCCTAGGTGACAGGTCAGACAAAGTGTGATCCATAATAACCCCTATGAAGACACAAAAACAGGACTTGTGTACCCTGCCCGGAACAGGGTTACCGGGGCCCCACCCTGGAGCCAGGCCTGGGGGAGGGGCTCGCCAGCGAGCGTCTGGTGGCCGGGCATTTACTGATGGTGCCCGGCCGGGCCCAGCCCGAAGGAGTTACATGAGTCCCCCCTCCCATCGACCCACCACCAATGGGAGGGGCAGTAGTAGGGGTTCGGTGCGTTGTGGATCGGGCAGTGTCCGAAGGCGTGGGCCTTGGCGTTCTGATCCTCGGTTGCTGAAACTGGCTTTTGGAACTTGGAACGTTACCTCACTGGCGGGGAAGGAGCCTGAGTTGGTGCGCGAGGTTGAGAGATACCGGCTAGATATAGTCGGGCTCACCTCAACACACAGCTTGGGCTCTGGGTCCAATCTCCTTGAGAGGGGCTGGACTTTATTCTTTTCTGGAGTTGTCCATGGTGAGAGGCGGCGGGCAGGTGTGGGCTTTCTCATAGCCCCTCGACTCGGTGCCTGTATGTTGGGGTTTTCTCCGGTGGACGAGAGGGTAGCTTCCCTACGCCTTCGGGTTGGGGAACGGGTCCTGACTGTTGTCTGTGCTTATGCACCGAACAGCAGTTCAGAGTACCCAGCCTTCTTAGAGTCCTTGGGAAGGGTGCTTGAAAGTGCTCCTCCTGGAGACTCTATTGTCCTACTGGGGGACTTCAATGCTCACGTGGGCAATGACAGTGAGACCTGGAGGGGTGTGATTGGGAGGAATGGCCTCTCTGATCTGAACCCGAGTGGTGTTCAGTTTTTGGACTTCTGCGCAAACCACAGTTTGTCCATCACGAACACCATGTTTGAACACAAGGATGTCCATAAGTGCACATGGCACCAGGACACCCTAGGCCGCAGTTCAATGATTGACTTTGTAGTTGTGTCATCGGACTTGCGGCCATGTGTTTTGGACACTCGGGTAAAGCGAGGAGCTGAGCTGTCAACTGATCACCACCTGGTGGTGAGTTGGATCAGGTGGTGGGGGAAGATGCCGGTCAGACCAGGCAAGCCCAAACGCATAGTGAGGGTTTGCTGGGAACGTCTGGCAGAAGAACCTGTCAGATTGATCTTCAACTCACACCTCCGTCAGAACTTTGACCAGATATCGGGGGAGGTGGGGGACATTGACTCAGAATGGGCCATGTTCCGTTCCTCCATTGCTGAAGCGGCTGACTGTAGCTGTGGCCGCAAGGTAGTTGGTGCCTGTCGGGGCGGTAATCCTCGAACCCGGTGGTGGACACCCCAGGTGAGAGATGCCGTCAAGCTGAAGAAGGAGTCCTACCGGGCATGGTTGGCCTGTGGGACACCAGAGGCAGCTGGCAGGTATCGACAGGCCAAGCGATCTGCGGCTTCAGTTGTTGCCAAGGCAAAAACCCGTGTATGGGAGGAGTTTGGTGAGGCCTTGGAAACTGACTTTAAGTCGGCTCCGAAAAGATTCTGGCAAACTGTCAGGCGACTCAGAAGGGGAAAGCAGTGTGCCACTAGCACTGTATATAGTGGAGATGGTGTGCTGCTGACTTCGACTGAAGACGTCAGTGGGCGGTGGAAGGAATACTTTGAGGACCTTCTCAATCCCACCGACACATTCTCCAGTGAGGAGGCTGAGTCTGGGGACATGGGAATAGGCTTGTCCATTACTGAGGCCGAAGTCGCTAAGGTAGTTAAGAAGCTCCTTGGTGGCAAGGCTCCAGGGGTGGATGAGATCCGCCCTGAGTTCCTCAAGGCTCTGGATGTTGTGGGGCTGTCTTGGCTGACACGCCTTTTCAACATTGCGTGGACATCGGGGGCGGTGCCATTGGATTGGCAGACTGGGGTGGTGGTGCTTCTTTTTAAAAAAGGGGACCGGAGGGTGTGTTCCAACTACAGGGGAATCACACTCCTCAGCCTCCCTGGCAAGGTCTATGCAGGGGTACTGGAGAAGAGAGTCCGGCTTATAGTCGAACCTCGGATCCAGGAGGAACAGTGCGGGTTCCGCCCTGGTCGTGGAACACTGGACCAACTCTTCACCCTCTCCAGGATTCTGGAGGGTTCATGGGAGTTTGCCCAACCAGTCCACATGTGCTTTGTGGATCTGGAGAAGACATTCGACTGTGTTCCCCGGGGTATTCTGTGGGAGGTGCTTCGGGAGTACGGGGTACATGGCTCTTTGCTATGAGCCATTCAGGCCCTGTACAAACAAAGCTGGAGTTTGGTTCGCATAGCCGGCAGTAAGTCAGACTCGTTCCCAGTGAGAGTTGGACTCCGTCAGGGCTGCCCTTTGTCACCGATTCTATTCATAATTTTTATGGATAGAATTTCTAGGTGCAGCCAAGGGATGGAGGGTGTCCGGTTTGGTGACCTCAGGGTCACATCACTGCTGTTTGCAGATGATGTGGTCCTATTGGGGACATCAGGCCGCGAACTTCAGCTTTCGCTGGATCGGTTTGCAGCCGAGTGTGAAGCGGCTGGGATGAGAATCAGTACCTCTAAATCCGAGACCATGGTTCTCAGGCGGAAAAGGGTGGAGAGCCCTCTCTGGGTCGGGGATAGGCTCTTGCCTCAAGTGGAGGAGTTCAAGTATCTCGGGGTCTTGTTCACGAGTGATGGTACAAGGGAGCGGGAGATTGACAGGCGGATTGGTGCTGGGTCAGCAGTGATGCGGGCTCTTTACCGGTCTGTTGTGGTAAAGAAAGAGCTGAGCCATAAGGCAAGGCTCTCAATTTACCGGTCGATCTACGTTCCCACCCTCACCTATGGTCATGAGCTTTGGGTAATGACCGAAAGAATAAGATCGCGAATACAAGCGGCCGAAATGAGTTTCCTCCGCAGGGTGTCTGGACTCTCCCTTAGAGATAGGGTGAGAAGTTCAGTCATCCGGGAGGGACTCGGAGTAGAGCCGCTGCTTCTTCACGTCGAGAGGAGCCAGCTGAGGTGGTTCGGGCATCTGGTTAGGATGCCTCCTGGACGCCTCCCTCGGGAGGTGTCACAGGCGAGTCCACCTGGGAGGAGACCCCGGGGAAGACCCAGGACACGCTGGCGCGACTATATCGCCCAGCTGGCCTAGGAGCGCCTCGGAATCCCCCTTGGAGAGCTGGTGGAAGTGGCTGGGGAAAGGGAGGTCTGGGCTTCATTGCTTAGGATGCTGCCCCCGCGACCCGAACCCCGGACAAGCGGAAGATAATGGATGGATGGATGGATGGATATTTTACATGTGGATTTGTTACATTTTAATTGAAACATATAGCACAAAATTAACTCCATGTGCTACTGTCATAGTAGTGCGCTCATGGTAGTGTTGTGGAATCAGCCATTATATTTTGACACTTGTGCATGGAGCTGCCCTCGAAGGACTGAACAAATTGCATCTATTGAAGCACGAAGTGTGAAGGTTTGAGAGTGAAGAAAAAAGAAGCTTGAATGCTAAAAGAGTGCACTTGTAACTGTAGCACCAAAATGGAGCGGAGCAAAATCACTGGTGTGGTTTGACAGTCAGCAAGAGCGCAGCTGGTCATGGAAAATGACTGTTATTCAGGACAGTGAAATCAGCAGAGCAGCAAAGAAAAACCTTAAAACAATGCAAGAAGACCTTCAGCAAGAGAATTATAACTGCTTCACCATAAGGTGTGAACTTGCAACGGTAGGTGAGCAGTGTACACACACCTCAACCTAATTCATACAGAAAGGCGAGATGAAGACAAGCCACTACTACTGATGGAAAAGTATGGAAAATTTAAGTTTCAAACAATGTACTATCTCATCTGTAAGCCGTGTCATGGCTACGCCATGCATTGCTGTCTCACTGACTTGCTTACTCAGCGTAGTTGATTAAATAACTGGAGATGAAAGCTGGCCAATGCCTTCAGAAGTATAAAAAGAAACATCTAGACTTTTTACATGCAGACACCCTGTTGGATAGCAGCTCACTAATCAGCAAAACATTGACCTGATACAGACAAATCAAGGCAACCTAGAAGTTCATCAGCAGTCATTGCTGGAAGCTGGCCAAATCAGTCTGCCAATTTATTTTGAGTCAACCCAAACAAGCAGCACTAACAAGAACTTGGGCCTCACAAGGCCCAGAAATAGGCGACATTCTCCGTCCTCTCTTTTGAATTCTCCTCTTTAGCTCACCCCACAGGTTAGGTCAGATGACTGTCAAAAGCTTGATTTGGTGGTCATTGAACCATTTTATGTGGATTTGGATTACGTTTTGGATCATTGTACTTCTAGAAGAACCAACCACGACTGTTTTAGGCATCAAGATTTTCGATCACCTGGAGTTCATAATGGCATTTATTCCTTCTTTTCTTAGGCTTTCTTTTTATAGTTTATTAGCTTGTTGGCATAGAGGTGGCATCTAATGCTAGCTTTGAAGACTTGGTGACCCAGTCATTTTCTGCAAACATCTAACCATGTTTTTTTCCCATTTTCCCATTACCTCCCCCATGAGTCTTACAGGCAGTCTCTCTACAGCTCTGGTTGTTTTAAACGTCTTACTCTTTGCCCTAATAATGGATGTTGCCATTTTCATTCTGTTTCTAGCTGTTTTTATATCTATTGCCTGACTTACAAAATGTCACCACACTTGTATCTCATTTCATGTGCATTCGCTATTTTTTCCCATCTTGACGAATGATTAAGGGAATTTGGCTTCTGTAGAACCTAATGAGAGAAACAAGAAGCATAATGACCACTTAAGCATTCACAAACACACAGTTGGACTTAAAAAAAAAGAAAGCCAAATGTAAATGGAAACATGCTTGAGTAACACTTTCTTCATAAGAATTTATAGAGGTAGCAATGAATATTTTGTTAAAACAACCAAAAAATGATGAGGATTTTTGTTTACCTTTTTTTACCTATAGTATTTTTATTAAGGTTGCCAATAATTATAGGGCTGAATATATGCTAAAGCAGTTACGCATGTGTATATCCTCTCTAAACTGTTTTATTTCCTAAAACCAGAATGAGTCTGTATTCCTCTTTGTTTTAGTGAGTTCTCATTCTGAAAATGAGTTACCTACCTCACATTACCTAAACAACACTAAACATTTCCCTGCAATATCAGATATGTTTCCCATCAGAAGAGCAGTGGTGCTTACTGCAACATGAACAATATCTTGTGATGCAGAAAATGTTTCTATTACCCATTATTATTATGCATTAGAGATAAAGAGGCAAAGTATTGTGCTGTACATCAGCATAAGCAGTGAGCAATAACTAATTTATTATGTATTGAACTAAAAATTCCCCATTATATTTCAGTCAGGCCTCTTTCTTTTCTTCATCACAGATCAATTTTGTATAACAAGATGCAGTAAAATCAACCTAAATTACTGCTTTGTGTGTGATTATTAACTAAAATGCTACAGATTTGATAGAGTTTCAGCTCAAATGCACTCAAATGCAGTCTGTCTGTCCTGTGAGATCATATCAGGACAAGTTCAGTCTGTAAAAAGATGCTAATTTAAAGTGCGTGTGACCAAATGCACCAAACTTCCCACCACGACCTCCAATTACCCTGCTACACAGAGGAATGGGTGAACTAAAAATTGATCTTGCGCATAGCCACTAACAGCTGCCTGAAATTTGCAGCTTTCATCCACACCAGTGATTTAAGACACGGGGAAAATGACAAAGCTGTTGTTCATTCTACCAAACGTCCATCATTTCCTTGGCTCGATCCAATAACTGCCACAAAGTTCCACCTCAGGTCTAATGGCTTGTTGACGTTAATGGTACATTGCACACTTTGCTTTCAATCATGCGCATTCAGTACGGGCAAAAGGATGAGGGTGGCCAAAGCGGTCTTTACCCACATGGGCTTCGAGACGGTCTCAGCTCAGATTGTGATGGTATTAGTGGACTGACCTCTCAGTGGGCTGAAGTCTCCGGGTTGGCTGACCTTGGTCTCGGTGAAGGGCTTCAAGCTGGGCAGCAGAATCAGGGTAAAAGACAGCAGCAGCACCTGTGGGACAGAAACAGATGGACAGTTCGAGTAAGATGGCACAGTGCAGCTGACAGCATGGCATAACATTGGACTTACTGCACCACTGACAGAGTTAGAGGTTAGATATACTTGAGGCTGCAGCTCTTTGCCTAGAATATCCTCTCTTGAGCTTATTTACTGACAGACACCCTTGCTTGTTTTGATTTTCCATAAGCTTGACGTAAAATATGAACAATAGACATCCAAATTAAAGCTTCTGCCACAATTTCCTCTTTACTACAAATGAAGTCAAACAGCCAAAACATGTTTGGTTTGAAGTTTGCTTAGTTCTGTATAGGAGCTACAGGGCTAAAATAGCTAACAGCTAGCTTAAAGCCACATGGTTAGCACTGGGCAGTAAAACAGGCAAAAACTGTTTTCTTCAAAGCAGCATATGCTTGCCCATTTTTATAGATATTAGCAATTTATAAAGTGTCATAAACCACATAAGCAAATCAATATGAGGTTACATATTTGCAAAAGGGTAACCTACTGGCTATGAGCTTCTATTACCTTTTAAGCTACTTGCTTTGTGTAAATTTGACCTTTAGCTAAACAGTTGTCTACACAGTGTGTACAGTACTGTGTAAAAATCACTTGTCACTTAATTTCCAGTCAAACTGCCATTAAGTTCAAGTTATTCATTTTTCATTGTATCGCAAAAAGCAGAAAACATGTCATTAGAATAAAATATGACAAAACTAAATATAACAACATATTCTGCAATATAGTGTGTCTACCCTCTGCATATATTACAGCTTCCACTTGCTATTTTAGAATTTGGCTGCATTTTTTTCTTCTCAAAATCCAAATAATCCCCAAAATATTCAATGAAGTTTAGCTTTGGAATTTGAGGTGGTCAATCTATTAGTCCAAGAGCACCAGCAGCTTCTTTCTTTCATGAAAATATTCTATTCAGTGTTGGAAACCTTTTTCACTTATTTTTATTCAGCCTTATGTAGATGTATTTCCTTATCTAATCACCTAAAAGTATAAAAAAGCACTAATAACTTTGTTTCGCTGTTTTATCTAGAAGTTAAATAAATGAAGGATGGTCTCAGGCTATTGCACAGTACTATATTTGATACAGAGCACATCCTTAGGCAGCTGTCATGTGGATAGGAGAGTGCATGAATGTTTCAGATTTGTTTTTTGAGTTTGTATGTCAGTGTTTGTTTGCCTGTTATGTTCCTCACCAGAACACAGGTCCCAGTCTGGGCAGGTTTGTTGGTTCCATTCATGACCATTGCCTGCAGTCGACGCAGCTGCTCCATCAGAGACCTGAGCCAGTCAGAGAGAGAGAAACCAGAAGAAATAATGTGATATTTGCAGCTTTGGCACAGAAGAACAGGGGGCTGGAACTATGAAGGATGGATAATAAGGCATTCCCTCACATGTTGCATTTCTCCAGCTGGAAAACTTTCCTCTGCAGCTCTTGGTTCTGCGCACTGCAGGCTGCCATCCTGGCAAAACAAATTTCCCAGAAGAGCTCAGCTTACATGCAAAGAGAAGCATCAAGCTTTCAAATCAGACCTAATCTGTTCCACTTGCAAACCAAGAGGTAATATGTATGTAACATGTAGTAGATTATCAGTGTTTTATTCATTCACTGTAAAAGATATTGTGCACTGGCTGAATCTCTGATGAACTTCTACTCCCTATGTAGTACATTATGTAGGTCATGAAGAAGCAGCTTCTTCACTCACATAGTGCACTATATGTATGTTACAAAGCCATTTATATTAAACCATAAGCAGCTGTTTGACCTACACAGTATACTATATAGGGAATAGAAAACCACTTAAGATTCAAGCTATGTTATATACTTTTTATACATTTTCAATATGAGTTCACACTGAACTGTAGTAAACAGATTAGTTGCATGATTAGGAGCCCAAAAAAAACGTTATATTACAATCAATAAAGCAACTGAATAAGCATTTACACTACCAGTGAAATGTTTGGACAAACCTATCCATTTGTAACAATTGTGGACATATCAAGTTTTTCGACAGAATAACAGCTGACATAATGGAAAACAAATGTTTATTTTTATAATAAAGATGGTATTAATCATAATATAGCACTTATATTTCTAGTATGTTATGTAAAGCTCAGTCACAACAACATATATCATAATCAGAAAAGTGGTCTGTAGTGCATGCAATCACTCAGAAAAAATTCTGCCTTTCTACCAAACAGAGTGATTTAGACCCTGTCCTCCCTCGCCAGAACACAGTTCATTGGTTAAAATACATTAATAATAATAGAAAAAATAAAAAAATCACTCAATGAGAAACACAAAGTAAGGATAATTGGATATTAGGATAATAATATAATATAGGATATTAGGCATTCAGATATTAGGATAATAGTGATTTTGGTTCCAAATGTACATTTTTTACTCTAAATTTCACTACAGTGCAAAATTACATTCCAGAAATATTATTTACATTTTTGTTGTTTTGGACATAAATGCATACATTGGTATCAAAAATTGAAATTTTAGTAGGGGTGCGCAGGTGGGAAATGTGGGCCAGCACTGAAATTGAACATTTTTCTGCACATATCTGTCAACGTCGATACATAAATATATAGATAATGTAAATATTGAGACTATATCTATCTATCTATGCAGTATTGCAGAAAAATGTAATCTAGTGTAAAATATATTGGGTTTGTTTTTTCAGCTCACCCAGGGCCTATGGGCATGTACCAAGGGCTGTCTTGACTCATTGTAAGAACTTTACTAACAGAACAACAAAAAAGTTAACTTCAGTTCAATATCGTATTATGCCTAATCAAAATCCTGATGCTCTCCACAACATTTCTGAACATCTTCCATTACTGCTTAGCAACTGTTCCACTGTCTGCCCTTAGCACAGTTTTTTAAGTAACCAGCCAAAGTTTCCTGCATATGTATTTTGACATGAAGCTTCAGATATTCAAAACCTGTGCCTGAGGGATCGTTAAAAGCAATACCCTGGTAAAGGAGAGGATACCAAAGTTGTTTCCAAAGTTGAAGAGAAAAGTTGGGCCAAAAATGGGTCAGCAGTGATATATGAACTTTCTACTTCCACACCAAAAGTGATCAAAGGTGATGTAAATTGTCCAGAAACATTTTTATGCCCACCATAGAAAATAGCTGTTTTTTGTTTCTTTATTCAACCAAAGAAGATAACCACAGTTCCAACACAGGCCTATAATTTTTGGAAATGTAATATTCATTTTATCATGTATCCTCAATATTTATTCAGTTGTATGTCATAGAATTTTAAGCATAAGCTTTTTCATCAAAATGTCTTGCAAATTGCAAAACAATGGGGTGTCTCTAAACTTTTGACTGGTAGTGTATCTCTCAAACATAATGCTGTTAGATATTTTCAATTCCAGCAGAAATTGATCAGCGGCTACATTAAAAATATTGTCATTTTTCATAACAGTCTCACTAAAATGCCACCCGGTGTTTGTGACTGGCATGCTCATTTAACAGGACCAAATGAGCACAAGAAGCTGTCATGAGCCAATGTGGTGCTCATCAGAAAACACTGCACATCATTACAAACTGCTTGTTTACAGCCTGGCCCTGGTTATTCTCCCGCTGTTGTTGAGCGGGGAATGGATCCAAGGCCCCAGTGCCTAAGGTCCCATGCTTCATTGCTTTTGGCAGTGAACTCAATACCTGCTCTCCAGTCCATCTATGTATTCTTTCTTCTTCTTCCTGCTTTCTTGGGCAGACTGCTTGTTCCGGATCTTTCGCCTGATTTTCTTCAGGATCCTCTCTTCAAACTGCATTGAAGGTCAGGGAGAAAAAGAAATGGTTATTTTCATGAAATATAAGCAAAAGCAAATGTCTTCGCTTTTTTTCTTGGAGGGGAGGGATGAGAACATGCAGTACTTTGGTAAGAGGCAGTTGGCTTGGTAGAGTCACCCCCTCCTTGGCAAGTAACTTTTTCTCATCCTCATTGAGAACCAGCTCCTGGTGGCACTGCTGCGGCGCCTGCGGAGGCTGAAGGAAGAAGAAATTCGTGTAAATCCAACAACCTATGAAATGTACAGCGCACTTCACGCAGTCTAGCAGGCTGAGTGCAGGCAGTTTGGCTGCAGAGCAAAGACCCATCACTCTCTCACTCATGTACTTGAACATGTCACGAATTTGGGTCCACTTCCATCAGTCTGTACTGAAAGCTGGAGGTGTAAAAACACATCAGCGCAAGGAGAAGCAACATAAATCTGAAGGCGACAGTTCAACCGCATTGATTATATGCCAGTAGCAATGATAGTCAGTGAAGTATGCATTCAAACTGTGGCTAAAATAAAATTCTTAGGGTGATGGGGTACTATGGACTTTTTTTTATTTGAGTTCTACTGATATGTAAATAGTTTCTCCAGTCACGCTATATGAAAAAAAAATTATGGGCATATAGTTTTTATATGTGAGATACAGTTCAAGTACATCATTTTGTTTAAAAAATGAAACAACATTTTGATGCTTTCCATCATACATCACAAAAATGCTCAGTGTAATAAACAATGAAATTTAACCATTAAAAATCAGCTTTTAGCTACAGAACACATGCAAACAGAAATTCATTACAGGAAGCTCTAAAGCTTTGCTCAGTGGTGTCATATGAACATTTTGAACTATCAAAATCTCACCCCTGCTATATTGTAAATGTAAATAAAGGATGATTAAAAATATAGAACAGACATCAAAGTACATTAAGCAAAAAAAAAAAAGAAAAACACTTTTGGCTATTTTTATACAGTACTGTATTTTTTCAACTGCATTTAATAGTTACTTTTAACCGAGTTGAATCTAATCAAATCATAATGAAATTTAAAGCTGGTACAACTAATCAATGTGGATAGATGTATATATATGTATATTTTTCTTTTTGCATGCACATGCTCTGAACTTGATTTCACTTCATTTACACTCACATTAGTGAACTGCTTTCTGAGTGACAGCACTGGGGTGATAACTGCTACACGAGGGTCTCGTTTCAATACCTTTAAAACATGTCTCACCACTCACATTTGCGTAACATCTACACTACAGTAGTGGCCAGTGGGGAGGAGGGGAGAGTGAGGAATTTTTAAATCAGGACACATTGCCCCTTAGCTAGGTTAGCCTCAGTGAGCTAATTGACCAAGCAAACTTTTTAATGCAAAATATGTGAACATAAAGTACATCAAATTTGGGAGTAATTGCTTTATCTAGCTATAGGCTCTGGTTTAAAACGGTGGTGTTTTGCCTTTATTTGTATACAAGGATTTTAGATTGCTGGCAGAATAACATGATGAAGTTGTATCAGCAGTCATGCATAAGTCATGGAGTAATTTGCTACCTCAAACCCAGTGTGAACACACCAAATCAAAGTACACTTTTGTGTTGTCTGATGCCTCACCCCTCTAAGGACTGCTGAGGTAATAAAATGATCAGGAAATGGTAAGGCCATATGGACAATGGCATATTAAAACCAGAGGTAGAAAAAATGCATTATTTTTTGTTCTTAATTTTCACTGAATGTTTTGTCAGCATGACGGTAGCTGTCCTACAAAGCTGTCCTTACTGTATGTCATATATAACAGATGGAGGTATTATTCAAATTTGATATTATGGTGCCTACAGACATTTACATCCATACTAAATACTAATACTACCTAGTGCAGTCGCCATGTCATACAGTTCGACTGTGTATGTAAAGTACCCACAGGTTCTGGTGTGCCGGATAGCAGCAGGTCCTTGACAGTGAGAGGGAAAACGATGGCCGGCCGGACCTGGGCCACTTCAGATGCAGGCTGCATCCCTCCAGTCCGCTCAGGGAAAATGCCAGAGCCCCAGCCATCTGCAGAAACAGATAATAGCATTTGTTTGCCTTTGTGTATGTTTGTGTAACCACACATCGATGGGGCACATGAATAATCGGCTGTCTTAAAGGCAAACAAAACGAGCCAAAAACAGAAAAGTCATGCTATACAACAGCTTTGACCGCAGACAAAAATATATGTTTGATTTGTCTGGAATGGAACAGAAGAGCAATAACTGCCTGAAGTGTTTATAAAGGAAATGGCTATTGATCTCCGACCGCTGTGAAGCCGTTTTTACAAATAAGTGCTGAGTGACTCACTGAAATCGATGGGCAGCCTAGTGTCTGGAGGGGGGGCGTGCCGTGGTTGGGGAGGGAAGTAGCAGGACTCCAGAGGAGGGCTTCCAGGGGGTGCAGGACTGTCATTGTGATCTGAATGAGGGTCTTCACTTATCCCGCTGTCACTCGGAGAGGGCGACCATAGTGGAGAGCCAGACACAGAATCATTTCCACTCAGTAGGGCGTTAAAGAAGTCTTCACCGCCCTGGGATGGCATTATCATCTACCAATCAAAGATACACTGAACATCACCTACGCTGAATGCACTTGAATCCCCTTGAAATGGGGCTGCATGGACAGAATGTCATATAGCAATAATTATACCATATGCATATTATCATAAGCAAATGCATTTTATCACAAAAGCAAAAAAATTGCTATTGCTATATTCCTTGTAGTATATTAAAGCACATTGGTGAACATTTGCTGTGACATGATTACAGATGGACAGCACTGTTTCATGAATGTGTATGTATACAACCACTATATTTCCAAAGTATGTCTATCACCATCACCACATATGAGTTGGACAACCAATTTCAAAAACATGGACATTAATATAGAGACCCCCACTTTAATGTCATAACCTGATGAGCCTCCACTCATCTCAGAAAGCTTTCACAAGATTTTAGAAATATGTATACACTATATTGCCAAAAGTATTCAGTCACCCATCCAAATCATTGAATTCAGGTGTTCCAATCACTTCCATGGCCACAGGTGTATAAAACTAAGCACCTAGGCCTGCAGACTGCTTCTACAAATATTTGTGAAAGAATGGGTCGCTCTCAGGAGCTCAGTGAATTCCAGTGTGGTACCATGATAGGACGCCACCTGTACAACAAGTCCAGTCTTGAAATTTCTTCGCTACTAAATTTTGCACAGTCAACTGCCAGGAGTATTATAACAAAGTGGAAGCGATTAGGAATGACAGTCATGAGTCAGTGGATGCTGAGGCGCATAGTGTGCAGAGGTCACCAACTTTCTGCAGAGTCAGTCACTACAGACCTCCAAACTTCATGTGGTCTTTAGATTAGCACAAGAAGCACAGTGTAGAGAGCTTCGTGGAATCGGTTTCCATGGCCAAGCAGCTGCATCCAAGCCTTACATCACCAAGTGCAATGCAAAGCATCAAATGCAGTGGTGTAAAGCGCCACCACTGGACTCTAGAGCAGTGGAGACGACGAATTCTTCTGGAGTGACGAATCACGCTTCTCTGTCTGGAAATCTGGTGGATGAATCTGGGTTTGGTGGTCGCCAGGATAACGGAACTTGTCTGACTGCATTGTACCAAGGGTAAAGTTTGGTGGAGGGGGATTATGGTGTGGGGTTGTTTTTCAGAAGTTGGGCCCTTAGTTCCCGTGAAAGGAAGTTTTAATGCTTCAGCACCAAGAGATTTTGGCATTTTTGACAATTTCATGCTCGCAACTTTGTGGGAACAGCTTGGGGACAGCCCCTTCCTGTTCCAACATGACTGCGCAACAGTGCACAAAGCAAGGTCCATAAAGACATGGATGAGCGAGTTTGGTGTGGAAGAACTTGACTGGCCTGCACAGAGTCCTGACCGCAACCTGATAGAACACCTTTGGGATGAATTAGAGCGGAGACTGTGAGCCAGGCCTTTTCGAACAACATCAGCGTCTGACCTCACAAATGCACTTCTGGAAGAACGGTCAAAAATTCCCATAAACACACTCCTAAAACTTGTGGAAAGCCTCCCCAGAAGAGTTTAAGCTGTTAAGGGTGGGCCGACATCATATCAAACCCTATGGATTAAGAATGGGATGTCACGCAAGTTCCTAAGTTCATTCTCTCCCTATTAGGCAATGCTACTGCTACAAAGTTTGGTAAGTGAAGTTCTCTGAGACACGTGAAGCACTACCATATCTTTTTGAACCACCACTAACATCATTGTGGTAAACAGTGATTTTGTGTTAAAATGTGCAGAAGTGTGTTCTCTGTAGAGGATGTGTTAACTTATTCTTACTTAGAAAATCAACCAAATGTAATTTGACCAGGTGTGCCCAAATTATTACATATGACTGCAATAATAATAATAATAATAATAATAATAATAATAATACACATTTATTCATATAATTGTCTTCAGTTCAAAGTGCTTTACAATAGGGAAGCAAATTAAACCCAGCAGAAGAGAAGAAACAGAATCAGAGAAGATAAAAGCATTGTAAAAGGGAATGGACAAATTTGAAGAACAAGATAGTGCTCTATAAATAAGTAAACTAAAATAATAACCAAAATAAATAATTGCTCATAAAAAGTCAAAATGATACAATAAATAAAACAAAAGCAAAGCAAAAAGATGTTGCTAACTGAAGGTGCTTGCCATATGTCTTGTAAGAGGGAGTTTCTAGGTTTGGTAGCACATAAAGTTGTATGCAAAGGTTTAGGCTTCCCTGGTCAAATTATGTGTTTTCTTGATTTTCAAAGTGAAAATAAGTTGCCACATTTTTGACATAGAACCCCTTTGTGCAAAACATTTTAATGCACAATTATTATTTACTGAATGTAACAGTTATTAATTATCAATTGATAGCAAATAGATGGAAATTGTGAAAAGTGAAATCATGTATTTGAGCTTCTTCCATGAAGGAAGATGTGTTCGTCCATTTTCATTGATTGAAAACTTTGCATGTGACTCTGTGCTAAAAGCATCCTCTTCCTTTCTTTTGCATTTCGTTCTTGGAACAAAAAGTATTCCTGCCTTTCGTGACTGTATTGTTGTGAAGCATGTTCAGTTAAAGAATCTGATACAGTGGGTTGCAAAAGTATTCATACCCCTTGAACTTTTCCATATTTTGTCACATTACAACCACAAACATAAATATATTTCACTGGAATTTAATGTGAAAGACCAACACAAAGTGGTATACAATTGTGAAGTGGAAAGAAAATTATACATGAATCAAAACATTTTTTACAAATAAAAACTAATAAGTGCGACGTGCAAAAGTATTCAGCCCCCCTCAGTCAATACTTTGTGGAGCTACCTTTTGCTGCAATTACAGCTGCAAGTCTTTTAGGGTATGTCTCCACCAGCTTTGCACATCTAGTGACTGAAATTCTTGCCCATTCCTCCTTGCAAAACAGCTCAAGCTCAGTCAGATTGGATGGAGAGCGTTTGTGAACAGCAGTTTTGAGATCTTGCCACAAATTCTCAATTGGTTTAGGTCTGGACTCTGACTGGGCCATTCTAAACACATGAATATTCTTTTTTTAAACCACTCCATTGTAGCTCTGGCTTTATGTTTAGGGTCGTTGTCCTGCTGGAAGGTGAACCTCCGCCCCAGTCTCAAATCTTTTGCTGACTTCCAACAGGTTTTCTTCCAAGATTGCCCTGTATTTGGCTCCATCCATCTTCCATCAACTTTGACCAACTTCCCGGTCCCTGCTGAAGAGAAGCACCCCCAGAGCATGATGCTGCCACCACCATATTTGACAGTGGGGATGGTGTTTTCAGAGTGATGTGGCAGTGTTATTTCTCCGCCACGCATAACGTTTTGCATTGTGGCCAAAAAGTTCTATTTGGTCTCGTCTGACCAAAGCACCTTCTTCCACATGTTTGCTGTGTCCTCAACATGGCTTCTGGCAAACTGCAAATGGGACTTCTTATGGTTTTCTTTTAACAATGGCTTTCTCCTTGCCACTCTTCCATAAAGACCACATTTGTGTAGTGCACGACTAATTGTTGTCCTGTGGACAGTTTCCCCCACCTGAGCTGTGGCTCTCTGCATTTCATCCAGAGTCACCATGGGCGTCTTGGCTGCCTCTCTGATCAGTGATCTCCTTGTTCGGCCTGTAAGTTTAGGTGGACGGCCTTGTCTTGGCAGGTTTACTGTGGTGCCATACTCTTTCCATTTCCGGATGATGGATTGAACAGTGCTCCGTGAGATGTTCAAAGCTTGGGAAATCTTTTATAACCTAAGCCTGCTTTAAACTTCTCCAAAACCATATTCCTAACCTGTCTGGTGTGTTCTTTGGACTTCATGATGCTGTTTGCTCCCCAATATTCTCTTAACCAACATCTGAGGCCGTCACGGAGCAGCTGTATTTGTACTGAGATTAGATTACACACAGGTGGACCCTTTTGAGTCATTAGCAGTCATCAGGCAACTTCTGAATGCAATTGGTTGCACTCAGGGAAAAGGGGGCTGAATACTTTTGCACGTCGCACTTATTAGTTTTTTATTTGTAAAAAATGTTTTGATTCATGTATGATTTTCTTTCCACTTCACAATTGTATACCACTTTGTGTTGGTCTTTCACATTAAATTCCAGTGAAATATATTTATGTTTGTGGTTGTAATGTGACAAAATATGGAAAAGTTCAAGGGGTATGAATACTTTTGCAACCCACTGTATATGAGAAGGTGTTGGTCCATTACTCCATTAATGGCTTTTAAAGGCAAATAAAAGATTTCAAAATATATTCTGTATTGAAAAGGAATCCAGTGAATCCATATAAATATTGCAGTCTTCTGTAACAGCAATTGCAAAGGCCAACATCAAGATAATGATTAACAAACAATATATTGCACAGGCCTGCCTACAACACCAGGCTTGTAGCTCTATTAGTAATCTTAAGACTGTTTTTGTGAGTACTATGAATTACTTTAGGTTATATTAAATGTCTTTTGAAATGAAGTTTGGGTCTATATACAGCCCAATCTTATACCAAATATACCAAAGCTTCAAATAAATGAATCTGAGTGTCCAAGAACAGTTCTAACTTTAAATAGAAGGCCGGCTGTATGTTTGCGAGATCCATCACTTACGTTAGGGTCCTGGACTGGCCAAGGCTGCTCATTATGATGCATCATCTCCTCATGGCGTAAGATGCCGTCGTTCTTGTCAAAAAGCAAATCCAGCAGTTCTATCCCATCACAAGCCTGCAAGCATATGAAGGTTTCTCTTATGTAATGCTCTTCCTGTCAGTTTGATTAATTGGGTGAAATTACAAATGAGAGAGTCCTTTCTTTCTACTTGACACGCACACACACAAAGAAAAGTTCTGCAGTAAAGTTAACTTTCACATTTTCTGGACCTTGGTCTTCGGTGTCTGTGTGCCACATCTGGACTAGCCTGATAACAAAGACATCGTTTAGCATGACAACAGCAGTCTTTCAATCTGTCACTGAATCCCAAACAAAAAGAGCTTACCTGCTCTGAGTAGTGTTCCATTACCTTGGCCTTGGGCTATACCACCATTAAAGCAAAGACAATGGTTGAAAAAAAGGGAAGATTGTCAGTTTCTTAGTCCAGCCTTGCTCCCTCACTGATATCACTCTGAGGACAAAGTTTAAACTCCAACACTGCAATCAGATCATCATTAGCGGGCCTGGGTGCCTATTGGCTCTGGTTGAAGGTGACGCATGACTAACAGACGCAGATAAAATGATGAAACAACAAAGAATATGGCCCCAATCTCGTGACTACTAGCACAGCTTGTAATCTCACACTCCAAACACCTTACAAACAAATGATTATTAACAAGTAATCCTGCTTAGTTTAACATCTGTTTCTCTAATGAGAGCATCACAATTCTGGAAACCTAGTGATCCTTGCCAGTAATGTGTTAGGTTTTCTTGCCCTGAATGGGCTGTTTGGCGTTTCTGTGTGAACACACCCCCCATACCGACCAGCACAGCTCAAGGGTCATGTAGCTCCAGTTTGTTCCAGGTAAGTTTGACTGCATGACCTTTAACACAATTCAGATCCCTCCAATCAAGTTCTTTCACACTGGCAAGGTTTATTGGAAATGAAAATCTCTCCTGACATTATGAATGGAATGGAAGCTTTTATGGAATTAAAAGCTATAAAAAGCTAAAAAAAAAATAGTAATTAATTAAGATGAATTAAGATTTTTTTAACTAATTTTGAGATTTTTAAGGTTACAGTTTTAAGTTCTTTTGTATACATATTAGAGCCATCACATCAATGCCAAGTCCTCCATGATTGTATCTCTCTTATTCTTGCTCTCATGACTACGCAAGATGGTTCTTTAAAGATTCTTTAGTAAAGCCAATTGTCCTATTTAGAACCATGAGTTCTATATGCAACCCCATTTCCAAAATAGTTGGGATGCTAAGCAAAATGCCCTTTACATACACATTCATGAAACAGTGGTGTCCATCTGTAATCATGTCACAGCAAATGTTCACAGGGGTGCTTTAATATACTACAAGGAATATAGCAATAGCAATTTTTTGCTTTTGTGATAAAATGCATTTGCTTATGATAATATGCATATGCAAATGCAAATCATTTAAACCTTGTATTTAATTGCTAATAGTAAAAAAGTGAATGTGAAAAGGTAAAAAAGTCACATGTTACATATTAAAACTGAGAATGTTATTGCTTTTGAAAAATGTATGACCATGCAACCATGGCAGCAACACGTTTCAAAGAAGTTGGGATAAGGGAATGTTTACCACTGTTTCCTTTGTTGTATATTACATTTTATATTGCAACAAATGTTTTCAGTGAGTGACAGGTTTTAACTGCAGGCAGGCCAGTTTTACTAGGAGTTGTGCTGTTGTAATACATGCAGAACGTGGTTTTACATTGTCTTGCTGAAATAAGCAAGGCCTTCCCTGAAAAAGATACTGTATAGATGCCAATATATGTTGTTCCAAAATCTCTACATATTGTTTAGCATTAATGTTGCCTTCACAGATCAAGTAACCCATGCCCTGTACACTAATGCAGCCCATACCATCATGGATGCTGGCTTTTACACTTTGTATCAGTTCATCTTAAAAGAGCTCGGGCCCAGAGAAGGTGACAGTGTTTCTGGATCCTGTTTATGTATGTTCTATTTGCATAGTAGATTCTTATGTTGCATTAAGGATGCAGTAACAGTAATGTAAGTGTTCACAGACAGTGGTTTTCAGACCTGTTACTGAACCCATGCAGAATTGTGTCTGGTTTTAATAATTAACCTCATTTGTCAGTAATAGTGTAAAAGTTGTCAGATCAAAAAGTGTTTTTTTGCATTACATATTACCCGTCTTTTGTTGCCCCTGCCCCAACTATTTTGCTGCTATCAAATTCAAAATGGGCATATATTTTTCCAAAAAAAAAATTCCCAGGACATTTTTCATTTAGTTGGGTATATTGGGTTTAAACAATTTGCACATCATTACATTCTGTTTTATTTTACATTTTGCACAGCTTCCCAAACATTTTGGAAATAGGGTTGCAAAACCATTTCATGCTGAAATGATTCTTTGCATGGTGAAATGGTTCTTTAGGTGTGTTGTTAACCTTTTTGAAAATAGTTCTACATAGCAACAAAAAGGGTTCTGCTATTTTTACAATATCAAGCTTGTAACAATGGAAGAAACCTTTTTGGTAGTATATAGAACCCTTCTACATAGAACCATACACAACATATCTGAAAAATCCTTTCACCATGAAAAGAGTCATTTAAGCATTAAAAAATGGTCCTATATAGTCCCTTTACTAAATATCAATACCATCTTTTTAAATGTGTATAGCTCTCAGAGATAACAGCAGCTTTCCATTTGGCTTTTGTTAGTTTGCTGCTTGTTGATTTATCCATAGTTTTACATTCACAGAGGAACTGGAATCATTAAGTTCAGTCTTAGAAGTTGGTTTCCATTTCTGACAATCCAAGAAATCTGATCTTTTGAATTTCAGGTGGGGAAACTCCTTTCTTATGTGAGTGGCTTATTTTCTATGTAATCTCCTCAGAAATATCTCCTAACCATTAGATGCACACCCATTCATATCGCTGTAGCCGAATGCACTGCTTTTTCAATGGAAATCTCTTTTTTAAGGTCAAATTTGAGCAAATAAGAATGTTAAATGTCATTATTTATCTTCTTTGTCTGTCTGAGATATCATAAATAGTTTGGATTTTTTTCCATTGATTTGTATGCTGCTGCAGCATATCACGTTGGCTGAAGCCCATCACAAATCATTAGCTTCTCTGGTATCAGTATGTTCTCCGTCAATGCCATTTCAATGGATTACAAAAGCACATTTCCAGACAGACATGCTTGCCAAAAGAGTAGCCTCATCATGTATTAAATGAAAAATTCATGCAACCTGAAAACTCAAAAACATGTTCAGCTATTTGAAGTTAATGCAATTTATTAGCAGCCACGCTCCCAGCTGACTGCTGAGACTTCAGTTTTACAACACAACAAAGGGCGACTGAAGATGTGATTGTGTGATGAGAGCACCTTAATGAGAGGTATGAGTGGTAGCTTATTCAAATTTACATGAGTCTACTCATTGCTAGTTCACTGCCTCCTTCAGTCATGCTCAGTACGATGATGAAAAAGATGGAAACCTAGTTTCAGATGCCAGAAGTGAAGTTTTTTGTCCATGTGGAGGCTTTTGAAATGCAGCCTCAGCTGCAACATCTTTCTTTACCCAGTAAAGAGTGCAACCGACATTGACTTGAAGTGTCAGTGTGTCCATTTGTAGGCTGCTCACACTTTTTAACAGTACAGACCCCAGAAACCTCACTAACTGATAAGTTAATACAATATTTATGGAGAGCCAGTCATGGAATGAATGATATATATTCTTCATCTGCCTTTTCCTCATGTTGTCATGTAATATGAAGTTTAATTTGACTAACACTCTGTATATGCAATTGCTAGTCCTAATCTAATTTTCTCAGTTTTTCTAATGATGTTATATAGACTTCTGCATTAGTTATTGGTTCATCCCACAAATCTTTATCAAAAAGTCTCTGTTTAAAGTTTTACTCTCAGTTCTTCGGTTATAATTTTCCTAATTCTCTTTTATTTATTGTAATTCCTCTACGTGATACGACCCAGAGGAGGATGGGCTCCCTTTTGAGTCTGTGTCACCCTCAGCGATAATCATTAGGTACTTGAAACTGCATTTATGTGAAGTTACATGGGGATAACATCTGTTGTAACCAGCAATATATAAATAAATTAGACTTTAAATCATTTGGAACAGTTCTTGATTTCCTCTAAAAAGCCTGTGTTGTTTTTTTGGGGTTTTTGTTTTGTATTTTTTTAATCGATACAAGATGACAGCAAACCTCTATATGATTGAGCCATCTGATATAGCGTGACCACTGGAGGGTGGAGTTATTATCATGAGATTCACACATTAAGTTACGCCTCCCCCATCATCACAACAGACAGGTGTGACTTATTAGCAGAGGACCACTGACTCTTTAACCCCTTAAACTGCAGGTCTAATATTCAGTTGTTACCATAAATTATCCATAATTGCTTTGAAACATGAAACTGAAATGTTCTGCATGTTATAAGATGAAGAAAAGTGTGGGCTCACATTCAGGGACCATAACCTCCTAAAGGGTTCCCTACAGAACCTAAAAGGTCTTATAAACTCTTCAAATAGATTGATACGTATATTTTACTGGATATTTGGGTGGTGGATCATTCTCAGCACTGTAGTAACACTGATGTGTTGATGGTGTGTTACTGTGTGTTGTGCTGATACGAGTGCATCAGACACAGCAGTGCTGCTGGAGTTTTAAGCACTGTGTCCACTCACTGTCCACTCTATTAGACACTCCTACTGTGTTAGCCCACGTTGTAGTTGTAAAATCAGAGACGATAGGTCATCTGCTGCTGTACAGTTTGTGTTGGTCATCCTCTAGTGCTTCATCAGTGGTCACAGGACTCTGCCCATAGGACGCTGTTGGCTGGATATTTTTGGTTGGTGGACTATTCTCAGTCTAGTAGCGACACTCATTTTCTGTCTGCCCTGCGATGGACTGGCGACCTGTCCAGGGTGTATCCTGTCTTCTGCCTGATGACAGCTGGGATAGGCTCCAGCACCCCCCGTGACCCTGAGGGAGAAGCGGCTTAGAAGGTGTGCAAATATCATGAAGAATGGACCAAAATAAATGACATTTTTCGAAGTCTGGTTCCATTGCTGTACATTAAAGGTAGTTTTTTTCCTTCTCCTGTAAAGTTGTCATTTTGGAGATACAAGGTTTTGTTCTGACAGCAGCTATATATATATATATATATGTGTGTGTGTGTGTGTGTGTGTGTGTGTTACAATAGAAGAACCATTTTTGGTGCTATATAGAGACCTTCAAAAAGGTTCAAAATAGAACCATCTGCAGCACATTCTCCGTCAATCTGAAGAACCCTTTCGCAAGGCAAAGAACACATAAATCAGGGTCCTTTGAGTATTCATGTTTCTATATAGAACCATTTTCTTTACTAAAGAACCCTGTTCTAACCTCAGTTAGAATAGAGCCTTTACATTACATGGAAGTTGTTTACATTTCGATGTTCACACATCTCATCTACACCGATAGGTCTTTAAAGAACTATCAATTGGAGGTTTCCTTAGGGAATCAAAATTGTTTTTTATTTCAAGGCATGGTTTTATTTAGGCATCAAATCCATGTTGGTATATTTATTGTTTATGGATTATAGGGCTAAAACTAGGCTTTTTAGGCCTGGAAGATACAGAGAAATGTGGCTAGGAAACACAGACGGCTGTGTTTATGGGTGCTATCCACAGTAAGAACAGTAATTTAAGTTGCATTGACATTTATGATCCTTATGTTTGAATAAAGTACTCACTTGAGCTTGGTTTTCAGATAGGTTTTTCTGACCAAGTGCTTGGTTTCCTTCTTGAAGTTACACAGCCTGTCCTTCACACCACAATAGCCTTCCTACAGAGTTTGTAGCTGTGAAAGGTGACCTGAGGAAAATTTCAGAACAAACCAGCGTTTATCCTCTTGTTTTATTCATCAAAGTTTCTCCTTATAGCCTACATGCTTTGTTTTCATGAAAAGACTTTCAAAACATCACTCCTTGAAGCAAATCGATCACAAGAAAAAACAGCATCTTTGATTGCAGTAAAACTGTTTCAAAAAATACTGAAGCTCATTTTATAACTACTCTATATGGTGCTCTGAATGTATGTTTGCACCTGCCATTGTAGATCATGTAGAGAAAGACCACTCAAATATTTTGGAATGTATTGATGGCATATAATTTTATTGGCGCAGGAATAGATCTTTATAGCTACATATCATATCAACATGTCAAAATACTTCATACTAAGATCAGCAGAGCCTTCAGATCTCAAAAGAAACGTCACTGATGCCTATGTCTCAGAGAAGGGCTTTAAAGCAAATTCAAGCTGTCGCATAGCGCAACATTTCTTTTATGTGCAAGGGGAGAAAACTCCACATGAATGGCCACACAAAATTCAGATCACAGGCTAACCGAGAAATGGTCAAAGGACTGTCCAAGAAGTCCAGGTTAGTGTCAAAGGATCTGCAGGCATTTCTCACCACAGTAAGTAAGAACATAAATGCACAGCTGAGGGTCAGCGGAGGTTCATAACCAAACTTCTGGAAGAACATTTTCTGAACAGAGAATCAAAGGTAGATTTATTTGCCTATATTAGATGTCATGTTTGGCATGAACAAAAACATGATACTGTAAAATGTATGTGTAGTCCACGTAGTAACATGAAGTTTTAGTGTTGGAAGAAAAGAAAAATAAATATCATACAATTTAATAAGAAATGTGTTTTTCAGGACAACAAAACATGAAAAAGGAAATATGATTGAAATAATGGATAAAATAGAGAAAAATTATCTCAACAGCTTAACATGTTTGCACTAACACACATTATCTCATACATAAAGGCAAAATCTTAAAGAAAAGAGAAAGAGAGATGTGGAGGTTGAGAGCACTCCCCCATCTAACACAAACTTGGTCAAAACAGTTATATCTTTAGGCAAATTATATGTAAATTACACAATATACAGTTGCTGATTCATCATTACAAGTCAAAAACTATTATAATGCAGACTTAGACTTCCTCAGAAATACAGCTGAATGTTTTGTCATTGATTGGGTTCAGTCAATAATGACAGCAGGCCAGATTGCTTACTCAACAGTAACACAAAAATGTTTATCAAATATATACGTATATATGTATGTGTGTGTGTGTGTATTATGTGTGTGTGTGTGTATATATATATATATATATATATATATATATATATATATATATATATATATATATATATATATATATATATGCGCGCTGGTAATGCTCTGGAGTGCAGTGTTTCAGAATGTAAATGAGCTCATACATAGTAATGATCCAGCCAGGTGAAGCATTGGATGGCTGCCAAAAGAAATAACACCAAAGAAAGAAAGAAAACCAAAATTCTCAAAAAACAGAGCTGTGAATTTTAAGGGAAGAAGTGTGATTTGTTGTATGTGGGGCCAGCATGTTTGGAAACCGTGTAGAAAGTTCTCTTAACCACATGATGAATCTGGCCCATTGTCCCTTGGGTGCATCCTATTGATACCAGAGTCAAAATGGAAATCAAGTCTTTTCATTAATATAATCAAATATTTTTCCTATTGCTCTGTTAATTAGGACACAACAATGTTTTGGCTGTGTTGAGCTGCTAGTGAGCAACGATGGGTGAAAGGGGAGAAGTGAAAATAGCACAATTGCAGCTTTGATCATACTAAATCATGTAAACGTCCACAATTTAAAAAAATTGTATTGTTGATGCAACATGTTGGCAGCCAAAGGAGACAAGAAGGCAGGATGAAAGCACAAGCTAGCAGTTTTATTGTTGTTGTCCATAGAGAAAGTAGCAAAGAAAGATCCAGAAACAAAAAAAAAGCCACAAGTACTGAGTAAATTATCTGAGTAAACATAAAAAGCAACAAACAGAGAACAAAATCCATAGAATAACTACTCAAACTAAGAATCAGCAAAACTACAAACAACACCAAACCAAGGGGAACAAATAAAGCAAAGAACCCATAAAAAACACCTGGAGCTGACGAGAGGGCAGGGCTACAGACAACAGAAAGGTGGGACAGATGACCATGGGGCAGGAGGAGGAAACACAGACCAGAACAACAACAAAAGCACATGGAATACAAATCACAAGGGAATGAAAACAATGGCAGAAACAAAGACTAAAAGAGAGAAAGACAAGGTGTTGCAGTTGATGCCTCACTTACAAGACATTTTTTTCTATTGCAGTTTACTTCCAGCTTTGAAAATCATGCGCATTTCCATCAACATGTATTCTATCAGTGTAACAAAGAAAAAAGCATTGTCATCGAAGGGTGCTCCAAAACACTAAGGCTACTGTTAAAGGAGTTCAAATGAGGCAAAAGCAAAATAACAGGCCAGATGAATGAAAACATCTTACAGACACTTCAAAAGAAATTTCTGACCTTTTCCTCTTTTTTACAGTGAACAAAAAAATCCTGCATGGAGCTTTTATGGTATGTTTTTCAGCTTCGGTGTCTAGGCAACTTGCTATTACCAGATAGCACAACAGACCTAATAAAACATGAGCAGAATGTGACGCTAGAAAGTTGAAACTGCCTTAAAGACGGATCTCACAACAGGACAGTGACCTAAGACACATGCAGTAGAATGAACTGAACACACAAAGCAAAGAGTTTGGAAAAGGCCCAATCACAGATGCAAATCCAGTCACAATGCAGGGGAAATAAAAGCAGCTTAAATGCAATAACGGAGGCCATCTGTCCTTGGAGTTTTTCTTTATAATGTAGTGAATAACACATCTTCCCAACTATTGCATAGTCTGTGGAAGATACAATATATGGCCAAAAGTATGAGGACACCTGACCTTCACCCTTATATGAGCGTGCAGGACATCCCGTTCTAAAACTGTGAGGATTCATATGAAGTTGGACCCCCTTTTTGGCTATTACAACCTCCACTCTTCTGGAAAGACTTTCTACAAAGTTTTGGAGCGTGTCTGTGGGAATTTGTGAATGTTCAATCAAAGCAGCATTTGTTAGGTAAGGCACTGATTTTTGTGTATAGAGATTGCCTGACTATATGTTTGATTTTTTTTAATAAAACACACTACACTCTCAGAAATGAAGGTAGTTGACTATCACTGGGGTGGGACCCTCAAGGCTCCATCTTAGTAACTTTAGTCAGGGAACGTAACAGCACCATAAATTACATTTGTTGTATTGACTCCACACACGCCGTCTCATCTCTCTAGGCTTTTTATTTTATTGTTCTGTTTTAAAACAGTTTAAGAAAAGGTACAAATACAAACTTTGCACCTTGGAAAACCTACTTAAGGGGCACAACCAGACCTTAAAACCACTGTCTGTACCTTTGAGGGAATATTTACATTGTTTGTACCTTCATGAATGAAAAATGTATCTGCACAGAACCTTCATTTCTAACAGTGTATGTGTCATTCACTAACTAAAAGGGGTGTCTAGAAACTTCTGGACATCAGTATCCAAAAATCATAGCGTTAACCAAAGTGCATTTCTTTTGACATTATATGTGCTGGAGTAGAGTTAAAACAACAAAAATGGTCTCACACTCCATCCTGCCCAGCACACCATATAGTGTGTCGTACTATTGTCGTCAGTTGACACGTTTGTTAAAATGTTGAAATTGCTGTTAAAATTGGTCTCCATTAACTGTTCAGTCTCGTCTTTGTCCCTCTCTGCGGAGCAAAGAGCCATTTTGCTGAACAATGATGATTGATTTCTCATTCTCTTTTGCCTTCTCTGACTTTGATCTGTCAACTGGGATGTCTGTTGAGGTTTAATGGAAAGTATTCTGCAGTAGCACAAGTTTGTAGCTTTGCAGAATGTTTAAAATAACTTAGACTGAATAAACTGCCCCAAAATACATTCAGCATTCACTTCCAGCATGTCAGAAACATGATATTGCTACAGCTCTATGACCAATGTGAACTTAAAGGAAAGTCCTACTGATTTTTCAGAATTTCTGAATAATTAATTGGTTCAGATGTAAACAAAGTAATTTAGAGTGGTTTGATTTGAAGTACTACTCTGTAGTATTTCAAATTGACTTGCGGCAATAGGGAGAGAGTTGAGCATGCTGACAGCGTGCTGGATGAAGCTGTCCCCAAGTCTGCTGGTCCTGGCCCGGAGACTCCGCAGTCTTCCTGATGGAAGCAGGCTGAAGAAGCTGTGTAGTGGGTGAGTGTGATCACCTGCTATGCGGAGGGCTTTCCAGGTGAGACGGGAGCTGTATATCTCTTGGAGAGAGGGGAGGAAGGTGCCAACGATCTTCTCAGCAGCTTTCACAATGCGCTGGACGGTCTTGCGGCAGGGCATGGTGCAGGCGCCAGACCACACGGTGATGCAGCTGGTCAGGATGCTCTCGATGGTACCTCTGTAGAAGGTGCACATGTAGAAGGTTTCACTTCAACCCACTCTGACTGACTCACAAAGACTTGACTGTACAGAAAAATTAATTGAACTGTAAAATTCCCTTTGAATTGAAATAACTAAGAACTGAAACATTAAGCAACACCAATCATTAATGTTTTCATGTAGTCCCCACATATAAGTAAAAACCTGAGGGGCTACAGAATCCACTGAAGGCTGATTTTTTCTATTGTGTGTTTTTTACTCTTTCTGGTTTGATCTTTTTTTTTTAGACCCCTTAAAAGTCACTGTGCTTTACTGCCTTTCGATGGCCCTTTATTTAACCCTGATGAGCGTTTTATTATAAATCAGACCATAAGAACAGCTACATTTTATGTACATACGATGAAAATATGACCTTTGTATTCACAGATTGACACAATTACGCATCTACATTAGCGAATTTGTGCCTGAAGCAAAACGGGACAGTTTGTAAATCCATTGTGGTGTTAAAGCTTTTCTTGTTTGTTTGTTTGTTTGTTTGTTTGTTTTGATATGTGAATGTTAAGCATTTATGTATCTTACTCTTTCCTGTTTTGTATAAATGGTTACTCGCCATAAAAAACCTGAGCCATAGCAAAATAAAAGTAAAAAAGAACAGTTTATCATGGATTCCAGAGTCTGTCCAAAAATCTATAATAATCAATAATGTTACCAAAAGTGTGTTATAATGAGATCTGTATTCATTCATTAAATTCAGGATTAACCCAAGTTGGTATACAAAACTTGCGATGCTAAGCCTGGTTTATGTAGTTAGTTTCCACACAGCATTTTCAATCCTGACTTGCATAGGCAACCGCTGCTATTGGAGGTGCCCGTGTGTTACCAGAGAAATAGCGCCACCTGCTGAGAGTATCTAGTCAAGTATCAACGTTTTCTACAATAATTCTATAGCACATTATTCCACGAGAGCAGAGTCAGCACTGATGTTCACATCTATTAACTCACCCAAACCAGAACCACACGTCATGTTTCCGTACTTCGGTACAGCTATTATGAATGCTGCCCGAGTAATCCATGTTAGCTATTGGCAGGTTGCAGACTTTGAATTGTTGTGGGTTTAGTGCGTCACCCGCCAGTCAAAACATTGCTGGATCGCTGGATTTTTCAGGACTTGCCTTCTCTGCCGAAACAAAGTGGAATTTTGGCCGCGTTCCAATATGCGTACTTATGTACTCGCGAGACTGTATCCCCACGCTGACTAAGCGGTCTAGTTAGCGTTCTAGGCCCTGTCTAAGTGCTCCAGCTAGAGCACAAATACGCATATTGGAACGCAACAAAACGGCCCATTTTACAGAGGCGGACCAGCTATTCACATTTAAATTGTGACCGTTTTGTTCTTTTCTGAGGATTTTTTTTCTTCTGCTTTTCTTTTGCTTTTCTGCTTACGCTTGAATGTTTGTAATGCATGGAATCTAATGTTTACCCATGTAGAACTTTGGTAGAATATTTGGTAATATCAAGTAAATGACACACACCGATCAGTCATAACATTTTCTACGCTCATTGTCCATTTTACCAGCTCCACTTACTATATAGGAGCACTTTGTAGTTCTACAGTTACAGACTGTAGTCCATCTGTTTCTCTGATACTTTGTTACCCCCCTTTTACCCGGTTCTTCAGTAGTCAGGACCCCCATGGACCCTCACAGAGCAGGTACTTTTTGGGTGGTGAATCATTCAGCACTGCAGTAACACTGATGTGGTGTGTTGGTGTGTGGTGCGCAGGTACGAGTGGATCAGACACAGCAGTGCTGCTGGAGTTTCCACTCACTGTCCACTCTTAGACACTCGTACCTTGTCAGCCCACCTTGTAGATGTAAAGTCAGAGCCGATAGCTCATCTGCTGTTATTGAAATTCATCAGGGGTCAGAGGACGCTGCCTGGATATTTTTGGTTGGTGGACTATTCTCAGTCTAGCAGTGACACTGAGGTGTTTAAAAATTCTCCAGCAGCACTGCTGTGTCTGATCCACTCAGACCAGCACAACACACACTACTAACACACCACCACCACGTCATTTTCACTGCAGTGCTGAATAGTCCATGCTCTGTGAGGGTCCATGGGGTCCTGACCACTGAAGAACAGGTTAAAAGGGGGCTAACAAAATGCAGAGAAGCATACAGGTTATCATACATGGATTTACCTCATATCCAGCTTAGATCAGTTACACATGGACATGCATGTGACATAAATGCCAGCTTATTTGAAAACTGGACATTTTTAAATATGGAACATATAATTCACATATATATATCAAAATATGCAAACATATGTGTAATGCACACAGATATCAATATATGATAACATTCACACATGAATGGCATGTGCTAGTCATATATGCTAGCTTCATCATATGTAATATAAGGTTTTTATGCATCTTAATTTAAGTGATACTTCCACTTCCACATTTAAGCCATCCATGAAGTGAAACATCACATACACACTAGTGAATAGACACACACACTAGGGGGCAGTGAGCACACTTGCCCAGAGCGGTGGGCAGCCCTATCCACAGCGCCCCGGGGAGTAATTGGGGGTTAGGTGTCTTGCTTAAGGATACCTCAGTCATGTGCTGTTGGCCCTCGGGATTGAACCGTCAACCTTCCCGTCACAGGACCAGTTCCCTAAAATCCAGCCCATGACTGCCCCCAAAACTTAATTATTGCGGACTGGACTTCTGTGCTGCTGCTTACACCTCACAGTTTAGAGTTATAGGATGTTATATCTGAGTTAAAAGAAACTAAACAGAGCAATACGGGGTAGTGAAGAAAGAATAATAATAAAAGCTGAAGTCTACAATTCATGCTAGATGCGAACTAGTACTCAAAGGATTTCAGCAGAATGAAAAGCTGCTCGAGTGTTTTTTTATCTTGTTTAGTTTCTACTACGGTCATTATTTCAAAGCTGGAGCGACACCGTTAGAGGAGCGCGCTTGTAGGCTGCTCTTCTTCTAATTGTCGGCCAATATCCCATACACTAGTAAAACTCTCTAGTTTGAACCCTAGTTAGTGTGCATATTGAAACGTGACTGACGTCGGCACGCAAGGCTACGTCGAGCGCGCACTCGCTATATATTCGTACGTGTTGACGTCAGCGGTCTCTTCCCTGCCTATGCCCCGGTGAGGTGGGCAGTGTAAATTCTGTGTCTGTTTCTCCATACAGCGAATCCAAAAACATCCGTCAAAATGGTGAGTTTGTTGCCCACTTTCTAACTTCTATGCTTTAGTAAGTTTTCACACCAAAACGCTGTGCCTTCATTTAGGTGTCCAACTGAAGTTAAAAGCGTAATTTTGTTGTTGAGGCTGGGCGAACATCATTAGTCCAAAATGGCAGACCTATTGTGTACGTGTTATGGCCCTTTCCGAGCCGCACAGAAGCCGTATTTCAACGTTTCGTGTTTGTGTTGAACGTTAAGTTTAAGTAAATTAGGTTAATGTTGCTTTTTGGTCCGTTTTGTGTGATGTTAAGTTTGTGGCGTAGTTTGCCGGTCTTGAGCTCGTATTCAGGCGTTGGCCTCTACCTCGCTAGCTAGCTAACGCTACGTTGCTAACAGCTCGAAGAAAATGCGAAATCGTTTTAATGGTAGTGACATGCCGGAATAGTCAGGTTGTGTATAAGCAGACATTGGCAAATGCTGTAGGAACAGTTTGGAGATCAGAAATGAGTGAGAATGACCGGTATTTTGTTCATTTTCAGCCGGCCTTCAGCTCTACCGCTGTCTTTGGTACACGTGGCCTGTTGCCGGCTTGATGTGGCGCAGCTCGGAAGCTACTGTTTTGGCTGCGTTGTTCTTAAATGTTACGAGGCACCGAAAAACGTTAATTCCTGAAATTGCGGCATGATCACGCAGTTTGATATGGCAGTTGTTGGCTACTTTGCTGCGTGGTTTGAGTGAAGAATCTCTCTAGCTTGTCTGTTTTTGCTTCGCTTCTTGGTGGAGCTGCTGCCTTCATCGCCGTTAGACGTGGTAAATCGAATCGTCATCGCGTCATCTGGGCGCGGTTACGGTGATGTCAAAATATTGCGGCCCCGTTTACGTTTTGCCTTTATAATGCCTGGCAAGGGGGGTGTAGGGGGATTGAATACATTAACTGTTTCTTTTTCATGGCTGTAGCTTTGTGAGCTTGGGAAATCTTTGCCAGTGTCCTAGCTTTGTTCTATATATATATATATATATATATATATATATATATATATATATATATATATATATATATATATATATATATATATATATTTTTTTTTTTTTATTCCAATTCTGACATGTCATCTTTCTTTCCCTCAGGTGAACTTCACCGTAGACCAGATCCGGGCCATCATGGACAAAAAGTCCAACATCCGTAACATGTCTGTGATTGCGCATGTGGACCATGGTAAATCCACTTTGACTGACTCGCTGGTGTCCAAGGCTGGTATCATTGCTTCAGCCCGTGCCGGAGAAACGCGTTTCACCGACACAAGAAAGGATGAGCAGGAGCGTTGCATCACCATCAAGTCCACGTGAGTGTTTTTGCCAATCTAAACAAGCTCACACTCGGCACAAGCTTTTTTTTTTCTTTTTTTTTTTTAGTCATAGAATACAGTGTGCCGTTGAATTTGGTACTCAGTTTGTTGTTGCTGCAGTTGAAGGCTTATTGGTCCTCATTGCCATTTTTCTACAGTGCCATCTCCTTGTTCTACGAGCTAACTGAAAACGACATGGCCTTCATCAAGCAGTGCAAGGATGGTTCTGGCTTTCTGATCAATCTGATTGACTCCCCTGGGCACGTAGACTTCTCCTCAGAGGTGACTGCTGCCCTGCGTGTCACAGATGGAGCCCTGGTGGTGGTCGACTGTGTGTCTGGTAAGTAAAAGATCTTGTGCACCATTATGAAACTGTTATACCCTTTCCTACAATGTTAGGATGTTGCCACTGGGCACAGCTGCTTGTTCAGCTGGACAGCTTTTCTTTTTGCTTTTTTTTAAGAGGGCATAGCTTTCTTTTAATTTTACCTGTTTGCTCTCATTCCAGGTGTGTGTGTGCAGACTGAGACTGTGCTGAGACAGGCTATTGGTGAGAGGATCAAGCCTGTGCTGATGATGAACAAGATGGACCGTGCCTTGCTAGAGCTGCAGCTGGAGCCTGAGGAGCTGTACCAGACCTTTCAGCGCATTGTGGAGAACGTCAACGTAATCATTTCCACCTATGGCGAAGATGAGAATGGACCAATGGGCAACATTATGGTATGAACACTTTATGGTACACTTTTTGGTTGTGACCACACTTATGACTAATTCCTTGAAGCTTGACAGTTGAGGCTTCAGTCATTGAGCATTTACTGAATTGAATTTAATCTTGGTCCAAGAAAGAATGCAAATTATGCTATTCTAGTAAGCTTTGTGTTCTGAATCTGATTTCTAAACTTTCTGCCTTAGATTGATCCAGTTGTTGGCACTGTCGGGTTTGGGTCTGGACTGCACGGATGGGCTTTTACCCTCAAACAGTTTGCTGAGATGTATGTGATGAAATTTGCTGCTAAGGGTGATTCCCAAATGGGACCTGCAGAGCGTTGTAAGAAAGTGGAGGACATGATGAAGAAACTGTGGGGTGACAGGTGAGTCCTCTGACTTTGTGGTTTTCTTCTGGAATTCCACATTAGGCATTTTGAAGTGTAGCTCAGTTATTGACGAATTTTTGTCTGCAGGTACTTTGACCCTGCCACTGGCAAATTCAGCAAGTCTGCTAATGGACCTGATGGCAAGAAGCTCCCCAGAACCTTTGCTCAACTCATTCTGGACCCCATCTTCAAAGTGAGTGAAGATTGTGTACAGGATTTTTGCGAATGGCTATTTATGTAGGCCAGCGAGTGATGATTTGAATTCTTCACTTTGACCTGATTGTTAGTGATGAATGACTTGAATCTGATTTGAGCATGGCAAAGAGAGTGCAGGCTTTTATAAGGGTACAGTTGTTGGTTACAAGGTTGTTTACGGTGTTTTTGTTACAGGTGTTTGATGCCATCATGAACTTCAAGAAGGAGGAAACTGCTAAGCTGATTGAGAAGTTGGACATCAAGTTGGACCAGGAGGACAAGGATAAGGAGGGCAAGCCCCTGCTGAAGGCTGTGATGCGTCGCTGGCTGCCAGCTGGAGAGGCCCTGCTTCAGATGATCACCATCCACCTTCCCTCCCCTGTCACTGCTCAGAAGTACCGTTGTGAGCTGCTGTATGAAGGACCTGGAGATGATGATGCTGCCATGGGTATGTTGGGCTGGTGTTTTGAAGATGGTTTACATTTCTAGTCCAGCTTTAGATAATCACTTTATAGGTTCAGTTGGACATCTTTAGAGCAAGTAAAATACAAATGTGCAGAAATCATACACTTCCATTTTCCATTATTACTTAAAAGGCTTTTGTATAAAGATTTGTGGGTAACTGGCAAAGTAACAACTTGTCAACTGTTACTGAATCCTAGGTATCAAGAACTGTGACCCTAAAGCTCCACTTATGATGTACATCTCAAAAATGGTGCCAACTACTGACAAGGGTCGTTTCTATGCCTTTGGGCGCGTCTTCTCTGGCTGTGTCTCCACTGGCCAGAAGGTACGCATTATGGGACCAAACTACACCCCTGGAAAGAAAGAAGATCTTTATCTGAAACCCATCCAGAGGTTAGTTCATGTATTTGTTACACTGGTGGTTAAAATTTGATAGATCTGAGTGTAATCCTTAGTGATGTGGCACGCAAACGCTACTAAAGCTGAAAACTTCATGCAAAGGGAAATGTCAATTTCCTAGGAAAACTTTTTTTTTATTATTATTAACCTCCCCCCAGGACCATTTTGATGATGGGTCGCTATGTTGAGCCCATTGAGGACGTGCCCTGTGGTAACATCGTGGGTCTGGTAGGTGTTGACCAGTTTTTGGTGAAGACAGGGACCATCACCACCTTTGAGCATGCCCACAACATGCGTGTGATGAAATTCAGTGTTAGCCCTGTGGTGAGAGTGGCAGTGGAGGCTAAGAACCCTGCTGACCTGCCCAAACTGGTGGAGGGGCTGAAACGTCTGGCCAAGTCTGATCCTATGGTTCAGTGTATTATTGAAGAGTCTGGAGAGCACATCATCGCTGGTGCTGGCGAGCTGCATCTTGAGATCTGCTTGAAGGATCTTGAGGAGGACCATGCCTGCATTCCATTGAAGGTAATGTCAAATTAGGGCTGTTTATTCAGGTATCATATGATCACTGGTCAACTAATGTCTTTTAATGACATTTTAATGCCCCCCCTTTCCTCTCAACAGAAATCCGACCCAGTCGTGTCTTACAGAGAGACAGTGTCTGAGGAGTCCAAACAAATGTGCCTGTCCAAGTCCCCAAACAAGCATAACCGTCTTTTCATGAAGGCTCGCCCCCTGGCTGAAGGTCTGCCCGAGGACATCGATAAGGGTGAGGTCTCGTCCAGGCAGGAGTTGAAAGCCCGTGCCCGTTATCTGGCTGAGAAGTATGAGTGGGAGGTGACTGAGGCCCGTAAGATCTGGTGCTTTGGTCCTGACGGAACTGGCCCCAATGTCCTGGTGGACGTCACCAAGGGAGTCCAGTACCTTAATGAGATCAAGGACAGCGTTGTGGCTGGCTTCCAGTGGGCCACCAAGGAGGTGTGCCTTTTTTCTTTTTTTTTTTTTTAAATGCACTTACGTTCAGAATTTTCCTGATTTTGTAGATGTGTTTTATCAAAGATAAATGTTAAGTTTTGACCTCCAGGGTGTGCTGTGTGAAGAGAACATGCGTGGCTGTCGCTTTGACGTTCATGATGTGACACTTCATGCTGATGCCATTCACCGTGGTGGTGGCCAGATCATTCCTACAGCCCGTAGGGTGCTTTACGCCTGCCAGCTTACAGCTGAGCCAAGGCTCCTCGAGCCGGTCTACCTGGTGGAGATCCAGGCAAGTTGTTTCAAGTTATTACTTGGAAATTATTGTTTGCTTTAAGCTGTAGGCAAGGGGCTGATGGTGCTATTTTCTGTCCACAGTGCCCAGAGGCTGTTGTTGGTGGCATCTATGGTGTACTGAACAGAAAGAGAGGTCTGGTATTTGAGGAGTCCCAGGTTGCGGGAACACCCATGTTTGTGGTCAAGGCCTACCTGCCTGTCAATGAGTCTTTTGGTAAGTGTGCCACTCCCCAGTTTGTCAGCAGTATCAAGTTATGTTGAGTGCTGAGCTAAAATGTTCTCTTCTGCCCAGGTTTCACTGCTGACCTCCGCTCCAACACCTCTGGTCAGGCCTTCCCACAGTGTGTGTTTGACCACTGGCAGATCCTGCCTGGAGACCCCATGGAGCCCAACACCAAGCCTGCTCAGATTGTGGCAGACACACGCAAACGCAAGGGTCTCAAGGAAGGAATTCCAGCTCTGGATAACTATTTGGACAAATTGTAAAAGCTCCTGTCCCATTTCTCTCCTCCCCCACTACCCTCCCTTCCCCATTGAGGGACTGGACTGTACAGAACATCTAGCACTAATGCTTGCCAAAAGTCAAGATGCGATAAATCAATAAATTTAAACATTTAATAAAGGAAATAAAAATTGTGTTGAGTGTGGACATTAATTGCTTGGTAGCATGCTTTTGTAAAATAAAACCTGTGGTGCTCATTGGATGGTTTGCTGTTGGCTTGTGTGGCCTCTGGGGTATTGTGCCCACCTCTTATTACTGTAAGTAGAACCAGAGTGCTTGGTCTCTGGGACACCTAGAATAGAGTTCTCCAATGATTACTTTTTAAAGTAGGGTTTTTTTTTTCTTTTGCTGTAATGGAAGTCAATGGAACCAGGCCTTTTCTGAGTTTGGCATTTTCAATGATTGTCATGTAAATGAGATTTTCTTCTGACTACAGTAATGTGTATTATGCTCTAGTCTCACAAGTGGCTACCATTTGTAGCCATATCAGCCCCTTCCAATGATCCCTCACACAATCCATAAGATGCTTCATTTTATACTCTGATTCAACATGTCTCCCTTGGAAACCAAGTGGTGCTCAAAAAAAAAAAAACTAAGTGCACAGACTTTAATTGAACATACAGAACATGGACATATTTACAGCACTTTTACAACAAGCATTGGTGAAACAAATTTTATAAGCAATATACAGATTGGCAAATAGTTTTACATTCAAGTTGTTCTGTGATCATCCTCCAAATTCTTTTATCTCCAGATAGAAACAAACTAGAATTATAGAAAGGTGTTCAGTACTTCACTGAAGAATAGAGCTTCACTTCAACATTGGTATTTAGAATTGAGGTGCACTACTAGAAATTTGGCTCTGTTATGAAGAGGGCAACTATGGTTAAACAGCATTCATTGTAAACATCACCTTATCTTTTACACGTGACAAATCAAATTTCACGTGTCAGAAATCGTAACAGTCTGTTTTCCACACAATTGTAGTGTATTTTACCCCCAAACGTACAATTTGCAGTTGCGTCTGTGGTCAAAAGTGCATCAGTGCAACTCCAAAGCAATGAGTATTTTACCTATCAGTCAAAAGTTGGACCCAGTTGCAAACCTTTCAGCAACACTAAACTAAATAGACAAATTAAACTATGTTGCCATTAACAAAATAAAAATAAAGCTGTGCCAGCTTTGCAAGAGTTAGGCCTGATCTATGAATTAACTAATCAACAGCTGTTGAAAGATTTCTATTTTTCTCCAAGTGATCACTAGTTGGTTGTAACTTCAGGCTTACACTATGAGGTGCTACACAAGTAGAAAAAAACAAATATGTGCCCAAAGCACACCTGGACACATGATCGATTTCTCATGCTCTTACCATATGGCAAAAAAAAAAAAATATATGAAGAAAACAGATCATGATAAGAGATCATTATTTGGTCACTGATCTGCAGTTAGACCAGAAAAGTTCAGGGAATCAGTAATGTGTAGCAAAGGAGGCCACATAATTTAAACTAACAGAGGACCTTCATTATGTGTAGAAGATGACCTCTGGAATTTGTCCATCCTCTACTGAAGTGCCATTGTTGTTGCCTGCAGCGTAACAGAAGGTGAAGCAGGTCTTGGTGCCTGTGGCCGGGGCTTCATGAGTGACTTTGCGCATGCCCTTTGTCCCGTAGTGGGAGTCTGGTCCCTGCAGAGGTTCAAAGACCATTTATTTTATAATTAGTAGTCACGAAGTTGACAGTTGAAAAGAGTAAGGTCCAACTGATATCTTTTATAGATAAAAATCAGCTAATTTAGTTCCACAGATTTAGGACAATAATTTACAAATCTGAGTTGACAATCATTTACATCCCTAAAGCACTGTTTAAGTAAAGTACTGCAGTCTGATTACAGTTTGACTATACATTGTCAATATTACAGGTTACCAGATTTTTACAATTTTTACAGTATCAATTACAATTTTGTATCAGTCGGACGTGAGCAGAGACCCAGTAGATTACCTTAAGTGTTGCACAGGCTATGTAGTTGACACTGGGGAGTATTTCCACAGGCTCCTTGAACATCACTCGGAAGGTATTAGCTGTACCATCACAACTGAAGCCCGTGTCATTCTGTCCCAACACTGTGTTGCTGTCCGTATGGATGATCTGTGTAGGGGACATACATTTAAAAAAAAAATTTAAAAAAAAATCCCTGAACACATTGTGTGTTTTGCACCGATAGAAAGTACTTGAATAACAAGCAATTTTGTTTGTACTTTGAGTGTTACTGATATTGAATATTAGTACATGGAGTTCCAAGGGAAGAGATAGAATTAGCTCTTTACTGCTTTTATTTAGACCTTCAAAATATGCCAAAAGGCCAAAAAATTGAGCTCATGTATGAGTTTGTTTTCATTAAAACATCCAACTAAATGCATATAGTAAAATAAAACTGTGCCAAAATCACTCAAAAGACAAAATTCTTGATTGCGTAGCGTATTGCATAGCGACTTTTGCCCATCTATAAATATTTGATGTTTGGTTGCATAACCATGTTCCTGCAGCTGGGAAAAAACTATATTAATCAAGCATGTTTTTTTTCCTCCTCATTGGTTCTTGGACCAGTAAAATAATCTTCTATGGAGTTTTATTTTCTTTTTTTCATGAAGACTGCAAGAGTGTAAGAAATGTGCTAAAACACAGGCTAAAAGGCCAGTCTGCTAACCTTACAAAGTAAAAAAACATTAACCCTTTTTTAATAAAATCGTTCTTCCCCCCCCATCAAAGTCTGACTTCAGAATGCCTGCTTCACACTCCCTGAAGAGTAAAATCATGTCCTGTTTCATTTCGAACACCTTAAGAAAGAAAAAGGCAGCCATTTCCCCATTTACACTGACTTTAAACTGCCATCAAAACCAGGTATAACATACACTAATAGATATTTCATTCACCATTTCACATTCTGTATTGCACTAAATCTAAACAGGAGTAATTATGATCTCTTTGTAATGTACATACAGTTGGTCAGTGTTCTAGAAGTACTGTTGATATCCACAATATCCTAACAAAACCATACTGTGTATAACAATCTGCACCACACCAACAAAATGTATACTTTTTTTAATATTATTAAATCATTTACTTTTTACTATTATATACTTGGATATGTTTACATTCTTACCTGGATGTTGACCTGATAGTCAGTTGGACCATGTATGGAGCCATAGAGCCCAAATCCCACCACAAATATTCTGCGATTCACAGAAAACCTAAAGAGAAACATCTGACAGTTAAACACTCAAACAATCTGTCCCAATTTAGTCATTTGACTATTATCACTATTATGTTAAACTGTTTTAAAGTCAAGTGAATAACGAATTTTCATGGAGAGCAAAAGTAGCTGTGTTGTACTGTAATTATTACCGGATGCGATCACTGGTCCCACTGTATCCCCAGCGGCTCTCCACCTGGGCAAAGCGTGTGATACTACACTCCTTCCCTCGTAGACAGCAGCGTGGCCGGTCGATGAACTCCACATGGGGTTTGGGGTTGACAGTGAAGTGCAGGAAGAGGCTGACCACCTCCCGGTCTGTGAGTATACCTGACTGAGCTGGACCTGCTCACAAAAAACAAAGAAGCTTAAGCACCAGAGGCAGCACCTCTCAGAAAATAAAAATTATTATATTTTCAGTTACACCTATCCAACAACAAACATGAAAGTGACAGTGACCAGTACCCACTCGAAAACAACTCGTCTCTTCCTCTGCTGTGTTAGTACTAACTAAACAAACACATTTTCTGATATCATAATATGATTAGATATATTAAATGCTATTTGTATAAATTCACAAGTAAATGTAGAGAGCTTTATAACATGTAAATTTCTTACCACAATCTTCTAATTTGAGTGAGAATCTTCACAAAAAGATTCAATGCATCACCAACTCTCAGATTTCACGATTGATTTTCATGAAATTATTTTAGTACAGTTCAGAATTTATTAAAATGCCTTGGACATTTCTTTCACCAAAATGTGTCAATATACTGATTCATTTTATCTATTATACCCTGCGTTCCAAATCATTATGCAAATTATATTTTTCCCTGATTTTCCTAAATGGTCGATGCAAATGAGTCAGTATAATAGAAGTAATCACCCATTAGAGTATAAATTGAATTTTATTGAACAAACCTCCCAATGATAGCAGTATATTCTTCACAAATAAAAAAAAAAAAAAAACTCAAAATGCACTGTTCCAAATTATTATGCACAGCCGAGTTTCAAAACATTTTATAGGTTGTAAAGAACTGAAAATTAACATTTGTTGAATTTGCAGCATTAGGAGGTCACATTCACTGAAATCAAAAGCTATTTCAATCAAAAACATCCTAACAGGCCTAGTTACATGTTAACATAGGAACCCTTCTTTGATATCACCTTCACAATTGTTGCATCCATTGAACTTGTGAGTTTTTGGAAGGTTCTGCTTGAAGATCTTTTGCTTGATGATACACCAAAGGTTCTCTATAGGGTTGAGGTCAGGGGAAGATGGTGGCCACACCATGAGTTTCTCTCCTTTTATGCCCAAAGCAGCCAATGACACAGAGGTATTCTTTGCAGCATGATATGGTGCATTGTCATGCATGAAGATGATTTTGCTCATCTTCATCGGTTCTTCTTTTTGTACCATGGAAGAAAGTGGTCAGTCAGAAACTCTATATACTTTGCTCTCTCCCCATAATTCCGGCCCAAAACATGACTCCGCCACCTCCTTGCTGATGTCGCAGCCTTGTTGGGACATGGTGGCCATCCACCAACCATCCACTACTCCATCCAACTGGACCATCCAGGGTTGCACGACACTCATCAGTAAACAAGACTGATTCGAAATGAGTCTTCATGTATGTCTGGGCCCACTGCAACCGTTTCTGCTTGTGAGCACTGGTTAGGGGTGGCCGAATAGTAGGTTTATGCACCACAGCAAGCCTTTGAAGGATCCTACAAGTTGAGGTTCGTGGGACTCCAGAGGCACCAGCAGCTTCAAATTCCTGTTTGCTGGTTTGTAATGGCATTTTAGCAGCTGCTCTCTTAATCCAATGAACTTGCCTGGCAGAAACCTTCCTCATTCTACCTTTATCTGCACAAACCCATCTGTGCTCTAAATCAGCCACAAATCTCTTCACAGTGCGATGATCACACTTAGGTTTTCGTGAAATATCTAATGTTTTCATACCTTCTCCAAGGCATTGCACTATTTGACGCTTTTCGGCAACAGAGATCCTTTTTCTTTCCCATGTTGCTTGAAACCTGTGGCCTGCTTAATAATGTGGAGCATCCTTCTTAAGTAGTTTTCCTTTAATTGGGCTCACCTGGCAAACTAATAATAACAGGTGTCTGAGATTGATTTCAGTGATCCAAAGAGCCCTGAGACACAATACCATCCATGAGTTTAATTGAGAAACAAAAAAATTAATCTTTGACACTTCAATCCAATTCACATAATAATTTGGAACGTGGTGTAGTGTTCTGAAATCATTAAGAACCTTAAGACTGATGCATCACAACGTATCAATATATTATCAGTGAAGCCCATCATCTCACTGGTGCTATTTGAGTTCTTACCTGCTGCAAACTCCTCTATGGTCATCAGTGGGAAGCGAATGAGGCCGAGGGCTTTACCCAACACTCGCCTTTTGTTCTCTGGAGTGGGCTGCAGTTGCTGCCTCTGTGCCTCAGCCTCAGCCCAGCGCACTGCAGCCCCAAACAGACGCACCTCTCGCACCCCAAGTGTGTCCCTCTCCAACACAGCCATCAGTGTATCTAACAAATAGTGAGAGTTAAATGCCTAAATATATCTTATCATGGTGTCATATCAGTTTATTAGCAGAATGTTACTCTGCATAAGAGAGATCAAACATAGAGATGATGATAATACCAAGGTCAATGTCTGTGAATCCTTCAGCAGCAAGCGCATCCGCAGTGTTCTTGTCTATATTCTCCAGGCAGAGACTGGCAAGCTGTGGCTCATCAAACAGCCGTGCCTGCAATAATGAATGACATTTAGTTGATTCTATAATAATTTAAAAGACTTGTTGTTACATAGCATCTTAATGCTTGCAGACATCTTTTCATTCAATATTTTATCCAAGATCAAGGGTGTGTGTGTGTGTGTGTGTGTGTGCATATATATATATATATATATATATATATATATATATATATATATATATATATATATATATATATATATGTATATGTGTGTGTGTGTGTGTGTGTGTGTGTGTGTGTGTGTGTGTGTGTGTGTGTGTATATATATATATATATATATATATACACACACACACACACACACACACACACACACACACACACACACACACACACACAAAAATATACAGGAATTGTGGGCAAATGCAATATTTTTCCATGTACATATATAGCAATGCAGGCACAAACCTGTTATAAATTGTATAAATCTGTACCAAAACTACCTGCATTAGCATTAGGGTGCGACGATTAATCGACTTACTGGACTAAAACCGACGACTAAATTAGCTGGCAAGTAATTTTGTAGTCGATTAGTTGGCGACGTCATTACACGTCTTTCTCGTGCTCACTAGGAATGTTTTGACATTACCGCTCACTGGAGAGTTAACACCAGCGCGCTGACCACCTCAATAACAAAATCCTCAAAAGTGTGGAGATAGACTCAGAAAAAATGTGTTCAGCTGCGAAATCTGTAAAGCCAAGCTTGGCGGACATGGGAGCACATCTTCCATGACGGAGCATCTGAAGAGGAAACTCGTCGGTTCACTGAGTGAAGACTCATCTCGGTAAGACACAAAGTGTCCCAAATCGCATACTAGCTCACTAAATAGTGTGTAAAAATTGCGCATATACTATTAGAAGTGCACTCATTAGTGTAGTACACGATGTACAGACGTGTGTGGTTTGGGATGCGGCGCTAGTTGTGCTAGCGAGCAGCTGACGTAAACGCTAAAAGCCGTCCTACTTCGCGTTCTGAGCCGAGCTGTAACATTTGTATTTTGAAATACAGGTTCTCTGGTATCATTAATGGATCTGGGACACAGAAGCAAGTAACTCAGTACATTCACAGCGACCCTGTTCACTTTGCAGATAACGCTTACACTGCATCGTCACCTTGACGTCGAGGCCGCCTGTGTGTTCAGATTCGGCGAACACAGAAGATCCAAACAAGATTCTGATCCCAGCGAATTTGGCTCCACTCGCTAAACGTTCAAGTAGCTGGATAAAGGATTACCGTTGACACGAAGCGTTTACACGAAAACGTTCAAATTTAACTAGAATTTAGTTGCATTTAGTTTAGACAGACAGCAGAATGTCCAGATCAGACTGCACTGATTCAATTTAACAATTAAATTTAGATAGATTTTTTTATTTACTTCATTAAAGAAAACTGACTTAGTTTTATTTCTATTGCTGCTAACTTTGCACATCCTTGGTTGTACACCGCCATGTATTAGCAGTAAAGTTAGCTAAAACAGTGAATTCTTGAATGGTATTCATATTTATTGTCTTCCTTGTTTGCAAATGCATAAAACAACCTCCAGCTCAATTTTTAAAGTCAAAAACTATGCAAGTTATTTGGTAATGTTGTGATTCATAATCCTAATAATCAATTATTCGTTTCAATAATCAATAGATTATTCGACTATCAAATTAGGCGTTTGTTGCAGCCCTAATTAGCATTACAGAAAAATAACATTTACTTTGAGTTATAAATGCAGTAAAATAAATAAAATAGACACTTTAAGGCCGCAGCGCATCATCTAAACATTCTGCTCTTCAGTAGCACAATAAAATACACCAAGTAACTGATTGAAAATCTAAACATGCATCCAATGCTGACAGAAATAGCCTCCAACTTTCAGAGAAGGCTATATGTTGGCTCACCGCACAAGTGAGGTCAGGTAGTAATGCTGGATAATTTGTCCTAGACAATCTATTGGACTGTGCTTCATCACTCTACAGAACACAGTTCCACGGCTCCATAGCCCAGTGCTGGCAGGCTTTACACCCCCTGACTGACGCGTGACATTTGGAATGACTTGTGTTCGGTTGCTCCAGAGCCTCTATTGGTAATGTTTTTCCATGGAGATTATATAAGCCTTCCATGTGCAGTTGAACACCCGTGTCAGCAATGAGGGCACCTCAAAGTAACCAAATTCACTAAACAGAAGGGGTGTCTGAATGCTTTTGGACATATAGCAATAATCTACAGTAAACTATACAAAACCTAGATATTGCTTGGTTCCTTCTCTGGTAATGTTATTATGGTCACACCCTTCCACAGAGACAGTTGCTGAATAACTAAATTACACAGCCTGACAGCTTCTCACACCAGGAGCAAAGGTCGCAATCAAATCAGCCCTTACCTGGGTAAGCAACATAAAGGCGTTGTCAGCACGTAGGTTTTTCTTCAGGAACTCCACACAGTGCGCCTCAAGCGCAGGCACTGCGTACTTCTTTGCCGTGTATAATGTAGTCATCACTGTCTCAGGGCCAATCTGCACCTCATCAGAGTATAGAAACCTGCATGTGGAGAGAATCAGTCAGAGCCATCCTACACAGTGAATGAAAGGGGAACTCCACCAATTTTTGAAAATGTTTACATAATTTAATAGTTAAGATGTAAACAGTCGTTCAGCGCAGTTTGGTGTAAATGCTTTGTTTCAGAGAAATATAATGATTCAGAGTTGATCATGGGGTGGTGACAGGAACCAGATGTCTTTAGAGTTCAATGCCTTCAAAAGCTCCCTTACAGAAAGTTATCACATGAAATGAATACAATGAAAATGCTGCCTGACACCTGGAACACTGAGTTTAGTGATAAAGTTTTGGACTAAAACACCTTAATCTGTTTAATTTAATTCATTAATGGTGGAGGAGTACATGCAGGGTGTTATTTCTTCAGATTTTCCACAATTTTACCATGATAGAACCTTAGAAGACACATGTAGGTTCACTAGTGGTTTTTAATAATAAATAAAACGTCCATATTTGTGTTGCAGACATTGCAACCCCTGCAAAGAAATCTGAGTCTGTGACTTTCTCTAGAATTAACCATTTTATACCACACCTCTCTACATGACTTTGTTTACACTGCAATGATGGAATTATACCAAAAAAAATGAAAATTCGGTGTATATATTCTCCTTTATGGCTCCGTCAACAGCCTCACAAGCTCAAACCACACCACACGCCCCAAACATCTATGTACTGATCCAATATAAGTGTAAATGCAAGGACACTTCAAGGGCACTTATGACAACACAAGCCACCATCATAAACAAGCAGCGGTCACTTGCCCGCCATAAGGCCTTTAACTGTTCGGTTCTTACTTGAGGAGAGCCAGAAAAGCAGCCGGTTCCACATCTGGCAGCTCAATTTCTGTCGATGTTGTGGCCATGCCTCCGTTGAACATGGCGTCGAACACAGCGCTCCCAACGGCGAGCGCAAATCTGATGACAACAAAAAGGAGGAGCACAGTGTTAATAAAGGGCAAAAATGTCGTTTCTAGTGGCACAAATCATGTCAGGACAAGAAACAGTGGCTTTAGCCAACGTTTGTTAGCACTCCAACATCATTTACAAGCGTCAACTGATGTGGAAGTTGTGAAGGCGAGTGATAACAGCAGGTTAGCTTACGGAGCTCCTCGGTCTCGCTACTACACCGCAGCTAGCTTTGTACTTGAACTTAACCATTTGATCATGAAATACGGTCAACCCGTCCCCCGTTTGGGCACTCCTTAGCCTCTACTTAGCCTATGTTTTAGGTTTTAATATACTGGGGTTATTTTTAGCTTACAAAACAGGACCATGAGTAATAAGACCATCATTTCAAAAAGTTACTGCATCATTTTCTACCTTACCTGTGTGCAGGAATGCGCTGCACACCCATCCCCTTCCCAACCAAAAAATGGACGTCGCTTAGCACCTCGTTGTTAAAGAGAAACGCGAACCTTTCCTTCACCGTGCTTTTCGTCGCCTGCCAGTTGTAAACGGGTTCCCTGTACACCAGCACTGAGGCCGGGCTGCCGGGCAGCGATGAAGAGATGGCGGCCGTGTCCGCCGAGCAAGCCGACGAAGAGGTCGTCATGTTGGACGCAGAGCCTCCCGGAGACTCTGAGTTTGCTGCTGCTGCTGCTGCTGCTGCCGCTGCTGCTGCCGCTGCCGCTGCCGCCGCAGCGGCCGCGCTCTGGCCGGCCGCCTGCCGAGCCTGGTGCTGCGCGCTCGGTGTGACCCTCACCGCGACGTCGCTGTCCAGGCCTGGCTGTGGGTTAGTGCTCCCTGCGGTCCTGTTCAGCCCTCCGGCGGCGGCCCCAGACCCCGCATTGCCCGCCGGGGCCGAGTGGACTCCGTTGCTCGCCTGGGCGTTTCCCAGCGGGCCCGGGGTGGACAGGTTTAAACATGAGGAACGGCTGTTGCTCTCACCCGCAGCCATCTTGGATGGAGAGCACTGCAGGCTTTGCTGGAATAAACATGCACAACAGCGCATAGCCAGAAATGCTGGCCAAAAGTGACTGGTCTTTCCCCGAGAGAGGGTGGAGAGATGGAGCTTTAGGTGGCCGGGACATCAACGTCTTCCATGACAGCTGAAATATTTTTAGGACGCCCTTGTCTTTGTATATTTTCAGGAACCTTTCTTGTCCTCCTTTGCTTTGTTTGCAGTTGCAGCCCTACCCAATTAATTCATGTAGGCAGCAGAGTAATACATGTTTCCCCAGACATTCACATTCATTCTGTCAACATGACTACCTTATAAGCCAGCTCGAAAGGGTCGGTGCTTTGTGTTGCCTTCTTGGGTGCACCCCTGACCTCTGTATTTTATTAAGAAAGCCATTAGTAGCGTCTGTATACATGGATACTTAATAGAAACCTTTTAAAATCGCACTGTGGTCTCTGTGGTCATCTTGTAAAGAGGCATAGATTTAAGACTATTGTACGCCATAACGATATGTCTTTAAGTCTACTGAATGATGCAAAGTCCTGCGATGAAACATCAGGGGTCACTATTAACAGCCTGCATTAGGACCACAAGGCGATTTTAAAATGTTTACTTTGAAAGCCACGGTCAGGCTCTGAGACTTAAGAAGTGCCAAGCCAAGACCACAGATCGTGTAAGCAGGGTTTGTTTACATGGGAGACTTTATGGAAATCTCACATTTTGAAATTCATTTTTGAATGAAAGAAAATAACCAGCACGAATAGCGCAGCTCCAAACAACCACCACGTACGCTACTACATTAGAAAGACTGCATTTAAAACACCCATACTGGGATTTGGAGTCATATTGACGTTTAAGGTTCAATGCAGGCGTCCAAAAACACACTTAACGTTTACTCACTTCCAGAAAGGTTATTTAAAGGGTACAACTCAATGAACGCCCAACAGTATTTGCACAGTGTAGCTCAATTGTTAAGCTGACAATAGCAGGCTTACTGGTGAGTTTAAAAACAAAAGCACGTACCATAATTATTCCTTTCAAAACTCTGTAGTCTATCTGCTGCTGATCCACTTTGCGAAAAACTGATACGGCGTTGAATGAAAAAAGGAATCGTAACAAGTCGTCGCAACGCCCCCTCAGGCTAAACAACCAATCAAAGGTCGCAGATTCGTCCCGGCTCACAACGGCGTCCAATCGGCTTTGAGAACGGGCCGTACGTTTTGATACTCTTGTTGATTTTTGGGGACGCAGCGACTCAGGTAGGCTAAAGGCGGTCTGCAGCTAGCACATTAGATAACGGATATAATGTTAACCGAACAAAACTGCTAATTATAGGCGCATGTATTCGAAAAGTGCAATGATTTACTGTCGTATTTTAGTACCACCATGCCTTTCGTGGACGGATAAGAGTCTGCAAGAGAGCAAAATGTTAAGCTAGCAAAGCTAGCCACTTTCCCAGCTAACGTTAATAATAATAGATAGGCTGAGCGGTGCTAGCCCACGCTAGCTGAGGGTAAAAGTGGTAAAGTCCCGTTGCGTTTTCAGCATCCTCCACTACGGTACCTAAACAAGTAATTGTGTTTCTTTTTCTTTTCTGTAGTGACTTTAAAATGTACAACTAACCACACTAGAGTTATGGCCATTTCGATTAACGTTAGCTGAACAGACAACAGTCAGCTGGTTGTCGAGCTAGCAGCAAGAGAGAGCTTCCTAGCTTACTTAGGTTAGCTAGGTAGTGCAATATAATTGGTGTTTTAAAGTGAAAAGGAATTCTGGAGAAATAATCAAATGAACTTATTTTCAGGTTGTCAAATTCTGTTACTAACACTCTTTACTTCATTCTTAAAGAACTTGCTGCTTTTACTTATCAGTGCTGCTTATTTTACCACATTTTTCTCAGAAATTCCTGAGTCTACAAGTCTACAATGGGAGGGGTAAAACAAGAACTGAGTGATGCCCCTGCATCCAAGAGTACTCATCATTCAGAATCCACGCAGGAAGAAGTAAGATTTAAGTATTTTCATTGTCCTGCGGTACAGCTTTTTATTTACAAAAAGATACATGCAGATGAAGAAATTAGCTTGTATTTCAAATCTGCTCCACAAATGTAATCTGTACAGAAAAACCTTTCACTCACTGCACAGCCCGTAAAGAAGCGTGGATGGCCCAAGGGGAAAAAGAGGAAGAAGGTGTTACCCAATGGTCCTAAGGCACCAGTGACTGGATACGTGCGCTTCCTTAATGAGCGACGGGAACAGATTCGTGCCTTGCATCCTGACCTTCCTTTTCCTGAGATCACCAAGAGACTCGGGGCAGAATGGAGCCGCCTCGCTCCCCATGACAAACAGGTACCTTTGCTTTTAAAGTTGTGGTCTCTGACATTGAATATCTGTTTACAAAGCTGTGCTAGGTGGGTATTTTATTTATTATCATCCTTTCTTGAGAATGCAGTGAATGTGTTTGCTTACAGCGTTACCTGGATGAGGCTGAACGAGAAAAAATGCAGTATGCACGGGAGCTAAGAGAGTATCAGAAAAGTGAAGCATACCAGCTCACAAATGCAAAAATCCAGGACAAAAAAATTAAGAAAGGTTAGAAAGTTTTCTTGTTCCTTCTTGTACTGTGTGCCTGGGAGTGCATCTGTGGATAGACACATGGAATAATATTTGTCTCTAGTACCTTATAAAACTTGTATTGGTGCATTATGAAACCTTGTGGTTTTATAGACTAATTCTAATCCTTTTAATTTCAAGCTTTTTTTAACAAAAAAAAAAAAAACTTGTTTGTTTTTTGGCAGAGGAGTTGACATCTGTCATTATCAATGCCAATAGTTCAGGATCAGCCACTTTCAAGGTAAGTCGCAAAAGCTGAATTAAAATAAAACCTTAACAAACATTTTAATTATTTTCTTTTCCTCTTTTGTCTACAGTATATGTATGACCTAGAATTTGAGCATGACCCATTTAAAGCATTCTGTCCCCCAGGGTTCAGATTTGTCCAACAGATTTGACGTGCCGATTTTCACTGAGGAGTTTCTGGACCAGAACAAAGGTTTGTGAGTATTAAAATATAGAACAGGTGACCACTTTCATTGGGAAAGAAACCAATTTTTGTTATATGGCCCTCTGTGTTGCAGCACGAGAGGCAGAGCTTCGGCGGTTGCGGAAAGCTAACATGGAGTTTGAGGAACAGAACGCTGTCCTGCAGAAGCACATAGCCGATATGTTCAGTGCCAAAGAGCGGTTGGAAGCTGAGCTTGGCCAGGATGAGGTCCGCACGCAAGCTTTGCACCGCCGCTTGCAGGCTATCAAACAGACACTGGTCAGCAGTCTGGCCTCTGTGCCCCTGCCAGGTCAGTAGCACACACACTCTTCCTTTGTAGAGATGTTCCAGTGATTTGTGCATATCCAATGCCATGTTGAATACTTTGCTTATGGTTCACAGAACTCGCTAAATACTGTTCTTTTATATAATCTCTCACCAGTTTTGCTTTTTAATTGTTTGTTACTTCAACTTCTGCTTACGTCCTACCTTCAGCCTACGGCAGTTGTTACCTACATGTTGAGGTACAAATTTGTATTCAGTGGCATGTGAGCTTGGTTTCTATGTTTAGGTACAGGTGAGACCCCCTCAGTTGGAACTCTGGACTCTTACCTGAGTCGTTTGAGCAGTGCCTTAGAAAGCAGTCCTCATGAGCACCGGGCTCTACTGCTCAAGCTCCAAGAGCTTTTGGCTCATTTAGACAGGTAAGTGTGTTACAACAGCATCACAACAAAATCTTCAGGTATCTCTCTTATCCAAATCATGGTTGTATGTATTTTTGTTTTTTATTGTTTTCTCATGGATTTTTAAATATCATATGGTAAATATGCCATTGTACAATGGAAGGTGATTGTTTCAGTGCTGAATTTTAGTTAAAAAATTGGTGAATCTTTTTCTTCTTTCTCACTTTTAGTGAGAAACTCTGAGAACCATGTGCAGCAGACGGGTGAGAGTGCCAGGAGGGCAGTTTCACCCCAGTAACCTGTAGAGAATATCTTTGCCTTACAAGGTGTAGCAATGGTGCCTGAAGATCTAACTGGACACACTTGGAACTTCTTTTGTATTTCTTTTTTGTTTCCTTAAATTGATAGGTTCACTGCGAATATTGTATATCATCTTGGTTTTATGGTATGTAGAACTCATTGTACAAAAGCATTGGTTGGTGAATACATTCTCCAAATTAGGTCAACTATTCTTTATTCTTCACTGCCATAGACTTGCATAATGGCTGATTTGCCTACTTTACCCACACCTCTTCAAAAATGACCTTTCCTTTTTTTTAATTTCATAAACGTAATTAAATTTTAATTACTCAGTACTAAAATAGATGGAATTACATTTCAGAATTTCCAGTAAGTTATTAAACTGAAATTGAACTTTTCCTGTCTGATTTCAGACTGTTTACAATGATGTGTATATATTTGCATAGAAATATGTTCCCATTGGTACTGTGAGATCGAATCAGGGAATGTTTCAATTGTTTCAGTGTGATGATAATAAATTCTTTCACATTTTAAAATGTTCACCAATTAGTTTATTAATTTTCTTGGAGTGTGTAATGTTTGAATGCTGCAATTTCATTGAACATCCTATGTATCAGAATGCTTTCACTGTTCTGCGTGATGTTACAATAACATTAAATGTTATAAATAATAAAACGGATGTAGATGGTATTTGGACAGTGGCACAATGTTTTTTTTTAAATCAAGGATATTAATTTTTTTGCCTGTTTCTCAGCAAGTATTTTTATATGGAAATTATGGAATTCCCATGAGCTCTGTTGATTGATTTATATCATACACAGGAGAGGAGAGGAGAAGAGACTTTGTGTGCTCTCAAGAGCTTTTGTAAATGTAATATGTTTGGTGAAACTTCATTGATAAACATTAAAAATAATGTTTAATGGCCTGGCTATAATTGTCTTTTTATTTTCAGGTAAATCACTAGAGGAAACAAGTACCAGCTACTGCCAGAATATGGTTGAGTTTATTCGTAAAAATCATTTAAGGAACCGTAATGTCACCCCCACTGCCACCTAAGTTTCAGCAATTGTGAAGTTGCTACATCAGTGTTTCTTAAATGTAGTTGTGCAGTGTAACAGCCATCAGCCTGCCTGAGCTGAACTGGTTGTGCCCAAGCAGGGAAATGGCTCATACTGAGTCATGCTGTGGCCTTTCGTCAGTCTCATTGAACTGGTTGACTGTGGCTGTCCATTTCCAGCAGCAGTTGGCATTGGGACACACTGCAGCTATACATACACTGCTCAAAAAAATAAAGGGAACATTCAAATAACATCCTAGATCTGAATGAATGAAATTCCCATTGAATACTTTACTATTGAATAATTACTTCTGTACAAAGTTGAATGTGCTGACAACAAAATCACACAAATCAATGGAAATCAAATTTATTAGCCAGTGGAGGCCTGGATTTGGAGTCACACACAAAATTAAAGTGGAAAAATACACGACAGGCTGATCCAACTTCGAAGTAATGTCCTTAAAACAAGTCAAAATGAGGCTCAGTATTGTGTGTGGCCTCCACGTGCCTGTATGACCTCCCTACAATGCCTGGGCATGCTCCTGATGAGGTGGCGGATGGTCTCCTGAGGGATCTCCTCCCAGACCTGGACTAAAGCATCCGCTAACTCCTGGACAGTCTGTGGTGCAATGTGGCATTGGTGGATGGAGCTGGACATGTCGTCCCTGATGTGCTCAATCAGATTCAGGTCTGGGGAACGGGCAAGCCAGTCCATAGCTTCAATGCCTTCATCTTGCAGGATACGCTGACACACTGCAGCCACATGAGGTCTAGCACTGTCCTGCATTAGGAGGAACCCAGGGCCAACCACACCAGCATATGGTCTCACAAGGGGTCTGAGGATCTCATCTCGGTACCTAATGGCAGTCAGGCTACCTCTGGCGAGCACATGGAGAAATGGAGAAACTCCAAAGAAATGCCACCCCACACCATCACTGACCCACTGCCAAACCAGTCATGCTGAAGGATGTTGCAGGCAGCAGATCACTCTCCACGGCATCTCCAGACCGTCACGTCTGTCACATGTGCTCAGTGTGAACCTGCTTTCATCTGTGAAGAGCACAGGGCACCCAGTGGTGAATTTGCCAATCCTGGTGTTCTCTGGCAAATGCCAAGCATCCTGCACGGTGTTGGGCTGTGAGCACAACCCCCATCTGTGGACGTTGGGCCCTTATACCATCCTCATGGAGTCAGTTTTGAACCATTTGTGCAGACATGCACATTTGTGGCCTGTTGGAGGTCATTTTGCAGGGCTCTGGCAGTGCTCCTCCTGTTCCTCCTTGCACAAAGGCGGAGGTAGCGGTCCTGCTGCTGCTGACAGACACAGCAAACCTTCTTGCCACAGCTCGCATTGATGTGCCATCTTGGATGAGCTGCACTACCTGAGCCACTTCTGTGGGTTGTAGAGTCCGTCTCAAGCTACCACGAGTGTGAAAGCACCACCAACATTCAAAAGTGACCAAAACATCAGCCAGAAAGCAGAAAGGTACTGAGAAGTGGTCTGTGGTCCCCACCTGCAGAACCACTCCTTTATTGAGTGTGTCTTGCTAATTGCCAATAATTTCCACCTGTTGTCTGTTCCATTTACACAACAGCTGTGAAATTGATTGTCAATCAATGTTGCTTCCTAAGTGGACAGTTTGAGTTCACAGAAGTTTGAGTTACTTGGAGTTATATTGTGTTGTTTAAGTGTTCCCTTTATTTTTTTGAGCAGTGTATACACACACATATATATATATATATATATATATATATATATATATATATATATATAGTGTGTGTGTGTGTGTATGTATGTATATGTAATATGTATGACTTCTACGTGATACTTTCACTGATCCATATGTTGTTACCACATTAAGAGATGGAAGTAATAAAATAGGGAAGCAATGCATTTTGAAGGTATTAAGACAGTGGCACAATATTATTTTCTTTTTGCCTGTTTCTTAGCAAGGATTTTTACATGGAAATTATGCAATCCAGTATTTTTTTAATAATAATAATAACAGCGTTCATTGCGTCTTTTATACACAGAAATACAACTCAAACTGTTTTACAAAACAATGTATAGAAAATAAGTATGCACAAAATACGTAAAGTATTATTTTTTTCCGCTCCTCTAATGATTTTTTTCCCATTTCCATAGTGTTAACCAGCCACACTATAAAAATGACTAAAGATAGTTTATTGTACAGGCTTTGGCAACGCGCAGGGATACCCAGGTTTGTTTTCTTTTTATTTTTACTGACGTCACGACAGTAACGCCATAAACCGGCTCTGGTAACATTCGCTGCGCTCATGGCGGTGCTGCGGTGAGTAACACCGAAATTCATCTGATACGTATTAATATTCCTGAAGCTCCGCACAGAGCGCCGTCTGATTGGCTCACACACGACTAAATCTGATTGGCCGAGCAAAACGCAGCTCTGCTAAGACGGAGTCGACTGTAATCGCGGTCACAAGCACCACAACATTATTTTAAAATCGTTATAACCACACCCAACTAATATAGTGTGAAGATTATGCTAAACCATTTTAATATACAACAAAGTCTGCAGGCGCGCGGCGCTTTATTGTGATTAGTTGACACGGGTCACGTGACGGCGAAAGGACGGCTCGCAGCGGCCCTGTGTGTGCGTGGTCGCCGACAGCTCTGTTCTCTTTAGACCCTCAGAGTGCACCGCGTCCGAGTCCGCGTCCGAGTCTGACAGTCGAGCGAGTGGAGGTTTAGCTATGTGGCCTTTACTCCGATGTGTCGCCGGCGGCTCAAAGTCTGCTGGAGGTTTAACCTGCTGAAGAAACACTCGCTCCCGTTAGAGCCATGACAACAGCACCGAGCACCCCGCAGCAGCTGAGGGACAGACTGCTCCAAGCTATAGACGGCCAGAGTCATGTAAGTAACAAAAGAGCAGAGCAGTTCAGCCCGAAACGGAGCGCAGCGCTGGCCGCAGTTGGGTGGTTCGTGTTAGCTAGCCAGCTAAGAAGCCTAGCCTATCGGTATACAAACGTCCAGTCTAATGCCGCGGCAGTGCTGCTAGCACTTCCGTGGTAACGCTATCTTCCGTCAAGAATCCAGCTAGTCTCCGTATTTTAGAGCTTTGTGTAAATAGGGAACAGGTGTAATACGTTATAAGGTACATTATTAAAACATAGACGATGTCTCATAGTAACTATAAGCTTTATAGCCAAGCATTGTGTCAGTATGTGTTAATCAAAATGTAGTGGAATTCCATACAGCTTTGTCCTTTGTGTAGTATCAGGCTATATTATCTACATTAGGAACACTTTATCATTTTACTGTGTTTTTATGTTGCTCATAGATTAATCCTGTGTGTAAATGGCGTGGTCCCGTTTCCACTGGGAGAGCTCCCGTTTAAATGACGTTAGCACAAATCCTGTGCAGTCTCAGGCTGCTAAGTTTTGAAAAAAAAGTGGCCTGCACTCTCATGTGAACTGTCCTTTGGCGCAGATTTTAGCTAACTTAGTTTGTCCATTTTAAAAATTATGTTCGGGATTTAACAAGGTGATTTGAAGTGGAATGCTTCCAAATTAGATACATTAGACATAGGCCTGCATTCTCCGCTGACTGGACCACTGCTAAATGCAAATCACAAGGACTGTGTGACCTGTAGTGAAAAGTAGTGTGCTATGAAAAGACTTCAGTAAATTATATCTACACCATGAACATTTTACGAGTGGAGTGTGCCTTCCTGGATGAATAGCGGCACAAAGTGCAGTGTTAAAATATAGAATAGACCTAATCAGATTTAAAAAATATATAGTTTGAATAAATTCTTAAAATATTGACATTTGCATACTTCTCTCAAAAACAGTTTAATTACTGGAGTGTAAGACTCACATGCTCGATTTGCATGTTTGTAACAGAGTGTTAAACAGAAACCTGAAACTTTTTGGGCAAAAAGTTGCAGGTGCAGTTTATTTAAATGTGACGAAACCCCTTCAACTTTCATAGCTGGGACTGATTTCCTCGGGCTCAGGAAGCTTCAAGCCTGTCAGCAAGTCTGTAACAGACGTGGCAAGATAACAGGTTTCCTATGATGGGTAAAAAGAAAGTGACTCAAAGCAAAAAATGTCATGCCAGATCTGAACACTTGTGGAAAGTAACTGGTTTAAACGTAAAAAGCATTTGTAAGTTTTGCCACATGACTCATATCAAATTGGTGGGGAAGTGACACAATGATTTGTCCATTCTGCTCATATTTCAGCTTTTTTTTTTTTTAAAGCTCTAGGAGTTGCTTGTCATGTTCAGTTATTTTCATGGTAGACATATTTTGTAATTTAGCTCTAAAGAAAAGCCTAATTAGGACTTTAGCCTTTGCTCCTGTCTGTGATATTGTTTTATTCAAGGTTGGTTTAAGTACTATCTCTGAACACAGCTGTACGGTAGAAATGTGTAATGTAATTTCATTGCTACCGTTTAGCAGATCCACAACATGGTGGCTGTCCTGGATGTAATATCCAACCTAGAGAAATACCCCATCACCAAGGAGGCACTTGAGGTAAGAAATGTTTAGGTGGTTACTAAATTAAAGTTGTTTTCTTCACACTTTATGTTAAATAAACAGTATAAGTGTGCCAAGACTCAGGTACATTGTAACATATAATTTACAGTTCTTACTCCTCAAAAAGTGCTATTATGTTGTTGTGAATTGTTCGAGTTGCCATCATTACTGCCTGTTCAGGTTATATTATACTCTACATGCACAGCTATGTGTGAATGCTTTTCATGTCCAAAAAAAACTTTCCTTAACCAAATTCAGTTATGAATGCAAGTGTCTACCTCAGCTTTTCTTTTTTTCCCTTTCTCTCTTACTTTCTTAGATTTCTCAGTTGCTGCTGTGTTGCTGGTTTTATCAGTGCTGACACTGAAAATAGCTAAATAGGTTATTCATGTTTTTTTGGGTCATTTATATAGATATATAATTTTGATTCATCAGTGATTCTTCAGAAAGTTTTTACATAAATGTGTAACATCACACCAGAACCCCTGCACTGAATCAGAGCAAATAAAAGCTTGAAAATTTCAGGGTTAACTTGAGGCTTGTTGTGCAGCATGTGTCCAGGAGTTACTTGGTATGAGGGCACCAAGGCCTCTTAGCTGAGTGTTCATAAATTATTGGCCTTTTCTTTTTGAAAATAAATGTCAAGGATATTTTATGGATCGAGCTAGCTTTTGGTAAATACTGAGGACAACAATTAATAACCAAGAGACATAGTTGGACATGGCTGCATTTGCATTGCTTTCTTTTTTGTGGTAGCATTGCATCCTTACAGACTGCAGGTCATATCATCTTTGCCTTTTAAATTCACATGTGGCTGCTCACCTTTAAGTAGCTCAGCAAACTAGAGGTAATGTACAGTACACTTCAGGTTAATTCTGATCCTTTATGCACAGTTGAGTATATACACAGCTATTAATAATGCACTTCTTTAAAGTCTAGAATAGTCATGTGGTTGTGGTATTTTAATGTCATTCAAAAATATAAACCCACATTTGAAAAGTAGGTCAGTGTGTTACTTTTTTCAAAATATCATTTCATTAATTTTCATTCCTGGCCATTTAATGTCAGTTATAGGTGTATTTATTACAATACTAGTATAACCGATGGGTTCTTTTGTGTTCAAGGAAACACGCCTTGGGAAACTGATTAATGACTTGAGGAAGAGGACCAGGGATGAGGATCTGGCTAAGCGTGCAAAGAAACTTCTGCGTAACTGGCAGAAGTTGATTGAACCACAGCAAAATGAAAAATTGGCAAAAGATCTTTCAAGCAGTGGTAATGGATGCAACCAAACTCCATCGTTACCTATTACTAAACCTGTCCAGACTGTGACAGAAATGGACAAGAAGCCTGTTTTACACACTAGTCACTCCTCAAACACTGAGAAATTGCAGGCCATTAGTCAAAAGAGTGAGCAGAAAGCAGAAGAGAGCCCCAAGTCAAAGGTCTCAAAAGCCTCAAGCTGTGGACAGATACCTGCACTGTCATCAGCCAGTGGAAATGTTGGGGGTCCAGACACTTTTTCTGGTGTAGCTCTTCCAATTAAGGCCAGTACCCCCAAGCCTCATCTCACATCTCCTGAACTCGGCAAACAGCCTAATGCTTCCACAGTCCTTAGAACTTCGGTATTACAACAACATGGACAAAGGGCCTCTAAGAAAGAGCAGCAAAAACTCCAAAGTCACTGCACATCTCCTAGTTCTCGAACAGTAAAGCAATCAGTGACAACCAAATGGTCAACATCATTTGCCTGCTCTGACTCTGAATCGTTCTCTGCACTGCCAGTAAACTCTTCCGTCCACAGTATGCACACTGAGAGTCAGCAACCAAAAGAGGCCTTGCCACAATATCGTGATAATGAACCCTTTGAAAACAACGAGAGAACTCTTGAACAAATGAATAGCTTGCCCCAAAAGTCCAGAGGCTTAAAACGTCTTCATTCAGGCTTACTCAGTGAGGTCACCAATGTGGAAACTGAAAAAGACGTTAAACCATCTGAAGCAAAGAGAAGGAAGCATCAGTCAAAAGACGACACCAACAGTCTGGAGGGACGTTCAGCAGAGGAGAGCAGACCTACTCGAGTGAAAAATCGTAAATTAACGTTTGATCCCTTCACACAACAAATTAGATCTGCAAGTGTCAGTCAGATTGAGGAGCGGCATGGTTCAGCATTAGATGTTAGTGAATCAGACAACCTGAAGCAAAGCCGCCCTGCTTCGTCACCCAGTGCTTTGCCCAAGACAAACTGGAAAGATTTATCACAAAATGAAATTGTGAAATATTACTTAAACCTTCAAAGTAACTTGCTAAAAACCTCTGGAAATCAAACCCCAGGGTCAAACTCTTTTATGACGGAGTACTTGAAACGTGAAGAAGACCATATGACGGACTCCAACAAAGTCTGTCTCCAGGTGCCTAGTATCTCCGAGACTGACATTCCAGGAATAGGCCGAAACATCACACCAGAAGACCTCAGCCGAATACACAATCAGCACTGGTCAGGGGTTAATGGCTGTTACGACAGTAAGGGCAACTGGTATGACTGGACTGACTGCATATCCTTGGATCCATATGGGGATGGAAGTAAACTTAATATTTTGCCATATGTATGCATAGACTAAAACCATTTCCATAATAAAAAAGTGCATCTCAGGATCAAACACCGCCTTTATGCCTGGTCCAGATTAATGGTTATGTATTAACTGTTTTCTAATGTTTTGTATTTATTTATTCTGACTTTTTTGTGCTTGCTTTCGATGGTTTCAAAAAGGTGATGAACAGGTAATGATGGATTGTTAAAAACAGGTAATGAAGAAAGCTGTTGTATGCACCGCTGGTACACTTTATGTCTAGAAAAGATTAATAGCGATGTACTATTAATTGTTTTATAATATTTTATGTATTTATTCTGACTTTGTGTTTGTTTTAGATGTTAAAATTCACTGTATTAATTTAAGAGTAGGGATGGGTGTGGTCTACAGATGGCTGCAAGGGACGTTAGTTACTTGGAAGAAGACATCATCATTCTGAAACAATTGAAACAAATCTAATTTTACTGAGCGGCTCTGTTTAAAAGTCTTAGGCGTGTGTTTGAGTTTACTTTGAGCTGTTTGTTACAGAAGAACTGCTAACAGGATTAAAAGCGGCCAAGCAGGGACACCAAATTAAGAGTGCAATCAAAGTCAGTTTAGTGTGGCTTTTCAAACCAGACCAACTATTAAAAAGTAGGAGGAGTTCTGTGTTTCATAGGCTGTTTTCTTTGTATATGTTATAACATGAATGTGATTTCTATTAAAATTCGCTATGTTGTGTGTATTATTTATTATTGGGAGGCATTTTCAAATGAAGTATATTGTTTTATTTTATTCACAACAATACTAACGGTATAACATGATTTACTCAAATAATGTTTCCTTTTTGTCAATAAAGTGGCACACCCAACTCCCTAGAAATATAGCTCGAGTGTGGCTTTCATCTTGTTCAGATTAAAGGGATCTCCAATAATTTTTCATAATTTCTGCATAATTCAATGATTGCATTGTTAAAGTCATTTAGGGTGGTTCAGTGTAAAATGCTTTGTACTAGAGAAACCTACAAAGTCAGAATTATTCACGGTGGTGGTGGTGATAGGAACCAGACGTATGAAGCGTTTAATGCCTCTAAAAGCTCCCTCACAGAAAGTTATTACATACAATGGCTATGAATACTCGGCCTGATGGCTGCCACAATGTTTTACGGTAGTTTTGTGGTAAAATGTTGGCCTAAAAGGTATATTCACCTATTTTTGTCTATGCATGGTGGAGGGATACATAAGGGGTGTTCTAGGGCAAAATAGTGCCCAAAGAAAAGATTTTTCAGATTTATCAACATTATATCTAAAAAGCTTTGAGCCCCTTCTTGTTTGCAATGGTGATGGACATGTTGACCGATGAGGTCAGGCAAGAGGCTCCATGGACCATGATGTTTGCAGATGACATTGTAATCTGTGGTGAGAGTAGAGAGCAGGTGGAAGAGAATCTGGAGAGGTGGAGGTTTGCACTGGAGAGGAGAGGAATGAAGGTCAGTAGAGACAAGACAGAATGCATGTGTGTGAATGAGAGGGAGGCAGGTGGAAAGGTGAAGATGCAAGGAGTAGAGGTCGTAAAGGTGGATGACTTCAAATATCTTGGGTCAACCATCCAGAGCAATGGACAGTGTAGAAAAGAGGGTGCAGGCAGGATGGAGTGGGTGGAGACGGATGTCAGGGCTGATGTGTGACAGAAGGATAGCAGCAAGAGTGAAAGGGAAGGTTTACAAGGCAGTAGTGCGTCCTGCTATGATGTGTGGTTTGGAGACTGTGGCTCTGTCTAAAAGACAGGAGGCTGAGCTGGAGGTGGCGGAGATGAAGATGCTGAGATTTTCGTTGGGAGTGACAAGGATGGACAAGATTAGAAATGAGCAGATCAGAGGGACAGTGAAGGTGGAGCAGTTTGGAGATAAAGCCAGAGAGGCCAGGTTGAGATGGTTTGGACATGTGTTGAGGAGGAATAGTAGATATATTGGGCAAAGAATTTTGGAGATGGAGCTGCTGGGTAGAAGGAGAAGAGGTAGACCTCAGAGAAGGTTTATGAATGTAGTGAAGGTGGACATGGAGATGGTTGGTGTGAAAGTAGAGGAGGCAGTGGATAGGCCAAGATGGAGGCAGATGATCCGCTGTGGCGACCCCTAAAGGGAGCAGCCGAAAGAAGAAGAAGATATCTAAAAAACCTCGCGTGTGGGTGCACTGGTGGTTTTGGATAGTAAATAAAACGGTTGTATTTGTGTGAGTTTCTCACTAAATTAAGCATTTCGAGTCAAACCACTCTAAATGATTTTGTTTACATCTCAACTGCTGAACAATGCAGACATTTTCAAAAAATGGTGGCATATATCTTTAAAATTAGCTGCCTGAAAGTTGAGGGAGAACCTTTCGCAACAGCCGAGTCTCTTGAAGGCAGCCTTCTCTTCCCCTCCTCCCTCCTTTCCTCCCTCCCACCGCATTACGAAGTTTGAGCTCCACGTATGAAGCTACAGCCCCCGGTGAGCCGACACTGGGGAAGATGGCTGCGGTGGAGCGTCTGCCCGTGAAGGAGGGAATGCGGATCGCTCTCCTTTGCCTGTGTTGGTATACCGTCAGCTCTGGAGGCAACGTCGTTAACAAAATCATCCTGAACGGCTTCCCTTACCCGGTCACCGTCTCCCTCTTCCACATTTTCTCTATCGTCATCTTTCTGCCGCCGCTGTTGCGAGCCTGGGGAGTCCCGAAATCTGAAGTGCCTGGCAGATACTACCGATGGTACATCCTTCCGCTAGCTTTTGGAAAATATTTCGCGTCTGTGTCGGCTCATTTCAGCATATGGAAGGTACCCGTGTCCTACGCCCACACCGGTAAGTTTTAAAAGCCCTCCTTTTCCCTCTTCAGCCAACATCAGCCTCTGTTAGCATGTGGCTAGCCTGACGACGTCAACTGGAGACCGCTACTAATTTAGACCGGCTCACTGACACTCGCTGCTGGAATTTAGCCTTAAAGTAAATGGCCTAACTCTGTCAGACTTATTTTAGGTCCTGCTGAGGACTCGTTCATTTCGTGTTGTCTTTTTTTCTTGGTCCTAAACCTGTGTGGATTATATCCAGCTGTCAGGATTCAACTCCAGCAGTCCGTTAGTGTTAGCTTAGCTGGGTTAGCTAGACCTGAAGAAAGTGCTCAAGTTCCGGCCTCGTTAGCTACGTAGCCAAAAGAGTTTGGGCCTGATTTCATCACCTGGAACTGAAGTGAACCTGAACGACCTGCTCATCTCACTTATTACATGTTCAGCTCTGCCGCCTGCGCCGCAACACTGAGCGCGTTTACATCGCCACAGCATGAGAGGAATGTAGGGATGGGCTATATCGAGTCTATTTAGTGTCGTGATAGCTTCCATATATATCGCGATATCACGTGATATTTGGGCTTAATTGAATAAAGTTCAGAAACTCGTGCTGCTTAGGTACGTTACTGATACGCCAAGCCAAGTTAATGTCTTGCAAATGTAGCAGCTGCTTTTTTGACTGGACTGTTTTGCAGTTTTGCCTTGTTACACTAAAGGAACCCTACGCTGTACATGTTAAACACAGAAATCAGACCTACAGAAGGAAAACTGACTGTTTATTTAGTCTGAATGGGTATTTAACTCTTCTTTTAAATCCATGTGATGCAAATGACATCCATTGTTTTTAATTGTCAAGTCCTGGATTCCAGAGTGAAGTGCACGGATGGAGTTAAGAAAATGAAAAGTAGCTGATGGGACGTTGCTATTTTATGCTCAATTTTAATGGACAGAATACCCAACATCTGTCAAAGGCGTAGTTAAAAGTGTAGTCTGTCAGTATCATGGGGTATCACTATAGACAGTAATCCACCAGCACTGCAGGAGTAGATTTTAATGATATAGAAAATCTTAATCTTGAAATCTTAAACTGGCACTGGCCAGTTTAGCAGGGAATGAAAGGAGGTGTTAATCTGCAGGTGTAGGTGTGTTTTGTATTGTGTGGCTACAGTGACTCTGAAGTGAAATGCAGACATGCCCTAACTCCTCACTGCCCATTTTCACAGTGAAAGCCACCATGCCCATATGGGTTGTGTTGTTATCACGGATTATTATGAAGGAGAAGCAGACCACAAAAGTAAGTATTTTTAAGTACGTTTATAGTGTTTATGCCCAGCTTTTTCAGTGCCAGGTTGTCTTTTTGCTATAAGTGGTTCCCATTTTCACCCAAAAAAATTCAGTGATTTATGGCAGTGTTTAAGAGTATTATATGCATTGTTTTTCATGAGTTTGTACCCTGTTTTGTCGTTTTAGGTCTATATCTCTCTAATACCAATCATAGGTGGTGTCTTGTTGGCCACAGTCACCGAACTCTCCTTTGATGTCTCGGGACTAATCAGTGCTCTGGCAGCTACGCTTTGCTTTTCTTTACAAAACATATTCTCCAAAAAGGTAAATGTCTAAGTACAGTTGTTTTTCAGTATCAGCTGGTTGTAGAATAGCCTAAAACCTAAGTGTTGTTGCTTTAGTAATGACTAATGAGTAATGTAGAATTAAAGGAGCTAAAGTTTAAGCTAAAGGAAATCAGGTATAGAGTAAAAAATAAAACGTACAGAAAAAGTACTGAGTGGAACAGCTTAATACATCATTAATTAGTCCCAGTAAAACCATTGGTAATGTATCTGTCAGCATATCTGCAATCTGCATATCTGTTTGTCAGTGTGCTTTTCATTTTGAGATTGTTTTGGTGAAAAACGAAATGCTAAAGTTAGAAAGTGAAGGGTATGAGCAACAGCAAAGCACTCCAGGAGCTGAACCAACAGAACGGGACGAAAATAAACACAAAAACGTCTTAGGAACTAAATGTGAAGGATTTAAGCGAAAGGAGATGTGTTTGAGTATCATCATTTTAAAACATGAAACTAGTCAGTAACTCATCACTATTCATCTCTGGTCAGTGCCTATAATTGCTAATATTTATAGCAGAGCCCTGAATGAGCACCTGCAGAAAATTATCACACGTGACTAAACAAAACCAACACTGACATTTTGGAGTTAACTTATGATTTAAATTAATTTATGGCTGCTTCGTCTGTTACCATGACAGCTTTGGAACTCCATATTAAAAATGAAAAGGCATTGCTGGTGGTTGTAATCATGTCTCTTGTTAAAATTGCTAAACAAATGAGTTTAACTTAGTAAATTAAGTAAGCTGTGTTGTTTAACATGTTTGATTTGTTAACAAATCTTGTTGGGTAAAACTTATTTCTTTACTCTTGGCTCCCGGCTTCGTCTATGTATTTGCATATTAAGTGTTTCTTTCCATTTGTTTTACTTCCGATCAGTGTGTCTACTTTTTCCTCAGGCGTTTGCTTTTCATATATGCTTTACTCAGCTGCCTTACCTTGGGCTTAAAGAGCAGGTTATCGGTCTCTTTGCTGCTGAGTGTGGGTCTGTGCTGGCGGGTTACCACGTTCATGCTAAAGGTTTACCCTTTGGTGTTTAGGTGTTTTTGGTGTTTATAATCCAGTCATAAAGTTTTGAGTCTGAACCTGACCCAAGCCAGCTTAAATTCTGTCTAAACCAACCCAAATCACAGCATCAAGTTTAGTGACCAAAACTGACCCAAGTACAGTAAAATTGTGTCCAAAACTGACCTGAACTAGTCCATCATTACACAATACCAGCACAGGAATAACAACAATAATAATAACAACAAAAACAACAACAGCAATTGCAATAATAATAATAATTATTATTATGTATAGGAAAGAAACACCTTGTTAAATCTGGGAAGACATTGTGTTTCTGTTACCAAAGGCATTTGAAATGGTGTCATATCAATGTACCAGGTAAACTGAACCAGTTCCAGGTTGATATAGTGCATGTATATTTCAGGTTTTGCGGGACACGAGAGTACACCACTTGCGTCTTCTCAACATACTTGGCTTCAATGCAGTTTTGTTCATGCTGCCCACATGGATTCTAGTCGACCTGTCCGCGTTTCTGGTTGATGGAGACTTAGTAAGTAAAAATGTCAGTGCAACTACCTGTACAGTGGGAAAGTGGAAAACGTTAATTGATTAAATTGTCCTGGGTAATTTTGATCATTGCAAATTATGTGTATGGTCAGGGTTACACAGTAGAAATACAAGTCAAAACATTAAATTTAATCCATTATTTCACTTAACTTAATCATCTATCTAGCGGTCTTAAGTCAATGCACCATGTCATAAGCATTGTCATTAACTTGGGAATATATAGCTAACAGTCAACATGAACACACACATAATTATTTTTCTGTCATTTTATGTTTTAGTGTTTGTAGTCATACAATTGATGAGAGAGAGAGTACATATCAGCTTGATGTGAGCCACAAAGACCACAAATATTCCTTGTTTGACTCTCCATTTTCCACTGAATATGATTGTTTTTTTTACTCAACTATCACTTTGCACAGACTTGATATAACACAGAGTTATTTCCATGGTTAGTTTTTATAGTAGGTAAAAGCCACTGTAATCTTTACTAACACAGATGCATGCAGTCCATAAAAATGACACAACTGATTTGATCAGGGCTAAATCACTAAGAAACGCCAGTTAAAATGACATTTCCCCACCTCCCTATATGAAACTAATCCATCTGAATAGTACTTAGGACAGATCAGGGGAAAACGTTTAGGGAATAAAATAAACATCAGTTGACCAAGTTGCATAAGTGTCCTGAGTTGCTTGGGAGGTAGAGAAATGTTATGTAAATCTGTAGGATTGTAAGATTATGATATTTTATTTCTAACACACTTTTTATTTCTTTTTCCTCTTTGTTTACAGTCAGAGATCTCCAACTGGACTGGAACACTGGTCCTCCTCGTCATCAGTGGCTTCTGCAACTTTGCACAAAACATGATCGCCTTTAGTATATTAAACCTAGTCAGCCCACTCAGTTATGCGGTTGCTAACGCTACCAAAAGAATCATGGTCATCACCATATCTTTACTGATGCTCAGAAACCCTGTCAGCCTCTCTAATATTTTGGGGATGATGACTGCCATCCTGGGCGTCTTCCTCTATAATAAGGTAAGAACTTTAAGTTCCAGTTTTGGTGACTGATCATTTTCGTGCTTTAGCTGTTTTGAGCTTATCATCTTGTTGATCAGTCCACATAAATTGAATTCAGCAAGTTAAGTATCTTTGCTCAGTGTTACTCCATCAAACTATCTTTTTCTTTCTGCTGTCCACCAGGCGAAATATGATGCCAACCAGGAGGCCAAGAAGAAATTGCTGCCGGTCTCTGCGCAGGACATGGTGTCATTTGACAAACCCCTGTCCAATGGTTCAGCGTCCTTCAAACAAAGCTCAGACTTTCAGTATGGACGAAGTAACGTTCTCAGCGACCACTTTCAGTACAGCAGGCAGGCCTACACGATGAACTACGGTTCCAGCCAGTATGTCGTATAAGCTGAGAAACTGATGAACAAACCTGTTTAACTGTAAAAGGAGACTGTGTTTTGTGGGGAACTGAAGTATTGAAACCAGAGAAGAAAGTGTTTCCTTTCACATACTTGTTAAATAGATTTTCTGGGCCATTTCTTTGTTTATTTCACCTTTTTTTTTTTTTTTTTTTTTTTAAGTCAACAGCAAGAATTCTCAGTAACGCAGAGTGCAGAGGTTTTTGAACCATGTCGGAATGCCTGTAAGGCCAACAGTAGCTTAAGTGAAAATCAAGGTTTTTGTTTTGCACAAGAATATTTCAACATAATGTCCGCTGTCATAATATTATTTATAAATCAAAGATGTGATTGTTGCTTTCTGGGTCCTCTGTCAAAAAAAACAGCAAGGACATCAGAAACTGAAACACTTTAGTAGCTGCCACACACTGGGACAATATGTTATCGCTTAATGTTTATGAAAGGTTTCCTGAATTCCAGAATTGGAATATTGCTTCCAGTTTGTAAATATTTTCATGTATTTATTTTTGTAGAAGTTCTGAGGAGGGCATATCATGGCTTTATCGTAGGAGGAAACCTTTTTTGAAGGTGTGACATCTGTTCACCATACCCTTTTGTTATAGCCGGTACGTTTTTTGGCAATCAGTGTTTGACGGTTGATTTTACATCATCATACAGGCCTTTGTGAATCATGCTATAGTCTGATTTTAATGTTAGACATTTGGGTTTGGGTTGGTATAGATGAGGCTTTTCAAGATTCTTTGAAGGTGTTTTAGCCAAAACCAGGTGATGCTGATTTGCTGCATACCATTGGGGAACTTCGATCTTACAATGTTCTTGTGTCAACAGTACTTTTGCAACACTCAGCCCAGATAATTCATTGGTGCACCAGACACACAAGTATTAAACTGATTTTCAACATTTCAGAGGGGCATTAAATTTCCTGCATTGAAATATTTTTAAACTTCCTCATGATTATTGGAATCCTCTCCTGAGCTTTCATATTAAAGATCAATGCATGTGGCTAAACACTTTAGGCTGTGATGCACTGGTAACATGAGGCAGTGACCGTACAGAGGAGCTGGTCTATAGAGCCGATGGTGTAAAGTCCATTCATAGAATCCTATTAGACGTAGCAGATTGGGGAAATGTATATTTTGCATATACTTTTTTCTTTTTTCTTTTTTTTTTTTGTTTTTCTCAAAGGAGACTACTAGCAATATCTACTGTTAAAAGTGCTTGTCTCGCAGCATTGCCTGTCTATCATGGCCTTGTGATGAAAGGTGCAATCCACCAACTGTCCTGTAGTCAGTTAGCTTATCTTTTGTGATTTAATTCACAATAATATGTTTTTGCTGATTTTCGCACAGTGATTCAGTTTCTGAATTTTGGCCTGTACTGTCTCTCTCTTTTTTTTCCCTTCAAGGAGTTCATCCTTAATATCGTTTAGAGACACTTGTATATTGTTATTTTAATTTATTTTATTTTTTCCCACAAGAAAAATGCTCCCTTGTTAGCTTTTGTCTGACTGCGGGGAAGTTAGACAGACGTTTAATAAAGAGCATGTATATTCATCTCTGTGGCTTAAAAGAAGGGAGAAGAAGAACTGCTCAGTGTGATTTTCGTATGTGAATATAAATTTTTTGTAATTATTTTTTTTGTCAATGCCAACAGATTTAGAGAAACTGCATGATTTTAGCCTTTTTAAAAGTGTTCGACTGATGAGCGAATGCTTCATAGAAGAGATGTGGGATTTTTCTGTTGTCCTTCGGGAGGTGTGCGAGCGCACGTAATAGGTTTGTTGATTCAACTGTCCTGCTGTCCTGTAGTTCATAAAATCGAAAACGAGGCCAAAGCAAAGGCCTCTTGTTAAAGTGCATTCTGTTTGTAGTAAATGATGCGCTCTGTAAGAGTCATGTTACCTTAACCTCTTTGCAACAGACACTACAATTCATGAAAATACCTCCGTATCCTCTGTATCTTATTTTATGAACTGTAGGCTTCACAAATTGCTGTTTTTGTGAGGCGGTACTAGAATGATAAATGAACAGTTTAGAAAAGTGAAATCCCTCCTTTTACCTGTTTGCATTTGAGCTGTAATGAACTGTTATTGGCTTTGAGTTGTTTGTCGTTCTTGTTTTGTTGCCTCTTCTTTATTTTCAGTTACAGAATATAAGTCATATTGTCGGTCACAGAGGTAAGAGATGTTGATATTCTTTTTTAGCAAGATGCCAGCGCTTTAAGTAATAAGTGTTATGTTTGTACAGCCTTTACCTAAACCTTTTACAATCCCAGGGTGGTGTGACATAACAGAACATACAAAAAAGGAAGCTAAGACTAAGCAGTAAAGGAGGAAGAGAAATGCTCATGAAAAAAGTCTTTAAATCAGATTTAAAAGTAGAAAAAGAAAGCAGTCATGGAAAGATCGAGGAAGAGAGTTGTAGAGTTTGAGGACCATGGCACTGAAGGCACTGACCGGTGAAACAGGCCAGGTGAATGTAATTATAAGAGTGTAAGTAAGTACATGTAGTATTAAATGGTACATTCTAGGCTGTCGTCAATACCTGAAAAAAATCTACATTGAACAGTGTAATCGGGTATCTACAGATCATAAAGCTGTTTGGTACATTCTCTCAAAGGAGGAAGACAATTTTGTGTGCATCACTGAAAGTGAGGAAACCCACACCAGCAAGATCTTACAAATGAATATATGTTTGCAGTGAGTAAATGTAAAATTACATACCCAGCTGTCACTGTCTTAAGATGTCTTGACAGTATTTGCAAGATATCTTGAGACATTTTCTTAAGACATCTTAAGACGTATGAGTGAAGACTGTCTTTGTCTTGAGACATGAAAGTTAGGGTCTGAAGGCAAATAAGTAATTATTTTGTGTGTCTTGAAGATGAGGCATGACTTAAGAGGTCACGTTGTCTTAAGACAGAGATGCTGTGTCTTAAGACTGTTCAGTTGAGAGTGAAGAGTGGTCCATTACAAAAAGTCCTGTGGTATGAGTGTGGCATTCCTGTGGTACTGCCAAGCTGAAAATTGCAAGAGTATTGCCAGGATTACCACAGTACACCCTAATGTAAAATATGACAAGAATGTAACTAGTATGTCCTCAAGGAACAGCCTGCGGCTCATTTGCAGAAAACATACCTTGATTAACAAAGCGTTGCTCTTTGATCTATTTTCAAATGCGTAACCAGAGACAGCAAGCTAGGAACCAAGATGAAACAACTTTGAACTAATAGGAAATAAATGTACTTACCTATATTATACCTTTAGCTAACCTAGGTACTTTAGAGATCACATACAACCAAAACTATGCAAAAAAAGCACTTGGTTCACTCTTTCCAACATCTGGTGGTTCAATCCCCCACCAGGGCAAGCACAGACTGTCTTGGCCCGTTTGAACTCGTACTGGGCCCTGGTGGTTGGAGCCCTGGTGTACCTCTACGGCATTATTATACTGTCCAACATGCTGGTGCAGTTCACGGTCCGGACGCAAGGGGTAGACAAACAACTGTAGTGCAGTTCGTACTGTACTGTTTTGTAGGACACAAATCTGCAATTCTGTTTTTTTGCAAGAGATTTCATTTTTAATCTCTGTCCGACCAAGTAAGGAGGTACAGTTAAGGGCAAAACATGCTGAAACTAACTCCAACTTAAAATAAATCCGAGACAAGGCTTAGAGGTACGTTACAGAGACAGGGCAACCCAGTGAAATGCTTTATATCATTATATGCTTGATGTTCAAAATACTTTCATTTCACATTCATCTCTCCTGTCCTGAGAGCTCAGTACAACAATCCAATGTTGAAATGATCAAGAAATCTAATGATTAATCATTTCAAATCAAATGTTTGCTATGAAAGTTACCAGAATGACATAAAAAGTAGACGACCATATAGTTTAAAGAGTTTTCCTTGCTTGAGTACTTAAGCTCTTCTTTGGTCTCTTATTTAGCAATTCCATTCATCGCAAACCTGTGAGAGCGGTCAGGGTTTCATTAACCTTTAGTTTGCTTCCTGCTATGCATATTTGCAGTATTTCGTTTCCCACCCGTTTTCTGACCAGCACGGCCCTTTGCATCTGCTATTAGCCAATCGTAGCCCTCGAGACGGGCTGCTGACAGCCAATCGTCACGCGGGGCTGAGTGTGGGGCGGGGCTTGTTCGAATATGAGTGGGAAGAGGAAAAGCTGCGACAGTGTGGTGAAGCTTATCCATCGCAAACGAGCCTCGTCCTTCAGGAAACTGCGCCAGATTATTTAATGTCGATTCAAGATGTCATGGAAGTTGACTGAAAGTAAAGTTCAACTCTGATACCCATGGTAAGACAAAAACCTCATCAGTTATTTGTGTTAAGTCTTTTCGGCTTTTTTTTCTCGTTCATTTTACTATTCTCAAGAAAAGCTACTGCCGCTTCACTGACTCACGTAGAAGACTAGCAAGTAAAACAATTTGATTAAGCTTTTAAAAAGGTATAAGGTCAAAAAGTCCTCAAGTACTGAGGTCCCTTAGAACTGCAGTGGAACCTCTTATTTTTCTGCTGCTTTTGGTCTAAAATGAAATGCTGAAGCTCGAAAGTGAGAAAAACAGTCCAGATACTGAATCAATGAGAGAACGACATTAAACCCAAAAAGCAGCTGTGAATGTGAATATAAGGAAAACGTAGATGTCTTTCCTCACAAATACAGTTAAGTACAAGTAGAGCTATTATGACTTAAATACTCAGAAAGTATCAGCCCAACAAAAACTTACACATAAATGCTAGTTGGCACCCAGCAACTCTCTGCCTATGCTAAATAAGGAAAAGAAGTCACTGTTCAGAAGATATGATACACTTTTAAATTCTAAGCTATAAAATTCATGAATGCCATAAAGCTGTAGTCGTCCTGGTGCTGTTCTTTGCTTATTAAGAGCTGTAAAGTCAGATAAACTGCTGTTGAATTAGCATCTAATTTACTTAACATACAATCCCAGTGAAAACATCAGTCCTTGCTGGTGTTTTGGAGGTTAAGATGAGACTGCATGACCCTAATAAAACACCCGTTTAGCGCCACAGCTCAACAAACTTTGGTGTTTCCTATCATTTCAAACCGATAAGCTAATAACTTATGCGATGAATAAACTATGAAGTTCTTCATAGATTGATTTAGGGGTCTTAGAGCAGAGGGTTTCCATTCCAGACATTCCCCAACCAGTCCTTATTTTATCCTGCTCTATATCGTTTGTTATCCGACCCTTAATTGCCTGGCACAGGTACTGAACGGAAATGACAGTGAATATAAATTGAGACTGACTGGGGTTTGAATAGAGCCCTCTGTACTAGAGCATGGTGAACACGAAACTCGTTTGTCTCTCCAGAACTCGCACTGAACAAAACTTTATCCTAGTTTTAGACTTGTATGATCATCAGCTGTAGTCTAAATAGTCCTGTCACACTCTGCATTATAGTTGTATCATCCTTGGTTTATGCATGAAAATAATGTTGGCAAATAGGACAGTAACCCACTTTATAGGCCTCCAGTCTAAAAGTGATGGTATGCATCATTTCCTGTTTGTAATATTATCAATATCCTCCGAAAAAATGTTCCCTATTTAAGACATGTACTGTTTGGATTGTGAGTTGTGATTGTCTTATTTAATCGAGTGCACTGTAGTGCAGATATTGGACCATTTCCTTTGCCTTTTTGTTACAAAGCCTCTGTAGCAAAGCATGCTGCTGATTGGTTTATCATGGACTCCGACTTGTATGGCAGTCTTTGCTGAGTGATGCAGGGGTAGCGTAAAGGTGTGTGTGGTTTGGAGGCGCTTCCTGTGTCTCGCTATTGTTCTGAACCCGCATTTAACCTCTTTATCAACACGAAAGATGTCTGCAAGAGGATGCAAGCTTCGTAAGCATTCCTGGTGACATTTGTGCTAAAATCGTTGTACGTTTGGCATAGATTTTAGAGGTTACTGATGATGATGAGGAAAAGTCCCTGTTTTTTGTGTTGTAAATTCGAGAAACAAAAACTGACTTTGTTTGGCAAAAGCTCAAATTTACAAGCAATGGAAGGTTATAATCAGTTTAACATTGCATAAACTGTAGCCCTGTGTCATCACACCCTGGCCTCAAACCACGTCTGGTTGTTAAGATGCCCCAAATAGACTTGCTTATGTGGTTTCTTGCACTGTATGTCATACTATTATCTGTAAAAATGACCTAAAGGATGTTGCATTGCTAAAGGCAGTCGCAGCAGCTGTCTTGAAGCCTGACCTTTGCTTACAGTGTTAGAAATCACATAAGCAAGTGACTTAATCATTTTGCATGTTCTGAAGTGTGTGAAGATTTAGGCTGGCAGATTTTCCAGTGGTAGTTGATGAGCTTTGATTATTTGTTAGCCACATTAGCCCCAGAGGTCCAAAAGTAAGCAAATACCAAATATTTCTTGGCTTGTCTATCTATCTGTCTGTCTGTCTGTCTGTCTATCTTCTGTACATTTTTGCACTATTTTTATTATAAAATTTTTTGTTTTCCTCTTTGGAGACTGTAATTACGTGAAAAGTGCAGTATTCGTAGACCTAAATAGTCTGTTAATGCAGTTTGTGGTATAAATAATTCACTATTGTATGTAAAATGTATTAAATAGAACAATACATAAAAATTAATAATAATAATACATAATAAAATAGTTAAACTGTTCACATTATACAAAGCAAAGATGCCTACATTAAACTTAATGTCGCTTTCCAAAAACTGTACAGGAGAACGACATTCTTAATTTTTTATCAATGTTATACATTTTAAGCAATTTTGGACAAACTCAGGAAGATCTGAAGGCCGTCATACAGAAAGTAAAAGAACAAAATGAAAAGAGTCTTCAGCTCATTATAAAGAAAGCAAAGGAAAGACTGGTAACTTCACCATTGATGGGGAAGAGGTATAAGTAGTGGACAGCTTTTGTTTACTTGGATCAATTATTAACAACGCAGAATTCAGCAGTCATGAAATATGGCTCAGATAACGTCATAAAAGTATAGAAATAATAAAAATGGAGATAAAATGTTTTGTTCAGATGGTGAAAAATTATTTTTTCAGTTAGAATTGGCATAAAACACTTAGTTTTCCACATTTTTACATAAAGTATAATTATTACAGTTAACTCAGCTTTCAGCCACTGGCTTATAGCGTACAATGTCTAGAACTTGACCAACAATACGCAAAACTGTTCTTGACAGCGTTTCACTGATAGCAGCAACTTCAAGCATGCAGTTTATGTCTGTGCTGTAAGATGGCGAGGGGAATTCACACTTCTGCAAAGTATCTGCATCTTCTGCATTTAATGTACCTCTCTGAACAATGAACTGTGTCTCACATTGTGTCTATGAATGTTGTACTGTTTGTTAAGAAGCTGGTCTGGAAGTTTGTGAAGTTATGGTGTTTATTACTGAGAGGACTTGTACCATGTACGAACTTTAATCCATGTAAGTTCTTGATTGTGATATGAGGTTATTGATCGAGCTGCTTGAAGTCACAGGAATTTTGAAATCCATGTTTGTTTGTTGTATGCATTGAGCGGTTACTGATTCTCTGACAAAATCTTCCTATATATCTTACTCCTGATAGTCGATACTCCATTGTCACATTCTTTAAATGTGTCTTTATGTCATATTGGCTGCTAAATCAGGCTTTCAGAGGTTTACCTGCAAAGAGAAAAGCGAGTCCATTCTTTCCTGATATCCAGTGTTGGGTAGAAAACGTAACAAATAATGTCCGATACTGATTACAAACACAAATTAGTGAATAACTAGTTAAGTAATCTTTAGAATTTTTAATAAGTGTAATGTCATCTGTTTACTTGTCGATTCTTTTAATGACTGTTTCTGATCTACCTGGTTGATGTGGTTTCATAAATTTTGAACCTCCAAACAGTATCATTCTGATGATTTTTCTAAATTCCTACATAATTCAGTGGTTGAGATCACCATAAAACATAGTCAATCAGAGTGGTTTGATGTGAAATTAGAGAAACTTACCAACACCGGTTTCTTTAAGGTGGTGGTGTGAGAAACCAACCGCTGAACTGACACTTGTATGTACCACCACAAATTGATTAAAAAAGTATGTTGTAGGCCAAAAACCTTTCAAAACTATTATAAACCTATTCCTCAGACATCACACAGCTTATTTATGATCATTTCATCCAGTAACGTCTTATGATGCTGCTTAAAGGCATTAAACTCTTCAGGTGTCTGCAAACTCTGTTCAGATGACTCTTATTACCACCACTGTGAACAATTCTCACTCAGTAAGTTACTCTAGAACAGACCATTTCACATCAAACCACTTTTCGTTTACGTAGTTTACATCTACACCATGTAATCGTGCTCAAATTTAGAAAAATGTATAATATCTGATGGATGGATGGGTATAATATCTTCTCCTTATTTGCACAAAAATTTATATGACTACTAACTGTTGTTATCAGTCATATTGACACAGCTCTCATGCAGTTTATGGACACACTCAGAATAAAGCATTGGTAGATTTATTGCTATTACCTGCTATTACCTATTGATGCAATGCTTGCAAATAGTAATGCATGAAAAGGAACTGTAATTTGATGGCAATTGTTATGAAAGGTGTCCTTTCTACTCAGGACAGTTTCTGTTATCAGATTGAAAAACTAAAGTTCCAGGCTCTTTACATACTAAGGCTTATTATTCAGTAACTACAGGGGCTTCAGTGCAAAGTGTTGGAGCTATTTGTAGGTTATAGAAATGTGTAATTAAACGTTGAGGCTCTGGCCATGTAAGGGGTTAATCTGGATTATTTGTCGTACGTTACTACTCAACATTCAGGCCTGTAGCCACAATCTCTTCACATTAAACTAAAGTATTTTACATGTCAATCATCTCTAAATTCCTAATTTATTCTTTCCACTGCATTTCAACACTGCAGCTATACTTACATCATCAGAAACCCTTGAATCTCCAAAACTGGAACTTTATATTAAAAAGGAGAAAAGGTTCTTAATTTTAATGTATGGTAGTATCACAGGATATAATTCTCAGTGATTTCAGACTGTTTCGATTGGTAGATTATTAATGAAAGGTACAGACAGTATGAAGGGTAGCTTTAACCCGTTAATGTCCTCACCAAGAAAAAAGCAAAATAATTATATTTTTTGTATTTTTTTTTATTTGTTTGGGGCAATAATAAAAACTAATTTTTTTGACCTCACAATTTTTTAAATATTCCCATCTACCAAACAGTCAAGATGGCACTTTGTGGCATATATAGTGAGCAGAACATTACAGGGTTAAAAATGGAACATATGAGTTTTGCATGGCAGTGATGAACCAAATAAAGCCGTTCCTTTTCAGAGCCTGGTTAAAAACCTCTTTAGTAGACGCATGTGTGCTTTGCACTTGTTTATTTGACATGAAGAACACACAAGGCAACATACTGTGTAAATGTGAATGAAACTTATTAGATGTCATAACTAATATAAACACATAAACACATTATTCCAAACACGATGGAAAAGGGGGAATGGCCAAAAACAGAGGGAATGATTTTTCACAACTGAATGTAAAGGGAATCCTAGACAGTGAAACTAATGTGCAAATCAGAAAGGTGATGGTATAGATGTATTCTCATTTTTCAGGGCTTCTACACCTGTTCCTCCCAGTACAACACCTCCGAACCCCCCCACCACCACCACACCACACAGACAGACACCTGGTACAATCACATGGTTTACGCAAGTTCATGCTTTCATACCAAACAGGAGAGTAGCTTTGGCAGTAAAAATAGCTGCCAAACTATGTCAGGTTAAAGACACGTCCCAGATTAAAACATTATGTAGCACAGAGTGATACATTTGCTGTGCATGCAAAATACAGTACTGTGTAAAAGTCAGAGAGCTCCCATTTATTTATTTCATTTTGAGTCAAATCAGCCATTAAGTAAAAGTTGTAAACTTTACACTGTCAGAAAAAAGCGGAAAAGATATTTAACATGTATGTGTATAAAATCTACGACCCCAAATCAGAAAAAATGGGAAGATTATAGAAAATGCAGAAAGCAAGCAGTGATTACTGAACTTTGCATTGAATTGCAGACAGTACAAACACAAGATACTTCATGTTTTGTGTGGTCAATTTCATTTCATTTTGTAAATATACATCTAATCATGCCATTCAGGTCTGCAACACATTCCGAAGTTGGGAAGGGGGCAATTTAGGGCCATTAGTGGGGTAAAATAATTAAATAAATAATGATCATTTAAAACAGGTGATTGTAATCAATTTGGTACAAAAGCTGGTAGTTCTTTAAGAGCAAAGATGGGCAGAGGATCACCAGTTTTCCAGCAAATGCGTGAAGATATTTTTGTTATTATTAAGTGACCGTTATTAGTCCCACAACAGGGAAAATTCACCTTTGCAATCTAACCCATCCGTGCAGTGAAACACCACATACACACTAGTGAAGACACACACTAGCGGGCAGTGAGCACACTTGCCCAGAATGGTGGGCAAGCCTATCCGCAGCACTCAGGGAGCAGTTGGCGATTAGTTGCCTTGCTCAAGAGCACCTCAGTTATGTGGTGTTGGCTCAGAAGAACAAACCAACTACCTTCCGGTCGCAAGGCTGGTTTCCTAACCACCAGCCCAAGACTGTTTTAAAATGTTTAAATACAATGTTCCTCGAAGAAAGATCTGTGGTGCATTACATAATTTAAAGATTCAAGGAATCTGGAGCAATTTCAGTGTATAAAGGGCATGGCTACAAGCTTAAGCTGCTCTCCAGTTCCTCAGACAGCACTGCATCAAAAACCATCGTTCATTTACAAGCGATAAAACCACATGGGTTCAGGATTACTTTTGCAAACCTTTGTAAAGCTCCACAATATGTAGTTAGACCCACAAATGCCAGTTAAAACTTTACTGTGCCAAAAGGAAGCCTTACGTTAACCATGTCCAGAGGCAACCTCTCTGGGCTTGGAGGCATCTGGGATAGACCAACACACAGCGGACACGTTGTGGTCAGGCGAATAATTATTTCAGATCTTTTCTGGAAGAAATCGATGCCATGTTCTCCAGATCAAAGATGAAAAGGACCATGGAGGCTGTTACCAGTAATACGTCTAAAGGCCATAATGGTATAATGGTATGGGGTTGTGCCCAGGTAACACACACTTCTGTGATGGCGCCATTTATTCAGAAAAGTGCAAAGAGATTTAGGAGTGATATCTTTTCCAGAGATGCTCATGCACATTTTAGCAAGACTGTGCAAAACCACATTGTGCACACATTACAAAGGCATGGCTGCGGAAGAAGAGGGTACGGGTGCTGAATTTACCTGCAGTCCCAACTTGTCCCCAACATACAATGTGTGGGGCATTTCGAAATGCAAAATGGTACATCGAAGACCACCTACTGTTGCACACCTTAAAGCTTGTTTGTAGGAAGAATGGGACAAAATTACGCCTGAAATCCTTCATCACTTGATGTCTTCAATCCTTAAACGTATATTAAGTGTTGTGAAAAGGAATGACAACTTGCGACGTGGGAAATGCTTTACTGTGCCAAGTTTTTAAAAATATGTTGCAAGAATCATAAGAGAAATAAGTGTTTATTTTGAAAAAAAAAACATTAGTTAGAACATAAATAATAAATACTGTGCTGTTGTATTGTTTTGTATTGTTGTATTGTATTTGGGGTTGTAATTATTCATATTTAACTTGTCCACTTTTTACTTTTGTGCATGTTATTGCCACTTTGCTGTGTCCTTCCAATAAAAGCTGTTCCCCAAATGACTGAAATTATATTCCCCTTCAAAGAGACACTAACATTCATACAAGCATCTGCCCAAGATCACCTTAGGTGCCTTGTAGTCTTTTTTCTCCTATATATCTAAAATGGCTAAAGGAGATATTTCTGAGCAGATTAGATATGAAAATCTACAGATAAACAGTCTTTAAGGCTCCACTCTTGCTTCAGATCTGAAAAAATGTACAGGTGTTTCTGTCCATCCTTCCAATGTGAGAAGACAACTCAGTGCTGAGTCTGAAAAGTAGTGTAGCTGAAAAGACAACATTACAGAGAAAAGAAAACAGACAATAAAACATCAGTTGTCAGATATTTTGTGGGCTACTGAGTCTAAATTCATATTTGGGATTATTTGGATTGTAAGAAGCAGAAAATGCAAACAACATCTAAGACTGAACTTTGAAGGTGTGGAAAATATTGCAGATTTCTTTAAAGAACTGAAAGCAAGTTTCCCGAAAAAAAGAAACCTGTAATAAAACAGAGGATAGGTACAGTAAATACTGTAAGAATTGATATTATACGTGGCTGAATTGCCTTTGTTTTCTGATTTTTCCAATGCTAAAAAACATTAATAACTTGTACTAAATTACTGTTTTGACTGGAAATTAAAATTAAATGAACGAAAAGTTGGTCTGTGACTGTTTGCACAGGAACCATTGAGTTTTAAATTTTTCCTGTCATTGTGACGATATTTTTCTTTTGTCTTCTTACTCTCTGTAATTAGAATGTGTTTGAGTAAGACCAGGTTATAGTTCTGTCCCTCTTTCAGCAGCTTATTCTTTGCTCACATTTTTGGCTTGCACACAACCTCAAACGCTGCTGTCAGCACAGATATTTAAAACCTCATTCACGCTATTAAAAATACTTCGAACAGTGAGACAGAATAGAGTTCTTACCATATTGTGATCCACAAAATTCACATTGATTAGTAAATTTTCAATATGAGATAACTTTACACTTTGCAAATTTACAGTTGCATACTGTAGTCCAACTGAGCCCATCCAATGATAAACGATATGTGGGCCATACCACCTTTTTTTAGATTGCCAGTTACTTTGTTTTTTATTTTATTTTGTACAACATTTTACATTAGCTGTGGTTTATTTACATTTAAGTGACCCTTTTATTTCAAATACAGGACATCAAACATTGCTCTACCACGTTCATAGCACAGCAGTGGCACTAACATGTTGTGAGTTGGTGTTGGTGCTGCTACGAATATGTCAGGCACAGCAGTGTTGTGGTGGTTTTAAACGTTGTGAAATGTAAGAAAAACTAGGTGTCTGGTAGAAAAGAGTGAGTGATATTAAAGGGATGTTCAACCAATTTTTTAAAGATGTCTGCATAAATTAGAATTAGAAGAACTGAACTGTTGAGACGTAAACAAAGTCATTTAGTGTTCTGATATGAAATGCTTTGTTCTGTAGAAGCATGGCAAGTCACAATTGTTTACAGTGGTTTTGATATGAACACGACCTCTGAAAAGTTTAGTGCCTCTAAAGGGTCCTTCATGAGAAGTTATTACGTGAAGTGATTACGGAAACGCTGCCTCATATCGAAGATATTGTTTTATGATAGCTTTTAGAAGGGTCTAGAATGTATTTTTAAAATCCATTCATGGTGGAGGGGTAAATGCAGGGTGTTGCATGAAAACTTACTTTCCATAGTAACTACAATTTTACCATAATCAACATAACAGAAAACACTCGCTGTTGATCGCTGGTGGTTTTGGATAAAAGATAAAATGTCTGTTTTTACATTGTAGACATTGCAACACCTGGTTCCTATCACCACCACTGTAAAGAAATCTGAGTCAGTATGTTTCTCTGCAATGAACGATTTTACATCAAACCATTCATAAGGAGTTTATTTACAGCTCAACCACTGAATTATGCAGAAATTTTGAAATGTCAGTGGAATTCCCCGTTAACTCAGATTTCTAGAGTATTTCTACTATACCTACAATAGCAATATCACAGTTCTAACCTGTTAAACTTGTGTCAGTCAACTTCATTGTCATTTCTTCTCACCACAGGTATTTTGAATGAGAAATGAAATATAGTTACTCCAGGACACCGCACTAAATTTAATACAGAATAAACAACAGAACAGAGAATGAATATAACACATACAGACAGTAAACTATGCAAACACTACACCAAAACCTTTCTATTCAATATACTATAACTATATTGGTATTGAGCACAGGACAGTGGAGGTTAGACAGTGTTCAAAGGGGCTGGGGAAACAAATACACCAGCTGTTGTCCCAGAGCAGCGCTGACTCTTGTGTGTGTATTATTATCAATACTGATAATTAGTAATAGTCCTTAGCAACATAACACAATCATTGTCAGAACCTCAGATAATACATAGAGTTGCACTTTATAGCTCTCTATAAAATATTTTACAGTCGCTGTAGCTAACAAGTGCAGTTCTCTATCCTGATTTTGCTATAGCTTGCAATAGACTATATTGTGTTTTGTGCAATTAACTTGGACAAAAGTGAAAAAGCAGGCTTCATCACAAAATTATTGTGCGAAGTTAAGTGACACTTTTTTAATCCCACAAACGGGGAAATTCCACCTCCGGATTTAACCCATCCATGAAGTGAAACACCACATACACACTAGTGAATACACACACTAGCGGGCAGTGAGCACACTTGCCTAGAGCGGTGGGCAGCCCTATCCACGTCGCCCGGGGAGCAGGGTTAGGTGTCTTGCTCAAGGACACCTCAGTCATGGACTGTCCGCACTGGGGATCAAATCGGCAACCTTCTGGTCACAGGGCCAGTTCCCTAACCTCCAGCCCACGACTAACCCTAACCCCCAAAATGTAATACTGTGTATTGTGAAATGTAATATGTAACCTATTGTTGTTGTGAAAGAGTGGTTTTAATGTAATCATACTAGTAATTCCATTGCTACTAAGTCACGGGTAACACACAAATCAAGAGACAACAACATTGTATTTTATGCATCCCACCCTTCCTGGGGTATTTGCTTCCGTTACAGTAAGTTAATTTTTGTGTTTTCATAGGGGGACAATGTGGACGTCAGAGCCCTGAGGGCTAAGTTTAATGCACAGAAAGAAACTGCCAGCTCTGGAGGTGGCGCATCCCCGAGACATTCTGCGGTGGGTCATACATCAGAGTCATCTGCCAATGGAGTGATCCGAAACAAGTCTTCACCTGTAATTCCAAGGCCAGTCCTACCAGTGAACTCTGCCAATGAACCCAAAAGGTTTGGTCAGGCTCCTCATGGAGTCTTCCCCAAACCCCCACCGTCTCACCGTATGGGTGCCAAAGAGGAGCCTAAAATGCCCCTCACGGAGCCTGAGATCCCAGGGAGAGTAAAACTGACAGGAGAGCTTCTCCAAAACAAAATGATGAAGCATGTTGATGACAGAAAGCTCCAATCATTTCCCAGACCTTCACTGCCCAGCCAGAGGAGCATGTCTGAGGTGCCACCTCTGAGAAAGCCTCTTCCTGCTGTCGGGCAACGACCTTCAAAACCCAGGCGACCCCCAGCGGTCAACCTGGACCATTTACGGAAAAAGGCGCCATCATTTCAACTTACAAGACGCCAAGAGACCAAGACATCTGAGGGTACATCTCTTTCATTAGTGAAAGAGCACTATTGTACTATTGTTATGCAGTTTCTATTCTTCTTCTTTTTTTCAGTTTTTTATCCTCTAACTTATCCCACAATTTTCGAGATGTCGACAACTTTCCAACTTTGAAATGTTTAGTCTGATTGAGACTGGTGTTCTTGTATGAAAATACGGCTTTTGTACAATCATTGTTAAATGACAATTTAAAGCCCCCAGGACTGAATGAGCGACTGATATCATAATGATACAAGTACACTTGCAATTCCAAATAGCATACCATAGCATACCATAGCAACCACCTGGAACAGCAGCAAGCACCTAGCAACACCTTAGCAGCCATCTGAGGAAACCATAGCAACCACTTAGCAACATCTGAGCAACCACCTAGAATACCATAGCAACCACATAGCAACACCCTAGCAACCACAAAATTGCTATAGAAACCACCTAGTATCCACCTGGTGGACCATAGCAGCTACCCACCAACACCATACCAAATGGTTTGGATAGCATACATTAGAAACCACATCATAGCAACTACTTAGCAACACTTAGAATTAACAACCTGGGATATGACAACCAGTTAGCAACATCTTAGCAACTATCTAAAATATCATAGCAACCGTTATGTAAAACATTAACAACTGCCTGGGAACTGCTTAGGCTGCACAACCACTGTACATTTTCTTTATGAAATCTGTGAAATTCTTTGTTAAGTCCAGTAAAGTGACCCCTTACTCCTTCTTATTATTCAGTTTAGGCTTTTTGCTGTCTAACAGCTAAAAACACTTAAAGGACCAGAGGCCCAATGTTTTATTAAACACTTCTATAACCTAAGAGTAGCTGAGCCAGTTTGCATTGAAGTTTACATTTACATTTATGGCATTTGGCTGACGCTCTTATCCAGAGCGACTTACAATTTGACCATTTTACACAGGTAGGCCAAGGTGGTGTTAGGAGTCTTGCCCAAGGACCCTTATTGGTATAGTGTAGGGTGCTTGCCCTGGTCAGGGATTGAACCCCAGTCTACAGTGTAGAAGGCAAAGGTGTTAACCACTACACTAACCAACCACCATAGTTCCTGTAGTTACTGAATAAGAGGCCTTAGTATGTGATAGGTCTAGGCTTTTAAGAGGTTAACTACTAAACTTCTAAACAGAACTGCCTAGATCCTGTAATAAAAGTTGGAAACTGCTATGAAAAAAGGAACTGAAGTGTTTAGACCAACATGGAAGCCTTTGCAGTATAAGCAGTTAAATCCAGGGTCAATGGTCAGAGTCAGCTTATTTAGTTTGCAAATATATAGAAATATAAATGATACATTGCTGAACAAGCAAGTGTCTATATTACAAAACCATACAGATTCATATCATATCGTATGAAATGGTCAATTGTAGATTCCAGACTTATTGACTCAAATTTCTTTACCATTGAATCAAAAGAGATTTCCCATCATCTGTTAATGTTTTCTTTGTATACTATTTTTGCTTACAACCCCCTGATACACCTCTCTGCAATGAGTGGATTTTAAAAATATGTTATAGAACAAAACTACTGTAAAACAATATTAGAAGTAATATTACCAACAATGGAAAATATTTGATTCTGTATGTTTCAAATGATGCATTTCACACTTTGAATGGCTTTTCTTAGCTTAACAACTGAATTTTGTAGAATTTTTAAGAAGCTGTACAGTGTTATATGAAATTACTGGAGAGCTGAGTTACTTCTGTCTTTTAAAGTTGTCATCAATCATTGTACTCTTTGTTAGCATCTCATATCTGGCAATATAACAGATCTTGCCAGATGAAAACTCTCTGATGCTAGGTAGTATCACTCTTCTAGTTATCATATTTGAAACCTGTAATTGCTATTAAATATGGTACTATTAAGAGTCCTTTTCCAGAAGCATAGGCAAAAACCCAACAAATATTAGTAGCAAATTGAGTGACCTCATGCACATTTAACAATTATTCCTTTTAAGCTTATATTTTCAGGGCTATTATCTTACTGTCATAATGTGTAATAGTGTATTTATTGGTATGAATATGCCTATTTTCTCTGTCCTAAAACATATATATCTCAAAAATAGTGGCTTTACAGTAAAATGTCAAAACATTCTTACCTTTTTAATGTAAGTTAATGTAAAGAAAATTTAATTAAAATTACAAGTTGCTGTTGTAATGACATTGAAAAATTAAAATGAGGGTGAAAATTGCTTGTTTTTTTTTTGACAGCAACAATATGTTTTGGAAGGGCCTAGATATGTACTTCATAGTTAGATAACTGTCACGTCTGATGTCTTGGATGTTTGTGTGTGTGGTGTGTGTGTGTGTGTGTGTGTGCACATTCTGCAGGACCAGGAAGGCCACCAAATAAACCTGCGCTCCTGCCACCAAACAAACCTCCCTTTTCAAACCCGTAAGTGTTATTATTCTAATATTTCTTGCTACTGTTCATTTATCACTTAAATTGGATTTTGTAATTTCAGATACAACATTAAAATAAATATAACAGCACTGACATCAGAAGGAATGAAGCACAGGTGAAACAAATGTCTGACAGTGGATTACAATGCTTGTTACAGCTCTATATCTTGGAGCTTGCTTTATTATGCCACTGAGCAGCGCACCTCAGATATGTGCGATTTCATTTTTTTAACGCCCCCGGTGTGCGTAGGTGCATGCATGGTAAATGCACTGCAAAATTGTGGAATTTCCTGAGAACAATGCAGATCAAATACAAAAGCACTGACTGATTTCGTTTTGTTTCTCAGAAACATTGAGCATGAAGAGGATACGTACGATGATGTTAATTTGCCCCCACCTCCACCTCCTCCTCCAAAACCATCCTCCAGAGGTAAACAGCGCAGTGTTTCATACCAGCTATGACTTACTTCATATAATGATGTCATCTGTAGGGCTGTGTCCTTATGCAACCTTATTCATACTAATGTACACTGAATACAACTCAATGCATGTACTTCTCAGAACTACATAAAACTTCATGATTTTTTATTTTATCAAAATATCACACATTTGTGAACACTGCGTAATAGAAGTAAAACGAGGGATGGCACAGCTAGAGGTGATGCTAATGATACAATGACTAATGCTAACCTCAGACTCAGATAAAGTGATATGTGCTGCCTATATGTTCTATTATGGCCTAGGCACCAAGCACTTTGCTTTAAATGTCTTTTTATACATTAACATGTCAAAAATGTAGACCGTTAGTGAGCTCTGCTGCAGTGTATCTGGAGTTTGTTTAAGCTCCTGCTTCCCTCTCTGAGCGCAGCCACGTTTTTAGAACTGGGGGAGGAGGCAACAGAAGTATTTTCATCAATATTTATCACATCAGTATTAGTAATAGTAACACTATTTACTGTATCAATAAATCTAATATTTCTGGAGATGTTTTATAACCAAATAGTTATAATCAAAATTAATTATTAGAGGGGGTTACATGACTGAGTCATGAGTATACTGTGGAAATGACTCCTATGTTTAGACTGAGCTTATTAACCACAAAGACATTGCCAAAGGGAATAGTGGATCTTTATTGTATAAATTTGAATCAAGTAAATGCAGTGCATAATCTTTTCAGTGTGTCATTTTTATAAAAACACTACAGACTTTGCAATTGTCTTTGGCCATGAACTCATTTCTTACACATTAATGTGATCTCATATAGGTTTGATAGCAGCTTTGATGCCCATTTTTCTCTATAATTTTATAGCTGATTGAATCATGGCTTTAATATGCTGGTTAATAAATATATGTTGTGCTTATACAGAATCATGGACTGACAGTTTCTCATCTCAGGCTGGTGAGGTGTGTGTCCCTGTACTTTCCATTCAGAATTTCACTGTTTCTTAAGAATTTCATGCTCAAACAATTTGTTATTTCGTGTAACTTATTTTGTGTGACTATTTTCTTGTTCTTCGTGTGGATTTTTAGGACAGTGACCAAAGTGAAATTTACGAGCATATCGAAGAGTAAGTGGTTTACTGGTTTCACTAAACTGCTTTGGTTTTATCTGCACAGTTCATAGTAATAATTAACCCCTAAAATACTGAAGGCCTGTATATGTGTACAATTCTTTTACACATTAGCTTTGTTTTAAATCATTTATAGTTAATGAATAATGTGTCTTATAAATAATAACAGAATAATACACTTAGAGTTGGAGGGCTTAATACATTTTACCAACAATTTGTCAGAAGTAAATTTCATTTGATGTGTTCTGCTAAACTGTAGGCAGGAGGAGTTTACTCAGCCGGCAGTCTTTGAGAAGAAGAAACAGAAGGAACTCAAACGACAGCAAGAAATGGAAACAAAAGAACAAAAAGAACGGCGTAAAAAAGAAAATGAGTACAGAAAAAAATTCAAAGTAAGTTTATAATATAACCTTTAACATTTATAATATGGTGAGTATAAATTCATGCTTATGATGTATGATAAGTGCACATTTGAACATATTTCATCTGTGGGATCATCACTGAAACATCCTCTGTTGAAAATATCAGATTCACATTATATCATGTCTCAAAAATGGGATCATCATCAGTCATGTTCCATGTTACACTAGGTATCTTTTCTTGCAGCTTAAATTTGTTGTTACTAAACTTGTATTCTTTTATATCATTCATTTTTATTATGTGAGTCCTTACATTAAAGAACTCACATAATGAAAACCAAATTTTCCTTTTGATTTTAATGAGAGTGCGAGATTTTGAGTTTGATGTAGAATGTAAGCATTCCTAAATTTTCAAAATGCACTATTCACTCCCCAGTCCATACAGTCCATATATCCAAACTAAGCTGCAAAAACAGCACAAATTTCATTCAATGTATCTGTGATGTAACAATGAAGGTATTTACATATATGTCTCTTTAGTCTACAGTTATGTAGCCCCAACCATTCACACTGAAGTTATAAGGAGTGTTTCAGCCTGAACTGCTTTTCAAACCAGACACTGTACAAAGCAGAAGAGTTCATTTTTAGTCTTAAAGGCACAGTAGCAACAACAATCTGTTCAATTCTGTTAAGGGATAAGGAGAGGTTTGAAAAGGTCTTGTAAAAATGAATTTGGTCTGTTTTTTGGTACATAAACCTACATAAGTGGACTACAGGTACAAAAGTAAAATATGGACCCATTAAGTGGTTTACAGGCTTCATTTGTAGGCCTAAAGGAAGCAGACTGTAGTATGGTTCCTCAGTTAATGCATACGTTGAATAGGTTGATGTTCTTGTTGATGTTGCTGTTGGATTCCTTATCATTCACTTATACATGTGTGTTGTTTACTGTAGCTGAATGGAGAAGAGGAAGTCCTGCACATCGCTCGCGTGAGAGAGGACTGGCAGGGAGGGAAGAGTGATCTGCGTGTGCGGCAGGGAGAGAGCGTGGAGATCGTCCGAGTGAAGAACAATCCTGAAGGGAAATGGCTGGCTCGAAACATGAACGGAGAATGTGAGCTTAACCTCAGAGACACTGCTTACAGTACATGTCTGCTTCAGATCAAACACTGCAATAACTGCCTGAAAATAAATACCACATCTTAACTACTTAAAATGAACATGAATCAAAAATCATAGCACATTTTTCTTTTGTGCTGTGGCATAATTCAGAATAAAACACCGTGTCAGGAAGGGTCTCTGAGCTTGCTGATTGTTTTCAGTGATAAGTGAGTGTGGTGAGATTGGGAGGTGAAACTCGACATGACTGTTCACTTATTATGTTTTCCTGCCTGCTTGTTCTGGGGTAATCTGAACATTTTAGAGATCTTTTTTGGAAGAAAAGAGAAAAACAATTTTCTTTTTAAAATGATAGCATGATTAATCAGGTTTTACACCTTAAAATCACAGGCTTATTACATAGCATGGCTTATTATTTAGTTACTGGGCTGTTCTTAGGTTATAGAAGTAGGAAATAAAACTTTGTGCCCATCAGTGGGCCCTGGCCATTTAAGATAATAATATCACCAAACAAGAGTAAAGAGGCTTTTATTGTCATTCCATCTATGTACAAGTACACAGTGGAGTGAAATGACATTCCTCTAGGACCAACACGGTGCAACAAGGACCAAAGCTACAAAGTGCGAACATGCAGACATAGTGTGTTGAAGAGCTGGCCTATGGGCCAACACATTCATTCCAGACTCTCATAACTACATAACTTCCATGGTACTTTAATAGACGTTACTGAATAATTGTATTAGTCACTGAGTAATCTTGAAGTATTGAGATTAATAATGAAAAATAAGCCTGCTGTTTAAGGACCTACATGCCCTCAGTACCAAACAATAATGATGAATAAATGAATAACTACTAGATATAAATCAGAATTTTTTTATACACTGAAAATGTGCTGCATTAATTTATTCCATTCATTCAAACAGGTATATAATTTCCACATCAGCATAATTAATGCCCAAGCAAGAAGCATGACAGATACATTTGTGTTGATATATTTTATTCATGTGAAAATGATGTAGAGTACATTAAATGCTATCAATGTAAGTTGTATTTGTGGTAATGCGAAATGCTATTAACAGTACAGTACTGAGCAAAAGTAGTAGATCACTCTTTATTTAGTCAAATATTTATATGTAAAACAGCCATTAAGTACAAATTATGAATTTTTCAGTGTCACAAAAAAGAGAAAATTTATATTAAAAAGAATGTTATACAAAAGTCTCAACAACTAAATATATCACATTTTCAGTGTTTTATGTTTCCACCCATTACCTTACAGCTTCCATTCTTTTCAGGAGACTTCCTTTCAGTTTTTCAATGAAATCTGAAGGGATATCTTTCCACACCTCCAAAGTTTAGTCTTAGAAGTTGGTTGTATTGTCTGCTTCTCATAATCCAAGTAATCCCAAGCACATTCTGGGCCTTCTAATGGTCAGTCCGTTAATCTGAGAACACCAGCAGCTTCTTTGTTTTTTGCAGGGTTTCTTCTTTTTTCTCTATTTCGTTTTCAGTAACAGCTTGTTGACAGCTTTCAGACCCTCAGACCCACAGTGTTGATGTTTTCTGGAAGAACCCTTCCATCCTTCACTCTGTCCATCCACTTTTCAGATCTGAAGCAAGAGTGAAGCTTCATTTTCTCCCCCCTCTCAAAGATGAAAGCTTTAAGTGCTGTTTATCTGAGGTCTACCAGGCCTTACATAGTTAGAAATTCCATTTTCTCTATAATTTTACATAATTTTTTGAACTCCAGTTTTAGAAACTAATTTTCACTCATTTTCCTATTGACATCCTCCTTATTGTGCTAATTAATTGTCTTGTTTCTAATCTCCTCCGAGATGCCTCCTTAAAAATTACTAGGCTGTTTTGACTGGAAGTCAAATTAGTGGAGTGGTCTCTGGCTTTTGCTCAGTACTGTATATCTGAGTTTTACCATAGGTAGTTCTTGCATAAAATAACTTTTTGCTTATAATGCTTTTGCTTATTATTTTGAAGTACTCAAATAGAGTATGTAGATGATCACTATAACTGATAATAACCAATAGTTTTTTTTCCTGTAGATGGTTATATCAGTAACAGATGTGTTGATGTGGATTATGAAGAAGTGAAGCGGAAGCTTCGCCTCGGGGTCACGCCTCCTTCCCTTCCTCCTCCAGTCCAAGAAGATGATGATGTTTATGATGATGTTGGCGCAGACCCCTTGAACAGGTCTTTTGCTCGTGTTCCAGTTCTATTTTTGATTTTGGTAATTAGTTAGAAAAACAGCAGAGATTTACATTTTGAGTGTTGTGTTCTCTTTTTTCTGTCTGTAGCAGTTTTACTATGGGCGGCGGTAAGTGGTTTGACAATTATTGTATATTCAGGCAATGTATCTTCACTCAGTGCAGTCAGATGTTGTTTCATTTCCTCTCTTTTGCCCCCCCCCTCTCTCTCTCAGAGGTATATGATGATATAGATGCAGTCATACCGGATGAATTCCCCCTCCCCCCGCCTGAGATATGGTACGCACCAATCAACATGTCTGTGATTACTCTCTGAGCAAAATCTCAAATTTGATGTGATTTGATTATTTTACAATTATACAATAATTACAAATATTCTGAAGTTTACATAACTATACACAATAGCAGATTCCAGACAGCAAAAACAAATGTTTAAATAGCCGAAGAATTTCATGGGGACCTCGATCAATATTTCATAATTGCTTGGTTGACTCCTTATTATGTAAACAAAGTCATTCAAAGTGTTTTTTTATATGAAATGCACCTTTCAAGAGAAACTTACCAAGTCAGAATTATTCACAGTGGTGGCGATAAGAACCAGACATTTGGGATCATATTCACAAAGCTTCTCAGGATAGAGGTGCTGATCTAGGATCTGTTCCAGTCAGTAAAGTCGTATTTTTTCATAATTACCACTATTTTACATTATTAATATTAAACATAACAACTCACGTGACGATCATGTGAAGGTTCACCAGTCATTTTGGATAGAAAATAGCTATATTTGTCTGTAGGCTTTGAGACTCCTAGTTCATTTAATCACCATTGTAAAGAAATCTAAGATATTAAGTTATTTTACAATGAACCATGTCGCATCAAAACACTCTGAATTTTGTTGATATATTAACATTTATTAATTGATTAAGTTTATTTACATCTTAATAATTAAATTATGCAGACAATTGATGCAAAATTGATGAAATTCCTCTTTAATTTCAGCAAAAACCCTAGGGTAAATATAATATGGCAAACATGCATCATATATATATATATATATATATATATATATATATATATATATACACATACATACATACATACATACAATGTGCATAAATCTACAATAAAGTTTATGGGTTTAATGTACTCAATATACTTTGCTAAAATGTGGTTCAAATACTCTTTTTTGCATGTTAAGAGAGGAGGAGAGCTCTTATTAATATGCAGATAACAGCAATTTATGGGCATTCTTCATATGCTCTCATATGTTTACATTAGTGAAGAAAGATCGAAAGTATTCTTCAATGACGGCATCTCAACCAGCTTTCCACTGACAGATTCCTAGTTAAATTATAGCTGAATTATAGCTCCTGTCTAAGTTAATGCTTAACTTTATGGCCTCAGCTCAGAGAAAGAAGCTTTGTTTCATGTGCTCACATTATTGGCTGTGTCATGTCTCTGGTGCCATCACAGTAGTACATTAGCATCTAGCGTATGAAATATTTAGCATAAAAAGTACATTATAAAATATTGTTCTGTTCTCTTGGTTTGTTTATTTCTTAAGCCATGATCCTAAGAAGAACAAGAAGCTGGAGAAGGAGGAGAAAGAGTTTAGGAAAAAGTTTAAGGTAAATTTTCTTTATTTCTCCTGTATAGTTGTCCCCACCAACAGGCCAGCTAAGTCCTTGTTAATTTGCCTAGAAGCTTCTCTTTATTACACTGAACTGTCTTAATGAGGGGAACAGCATATTAAATCTGCAATGAGTCTGTTGTGTTTTGGTGATGACAGTTTGAAGGGCCTATCAAGGTTCTTGGCTGCATGATGGTGGACCCCAATGCTAACATAAAGAAGAGTGGAGGAAAAGACCTGTCTGTTGTGCGAGGAGAGATTCTGGAGGTCATTGAGCAGACTAATGAGAAGAAAGTACTCTGCCGCAACAGTCAGGGCAAATGTAAGTGTTGTGCACCCTCTTGTGAAAAACAGTGATACTTTAATATTTTCATGCCAAATAAACCAATAAAGGTGGTATAAAAATTGAAAATTTCTTTATATCATATGAATGTTGAGATGTAAACAAAGTCATTCAGAGTGATGTGTTGAGTTTAGTGTGGAGAAATCACACTAAACTCAGCTCTATAACAGCTTGATCAGCTCTGTAACCCAACCGCAACTCATTTAACCACTTTATTTCCTATTCTACACATGTATTCTGAGGTTTTATATATAATGGTAGTAATGGAAAATAGTGGTAAATCTGAAAAAAAAAAAGTTTTCTTTGGGTTCTACTTTTACTTAAAATTACTTTCATGAATAGTTCGATTAAAAAAAGTTAAAGGCTGAAATCTTATCAAGAAACTATCTTAAAGCAGTGTCTCAGACATCAGGCAGTACATAATTTATAATAATTTATAAATAATTTTCTGTGGGGTAACATTCAGAGGCGCTAAATCCTGTCACCACCGCTCTGAACAATTCTGACTCTATTAAGTTTGTCTAGAATGAAGCATCTCACATCAAACCACTCTAAATGACTTTGTTTAGATCTTGATTATAATAAATGATTTCATTATTTCAGAATTTGATAAATCATTGGAATATGTATTGTAGTAATGATTATGCATTTTTCTTCTCTTTTTAGATGGATATGTGCCCAAAAGTTACCTTCTACAGGCGTATGTATCGTTCTGTAATCATTATTATCTTCCTTAATATTTCACATTCATATTATTTTTTATTAATAATTATTCATTTATTATTGTATTTGTAAATAAATGCTGGTAAATGCTACTTTAATCAATTTCAGGGAAGGCGAAATATATGATGACATTGACAACAGTTCAGGTACGAGAGTTCAAATTTAGAACATTCTTCTTTCAATGATCTGCAGTTAATCTTTATATATTATTATTATTATTATTATTGTTATTATTTTGCAGAATATAATGCCTAATAATTTTATGTACATCTCTGTGGTTAAATTATTTTATATTTTTACATGTACAGTCTTACAGATTAGGGCTTAGTTGGCTGAAGAACTCAGTCCAGTTCTGCCATTCCACAGACCTTAGCCTTATGAGCTGGGGCTAATTTTAGTTTTGAAATGTAACTTTAATGCTGTGTATGGAACTTTGTCTGGACATTTTCCTTATTTTTTTTCCATTCGCAGATATTTATGATAATGATGCCAGCCTGTCTGGACCTTTGAGGGCCTGATGGACAGGAACAGAACAATTTTGGAGAAAGTGGACATAAAACAGAAAAAAATTAGCAACTGAGCTAGGCTGAGACTATGAGAATTATCATTTCCTACTAAGAAACTATTCACTCCTGAGGACAGAAATACGAAGATTATGAATTAAAGTTTTGTACATTAAAGAAATAAATGCACCTTTTTTTTAATAAACAGGACATCCTCATTTTCTTATTATTACTAGGCTAGTATTTGCTATAATGAGCTTTCAGGGTTATGAGAGGAAAGTGATTTTATGTCCTGCAGCTGTGCTGCACCATTTTCAGTGTAAATGGCAAAAGTCACCACACAAGTCACCTCTGTCCAGGAGATGACGGACATTCGATTTATTTTTTGTTCTAACTCAGAATAAAATTTAAAGGAATATCATTCAGTGTAATCAAGACCACTGATCTGTGTTATTATTTTACATGTAAACATGTAGGAAAAGTGAAGGAAAATGACTTACAATTCAAGGAAAACTTGGCATAAATTTAGCATTTTAGTGGTGTACTATAGTGTGCTGATGCTAGTAGGAGATTGAACTCCAGACTGGCGATTGGAAAGTAGTTATCCAATACACCAGAAAGCATTAATTTCCCAGAATATTTCTCACATACTTTTGGCGAGATGAAGGCAGGACTCATTTCCCCTTCGTGCAGGCAATAGAGACCCAATTCTGGCTGTTCCATCCAACATTTACACCAAAGCCATTTTTATTCTCCTTCAGTGATTACAGCAAACTTGAGCTTGTTTTTTGTGTTTTCTAGAATGTTGTGACTACCTTCAACTCAAGCCTTACGATCCCAGTCTTATTACATACTAAAGATTATGATTCAGTAACTACAGGGACGTCGGTGCAAACTAGCTGAACTATTTTTAGGTTATAGAAGTGTGTAAGAAAACTTTGAGCCCACCGGCTGGCTGTGACCATTTTGAAAGTTAATATATTTGTCTTTTATATATTATATATTTTGTTTTTTATACCATTTAAGCTATCAGAAAAGGCCATTATTTACAACGAAACTACAACAAATTGCTTTTTGACTGTCTAGCATTTTGATACTGGTCACATACGGCAGGAATAAAACACAACCTGATATTTACTAAAAATGTACTGCTGGATTGTTTTTAACCAGATGCTGGGTCGAGCATTTTGTCTAATTTTGTTGGGTTATTTCTGCTGTGCTAGTTTTAGGTAGCTTTTGGGACCCCACTGCTGGGTTAGGGACTGTGTCATAATAACAACCCAGAAATTGAGCTAATTTCAGTTTCATGGCTTTAAGGCAGCAGTATGGGACTGACAGGAGTCGGTAAGTAAACTTCCATAAAATGTAGCCATCTTGCTTCTTTCTTTTACATGATAATAAAGCTATAATGTCCTAATGTAGGCATGCTGATTATTCATTTTACCATTTTCATAAAAATATCGAGCTATTTAAACCCATGGAATTGCTGTCCACCCTATCATCTTGGGTGCTGGAGCCCATCCCAGCACTCATTGGGTAGAAAGCAGGAAACACCCTGTACAGGTCGCTAATCCATCACAGGGCAGACACACAGTCATACATATTTACACCTAGGGGCAATTTAGCATTATCAATGGGCCTGACTGCACTTCTTTAGACTGTGGGAGGAAACCCACGCAGACACAGGGAGAACAAGCAAGCCCCAAACACAAAGGACTTTGGTTGCCCTGAATTGAACCCAGGCCCTTCTTGCTGTGAGGTGACAGCACTACCCAACGTTTCAGTAACTATATAATTTCACAATATTTCTCACACTGTCTTCATTATTAGCTGAGAACAAGCTTAAGAGGTTCACTCTGTCATTGTGAAATACTGAGTTAATTTAAAAAATGTATAGTATCAAAATATATCTTTGAAACAAAACTTAGTGTTCTTGAGGGCTTGAATTTGTCTACATCTGCAGGCCAAGTATATGTTAATCAAATGCCAACTATAGCTAAAATTATCCACCCTGTCATTGTCCACCCTATCATGCATCTTGCCATGACTGGGTGGATATATACATGCCTCTTCATTTTTTCTTGTTGCTGTTCTTTTTTTTAATAGTATTTCCTATTAACTGTTATGAAAAAAGGTTACTTGTTTTTGCAAGGTTTTAAAACAGGTTAATGTTCCCTCCTGTCACTCATCACACTGCAGTAAGAGCACTTCAATAGTAAGCAAGACCAAAACACAGACCCATTCAGTTGCTCACTCACACGCTGCCACTTTCCACTGTCTAATATAAGCTTTGCAATTTAATATGGACTCACTGTTAATGAAAGTTCGGCCATTTAAATGTAAATATGAAATGTTCCTGAATTCACTGAGCTCCTGAGACCCATTCTTTCACTAATGTCTGTAGAAGCAGTCTGCAGGGCTAGGGGCTTGGTTTTACACACCTGTGGCCATGGAAGTGATTGGAACAATCAATGATTTGGATGGTTGACTGAATACTTTTGGAAATATAGTGTATAACTCATCGAGGCCGGCGAACACGGCGAGGCCAGGTAACTCGGCGAGGCGAGGCCGGGTAATTCAGCGTGTGTTCTGTTATGTAGTAACCCAGCACTAGGTTATAGAAATCATAGAATATTATATCATTGTAGAAATTGTTTTTAAGCCGATATTTTTTGAATGGTTAAATGCATGTTGCAATAATTCATTGTGGTTAATAAATAAATTAATTAATCAATGAATCAATCAATCAATAAATCAATCAATAAATAGTCATTTTAAGAGTGCTAAACGCCACCGCAACAGTGACATCACTTTCTCCTCAGACCGATACGCCGTTCTTCTTCTAAGATGACTCCCGAATAGGTGATCGACTACTTTGGTCTGGGGAAACAGTTTCCTGGCCAAAGTGCAGTAGGTGAGGTTAACTAGCTGAACTGGGGAATGCAGTCGTATAAAGACAGAAAAAAGCCCTGATTTTGGTCTTTTGGTAAAGAGCAACGTAATATACAGAAGGGAACTTCTGCCTCTTTCATTCTATGCTTTAAAAGAGGAGAGTAAAGCGCTTAGCTGTGTTTGTTCCACGGTAACATATGAAGAGCCCCTCATAGTCCAGCATGCAGGATTCTCTGGAGTCAGTGGTGAATTTACTGGAGTCCTACAGAGGAAGAGATAAAGTGGTGAGTGTCCGACAGAACTGTGCGCTTTGATAACCAGAAACTGGTATAAAAACTGCGATGTTTACATTTTTACAGCATTTAGCAGACGTTATTATCCAGAGCGACTTACAAGAAGTGCTTTGTCTATCTAGAGAAAGTATCTTTGCTAGCTACCAATAGCTTAGAGAAAGACAGTCCTGAGCTCAGATATTGCTAGAAACAAAGTCACTGTAGATACCGAGAGAAAAGGAACAGAGTTGAACACAGAACTGTGTGCCAAGCAATGCAGTACAATACAGTAAACTACAGTACACGATGCATTCAACAATAAAGTAAACTACAATACACAGTGCAATATGATATATACATCTCACGCATGTGCAGATGCGTGCAACAACTATTAAATCATCAAGTGTAATTCCAGCTTAAATATGTGTAGTGAGCTCCCAAAGGTGTTTATAACTGCAGCTGTTTATTTGCAAAGACAAACTCTGTACTTGTAAATTGTCAGCTTTTATACACTATGTTGCCAAAAGTATTCACTCACCCATCCAAATAATTGAATTCAGGTGTTCCAATCACTTCCATGGCCACAGGTGTGTAAAACCAAGCACCTAGGCCTGCAGACTGCTTCTACAAACATTAGTGAATGAATGGGTCGCTCAGTGAATTCCAGCACTGTACCATGATGAGACCTGTGCAACAAATCCAGTCATGAAAATTCCTCACTACTAAATATTCCACAGCCAACTGTCAGTGGTATTATAACAAAGTGGAAGCGATTGGGAACAACAGCAACTCAGCCATGAAATGGTCAACCACGTAAAATGACAGAGTGGGGTCAGTGGATGCTGAGGCGCATAGTGCACAGAGGTCGCCAACTTTCTGCAGAGTCAATCACTACAGACCTCCAAACTTCATGTGGCCCTCAGATTAGCTCAAGAACAGCGTAGAGAGCTTCATGGAATGAAGCAGCCTTACATCACCAATTGCAAGTACAATTCAAAGCATCGAATGCAGTGGTGTATAGACTCTAGAGCAGTGGAGACGTCTTCTCTGGAGTGAAGAATCACGCTTCTCCATCTGGCAATCCGATGGACGAGTCTGGGTTTGGCGGTTGCCAGAAGAATTAGAGAGGAGACTGCGAGCCAGGCCTTCTCATCCAACATCAGTGTCTGACCTCACAAATGCGCTTATGGTCGAAAATTCCCATAAACATTCTTAAACCTTGTGGAAAGGGTAGAAGGGTTGAACCTATTATAGCTGCAAAGGGTGGGCCAACATCATATTAAACCCTATGGATTAAGAATGGGATATCACTCAAGTTCATATGCATGCAAAGGCAGACATGCAAATACTTTTGGAAATATAGTGTATATCTTCTCCTGTCATTTACTAATGATGACACTTTTTTTTTCTTTTTTAGCTAAGCAACAGATAGGAGTAGAGGTGGCAATATAACAAAATTTATCGTGATAAATTATGCCACCATGTGATTTTCTGAGCATATCATGGATATCTTCATACTTAAAGAACACTGAACAATTTCATGCTTCATAACAAAGACAGCATAATCAGCCCTGTTTAACTAGATGTAGTGCTCAGTATGTGAAATTTCAAATAAAAATCATTGCATTTATAGTATTTTTATAGTCTCATTTTAAATGCACTACTGGTTGTATTTTGTCTAGTACATTCCAACTTACTAAATCTCAGAAAAATGAAATATCGTCTTTAAATGTCTTGACGTGTCCGCAGTGTTATGTTTTTCCTAAGTAGGAGTCACAGATTAGATTTCTTTGGTCTTTGTGTTGTCCAGTTCCAGTAGAGTCAAAGTCAAGTCAGATTAGGTGCTTTATACAGTGAATCTAGCTTGACTTTTGTTTTTGGCTTTTGGTTACTAAGATGAACACCAAAAAATTCAAAGGTGTAAATAAATAAAGAGTTCATGAACCTATTATTATGTCAAGCTATTGGAATTGCAAGAGAAAAGGTGTATTGAGACCTGAGTATCCCAAAGAAGAGCACTTCTGAGCAATCATTTTACACCATTTGAACAATGGTGACCCTTACATTAAAATGAAAATTTAATGATGATTAGACAAATAGAAATTCTCCAAAATCACTTGGTACTAAACCTCTTTACATTAATTTGCAGTTCACTAGTAATGTGTTTATCTGTTTTTGATGCTGGGGTTAGATAAGAACACTTTGCTATGGATCCCAGCTGGTTGGTGGAGTTTTGTCCCAAAAGACTGGTGGCTCTTCTCAACTTGGCAAGAGGCTCCTGCTCTTCTCTGCTCAGCTCAGTCACTGTCGGACAGTGCTACGTCTGTTTGATGACCTTTCTATGGCCGCTTACTCTCAGAGCTACGGTCTAGGGTCCACGGTAAAGTACGAGTTCCTGTATTTGCTTGGATAAGGTTGTTGTTTAATTTTCTGGCAAACTCAAACCTAAATGTTACCCACACACTGATCTATTGAAGACCATCAGAGTAAAGTGTAACCTGAGGGACACTAAGGGACTCTTACAGCTGCATAATTTATATGTTAGTTACTGAATATCTGAATAAAAAGCCTGCAGTTTAATGGGTTAAATAGTAGCTGATTAATCATTTATATTTGCACTAACAGGAGCAGGACAAAGTATTACGGTGGATGTCCGTTCTGATCAACGTTGCTGACCAGCTGTATTACCCCTGTGAGCACATCGCCTGGGCTGCTGATGCAGAGCTCATCAAAGTCAAGTCTGACAAATGGTGGACACTGTGCACTGGCCTATGGGGTCTGTCCTTACTTTTGGGCACTCTCAGGTAAAACTAGACGAGTTCTGGCTAAATACTTGCTTGTTTTCTTTTTTCTTTTTATTCATAAATGCATCTGAAAGTGTTGATTATATGGCATTGATTTTGAAATGTTTATATTGATTACAATTGAATTAGAGATGCGTGATGATATCAGACTCCTGTTAATATCAACAGAGCTTTTGTAAAAAATATTTTATCTCCGTTGGGCTTAGAATTACATTTAATTCACACCAACATTTGATGACATATTTACTATAGAAGAGCAGAATGTTTAGGTGATGCTGCTCTACTGAGGCCAATATCTGTACTGCATTTTTAATGTAATGTAACAGTAATCTAATGTAATGTAACATATAACTGTCACATTCCTCTGTAATCCTAATCCAGGTAAATCTACTTCCAGTTTCCACATTTTATAAATATTTATGTACTGGCATAGACAGATAGCTTGTCGTTCAAAAGTCTGCCATCACTGGTTATATAATTGTTATTCAATAATAACACAATGTAGATTGAAATGTTAAACTCAGAGATATAACTAATGGATTTATTTACAGTTTAAACTATTTTGAAAACAACAAGAATACAATATGATAAAAACGTGGATTCCAAGTTTTTGAGCATCTTTGATCCAGAACTCCCAAATCGGCATGTCAATAATTCTACTAATATTCAGTGAAGAATATGTGCATTATATTTGGGACAAAATAAGATTTTAAGGCTGTTTTCAAATGTAAAAATAAAAACCTTAGTGTGTTGTTGTTATTGTCTGTATTCCCCTACTGTGTAAATATTTTCCCTATAAGCACATTTGTATCTCCGTTTGAGTCACTGAATGATTTCCCAAAAAAATTTATTATGAACTTATTATGAAATCAGAGACTGACCACCCTATCTTGACCTGGTTTTAGATCTCTCAGAATAATCCTGACATTAAGGAGGAAGGCACAGAAATGCAGACAGGCAGCACAAGATGATGGCAGGTGAGTCGATCTTTGACTAAATGAATTAACCACTGGATAATTAGTGATCCAGTGATTATATAAGAAAGAGACGTGTACCAAAATCATTTGGTTGTGTTTTTTAGGGAAGGTGCCGTCACCGTCACTGTTGACATCCAGAGGCAGATTTGCGGAGAGTTTCTGAATGTTCTTGGCAGCCTAGCGGATCTGAGCAATGCTATTCATTGGATGCCGCCTGGGTTTCTGTGGGGTGGCTGGTTCCCCCATTGGCTGGTGGGACTCATGGGGACTTTTTCATCTCTGATTGGAATGCTGCAGATGTGTTCCAGTGACCAGACTGCCAGTGTCTGAGGCGCTAGATTGTGGGTAGCTAAAGTTGCCATTGTTTTGCATATAGGTTACATATAGCTCCATTCATGTTCGAGGTTTGCTTAGTAAAGACAGCCTTCACGATGCTTTCATATAATTCGATATAAATTGTACCTGACAGATCCTCACATTTGTGCAAATCGTTGCTTCCCATGTAAAATGGGTCACTATAAAAGACTTTTAGCACTTCAAGTGAAAGTGCTTCAGATACTCCTCAAACTGATGATTGACGACAAAACAAGAGCCTCAGCATTCTCTTTTTTTGCCTTTCACATAAAGTGCTCTATTTCTCACGTAATTATACATCCAGTTAGACTGAAGATTTAAAGGCCTGTATAAAAATAGCATTTATATGGATTTTATTCAAAGCCTACAGCATCAGGTGCATTTTGATACGAACATTAATGGAGTTATTTGTAGTTTTTAATGCAAGACAGAGTCACTCATTACATTCTTTTCTCCACATCCGAAAAGAAAAAATTAAAATATTTACACTGTTTAATTTTCCCCCTCACCCCAAACGTTGATCTACCAGAACATTAGTGTCCAAAGTTTGCTTCTTTAGTTTTGCAGTGGAGCTAAAAGATGTGGATTCTGTAGACTTCTGTTAGGTTCTAACTGCATTAGCCTCATAGCTTCAGCACAAAACGAAAGAAATAAACTTGTCTAAAGCATTCCTTTACCTCTTCCCAGTAAATGAAGTGGAGTGAGTTCTGAATACATGGACCAACAATGATGAAGCGTTTTTTTAAACCGACAAATTAAGAACTCTTAATTGTTGTGGTTATATTTGCAATTAAATATACCGTACATTTCACTTGCTTTACAAATCCTGACTGTAAGTTTACCCTCAGACCTGTCTTATTTTTGTATAGATAATATATGATTAGATCTGCACGTTGACAGCACTTATGACTAAGCTCGATAGTATGTGAGTAACTTCTGTCAGAATGGAATGTCTACACTGAATAAGTGCCTGTGAAATGTATATGCATTAATAGGAGCGTTGTTGAGCTGGCACACCTGAGAAATGTATTTTGTAATTTGTAATGTAAAACGTACAAATCCTGAAATAAATTATTGTAATATTGACCGTGAGCGTCGTGGTGTTCGCAGACATTCTAAATCGCTTCTTTTTTTTCTTTCTCACTTGTGTTTCATGTAGTACACCGAATGCATTGCTTTATGTGCCACAAAGTAGTCTTTAGTTTGATGATTATCAGCGCTGCTCTGTGTTCTCTGCCTTGCTCGGTGTCAGAAGTTCTGCTCTGGAAGTGGAGGCCGAGTATGCGGTCGACTAGTCATGACTTCGCTGTGCGCGCATGCGCGTTTAAGGCTCGTAGCAGCGTCTGGTGTTTAGGAATGGAGCTAAACTATGCTAAGAGTTTTTACTGGATGTGTTTAGATAACGTTACGTTTCTTAAACTATAGCGACCCTGTCAACCTCGGGCTTGTTGTTCGGCTTTGTCATAAAGAGAATCCATGGAGACAGGTAAAAGGGACCTTGAGTCGAGTTACTTCAACTTTCTTTGGCCGGTTCTTGAAACTTACAGCTCCTTTGGTAAACACGGCGGATAGTCGGATCAGATGCTCTGATTTCGTTCATGATCGCTTCACTTTCATTGAGGTTTTAGAGCTGAAGACCTGCAGTTTTCGCCCTCAGTGCTGTCCAGCTGTCGGTTTACTGTAGTTTCTGAGGAATTCCTGTTTTGTCCTATTCACTGCCTGCTTTTGGTTTATTCGTGGGTTGGTTTATTCAGGGTGTCCGTGTTCTCGCTGTGCTTCAGAAAACGTGTCAGAAAAATGCCAGTTTGTCCGGGTATCTTATAACGTTAGTCATTGGACTCGGGAGGGAGATAGTGGGATGTACTTTGGCCCATTATAACCCCCGCGTACACAGCTAGTTAGCTAGATTAGTAGCCTCATTGTGAAAGGATGATGGAGGTCCTGTCTGGTTCTTCAAGGAATATGTAGCATGTTGGTTGCTTTAATCCATAATAGCCACTCCAGATTATTTACACTGTGGAATTATACCTGTGAACGTTTTCAGTCATCTAGGTTAGATCATTGGAATTTCCAGCAGTGCTAAGACAAAGTCAGGTAACCTTGACCTGCTACTACACTAGTAGCTTTCAGACTTTTCTCTAAATTAAATATATACGCTTTGGCGTTTTGTTTACATGTATTATTTTGAAAGGAATCATTGTAGTTGCTCCAAAGACATTCTCACAATGTCTTTCGATTCAGAACCCATCATTTTTAGAGATATTTGACTGCTCTTTTAAAGGCTATTTAAAGTCAACTTAAACCTTTCTGAGCTTGTTTGCTCATGTGCCTGGTCATATTGAGCACAATACATCATATTTCATTTAAAAGACTAAATACATTCTTGTTTCTGTCTGAATATAGTGCAACTTCTGAAATATCTTGTGAGTTTTGATTGCATCACCGTGCACAAGCGGGCAGGGAGAAGTAATATTAACCAATTTAATCATGTTTCCTCCAATTATATCACCTCCTTTTCCCACCTCCTCCACCACTCGTTGAGTGAAAACGCTCTGCTAGCTCAGAGACTTTCCCTGAGATTTAAATATACATTACAGTTTAGGAGGGAAAATTCATTGTGATTTCCAGTGCACATTGACTTCAACCCTATATTCCAGTGCACATTGACTTTAAACTTTCCTTATAAATTCTAGCAAATCAAGTAAGTAGATCACCATTTGTTCTACATCGTGGAGCACTCTCAACATTGTAGAGCAATGCATTGTTAACTTTTTTTTTATTAGGTCACTTATAAGTTTGTCATAACTTTTTCTTTCTTTCCTCATACCTCCAGGGAATCTGGGGCGGAAACGAGCAGCTTAGGAGCTTAACCACAAGGTAGACTATTGTTTTTCATTTTTTTCTTAATCACACCTGAGTCTGGAATGGAGAAGCTGGCAGATATTGTCAGTAGTGATAAGGTTACATCATTTGAAGATGAGCTGCTGGAGAGTTCAGAATTTATTCCTCAAAGAACAGCCTCAGCCAAAGTAGCTGTAGAAACCACAGATGCCACATTGGAAGACAATAACCATCATGCATCCACACATGCTGGGAAAAGTCTTACAAGCCCTTTGTTGGAGGATCTGGATTCCTTCAACCTTATAGAGCCCCCTCCGCTGGACTGGAGGTCTGACTCATCAAGTGAATGTTCACTTGATGAATTTCGGGATATTGATGAACCTGGATCTTCACATACAGACTCCATGGAGGTGCCTTTAGAGGAAGTAAGTGACTATGGAGCTCAGAACACAAGCTTTACACTGGCTCTACCTCCCTCAGAAATGGAAGGTGTTATAAATCAGGAGATGGGAATGAATGAACCTGACACATTGGAGAACAGTCCAGAGGAGAAAAGGGAGGAGAAGCCAGGAGAGGAGCATAGACAACGGGACATGGACCACTCCCACATTCAAACTCTGCTTACCCAGCTTCAGCTCTTTCATCCAACACCTTCTCCTAAAGAGACTGCTCAAGAAGCAGAACCAGAGCAGTCTACATCCAGTCCTGATGCTTTAACTGACAGAGACGCCTCACAGTGCGCAGCGCCCGAAGTTAACACTTACCATACTTGCCCTGAGGGGAGCATAGCCTCTGGTCTTCTTTTCACAGAGAGTCATCAGAGAGATCTGCTGCAGCTTTTGGAGGATCCAGAGCCTTTGGAACCTCAGCCAGTTTATACAGCCCAAACTAATGAAAACAATATTGAGCATGTGTCACAGCTTATAGACTCCCAGACAAGGTACACAGCACAAAGTGTTGAGGCTGATGAAGTGGTCTCTGTTTCATACGGCCAAGAAACCTGGCACAGCCCCTTTCAGGATGAGTTTATGGTCTCTGGCTACTCTGAGGACGAAGTCTTGGCACAGTGGCGACAGTCCAAAGGTCTGTCCTTGGACGAGATACCCTGCCATACAGCTGATGTGGTAGGTGAATATTCATTCTTCCTAGTGCAAATAGTTGAAACCGCTCAGCAAGCAATTCTATGAATCTTATTTAAAAAAATATTTTATTCCTTTTCATTTAACAGGATGCTGAGGCTGAGGCTCAGCCTTCCTATAAAGATGGTAGGAAAACTTAAATTGTTTTCATTGCATTATGTACATAAGGTTTAAAGCCATGTTCATGCTAGATAGGTTTTACCCAGGGATGAACTAAAATTCAAGTGAATTAATGACAAGATCTGTGATTTTAATTCAGTATGGATTTGCAATGCCTACTTTATTTTAGTAATAAAGTAATAAAAGATAGTAGTAAAATATTGTTTGAATCATGTTCATTTAATAACAAATGTGTAATAATCAACACATCTTTGTTGTTGTTGAGTGTTACCCCATCAGATAATACTAGCATGTGCAGCACTGCGAAGTCAGACACCACACCCCGTTTATTTTAAGTCATAATTGCCATTAAGTACAAGTTTTTCACTTTTCAGGGGGTAGTAGGCAAATTAGATACAAGGTAATCCACTTGCATGAGGACAGGGAAGGTCAAAAGAAAATAAATGTTCAATATTGGAGTTAAAAAAAGAGAAAATAAGACTCAAAACAGCCTGTCAAGACGTGATAGACAACTTATTCTAGACCAACAAATCAAGCTCCACTCTTGCTTCAGATCTGAAAACATCCACAGGTGTTTCTGTCCATACTTCCACTGTGAGAAGACCGCCCAACACTGACAGGATGCTATCAAGGTAACTGAGGAAAGGAAATATACAAAAAGACAACAATTTGCAAATCAAGCAAAAAGCTTCTGGAAACACAGTGAACTGGTCACTCCAGAGTCCAGACCTCAATGTCACTGATTGTGTCTGGGGTGAATTGGATCATAAAGAGGCAGAAAATACAACCAACCTAGTAAAGGCAAAGCATGGGCGCACTAAATACTGAGCCAAATATTTGTTTGTTGAGGTGTTATATACATTTCCTTTTTCCCCTAACACTGAAAAACGAATACATTATACATAATGGCTGTTATCTTTCACTCTGGTCTGTCTCTGATAATTTGGATAAATTAGGAAAAAATGTTTTTCCTCACTTAAATTTGTTACAGATTACATTTATAGAACTTACTCAGGTAAAGCTAGTCCAGTGTGTAATTCACTAAGTAATAAACATTCTCTTTTTGTCATAGTGCCTGGTCCCTGTGATCCTGAAGATCTTTTGGATGGAGTCATATTTGGAGCTAAATACCTGGGTTCCACACAGCTGCAGTCAGATAAGAACCCCTCCACCAACGCTCGCATGGCTCAGGCACAAGAAGCTGTTGACCGCATCAAGGTAAAATATGTAGTTATGAATATAACTATGAAGTATGCTTAAAATGAACTTCCTGCTTCATTACTTTCCCAGCATTTTCTTTTTGTTTTTGCGTCTCATATTTGGAAGTACAACCCCAATTCCAATGAAGTTAGGACGTTGTAAAACAAATAAAATAAAAATAAATAAAATTAAAAATGTAAAATAAATAAAAACAGAATACGATGATTTGCAAATCCTTTTCAACCTATATTCACTTGAATGCACTACAAAGACAAGATGTTTAATGTTCAAACAGGTCAACTTTATTGTTTTGTGCAAATATTCACTCATCGCATTCTGTTTTTATTCATGTTTTACACAACGTCCCAACTTCATTGGAATTGGCGTTGTAGAAAGAAAAGCCTTATAGGTGTTTTGTTAGTGATACAATTTAGTGCTACTTCTGCCTTGTACATTCTGTAGATTCTGTATCTGTAAGGATACTATGTTTTGTTACAGAACAGATGACTCCAAATGAGATTTTAGTTTATTTGAAATTTTCATTCATTCATAATTCATTAATAATGAATCTGTGTCCAAAACCAGGCTCCTGATGGAGAATCTCAACCAATGACTGAGGTGGATCTCTTCATCTCTACTCAGAGAATCAAAGTGTTGAGTGCAGACACACAGGTTTGTGATAGTTGTTGGACTTCATAAATTAGCTCAAAAAACCCATACCAGACAACTAATGAGATTTAATTATTGTCTGTCTGCATTGGGGGTCTAATTTTTGTTTTCACACTGATTACGCTGAATTCTGTTTTTTAGGAAACGTTTCTGCATATCATTCAAACTTCAGTTTTCACTCAGTTCAATTCAGTGTGATAATTTTAGGTTAATTCAGAATTCTGTGAAAAAAAAAGACAAATACAACTAGAGAAACCATTTTTTGCATTTGAAAATAGTCCAGTTGATGGTCCAATAGAATTGTTGCAAAATTGCATGGAATAAAATCTCTTTACATTAACTTATATTAAAAGTAAAGAGTGCCATACACTGTGATTTTACTTCTCTAATTTTTATCCTGGTTTTAATTCCAAACTTGAAGCTAACATCCTCCGCTCCAGCTCAGTGAGTTTCAGCAGCTGCTGAAATGTCTAAACCGATGCTGCTGTTATGTTGGTTAGCCAGAAAGCATTTTTTTGAAAGCTGCATATTTGTTTGTTGCAAGTAGATATTAAAGAATAAACAGACAATAGTCATCTATATTCAGGTTTATTCCATTCAACTGCACATAGTTCTGTTCAATAATGGATATTGTTTCTGTAGAAAAGGTCAGCACAAGCACATGCATTAGTTAGGTATTTCTAGTTAAAACATGACGTAAGGATTTGTGGTGTAACTTAAGTTACCAAGTAAAAGGGTAGTTTTAAACTAACTGGTATAGTTTGAAAGTAACTAGTGATTTAGTAAAGACTTTACAAATGAGCTTAAGTATAAACTTATGCAAGAACTGTGCAGCCCAGTCCTGGGTTACATCCATCAATTTGTGAGTTTTTTGAATATCTTCTTTCTTTAGGAGGCTATGATGGACCATCCTCTGCAGATGATCTCCTATATAGCTGACATTGGAAGTGTTGTAGTGTTAATGGCTCGTAGGAAGCCAGCCGTTCATAAACCTTTAGATACAGCAGCTTCACTTCAGCACACTTCAGCACCGCCCACGAAATGCTGGATGATCTGCCATGTGTTCTCGTCTGAGGATGTGAGTTTTTAACACCTCTGCTCAAGCTGTAAGATTTCCCTTTGAGATGGAGCAATGCTATGGGAGGACTGTGTCTATAAATGAAACCACACTATAAAACAGTACAACTAATAAAGCCTCAATTTAATCTGCGGACTTTGTATTGTTTACAAAATGTTACTGAATTACAACCCTAATTCTAAAGTTCCAAAGTTGGGACAGTATGTGAAATGCTAATGAAAACAGAAAGCAGTGATTTTTAAATTCTGTTTGACCTGCATTAAATGTAGAAAAACACTGTGTTTACCTCATTAGCTTTTTTGTAAATGTATGCTCATTCCAAATTTGATTTCTGTAACACGTTCTAAAAAGTTTGCACAGGAGAATGTTTACCATTGTGTTACATCACTTTTCCTTTTAAGAGGACTTTATAAATGCTTGGGGACTAATGTTTAGGGACCAATTGATCCAGTTTTGAAAGTGGATTTTTTGCCATTCTTCTTTTGCAGAAGTCTTTAGCTGTGCAGCTGTACAGGGCCTTTGTTGTCCAATTTTGAGCGTTTTCACTGGGCAGTAGTTCTCAACTGCAGGCACCCACACAAACTGATTATGTAGCCATACTGTTGTAAGTTGCAGAATGTGGCTTGGTGGTGTCATGTTGAAATAAGCATGAATGTCCCTTAAAAGCAGCTACCTAAAAGGCAGCATATCTTGCATCAGCTGTTAAGCTACCCACTAACACACCCCCATACTATGAAAAATGCTGGCTTTTAAACTTTACACTGGTAACAATCTGGATACTTCTTTTCTGCTTTGGCCCAGAGAACACATTGTCCCGTTATTTCTATAAACAGTCCGAAAGGTTTACCTATCAGATCACAAAACCAATCCATTTCAGGTAAACATGAGCCCAGAAAAGTTGGTGGCATTTCTGGACATTGTTGGCACATGGCTTCCACTGCACATTGTACAGACTTAACTTACTTTGGTGGATGCAGTGATTATTAACAACACTTTTCCAAAGTATTCCCAAACCCATGTGGTGATATACGTCACAGGAACATGCCATTTTTATATGCAGTGCTGTCTAAGAGGTTGAATGTCACAGGAATTCAGTTGTGGTTTTTGGCCTTGTCTTTTACACTCGGGTTAAAGTAGATGTAAAAATCACTGCTTTTGGTTTTAGGAGCAATTTACCTACTATCCAATTTTTTTTGGAATTGGGTTTGTATATTGATTCAATCTATGCTCTTCTTTGCTGCAGGCACAGACTATAGCTCAGGCAATTGGCCAGGCTTTTGGAGTTGCATATCAGCAGTTTTTGCAAGAAAATGGAATTAAAGCGGGCGAGCTGCGGCCAGGAGAGTACAGTGACTACCTCGGCACACAAGAACTGTATAACGGAGACCTGGTCCACTTCTCACGCTCTGAAAACATTAGAGAGGTAAAGACCACATTTTTACAAGCATTAAATAAAAGGTCTGTTCGATATTTCACTACAGAATACAGTGTAAATCTGCTTCAGTTCATTTCAGATTTCAGAAAACTGACCATACCAGATTTGCTTAATACTTTCAGGAAGAAGTATCATTGTGCTGTGTGCATTGTCATTTATTTTTAGTTTTCACATTTTTATAAGTGATAAATCATAAGTCGTTATTTTTAAATATTTGATGTTAGATGATTTAAGTATTTTAAAGAATATATATCTCAAAAACTAATTAAGGCTAAAAATGTTATTTCCTGAAAGTATTAAGATTTACACTATATGACTGTACACTATAGGTATGCAGAGCTAAAGTATTTCAGTCATTCCCATTGCTAACAAGTTTGAAATGAAGCACACAGCCAAGCAGTCTCCATAGACAAACACTGGCAGTAGAATGGGCCATAAGGAAGAGCTCAGTTACTTTAAACGTGGCATTGTCATTTGATGTCACCTTTGCTACAAGTCAGTTTGTGAAACCTCAGCCCTACTAGATCTGTCTGTTTGGCTGTAAGGGCTATTATTATGAAAAAGAAGCATCTAGTAACAGCAACAGCTCAGCCACGAAGTGGCAGACCACACAAACTCACTGAGTGCTGAAGCGCACAGCACGTCAAAAGCATCTGTCTTGTGTAGCGTCCCTCACTATAGTGTTCCAAACTGTCTCTGGATGCAACATTCGCACAGGAACTGTGTGTTAGGAGCTTTCTGAAATGGGTTTCCATAGCCAAGCAGCTGCACGCAAGCCTAAGATCACTATGCACCATGCCAGCTGTCAGCTAGAGTGGTGTGAAGCATGCTGCCACTGGACTCTGGAAGTAGTGGAAATATGTTCATAGGTGTGATTCAAGCTTTAATACGTGGGAGTTTGATGAATGAATCTGGATTTGATGGATGCCAGGAGAACTTTACCTTCCTGAGTGCATAGTGCCAACAGTTTGTCGAAGGCCCTTTCTTGTTCCAGCATGACTGTGTCCCTGTGCACAAAACAAGCTCCATAAAGCCATGGTTTGAGAAGTGAACGAATTCCTGTGTCCTGCACAGAGCCCTGACCTTAATCCCATTGAACATCTTTTGGATGAATTGAAATGTTGATTGTGAGCCAGGCCTTTTCATCCGACATCAGAAATGCTCTTTTGAATGAAAAGACACACATTCCCACAGAGAAACTCCAAATTCTCATATAGGTGTGGTGGTTAGGTGTCGGGTGTTTTTGGCCAGAATTTAGGTAGAATAACAAGGGTCACCTTAACAAACATTTGTTTTACCTGTCAGGTCAGCATAACAATCAAGAAAACACTTTTTTTTTTAATTTGTGGTATTAATTTTATTACACACTGACTTGAAATAAATGTGATGTCTTTTTCCTCACTTTGCTATAAAGGTTTGCATAACAAAGCAGGTGGGAGAGATACTAGGGCTGGCAGTGGTAGAATCTGGTTGGGGCTCCATCTTGCCCACAGTTGTGGTGGCCAACCTGCTGCACGGAGGCCCTGCTGAGCGCTCGGGAGAGCTAAGCATCGGAGACCGCATCATGTCTGTGAATGGCACCAGCCTGGTCGGCCTCCCCATCACCACCTGCCACAACATCATCCGAGTAAGATGGCGTTCTGAGCATAACAGATTTCTTTTTACTATCTCTTTAGGACAAGTCAAGCAAGATGGTAGAATTTGACAGTAGTTGCCATGTTTCATAGTAGTTGCCATGTAATTTATAATAGTAATGGAGTAATGTGCATGAGTATGACAATTCTCCTTACTCATCAGGACTTGAAAAGCCAGTCTCAAGTGAAGCTCAGCATAGTTCACTGCCCACCAGTCACCATGGCCATCATTAAACGACCAGACCCCAAATACCAGCTGGGTTTCAGCGTGGAGGATGGCATTGTATGTTGTACTATTGACAAAGCTTATTACTGTGTGATGAACCTCTATACAACAGGTGTCTGATGCATTTTAACATTGAATTCCTGTTAGATTTGCAGTTTAATGCGTGGAGGGATCGCAGAGAGGGGAGGCATCCGGGTTGGTCATCGTATTATTGAGATCAATGGGCAGAGTGTTGTAGCCACACCTCATGAGAAAATCATCCAGATTCTGAGTAATGCGGTGGGAGAGGTAAGGGTTCCAAAACATTAAAAAAAATAATATTCATATAAAACATTTGTGTGCACAGATTTTTTTTTATTTAAGTTTGATGTAAAAATGTGAAATGTTTTTAAATGAGAACAATATAGGGCAGCTAATCAGAATAACAGTGTTATTTACATTTAACAGTCTTTTATTAGGCACAGTAACAAAAAACAGCCTTTTAAATTCTAAAGGATAATGAGAGGTTATAAATACTCAAGTAAAAATGAATTGACTGTTATTGGTGCATAAAACATCACAACTAAGTGAAAAAGGGTAAAAAGAAAATACAAGAAAAATGTAGGATATAGGCCCTTTTAATGTTTTCCCAGACCTCTTTTAGTGTGCTTATACTGTCAGTACTCTCCTTTGGACACTCCTTTTTAGAAATAAATCGTTCACTGCTCTCATTTCTTGAGATCAAATTTAGTATGAAATCACGTTTTATAAATGAGACCCCTGGTTTAGTATTTTTCCATTTGCAATTTCTCAATGATTTAATAGAAAACAGTTTGGTATAGTATGTACAAACAGGGATGAGAAATAACAGTTTGTTATTTTACTTTAAAATAGATTCATTTGAAGACAATGCCAACATCCACGTATCGTCTTTTAACCGGACAAGAGCAGCCTGTGTTCCTGTGACAGAGATGAGTCGTCTGACATTTCGTCATTGGATGCAGTTTTTCATCTTGGAGCCACTCAGACACAGAGTTCCATGCAATGACTAATGAATCCTGAGTATTAACTGTCACTGTGCACTCCCTCACTCTCTGTTCTAAAGTCAGCACTGAAACCCTGGAGCTCAACTTTGTATTTTGAGACATGCTAATTGAAATAATTTTAGCCAAGTGATTCACTAGGAGAACACTTTGATGCATTTCACAGCATGGGCATTTGTATTCCACTGTGCCTTCCAGACCCTTAAGTGTGGAAATATGTTTGTGTGTATATTGTTTTTGGCACAAACCTACTGTTTTATTGTGTAGGCTGTTTCAGCAAGACCGTTCACATATTTTGTATTTCAGCTGTCAGTGACCTGGTCATCACTGCAAGAGTTGAGGCCTTGCATGCTGTGTTTAGAACTTCAGCCTCAGTGCCTGTAAGAATGAATGACCTTGGTTATGTCAAGGTGTCTGCTTTTAGCAGTAGAACTATTTTAATAGCTGCTGTATTGGATGTTTATTAAAAATATGTTCAAAACTTGGTTTGAACCTCTTCAGTTGTTCTACCTCTATAAGGTTAAGGAGGTCCTGAAGTTAGTTTTGCGGTAAGCTTGATGTGGGATCCCAGGCTTATTCTGAAGTTATTTCAACCTTGTTATACCTTCCCTTGCCAGTTTATTAGCTACACCTACCTAGACCCTATGGACATTGGGCATTTTAGCAGAACCACCTATAATATAGGTGGACTTTGTAAACTGACTTTATCCTATCTGTTGCTGCGCGATTTATCAGACCTCATCTAATGTCTAAAAATGGATAGGGACCACAATAGGATGACAACTGACCAGACATTGCTTGGGTGGTGGGCTTTGCTATGGCTGACACACCAGTACCTTTGCAGCATCCACTTATAAGGTAAAATGGCCAGTGAAGATATACTAACAATCTAAAGTTTGGAATCTAAGCAAACTAGTACGAACTAGTGTTCAACTAATTAGTAGGGAGGTGTGATAAAGAAGGAATGTTAGATGTGTCCATAATGATGAACAGAGCTGTAGATCTTTTCTTGATGACATTAAACACTGAGAATGACCTTATTATAAAATTACCGTCCAGGGTACCTTGTGTTTTGAACATGGTGACCAAACCTTTAGACAGATTCAGTGATGTTGAAGTCTGATGTGGAAGCTGCAAAACAACCAACCGCACACAATGATGGCGCACTTCTCCCAACTGCACATTGTGTTTGGTCTGTATCATGGTAGAAAGCCAAAATGCTACAGGTTCAAACTGTCCTGCCTCATAGAACTATACAGATGTCACTGATTCCATAGAGATAGCATGGAGAGTCTCTTCCCCCTTGATCCCACTTAGGAACACAATGCATAAGTCCATTTAGCACTTTTATTACAGGTGCAGTGTGTAGGATTTGGTGGCATCTAGTGGTGAGGTTGCAGATTGTAGTGAACTGAATTACCCTCCCATTTCCGAGAATGTAGTAGAATCTACAGTGGCCTTCAGGTGCATTGCAATTTGATTGGTTATGCTAAATTACCTATCCAGCTCAAACCAGCCAACTTCAGTGTCCCCGAAGGTTTCTTTGACGATGAGGATTCTAACGTAAAAATGCGAAAAGTGCTCTCTAGAGCCAGTGTTTGGTTTGTTCATTCTGGGCTACTGTATATTACACTAATGAAAACATGGTTTTGTATACTATTTTCTATTTATTCTCCTAAATTCTCATAGATCTTACACACTGCACCTTTAATACTGACAGTGCTGGAGTACAGCAATGCACACAGATCGAAACAGTGCATAGAGTCACTCAATATTCAGCATCTTTACAGCTACATCTGTATATATATGAAGGGTGAAATCAGATGAATACAGTTGTATGATCTATACACACTGCTCAATCTGTACATAAGGTTTTGTACAAAGACTATCTACAAACAGCTGCTAAATAAAATATAAGACCTGGAGAAATAGGTGGGGAAGCATAAGTTTAGATGGGCCAAAATCACCTATGTCTTACTAAGTTTTTTCTTAAAGTTGTTTTTCCTATGAAAACGTCTAAGCCAGGCTTATGACATGTTCCTTTGAACATTGAGTGTGTGTGTGTGTGTGTGTGTTTGTGTGTAGATTCTGTTCTTACCTAAGAACAAATCCCAGATAAGAAAACATTAGTGGATGTGAGAACCTTCATTAAACAGCATAAGTGAGGCCCATTGATATTAGCAGTGCCCCATATTCTGTGGTATGGTATGAAAAATGCTGAGCAGACCCAGTTCACCACAATAGAGGTAGATTAGTTTGGTAAAAGGTCTTTGAAAGAGGGTTCATTACAGGGGCACAGATGGTGGCAGCTCCAGTCACAAATACTGTTCAGCTGGCAAGAGTTTCAATAGGAAAAGTGACTTCTGCATTTAGGACCAGGTCAGAAACTGGTCGGAAGCATGCATTTAATGACCATCATGCTTGTGCAGTAGTGTGATACGTAAGGAAAAACAGAAGAGCAACCATTTCTCAGGTGGCTTAGAATGTTAGAATGTGCTGAATGTAGTCAGGCTGCCGATGAGAATCAATACAAATCTAATCCAATACAACACTTCAATTCTAACATTTAAATTCTGATCGCAGTGGTCTTTTCCACGGACGACAACACCCCTGTCCAATGGGCATATGAGGTCACTGAATGGTTAGGTGAGAATGAAAATAATGTAAATCATATACTGTGGCCTTCACAGTCATCATCATCTATGGTCATATGCCAGAGTTCAGCTGGCCAGGTCAGACCACATGTTTTGGTTGATTTTCTAAGTGAGAATAAGTGAACACAATAAGTTAACACACAGGAGCCCTCTTCTGCAAATTTGAATTGAACAATCATTCTTTTTTGCTGAATTTAACAAACTGGGGGGAAATAAAACACAAAGCGTGGTTTGTGTAAAAATAAGGGTACATTTTCTATTTTATGTTTTATTTTTATGTTAAAAGCAGCAAATAAAAGAATCTACGGCTAGATTCTATCTATCTATGGCTCATTGTGAGCTCCATTCCCTCTACTTTAGTGAAGAAAATCAATTCTGAAATTTGTATATACATAACATGATAACTGTCACAAAAAACATTCACACGTTGATACACACAGCTTTATGTAAGTATACATTTACATTAGTATCTACATATGTATATCTGAAGGAAAACGTTTTGTAAATCTGTTACTGTGCTGAAGCTTTTTGGTTTTGCTGAAATCCATCTTCTTTCTTTTTCTTTCGGCTGCTCCCTTTAGGGGTCGCCACAGTGGATCATCTGCCTCCATCTTGCCCTATCTACTGCCTCCTCTACTTTTACACCAACCATCTCCATGTGCACCTTTACTACATCCATAAACCTTCTCTGAGGTCTACCTCTTCTCCTTCTACCCGGCAACTCCATCTCCAACATTCTTTGACCAATATATCCACTATTCCTCCTCAACACATGTCCAAAGCATCTCAACCTGGCCTCTCTGGCTTTATCTCCAAACTGCTCCACCTTCACTGTCCCTCTGATCTGCTCATTTCTAATCTTGTCCAGCCTTGTCACTCCCAACGAAAATCTCAGCATCTTCATCTCTGCCACCTCCAGCTCAGCCTCCTGTCCTTTATGTTATTATTTTTTTGTCTTTTCTTATTCCCCCTCTTGATGTTAAACAAAGAAATTCAGTTCAAATGTGAACATTGAGCCTTACTGTATCCTATTGTTGTGCTTTTATTATATAAATGGTTCTTAATAACAATAATAACGACAATCGTAAATCCTGGGATCCAACGAAAATTCCTCAAAACTCTAATGATCCAAAAATCTTCAGGACCAAAATAACGTAAAGCAGGTATGGAAGGTGTGCAGGGTTCCTACCAAAACAGTGAAACGATCTTAACCCGACAAATCAAACATCAGACGGATTCTCCTCGCTCATTGAAGTCCTCACCAAAACCGAAGCGCTGGACGCGGGTAACTGCTGTCAACGTTAACCCTGCTGGGCGGCACTGTGTGACATCCGTGACTCTGATTGGCTGACAAGTGAACGCGGAGGCGATGTTTTCTTTGTGAACTCCGCCCCTTGGAGAAGCCCCGCCCCTCTGGAGTGAGTTAGCGATGCAGCAGTGCTGGATTATAGCACACTCTCCTGTCCGAAAGGGTGCTATTCTGACAGACAAGAAAGGTAAATAAACACTGTCTTTTTCTTGAAATATGCAAGCGACGTGCCTGTAGCTTGTGTAGCGATGAGAAGTTGCGTTAAATGTGTGTCGGAGGTGTTTATTTACCCGGTGTGTTGTAAGCTAACCGGTTTAGCCTGCTTATCTGTGCAGTGCAGAACAGGATGTGCGTTCAGCTCATTTTCTAAGTCACCAATATGTCGTATAAACGGTTCATTGGTCCCTTTAACGAAAGAAAATTCCTTAGAGTTTTTATTTTTTACTTCTGATGCTGTTAACTAGTTATTTTCAATATCTTTTTGCTGTTTAGCCAAAATATCTTGTGTTGCTAAATAGGTGCAGGTCGCTGCCTTGAAAATATTATGTTATTGGGTTTTTTCTTATTTCTACTTTTAAAATGAATGAATCATTATTATATCATTTTCAATCAATAAAATGCATCCTATATTTATATATAATATGAAACGCTACTGCATCTGAGTAACTTCAGTAGAATAAATGTATCCACTGTGCAGACAGTTTGGTGTGATTTGTGAACTCTTACTCCTGCCTAGCCTACTTAAAAGGTTTCCAGAGGAGAATCCTGCATACTATATATATATATCTACTATATATATATATATATATATATATACACTATATATATATTTGTTTTCATGCCCAGATGAGAGGAGATTTATTTGCTTTAATTCTTTAAGCCAATTATCATAATGAGGATTTCAAGATCAGCCAGTGACAGTTGGAACTGAGCAGATCAAGTCCTTGAACCTTTCACAACTTTTCCATTGACTACTTCTGTCTGCTTTATGATTGTGGTGGCATGGAGATCGATTTGGTTCTGTTGCCATTTTTGCTTAGAGAACTGATCTCTCTTGAACTCTCTTCTGATCTAATAGCCATGGCATTCTAGATTTGTGTGTTCCACGATGGCCATAGGAACCCAGCTGTACCTCCTGTTGTGGAAGAACTTCAGCTACCGCAGGAGGAACAAGGTAGCTCACTGTGAAACTGTGAAGAGCAACATATACTTGTCACGTTATTTCAAAGTGTTAAACGGAACGTTATAGTAAACAAAGCCTCTCTTCACAGGTCCAGCTGATCATTGAGCTGCTTTGGCCACTCTTCCTGTTCCTCATTCTCATCTCCGTACGCAACTCCAACCCTCCTTACAAACAGAGCCAATGTAAGTGGCCCTGCGTGTGAACCTTCTTCTCACGCTATACACTCAGCTTACTGTCATTGTGTTCCGCCCCCACCGATATGGCAGCCAAATCAACTAAGCTGATTAGCTGCAGCCACAGTCGTTCAGGATGCCATGCTCAGGTTTTCCTATTGTGAAATCTGAAAAGTCTCAGAAATATTTTAAGTCATTTACCTGTGAAAGTACAAAGCAATCTGTGTTCATAATACTTTATATGACAAACCAAATTCATTTCCTTGCTGTAGGTCACTTCCCCAACAAGCCCCTCCCCTCTGCTGGCACCTTGGCATGGGTGCAGGGCATCATCTGCAACATTAACAATCCATGCTTTCACTATCCAACTCCAGGAGAGACACCAGGCCAAGTTGGGAACTTTGATAACTCCATGTAAGGACATTCGTCTTCTTTCTGTCTGTGGATCTAAACCCCTTTTGTGAATATTTCTACATAATCATTAAGCTGTGAGTCATTCAGAGGTGTTTGATGTGAAACGCACCATTCTAGAGAAATGTACCAGTACTGGAGTCAGAATTGTTTGCGGTGGTTTTGATAGGAACCAGATGTCTGAAACATTTGATGCCTCTAAAAGCAACATCACTGAAGTCTGATATGGCCATGAATGTGTTGCCTGATGTCTGAGACATTGTTTGATGATAGTTTTGAGATGAAATTTTGGCCTCTCGCATACTATTCTGCCTCACAACGCGCTGCATGTACCTTTTCACCATGAAAGGTTCCAAATAATTAAATCAGTTTGTTGATTTAAATCAATTTGTACAAATTGATTTAATTATTTGGAACCTTTCATGGTGAAAAGGTACATGCAGCGCGTTGTGAGGCAAAATAGTACGTGAGATAAACTAATTATTATCAGATGTAGTAGTAGATTTATTAGCTTCAGTAATAATAATAGGTTCCGGTGTCATTTTACATACCAGATAAAAGTTTTGTTTCAAATGTCACAACCCCTGTGAACACCACTGTAAAGAAATCTGAATTGGCATTGAATGCACTTTTCTCTACAATGAACCATTTCATCCTAAACCATTCTAACTGGTTAGGTTTTCATCTTTACCATTGAATTTTGCCGAAATATTGATTGAAAAATCAGTGGAATCCCCCTTTAAACTACAAGGGTGTGCATGTTGACCCACACTTCATTTCTATGCTCTCATTACTATGTGACTTACATTTTAGGTTTATAATAGTTACTGGATGAGTTATAGTAGTCAACACAAGTGGGTGGATCAATCTATTTTTTGGGATTCCTTTCAGATAAAATGCTAGAGCTCAAAAATAAAAGGTGTAGGTAAAGGTAAAGGCACCAATGCAGTTCAGGTGCAGAACCAACAGAACAGAATAAAATTAAACCCAAAAAAGGCAATTAGTAACTACATGTGAATGATTAATTTGTCTATATATGAATGACTGAATGTCAATATTTCACTTTAGTGCATGTAACTGAGTAAATTCAGCTAGTTCATAGCCATGTATGGAAGTTACTGACTAATAAGCTTTGTAATTAATTAAAAATAATTTTGTAGTTTGAGAGGTCAGACAATTAGAGCATTGTTATTGTTTTCATTTGAAGGTGATTTTTGCTTCCTGTCTCTCATAGACTTTCTCGACTCTTGGTGGATGCTAGAAATGTCCTCACCAGTGCTGGTAATCAGGCCGCCCTCTCATCCTTGGATGATCTCTCACTTGCCGTTCAGAGACTGGGAGAGAGCCAGGATGCTTGGCCAAGTAGGACCTGCTTTTGATACACTTAAAGAGGCATAGATAAATCAATGCATATTAAATTAGATGGCTTGCCCGAAAGCAGCATGGTGCATTCACAGGAGCATTACTGTGGAACTAGAGAATTCATGTAATTCTCTTTAGTGAAGTTAAATTGGCACAAATTTTGAGTGGGCATGACCGCAGTTGTTGACTTACTGTGGATATCCAAAACAAAGTGTCAGGTATGGTTAGCTACCTTGCTGACTTTAGCTGCACCTGGTCTATTCTAACAGTGTAATTTTTCACATGCACACAAAATAAACAGCATTTGAAATGAATGCAGACTAAATTAAAGGAAAACAAAGGAATATTTGCCAGGTTTTTCCTGACACATTTTTGGTTTTCAAATTATGCTTCTTTAGTTTAGCTATAGGCTACAAGACTTACCTTGCTAACAACCAGTAGATGTAAATAGACACCCACAACCTTTCTGTAAACATATCCCCAAAAATGTCACTTTGCAACAGGTGTTGTGTAAAATGATACGTGAAGCTTTTAATTTTTTGTAGTTCAAAATGAGTCATACTTTGGCTAAACCATATTGACACACCTGCACAACCTTGATGAAGACCTGGATGTAGTTTGTGTGAGGCTTTCCGTGAGATTTTTTGATACAAATAGAAAAATCTTGTGTCCTTGATGTTTAGACTTTTTTGCACATCACTCTAAGTTCTTTCTTAAATTTTATGCTGAAGATTTCCCAGTGGGAGAATACCTCAGAGCCAACGAGACATTTTCCTCCTTCTTGCGGACCAGCTGCAATGTTCCTTCTAAATCTGTGGACCAGTTACTGAAGGCACGACTCAACCTCCAGGTGGTAAGACTTTATGCTCCATTGGATACTTGTTGATCTACAGCATCTATTAGTATTCAGGTTTTTTGTAATTTCTGTGTTCTCATTCTGTTTTATCTCTAGGTTGCTCTGATAGGTTCTGGTTTACGTCTGTCTGAGCTGGTCTGTAATGCCACTCTCTTGGGCCATTACCTCACTGTGGAAGGAAACATCTCTTTCTCCCAGTTGCAGCAGGATTTGTGTGCTGTTCCCTCAGATTTGCTGCAGCAAGCTGAACAGATATTCCTCTCACAGATGGACTTCCGCAAGATTTTTACAGTCAGTATCCTCCTGGCTCATACATGCCTGTTGTGTGTTTTTCACCTGTGAAATTTACTCAATGCCTTTTGCAAATGAGTATTCAAAGACTTGTTCTGAGTGCTAGCTTTTAAAATAATAATATTTACATATATTAATACAGGGCTGGGCAACATGACGGTATATATTGTTACTGTGATAAATTATGTCACATTACAATACAATATGCTTTTCTGAACATATCCTGGACATTGTCAGTACCTGTTTTATTATAAAGTTAGAAAAATTAGTCAAATTTAACTGGATTAATGCAACATAGTATGCAAAATATTGAGGAAACGTCATTATGTTCACAGTTTTTGACTATATCTTTAAAAAATTTAGCACTACTGGTTCTTTTTTTTTCTATTTCAAACTTAAAATTTGAGTAAAATGAATTCTCAAAATGAAATTAAAATAAGGTTAATAAAGATGAAGTTGTGTCTGCTTTTCTAATAGCTTGAGGCTGTGCACATCTGACTGCTTCTGGGTATTTATTCCAAATTTAGCATAGTTGCTAGAGGCAGCCTCACCATGTTTTGTTGTGGTTTTGGCTGGTCAGACTCTAGTGATTTAACAGTTTTAGTAGTAGTGTTTTAAAATCTGTCCTGTAAGGAGTTAAATGGCTCTTGGAAAAATTTTAATTAAAAAAATTATGTAGTTGTGTAGTGTCAAATATAATTTTAAAATGTGCCATTCAGAATAGAAACCTGGCTACATAAACTTCTCATTTTAAATTAATTGCTTTTGTGATGTCACAAAATCAAGCATATTTACATATATTCAGGGACATAACTAGAACTAGAAATAGGGTTGACCAGGTAAGATTTTATTGGGGTGGCACACTGCTAAGAAACAAACTAAATAAAATAGTGTAACTGTTTTAAAATCCATCATTTCCAAATGATTTCCAAACTGCCTGCTGAAAGTAAACTGAAAGATAAAACTGTGTTGATGTAACCTGTTTTGATGATGCATGAGGAAATTATGTATTTGAATTAAATTAAAATACATACATCACTTTTTCAGTGCACAATGTTTATATTAAGAAAAACATTTCATATAGACAGACCATAGAAGTTACTAATTTAGGGTGGATTTGCTACATGTTCTACCTTAGTCTAATTATTAAATAGCCAACCAGGCAGCAGTGTATAAGATAACTTATGACACATGCATGTATTTACTTTTAAGAAGTAATTAGTTAGTATGATAAGCTATTAAAAGTGACAAATTTTTGATAGCAGCAAGATTTGCTATTTAAGAAAAACAGCATCAGACTCTTATAACTGATTGGTACCCATTTCAGAGGCAGATTTTCACAATAAAATGTACTTGATGGTTTATTGACAATAACTGACTCACTTTTCATAACTGGAGTGGCCAGAAACATGGCTCTGCTTCATGTTAGCGTAGCACTGGCCACCATTTGGCTGCGCCTCTGCATTTGTCCGCTTACTCATATAGCAGTTTAGCTCCGGCCATTCAAACTAAAGTTAGAGGGGGTCTTTCAGCTTGGACTGCTTTAATGAGGCACAATACAGGGCAGCCAATCAGAATTGAGATTATTTACATATATCAGGCTTACACATATTTGCTAGTAAGAAGGCCATTAGTGTGTGTTGCAATCCTTTTCCCATGAACTCCCTTCTTCTTGAAGCACCAATATTTGCTCAGCACTTATTAGCTTCTGAAGTGGTTCATTGAGGAACATTAAAAATGTGTGTTTAAAATGTAAAATTTCTCTTTAGCAAATAAATGCATTTGTAGGCAATGATTTCACAATGTATATTTGGCTTAGAAACAAAATGCAAGCATTATGCCTTTAGACTGAATGTCTTCAAGATTATGAAAAATACATATTCTGTTAACCCTTTTGACAAACCAAAACAAGAAGAATAAAGAGGTTCTGACATTGATGTTACCCACAGAAGTCATTTGTTTGTGCACCTTGTTTTCTAACCAGTTAACCATAAGTTAGACTTTTACATGCTGATTTGCATCTCTATGCCTTTCAGAGGGAGCAGCTTCGCTCCAGTGCTCTCAACCTGCGGTCGCTAAGCCAGGCTGCCTCTTCTGTAGCTCGGGAACTGGCTTCCATCATGGACAGTGTAGGCACAAATTTTTCAAGTCTTCTAGTGCCCTGCTTCACATATGTCACATTGTGCTTTACATTGTACATGCATAGAATAGTATTCATTGTTTAAAAGTGGCTAAATGACTTTGAATAATACTCTGAAAATATCAAATGTCTTACCTAACTAGTTTTAAACCATGCCTATTAAAATTTGGGGACACTTTGGTATGTTTTGCACGAGTTTGAAAAGTCTTTTCATGAGTAGGAAGACTAGGTGTTGCTATTCTGTTATTAAATGCACATATTTCCCCACATGTATTTTAAATGCCTGAAAGGTCTGAAAGTGTTGACATTACAACAGTGGGCTAAAATGCATACAGAGCATTTCATTGTTTTTGGCATCACATTTTTGTCAGTAATTCTTTCAGGTTTGCAGCTTTTGCACACAGCAAAATCTGACATGATATTTGAAAATTAGCATTTAAAGTTATTGCAAACCCAACAGATCAAGCATTTTATTTAAAAAAAAATTATGTTTTAAAATGTAGGTGCCCTCAATCTTTTTCCATATAGCACATGGCAGCTCTTAAGTGCATTGAGTCTCTTAATGCTTTTTGTTAATGTATTCTCCAGATTTCCTCTCTGTCCAGCTTCTCTCAGCTGAACACAGAACTCGGGCTACTGTCTCAGGAAAATCACTCAGCACTGCCACAAGAGAGCTTCAAAGCCTTCTCCAGGATAATGTGTGGTCACCCTGAAGAGGATGGGGAGAGCATTCCTTCCTTTAACTGGTATGAAGACCAAGACATCAAGTTTTTCCTGGGCAGAAACCGGTCTGAGGAAACCAACTTGGACAACGACAACACTACCAGTCAGTAGGATTCAGATTCGTGTTCATAAACTTTACATTACATAAAACAAAAAGGTTTCTGCCATATATATGACATGCCCAAAAGTATGTGGACACCCCTTCTAAATAGTGGCATACCCATTGCTAATTGGTGCATAAAATCAGGCATTCAGTTCCATAGACTATGTAGACACATTATCAGCAAATTGGATCATACTGAATATTTTCATATATCACTGTCATTGGATGCCATGTCAGTTAATCTCATTTCTGCCCTGCTACAGCTGCCCTGGTCAACTGTAAGTGCTTTTATTGTGTAATGGAAATGTCTAGGCACAACAAATCACAGACCTGGAATGGAGCTCTGAGGTTCAGAGAGCTGATCTTGGTTGCAACACTCACTGGCAACTTCCAAACTGCCACAGGAAACAACATTGTCAGAAATACTGTTGGTCCGGCACTCTTTGGATTTGTTTTTTGTGGCTGAGTAGGTGCACACAAGCCTAGCCAAAAGTGTTGGTGCTGGGTATGTTAGTCTTACAGAGATACTATAAATACTTGACACTCCTTAATACATTTAAGTAGTTCAGATCTCCGGGAAATAGTAACTTCAACAATTAGTTTTCTATGTTATGGCAGAGACACTGGAATTACAGCAGGCATAGCATGGGAGTGGTGAGGAGTAAGAGTGGAGCAATGTGATTTTTCCTCGGTGCGGCTTTTCAGAAGGCGTCAGTGTTCTCTCCTGTTCTGAAATCGCTCCAGTATTGCTCCACCCAATGAGCCAGACAGTGTTTTTTTACGCATCGAGCAAATGAGGAGCGGGAACTAGAAAACCCGGAGCGGAGCTGGAAGAGAGTGATTACAAAGACACTTGAAATGGAAATATCTGTCGCTCAACTCCACTCACATGCAGGCAGAGCACAACCTGCTGTCCGTGTAGACAGGTGGATGGCACTATCTCAACATTGTGATGTCTGTCAGCCATTGACGATGGTCTTTCGACCCAACTCTATTCTCTAGATTGACAAATCACACTTTTCATTATTCATTATTCTTCATTATTCATCTGTTTGATGTGTTTTTGCTTGGTAGATGCAGTGAGTATTTTCCTGCCCAAATGTAGAGCACCATATGTAAAGTTGGGTCTGGGGCTGTTTTTCTTGGGTTTGGCTGAATCCCTTTAGCTCCAGTGATTAAAATTGTAGTGCTCTTGTTTCAGTCCCTGTGCACAAAGCAAGGTCCATCATTTTCTTTGAATTAAGTGTGGGAGAAGGTGCCCTGCACCTTGAACCCCATCCACTACCTTCGAGGTGAATTGGAATGCCTACTGTGAGCCAGGACTTAATGCTCAACATCTTTGCCCGACAACATAAATGCTTTTGTAGCTGAATGGAAGTGAGCACAGATTGTTACAGCAGCAAAAACTTGGACTGACTTCGTATTAATGCCCCTGATGTTTGAATAAGATGTTCAGCAAGCACTTACGGATGTCATGTTTGAATGTCCACATACATTTGGCCATGTGGTGTATTGAAAATTGGTTGTTAAGAAAATTGGCACGTAGCGAATCTTTCTTGAGCAAATAGAAGCTTTCTGTGCCATTTTATGCCATTTTATATCAAAATTTCTAGTTACATTCATTAAGAGCTTTTTGTCTCGTGCTTTAATGTTACTATTTTTTAAAAATATGTTCTTTTAGATTAAGTATTTTATTGTTTTATACCTAATTCATTAATTGTGGTTCACTTTTCTCTATTTTAACATTTCCTGTTTGATGTTTTTCAGGTCCATTCTGTAAAAGTGTGATTCAAAACCTTGAATCGAATCCTGTCTATCGCATAGTGTGGAGAGGCATTAAGCCACTTTTCATCGGAAAACTTCTCTACACACCAGATACTCCCACTACACGGCATATTATGAAAGAGGTGCTTTTTTGCTCGGGACAATTCTCAGCTTTTTATTGCTTTGTGTATTGTGCTATTGCTTAGTCATTAAGCCATCTGTGGTGTAGCATTAGCATTCTGCACTACTAAACACACTTTCAGCTAATCACATAGTTTAAAAAGACCTGTGTCGGTTTAACTCAGAGTGGTAGATGAGGGAAATTGAAAATATCTGCAGAGCTGTGGCCCTAATGGAACTTTGTTTGATGCCCTTATTTCATTTAGTATGTCTTGGAGAACATTCCTGGTTTAAGGAAAAGCATGAACACATTTCCTCTGCACTTCTTTCTAATAGTAATTAAAAAGAATTAGTCTCTAAAGCCCCTGAAATGTTCATTAGGTGAACAGGACATTCCAGGCACTGAACATTCTGGAGGATGTATACAGTGCATGGGAGGAGACAGGACCCAGGATCAAGAACTTCATGGAGAGGAGCTCGGAGATCCGACTGCTGAAGGTTAGCCATCAGTGTCTCTCTGTTTGGGTTTTTACGGTCTCATGTTGGAGTACTCTTGTCTGACATGAAACAAGCCAAATGTTTTATTTAACTTTTTTTTAAAGAATTGGTTGGAACATCTAATTACTTTTTTCCCTTTCCCCTCAGATGTAGTTAGTAAAGATATGTCTGGTGCACTCTCAAAAATAAAAGTTCTTAAATGGTTCTTAGCTCGGTTGTGTGGTTGTATGAAATTTTAGTGGACGGTCCTTTTGTAATGAAATATTCATTCACACACACAAATATTATTTAAACCATGTTAACACATGTTTAAACTGCCCTTGTCAAATTACATCTTCTACAGATAACTTAAATATGGCTTTTTCTGGTAATTTTAGTGGACAGTTTGCATTTATTTGCTGACTTTGACATATTGGGCAAAATAAAACGTTACATATAAAATGTATCATAATTGTGATAAACATTTAATGTTTTTTATTATTTATAAATTAAGACTACTAAATTAATAGCTTAACTGAAATATATTGAGAAAATATTCCAGTGTTCAGAAGTTTGAAATACAGACCAGAAACATGATATTATTGTTAAATATTTTTCCCACCCATTGGTGCAGCATGATATAACCAAAAATCAGAAGACTTTTTAGAGGTGGGCAAAAGTCTTTACATTTTTATGGAAGATACAGGAAAGAAGAATCTTGTCTTTTAAGTTATATTTGATGAATCATGCTCAATGTGCCTAGCAACATGAACTAACAAGGTAAAAAACTTCATTTTGATTTCCTGTTTACTGTAAACTGTGATCAGACCACAGTGATAGACAGTTTGGGGTATGGAGAAAACTGTACATTTTTTGCTAAACTTTTGATTCCATTTGGAGAGAATCCGCAGAGTTGCTCAGCGACTACTGTAGAATAACTTCTGTCTTTACCAACACTTGTATAACAACGCATGCTCCCTCTGCTCTCTGCTTCAGGATTTGCTGAGACGGCCTGAGGTGGCTGTGGTGGTAAACCTGCAGCTGGAAAACACATCGTGGACAGCATCTCGCATTGTCCACTTTCTCTCCACACCTGATCCAGACACTCCCAGGAGAGAAGAAGCGCCTCTCACCTGGGTGGACTTGTATCAGAATTTCAATAGTACCCTTAGCACCTTGTCACAGCTTTCAAAGGTACTGTCAATTCCTACAGTGGTTTCCAGTGTCCCTGAGTACCCATAAGTCCTGGAGTACTCCTGTCCTGCATATGTGAATTTTTTTCTCTGTTACAATAATCTATTTCTGCTGATTTGTTGGACAGGCGTATTAAAGCAGTGATTTGCCAAAATGTTCAGGGCAAGGGTACTCTAGGACCAAGGTTGGGAACCACTGGCTTACAGCATGTGTGCTTCAATGATGATGAAAGTCTTTTCTAATGTATAAACCGTTCTTGTAGTGTTTCTCCATGAATAAGCTGGAAGGAGCAGCTACAGAAGGGGAGCTGGTTGAGCGGGCCCTGGCACTGCTGGAAGATCGGCAATTTTGGGCCGGAATAGTCTTCCTCCTCCCAGACCCCTCCTCCCCAACCCTCCCTCCTCATGTCAAGTACAAGATCCGCATGGACATAGATGACATTACACGCACCAATAAAATCAAAGACAAGTATGATTAAAGCATTACATGTTCTCTTGTGTTTCTTGGCCCTGACTTTAACTCACAGACAAAGTTGCCCACATTTGTCAGTGAATTTTAGCATGAAATGTGTTTTGTGTGTTATCGAGCTAACTTGTCGTTTCTATGTTCTGTAGATTCTGGGACCCTGGTCCTGCCGCAGAGCCTTTCAGTGACATGCGATACATAAGGGGAGGCTTTGTGTATGTGCAGGATTTAGTGGAGCGAGCAATAACAAGTGTGCTCAGTGGCAAACAACCAACTACTGGGATATATGTGCAGCAAATGCCCTACCCATGCTTTGTGGATGATGTGTGAGTTCTCAGCTCAGTATTTACTAATCCCATTGTCATGGCAACCTTGCATTGCACTCAGCATTTTACTTGCTCATAAATTAGCTTTAAATGGAGTATATATATATAAGGCTTAAGTGTTTATGTAATTCTTAAAAGGAGAGTACCACAGATTTTTAAAAAATGTTCACAAAAAATACATTTTTAAGATGTAAACAGTGTCATTCCAAGTCATTTGAAATGCTGTGTTCCAGAGAAGCTTTCTAACTCAGAATTGTTCACAGTTGTGGTTATAGGAACCAAATGTTTTAAACATTAACCCCCATGAAAGCCCCTCCTAATTAAATAGTAACAGATTTGTTGTGTGAAACCTGAAACATTATTCCATGGTAGTTTTGAGGTAAGATTTTTTACATCTATACAGGCCAGAGAGGTACCAGCAGTATTTTAAAAATAGGCCCCAGTTCTATACATTATGTATAAAAACTCACAAGACACCTCTAGGTTCACTGGTTGTTTTGGATAGCAAATAAAATTGCAATATTTGTGCGATATACTATTTGACCTCTGGTTCCTGTCACCATCACTCTAAAGAAAATTTAACTCAGTATATTTCTCTACACTGCAGTCCATGTCAAAACACTTCAAACAACTTTGTTTGCATTACAGTGATTGAAATTTGCAAACATTTTGATAAACTGAGGAATTTTCCTTTGAACTGCTGGCATATTTGTAAGCTTAACATTAAGTTGCATTTAGAAATTAGCACAAAATATTTGGTAACTAATATGAAACTAGCATGTAATTTATTTGGTCAAGAGGTTATTTGGACCCCCATACAGGACACATAGATTTGAGTTTAACAGGTTAACTCTACTGTAAGTATATTTGGAAAGCACATCATAAGATATAAATTCACTTACTCTTCTTTCCATTCTGTGCTTTTCCTCTTCAGCTTCTTGCGTGTGCTGAATCGTTCACTCCCTCTCTTCCTGACACTGGCATGGACCTACTCAGTGGCCATGATCATCAAGTGTGTGGTGTATGAGAAGGAGGCACGGCTAAAGGAGACAATGAGGATTATGGGACTGGGCTCAAAAACGCTGTGGCTCAGCTGGTTCATCAGCAGTTATCTGCAGTTCCTCATCAGCTCTGTCCTCCTTGTTACTGCGCTGAAGGTGGGCATCACTCTTTATTATCAGCTTCTGTGTGTCATTACTGCTGGGATCTCTGCAAGACATGCTGTCAGAAAAAAAAGTGATGAATAAAGGAGGGCTTTTGCAATTTTATGGTCTAGTGTGTGTTCAAAACTTAATGACAAGAAACTCTTTATGCCACATACACTACAAGTGAAAATATGGAAGCAAACAGCAGCCAGTTTCCTAACCAGCTATTGAGTAGCTATAATGTCTCAAAACATTTTTACAGACAAATATTTAATATTGAGCCACTTTTTGCTGTTTTTATTTTATTTTATTTCTCTTTATGTACTAATATGTTTATTCATCTCAAGTGAGTATAGAAACTTTTATTCAAAATTTCTTGGTTTTGTTGAATGTTTGCTGTTTCCGTAACTTTTTATTAGATTATTAGATTTATTATATAATGCAAAATTTGTGTAAATGTAAGTAAAATGTGTGTGGAAAGCTGGCTATGTTTTTTACACTTAATTTTATTATATTCTATTATAATGTAATTCTAATATAATGGAAAATATATACAGCTGTATGTAAACGTGTGGATACCCCTGGTCAGATTACATGTTTTATTGATTTTCTAAGCTTGATTCAGTTAATCGAGCCTCCTGGAGCCAGTGAGTGGAAGAATCAAGTGTATATTATTAGATCTGTTCTTTGGTAAATGTCATTATCTCTTGAAAAAGTCATGTTTATTTTTACAAAGTATGTGTTGTTTCCACATTTTTGTGTTCTTCGCTCTAGATTGGAGACATCTTGCCCTATAGTGACCCTGTGGTGGTCCTCTTCTTCTTCACTGCCTTTGCCACAGCTACTATCATGCTGTGCTTCCTCATCAGCACATTCTTCTCCCGTGCTAACCTGGCAGCAGCCTGTGGAGACCTTGCATACTTCTCTCTTTACCTACCCTATGTGCTGTGCGTGTCCTGGAGGGAATACCTCACCAGCACACACAGAATCCTAGCAGTGAGTTTGCAATTAGATTCCCTGAATCATGGCTATGCAGGAAAGACAAATATCTGTAAACTAATTAATGTAGTTAATAAATTATTATTTATGTTAAAACACAATTGAAAATGAGAGAAAACATTATGACCTAATATTCCTAATATTATAATTCCTTGTGACACCATCTGCCACCAAGATTTTGGCAACAGATCCTTTAAGTTCTGTAATTTGTGAAGTGGAGTTGCCATTGGACTTGTTTTTCCCAGGACATCTCACAGGTGCTTGATTGGATTGGGATGTGGGGAATTTAAGGGCCAGAGCAACAGCTTAAACTCATCATGTTCCTCAAACCATTCTTGAGCAATATGTGCAGTGTGGCTAAAAGACTCTGCTGCTATCAGGGAATACTCCTACTATGAAAAGGCGTACCTGGCCAGCAAGGATGTTTAGATAGGTAGCATGTGTCAAATTGACGTCCACATGAATGCCCAGACCCAGGACTTCCCAGCACAACATTGCACAGAGCGTCACACTCCATCTGCTGGCTTTTTTTCTTCCCACATCCTTTGTTCCACTGTCCAGTTCTGATGCTTTTATGCCCATTGTAGATGTTTTTGACGATGAATAGAGGTTAGAATGGGCACCCTGATTGGTCTGTGGCTATGCTGCCCCATACACATGCTTCCGTAAACATCATTAAAAATTTCTGTGACTTGTACAACAGTAGCTCTTCTGTGGGGTCAGCACAGACAGAATAGCCTTGATTGCTGTTGCTCATCACTGTCATCCTCTAAGGCTTGTTTTGAATTTAATTTAATTCGTGTTTAATTAATACTAGCAAAAGACGTATGAATTATAAAGTATACGAATACACGTATGAATTATAAAGATGCCTGATTTGTGCTGAAATGAAAGGAGCTGAATAGTTCAAGAAGATTCTTTGTCTGTCCTCCAGAGCTTCTTCTCTCCAGTAGCCTTTGGCTTTGGCTGTGAGTACTTATCACTGTATGAGGAGCAGGGATTGGGCATTCAGTGGTCCAACATGCTGTCCAGTCCTACAGAAGGAGACAAATACAACTTGATTACCTCAATTATAATGCTGTATGTGGATGCCTTCATCTATGGTGTGGCCACCTGGTACATTGAAGCTGTGTTTCCAGGTTAGTTCTGGTTTTGCTGTGGGACATAATATATGTGTCCAAACTCATAGAAAGTTTTTTGGCAGGTACAAATGTAGGTCTGTTTTTAAACACTATGGTTATTGGTTTCATAGATTCGTATTAAAGCCTAAACCTGGAGTTCATTCATATATTGGATTCTTTCTTTATTTAGTTGTCTTTATGTAGTGCTATACAGCAGGTTTGTTTGAACTTTATCTCTTCTGTGTGAGTCTGACTGTTAGGGTTTTTTTCCAGGGCAGTATGGAATACCCAGACCATGGTACTTTGCCTTCCAGATGAATTACTGGGCAGGAGCACCACTGGAGGCTGGCTTGCCCATTCCTCCTGCGCCCCAAGATGAGTCAGACAGTAAGAACACTAGCAGACTGTGGTTTGATGGAAAGAATCTGCAAAAGATTCAATATGTGCACAATTTTCTTTTTTCCCAAATGTAGCTGATGAGCCAAGACATGATTGCAATTTTTGTTCTAGAGTTAATGTAGATAACAAGTAATTAAAGCAAACAGTTAACATCTTGGCTGATCAACCACATTTAGAATGTGGATGCAATTTCTTTTTATGTTTCTTTTTAAAAAAGCAAACCAAGTTGAAGATTCTGCTGTTCTTTCACAGATGGAATTGAGGCTGAGCCTGATCTTGTTCTTGGAGTAGCCATACATGACTTGGTCAAAATTTATAAAAAGGGAGCCAAACTTGCTGTCAATCACCTGAGCCTGAAGTTTTATGAGGGCCAGATCACTTCATTCCTGGGTCATAATGGAGCTGGCAAGACAACCACACTGTAAGAGACAAAATTATGAATTGTGAAAAGTTTTATTAAGATTTCTAATACAAGAACTACAGCTCTTTGGCAACTAACAGCTCTAACCCACAAATTACCGCTCATCACCATTGTCTCTTCTTATGGCAGATCCATTCTGACCGGACTGTTTCCCCCAACTTCCGGTTCAGTGTTCATTAAAGGCATGGACATCCACACAGACATGAGCGAAATCCGCAGAATGCTGGGAGTGTGTCCCCAACACAACGTCCTCTTCGATGTGTAAGATGTTACTATGGCAACTAATGCTTCCTGCTGAAGTATTAAATAGCTGTGGTATTGTCCATGATGTACATCTACATTTTTTTTACCTATTTTGTCAGCTCTTCTTACTATATAGTTTCACTTTATAGTTCTACAATTTCAATTGTTGTCAATTTGTCGCGTAATTTGTTATCCCACCTTTACCCAGTTCATCAATGGTCAAGACCACCACACATCTGGTATTATTTGGGTTCTCAGCACTCCAGTAACACTGACGTGGTGGTGGTGTGATAGTTTGTGTTGCACTGGTACAAGTGGGTCAGACTCAGCAGTGGTGCTGTGTTTTTAATCACTGTGTCCACTTACTGTCCACTCTGTTAAATACACCTACCTTGTTGGTCCTCCTTGTAGATATAATATCAGAGACAGTAGCTCATCTGTTGCTGCACATCTTGTGTTAGCCGTCCTCTGGTCTTTTATCAGTCGTCACAGGACTTTACTGGCTGGATATTTTCAGTTGGTGTACTGTTCTTAGCAGTGACACTGAGGTGTTTAAAATCTCCAGCTGCACTTAATGTGATTTTTGTTTGCCATGTTGTCCATGTCTGCTGCTAGAATACACTGAAGAGGTAATAATTTTATATTGTACCGAGGTAGAGCAGCCAATTCATTCATCACCTCTCTCCAGAATTTCTGAATTCTTGGACATGTACAAAACATATATGCATATCTACCAATGTCTTTATTACATTTTGGGTACTGTGGGGTATTCCAGCCTAACTTACTCCTCAGCTATGGTGTTAGTTGATGCCAGTTCAGGTCAGTTTTGTGCAGAATGTTGTTGGGCTTGGGACAGTTTTGGACTCTTAATGTAAATACATTTTATTTCATCTTTATTCTTTTATAGCTTATTGATATCAGCAAAAAAATCTCTTGGGAGTGCAGGTTGTAAGCTTTCATGAAGATTTTTTTTTGTAATTTGAATTTGATTCAAATCATTGTAAGGCGAATAATCTTAGGTTACAGAAAGAAAGAAAAATTGTGATTTTGTAAGGGCAGTGCTGAACCTGTCAGTACAGAATGTAAATCAGATGTAAATGTAATTCCTCACATATCTAATTATATGTGTTATTGCCTAATTGCAATTAAGTAATTATATAATGTCAATTTGAATATATAGCAGAACAACTATATCAAAGTTTAATGAGGGTTCTGGCATACGGTGTTCTAAAAGTGTACATTCTGATCCATTGGTATAGGCTAACTGTGGAGGAGCATGTGTGGTTCTATGGCCGTCTGAAAGGAATGAGCAGTACTGAAGTAAAGGAGGAGATGGACTCCCTGCTGGAGGATGTGGGACTTACACACAAACGCCATGAGCGGACCAAGAATCTCTCAGGTGCTCACATGAACAGAATTCCACAAAAGCCCTCAAAGTGTAAGAGCATTGTTTTTGTGTATGCTGTATTGCGTTCGTCATCAACCTCCTCTTTATCCCCACAGGAGGCATGAAGAGAAAGCTCTCTGTGGCTATAGCCTTCATAGGAGGGTCCAAGGTTGTGATCCTAGATGAACCTACTGCTGGCGTTGACCCCTACTCACGGCGTGGGATCTGGGACCTGCTGCTCAAATACCGCAAAGGTCATTCCATTTTACTCTGCTCCGTTATTTACTGAATTAAATGTAGGAACACCTACATTTTTAAACAGTCTAAGTAACATTTCATCTTTATTGTACTTTTCGGTTAAAGGTGGGTTGCAGCCAAAAATGAGCATTTATTGTTTATCGGAAAGTTAGCTTAGCTTTTTTTAACTGATATCACTGGTTAAACAATTTTGTTACAAGTTTGTTAGTTAACAGTTAATTTGTTAGTCATCTCTTCCCCAGACCTTTCACAGTTAGTGTACACCAATAGTACTTAACCTGGCACTGTATCAAGCCCTCAACAGCATGAAAATCACTGTAAAAATCATGTTATTTTCAGATCGTACCATCATTCTGTCTACACACTATATGGATGAAGCTGATCTCCTAGGCGATCGCATTGCAATCATCTCACAGGGCAAGCTATGCTGCTGTGGCTCTTCACTCTTCCTAAAAGCACATCTGGGCACAGGCTACTACCTCACTGCTGTGAAGAAGGAGTTTCAGAGCCAGACAGCAAGCAGCACCAGCAGCGAAAAGCTCTCAGCAACCACACTTGTGAAGGTCCATTGGTCTCAGCTCCAGTATATTGAAGCTTAGTAACATATGTTTGGCTTTTGAGTGACACTTCATTCTTTTGTGATTTAGGACAGCGATTCTTCAAGAAGTGATGACACTGGACTTGGAAGTGAGGTCAATGGATTAGGTGAGTGTTCAGAATGGCTTTATAATGACTGTTGTTACAATTAACATCAATTTTGAGTCCAGATACTGTAGAAACTGAGGTTGGAGGTTGAAAATCTCTCTCACTCAGTGTATCTCTTTCTCCCTCTGTCACGCATCTTTTTTCTTCCACTACAAAATAAAAAATTTGCAGTTTCAAAAGCTCATTCCAACAAAGTTCAGACAGGAGCGAGCTTACCACCATGTTACATTAACTGTATTTTTTAACAACATTTAATAAAAGTTTGGGGACTGAAGACACAAACTGATCTTTTTATATTTTTGCCATTCTTTCATTTTATAAGTCTCCAGCTGTGTCACTGCACAGGGTTATTGTTGTTGTGTTCTGTACACATTTTCAGTGGGAGACAGATGTGGACTGCAGGCAAGCCGGTCTAGATTATGCAGCCATGCTGTTGTAACACCTGCACAATGTTTTCTTAGCATTGCTATGTTTGAAATGGGATTAAAAAGTGTCTCTTAATCTTAAATCTCCATGTGAATTTCAGGCAAATTATCCTTACAATGTAAATATCTTAGCCTTTTCATTTATGTATAATTTTTTTTTTTGTTTTTTGTGAAGGGTAGAGTTTATATTTTTTGTCTTTCTTTATGTTTAGTTTTTAATATATATAAGTCTATATAGTAACAAGTAATAAACTGTAAAAACCTTGTTAAGTACTTAACGAAGTTAATTACTTACTTGTTATTTCTCTTCCTACTACTCCTTCTCTTTTTTGGTTGCTTTGCTGCTGTAACACTGAGAATTTACCCAGTTCTGGGACTAATAAAGGACTATCTTATCTCTTATCTTATACACATAGAGGTCACTGAGAAAGATGGAAAAAAGATCTTGAAGGCAGCATATGTTGCTCCAAAATGTGTTCAGCATTTATGGTGCCCTCACAGATGTGCAGGTTACTCTCTAATATCCCACCGTACAATGACATACCCATAAAGGGTAAAATACATAAAATTCTTGCAGTCATTTGCGGAGGATCATTGTTTTTAAACTGAGATTTTTTTACTTATGTATTAAGGGTAAGTCTTGACCCATCCTTTCTCAAAAAAGCACTTTGCCTTTCCTTCATGCTTCTTTTATATCCAAGCATGATTGCATCACCTGTTTAAGATGCTTTGAATGTTCTCCTGTCCCAGCATTTTTGGAACATGTTGCAGACATCAATTTCAGAATTAGTGCATGTTTAAAAAAAATTTAGTACAGGTAAAAATATTAACATTATTGCTTGATTTGTCATTTGTTATTTTTATTTAATTAACCTTCTTTCTGCCCATTACTTACTTTATTTGCTTTTCATTTGCACTTTCCCTGGTGTGCAAGATTTCTGTGTCTAGAAATAAAAAACATAATACTACAAAAGAAAAATACTGCAAACTACTACCTTTTGTAACTGTAATTTGTCCAGAATAGGAGAGTTAATGACGGTGCTTTTTAGGACCATGCTTTGTTTCTCCAGAAGTGGGCATGCAGAGTAATGCCCCAGTGTGATTACGGTCTTGTAAATGGTTTATGTAAATCTCTGAACCTTACTTAATTCTCAGGTCTTCCTCCAGATGTAAATGGTCTCATAGCTCTAGCTCAGCAGCACATCCCTGCGGCTCAGCTGGTAGAGGACGTTGGCAGAGAGGTGGTGATTAACCTTCCACACGCTGCCTCAGAAGATGGCACTTTGGCCCTCTTCCTGGCAGAGCTAGACAAACGACAGGCTGAGTTTGGCATCGTCAGCTATGGCCTGTCCGACACCACACTAGAGGAGGTGAGGAGGTTAATTCTCAGTAAAAGCTTCCATGTGTCACTTCCACTTTGTGCCCTCTTAAGAGGATTTGGCCTCTCTAAATCATGAGGTTGTGAAAGGCATGCTGCCAAGTGAGTTTCTATTCCTTAGTTTCCCCTATTGTAACCTACTGGTCTACTTCCTGTTTAGAAGTGAAAGCTTCTCAGCCTGCTTGTATTTTAAAACATGCATGACTTGGTCCAGCATAAGATCAGTGGTGTACAAGTGTACAGAAAGTTTTTTAAGGGGTTGTGTCCCTGCCTGTCACGGATTTACTGATCCGGTCAGTAAGCTGGAGCAGCAGGGGAGAGGCATAGCTTCTGCTTATTGAACTCCGCACGCACATTTCAGATCTTTCTGAAAGTGGCAGAGGATACTGGTGTAGATGCTGAGCCGAATGAGGCAGTGACCCAGCCTACAGTACCTCCAAGCCAGCGAGAGGAGCCACCGGAGGACAGAGACGCAGGTAAACATGTCCACTCTGCATTTTCTAGAGATTTTGTTTAACCAAACAATCATTTTACATCAAATAGCTAATGCAGCAAGTAGCACTTTATGCTCCCAAATTATTTTGATTGTTCCCGTCAGCTTATCTTCAGATGCTCAGATTGTTTAGAAACTGATGAAACTCAGTCAGCTGGGTTGAATGTAAGACCATGTCCATGCATATCCTCGTATTTTTGAGGCCTCCTGTCTTGAAAACCAAGATTTTGGGGATTTTTGAAAATTCTGTATTTTTGTGTGAATGGACAAAATGGACAAAACTCAATTTATTTTCACTTTTTGATTACAATGTTGTGTGGAGATGTTTGAATGTACTATGCTCCATTCTTCTAAAAAGGATGTCAATCTTGATCATTGAGCATTGTCCTTCATTAGTGTTGTGGTATATATAGAGGAAATTTTTACAAAGGAATTTAATTCAGACACTCTCTCATCATCATCAACCTGCATCACTATTCACTAGTTATGTAAACAAACCAACCAGATGATTGAACAAATTGAAAACCTTCAATTTGCTTGAGCAAAGCTAAAGTAGGTAGCTTCTTATACAAAGCTGGCATTTTTATTGTACAGTGCTGTTTTTTACAGAGTAATGGCCGTGTTTCTCAGAGAGTTGAGAAAGTCGGACAAGTTTCATTAACAGCCACTATTAACATTACTTAATATTCTTCTTCTGACCATTGCTTAGTTACAAGCTTAGTTTCACTATGCTTTATTGTATATTCAGCTGAATGCTTTGTTTGTTATTTATGCCTTAAAGTCTGTGTCTAAATTTCAGATCTGTGGGAAACACTGTAATGAAACATCAGCATATGGAATTTGAGATTTCAGTGTGGTGTTGTATTTTTTATCACTATATAAAAGAAGCACAGTGCTGCTACTTATTATTTGATACATTGTGATAGTTTCTGAGTGAGCGTACACACACATTCAGAACAAAATTTTATTGACGTTTTTTTTCAGAGTAATGATAAAAGGCTGGCTTCAAAAGGCCTTATGCAACAACAGGGTTAAGGCAACCTTACTAAAAAACAGGGGAGTAAAAGGCAGATGTAACTGTTTTATGTAGGCATTAAAGGGATAAACACAAGGTGAACGTCTACAAATCAGTTTCACCACATTTTGAGCAACTATAAGGGACCATCGGGTATTACAGAAAACCATTCCTAGAGCAGTTTGTAAACTGTGGCTGAAAAGTTTTATTTTGTCTTGCCTCTCTTTGTCTTGCTTTCGCTGTGGATAGGATGGAAACGTCAAAACAGGACAGGTACAAAAGCTAATTCTACAGCCACAGCCTCACCCTGTGCAGCTATTTTTCATACAATAATAATGTCTGCAGTGTATAATTAAATTCATTAGCTTTACTATATATTTTCTTACATTTTTATATGGGAACTGTAAGGAAGTAATGTAATATAATGCTCTATTTATAGTTTAGTTTATAGATTAGATCAATGCTTTCGAAGTATGAGATTCTTAACTTCATCCTCAGTGATGTGCAGTTTTCTTAGTTATTTTGGAATCATCTGCAGTCGATTCAGGGGAGAGCTATGACGTCTTATTTTTTACTGCCTCTTACAAACTCTTTGAAATATATGAAGATGCACAAAGACAAACATCATATTGGAATAATTATATATGCATATGCAAGAAAATAGATTTTTTTATTGATAGTGTAATTAGTTTGCAGACTGAGTGGCTCAGTTATAATGATTTGTAATTAACCAGCAGGCTTCTCTACACAGAGGCCCAGGAGACAGACCCGCTGAGCGGCGACGGCCAGGGCAGTGTGCCCCTCACAGGCTGGGGCTTGACCTGGCAGCAGCTCAGAGCGCTCTTCACTAAGAGGCTACTGTATGCCCGACGAAGCCGCAGAGGCTTCATAGCTCAGGTAAAGAAACAACTACAGGCTGTCCTTAAGACATTTTTGAAGTGTGTCGATCATTAACAAAGAATTTAGCTTAAGTCATATACATACCCAGATTTTAGAAAATGGTCAATCACTTTGATTATTAACATACAAAATTTTGAAGGTATTGCTGTTTATACTATTTAAATGTCATTGTGCAATTGTATGGTTGATTACAATAATGCATAATGATTATTCAGTTTACATTTAGTATGGTTAAGTTTGGGTCTGCACTCTTGACTTGTGTTTGGTTTGTTTGATTTAAAATGATTTAAAAAAAAGTATTGTTTCGATGTCAAATGATAAAAAATTGTCAGGGATAGTTTGTCAACAATAGAAAATTGTACACACAACAACTTTCAAATACAAACACAAATGTGGAATTGAACTTTACGTTTGACAGAATTTGCCTGCTTCTTTGCATGAGCTACGAGTGGAATATAATTAACTGTGAGGAACAAAATGAACTGTTAAATTAACTGTTTCAAGACAAATTAGCCATTTAAGTCCTGAGAATGTTAATTGTGTTGATCATGTAAAGAATAATCACACACTAAAGCTGTTTTTTTTAGTGAAAAACTAAATTAAAATTGGGTTTTGTGAGGTTTTATCATTTTATCTGGTTCGGTTGATTTCATACTGCCACAGCTAAAGTGGAGTAAATTACACATGTGAGTGTTCGTTAATCAGTCAAACATTTTGCAGGGATGCAAGCATTCGGTTACTCTCACATTCACCACCATGAAAATAGAAACATAGACAATAGAGATGCTCATTGTGTATCACAGACAAAGCAATAACAATGAACTACTACTTGGTATCTGCTTCTTTATGATTGGTTTATCAATTTGAATATTAACAGGTTGCTGATGCTTGGCTAAAAATACGAGCCGTGATCGAGCCATCAATCACATATCTTCAGTATTATTTTATTGCTCCTCTGCTGTTATTAACAGCAGCTACTGCTACAAGAACAATATGAGCACACTGAGCGACTGGATCAGTTCTTTTTGTGGTCTTTATTATTGTGGTCAGTTCAGCCACTGCAGCACAGTATATGGGCCACCTCTATTACATGTGCACATGACATACTTCAGGGGTGCTTTTTGTCTTGGGGGGACACAGTTCAATGTTTGGTGTGCTGTGGGCCAAAATCAACAAAAACAATACTCTTTTCTTTATTATTGTGGTCAGTTCAGCCTCTGCAGCACAGTATATGGGCCACCTCTGTTACATGTGCACATGACATACTTCAGGGGTGCTTTTTGTCTTGGGGGGACACAGTACAATGTTTGGTGTGCTGTGGGCCAAAATCAACAAAAAACAATACTCAAATAAAGAAGATAGATAGGTCTCAAATATTTTTCAAAAATGTATTTTATAACATTACACTACATTTTGTTACTAAAACACAAAAAATACAATTTATATGGCAATAGAATTTAATAAACTAGATATAATATAAAACATGTTAGTTGTTTTGTTGGGTGAAAAGATGAGTTTAGGCTAACTTTTTGGTGGCCAAATCAAACACCCTCACTGTTCAGCAGGCCACACTTAATAGAGTACAAATTAACATCACAGTATGTAATCACAATCAGTCAACCCCTGGTGATGACATCCATCTGACTCTGAGTTTAAAGTAAGAGAACTAGACTGCAAGAACACTGTCATTAGTTAACCAGGTTGTCGTCAATCTGCTGCTTTAGTTATGAGACAGCGAATCACACAAATGATGCAGGGTTTATACCAGAAATGACCACTGCTATCATGCTAATTTCTGCTAGCCTTTCTATGCAGTTTTCAATGTAATATTAGTTATTTGCAACTAGGGGTGTCTTTTTTCTTTAAAAAAAACACAAAAAAAGTGGACATATATGTCACTCTAAAACGCTTTTATAATATCTTGGATTTGATACTTTTTTCCCATCTTTTTCTTCTTCTCAGATTGTCCTGCCTGCAGTCTTTGTTCTGATCTCTCTGCTGTTTACCCTGATTGTCCCACCTATGGGAAAATATCCCCCTCTAGAGCTGCAGCCGTGGATGTATGGTGAACAGTTCACCTTCTACAGGTACCCATATTGCCATTATCAGATTTCCGTTCATGTAACGCATACATTGTACAGTTGCAGAGTCACTCTAAATGTTTAGTAACATGTTACACACTGAACACATAAAATGTGAAACATTTGGAGGCAACTTTTTTTGCATGAAAACAGTACATACTGGATGCAATGCATTTTTTTTTGCTAGATTGCTTGCCAGATGACTGCAAAAAAAAGAAAGGCAGAATGTTTATCAAAATTTCATGAGCTACAGCTCGGATCTCCATAAATCAGTCTGAGCTGATTTTGGAGATGCAACTCCACACAAGATGAAGGACAAAACTAACAATCAGAATTTCTTCAAGTGCCAATAAGATCCCTTGTGCTCCTCATAGAATGAGCAAACAGTGACTTTGGTGTACTGCCCCTTTTAGAGAGTAGAAGTAGTGTGGAGAGCTCTGTCGCTTCATACAAAAACTGAAACTCTGAGTGCTTCCACACAGACTATAATTTGGATGATTGTAGCCCAGTTTGAGCCCTTTTTGACTTGCTTGTCTGAACTTCTTAGCATTTGTGAAACAGTTCTTTTTGCTGTAACACAGCTGCTTCGTCATCTTGAGTGTTGCCATGCCAACACCAGAGACGACTCTGTTTGGTCAGTGAGTTCATATCCCTGGCAAACATAAAGATTTGTAAAATATATTTAAGGCATTGCTCCCTAGGAAAAAAATGTTCTGAGACTAAAACAGAGGGAAATGACTAATCACTGTAGAATGATTCAGTTTGATTGACTTCAACATGCAGATACAACATAGTTAAAAACTAAACTGCAGTCGAAGATTTTTCCTTATTTGTTAAACTTTGTTGCTTACCAAACCAATGTCAAAATCTGTTAGAAATCTTCTTTTGAGACCCCTCACCCACAGTACTTATAGATAGGCAGTGTTTTCACATATAGTTAGTTTTAAAAGAACCAAACTGAGTTCTGTTAAAGTGAACCTGGAAGAAAACCAACTGCAAATGACCTTTTGTGTTCACAATGTAAGTGAACTTTAAAGAGGACTTTTTTGAGATCTCAGACCACAAGCTTAGTTTTTGGCTGTTCTTGTCACTGAGCGATAATCCATGTCATTGGTGATTTTTTTTTTTCATTTAGCATTCAGTGTGTGAAAGCAGGGTAAACTGCATTGTGCGTCCAACATGAGCCTTTAACATGGTGAAGTCACACAGGCATAGTTCTTAATGCTTTAATATTTTAGCACTGCTGTGTTGTCACAGATCACGGACAGACTTTATCCTAAGTAGAACCTTATAATGATCCTTGGTTTTATCTGCTGAAGTGCTGAAAGCTGTGTGTACACTGAGCCTCGAGATCTTCACCATAAAGCAAAGCTAAAGCAGACTGGGGCTGTTTAGTTTTCACAATGCACACATCAGTCGATCCACAAAACGAACAACAAAAGAACCGAGCTGAGACCATCCTTGAGAGGTAGTCTCAGTTAGTTTCATTTTTGGGGCCGTTTAGAGGGGTCTGAGTTCATTTGGCATGTTCACATATGCAAAAGAAACCATGACTCAGTGATCTCAGTCCACTTCGGATGCTGAAACGGCCCAAGTGTGAAAACACACAATGACCATTCACAATGACTGCCCATCACTTGTGTTCTATCTGCTAAAAGGCCTGTACTAGTTCATAAGGTTTCATACATTGTGCTTGGACTGATGACTTGATGATTGTAATTTGTTAATGCTCCCTGAGAAATAAATGTGTACTATACGTTTAAAAGTGAAAATAAGTTAACACATCCTCCACAGAGAACACACTTCTACCATATTCAGTTCACAATTACTTTTTTTGCTGAATTTAACATATTAAGTAAAAATAAAATGTTCTTGAAGTGAATGTGGTCATTTATTTTCACTTAGCAAATCAACATACATGTCATTTACTTGGTGGTCTTCAAAAATATGCATACAATTGCATGAGCAAATAAATGATAGGGCCCATTTGTGATCTGGCTAAAATCAAAATGCTAATGGCTGTCAGTATGTTCTGATCTGATCACACACTACTGCATGTCAAACAATGACTAATGAAACTGGAATTCAAATTGATTCTGTAACCAAAGATCACCAAATCAGGTGTGAAATCATAGTCGAATCTTACAGTACATTTCTAGCTTCTACTTATGCATGAACAGCCAGAATCTTCTCACTGTCCTCCTATATTTCTCTTCCTCACAGCAATGATGCCCCACAGGACACTACCATCCAGAATCTTCTGAATGCTCTTCTGGACCCTCCTGGGTTTGGGACCAAATGCATGGATTCAGACATGTAGGTTATTCATCTCTTGCTCTGTCTTTCTCTTTCTTTAGATATATGATAATGTAATGTTTGTGTAAAATGGTGTGATTCTAAATCTTCAGGGAGTCCCAGTGTGAAGTAGATAAGGCCGGGACTGTGTTCCTACGTCCCCAGATCCTCTTCTCCATGTGGGAGTTGTTTAACAAGCCAAACTGGACAGAGGAGCATCCATCTCCAGAGTGTGAGTGCAGCACTGATGAGGCCCGCAGAATGCTGCCTGAGTGCCCAGTGGGAGCAGGAGGACTACCCCCTCCACAGGTCATCAGCCTTCTATTGCTGCTCACCACATCTTCCTCTTTATTAGCTCATTAAGCATTTTTTTCACTGCACAAAGTAATGTAACTGGTCCAAGAAAAATGTAGCTGTGCTTTTTTGATTGGCTATCATTGGCTATTGCATTATTGCTTTGTAAAGAGTTTGCTAAGGTGGCATAAGGCACTTAGGAAGCTAATGCTATTAATGTTTTTAGCTATAGCAAATGCTATTATCATTTATCTTAGCCTCCAAATGACCAGCGTTTTACACTCACTGAGACAAAATAGAAGCTCTGATTCCACACATGATTCTGTGTAATTGTATACATTTGTATGAGTGCAGAAAGTGCACTATATAATTTCATTAGCACAACTAGTGTTAAGCTATAGTAAGAAAGATAGCTAATGTATCAGATGTAATATGTAAGTGTAAGATGTAAAAATGGATGCTTTGCTCAACTTTACAACTTTCATCTCAAACAGCAAATTGTGCAGTCTAGCAAGTCATGTAGCTAATTAGCCAAATTATACACATTTGAGTGGCAGAAAATTACAACTTTAATTTCCCTTGGTTTTCATTTGGGTCAGTTCTTGTTTTGCAATATGAAGTACAAAAAGGCCCCATACATTTTAATGGCAAAATTATGTTATGTAAAACTACTCTTATACTTGGTAAGTTGTAATCTTTCTCACATTTCCCCTGAATCACACTACAAAAACCCTTTTCATGTTTCTCTGTGCAGCACTGACTTATTGGCTCTGCTGTGCACATCATGGTAAACGCATACTATGTTACCACATCTGCTTCCACTCCTACTGTGAGCCAAGAGTTATCACAAATGATGGCTACCAAGCTCACAAAAGTCACAGAATTCCTGGCCATAAATAAATGAAACAATGACAGTACAATTTATTTCTAATAATAATTCTAATTAGTTAATTCGTTCTGAGCTCTTTCACAAGTCAGTCATTGTGACCAAAACCTGTTTCTTATACACTTCTTAGTGTAGTTAGCTAATAATCATGTAATAGTATACACTAGAACTCAGCATACTGAGCAGACTGTAATTTAGCTATAACTAACTAAAGCTAAAACTGCTATTCTAAATTAGGCCAATATTTATGTCTGCCTTTATGGATTTATTCATGATAAAGCAGTAGATAGAGCATGTCAGAATTTAGAAATGACTGGAATTCAAGCAGATCAAACAGATCCACTCAACGTGCATTAGCTGCTCTACTTTGAAATCATATCACTCACACTAACTTTACTCGTTCAGTGAGAATACCAAAGCCATCACAATAAGAATCCCATAAAATTCTACTGTTAAATGTACTGTGTACTACTATTACTGCTAGTAATATTAATATATAGTGATAATAAATCAACATCAAAGTTTTGTCTAATAACATTAGTAGTAATAGTTTTATACTTAGGAAAAAAACATATGGGACACTTTTTTCCCTGGATTTTTTTTAACTGGCCCTTTTTGGAGAAGACTAGGGCCTCGTGACCCCCAAGGAAATTGTGATTAAAATGTGAGAACCCTGGTTTATAACCACTACTACTGTTTAACACTTTTTTATACCTTTTTTACTTGTCGGCCACAGATAAAGAGATCTACAGGTGACATACTGCAGAATTTGACTGGACGCAATATATCTGACTACCTCGTCAAGACTTATCCTCAGATTATGAAAAAAAGGTCAGATCTCCTTTCGTTCATTGTTATTGTTTATTGTGGTCAAAACAAACTCAATACACGGTGAAACATGCAACTGAATATGTTCTTTATGTTTCATCCCAGCTTGAAGACTAAAAAGTGGGTGAACGAGTTCAGGTGAGGCAGATTGTTCAGTTTGCAAACTTCTAAATTCAAGAATTTAGTTCACATTTGAGATAAATACACATCACGTAAATCTTTTACCACTCCCTCCTCAGGTATGGAGGTTTCTCTCTGGGTGGTAAAGGTTCTCAGACTTTGATTGAGAGTCACCAACTGGAGGAGTCTATAATGGCTATCAGAACCCAGTATAGGATAGCAGAGGTATGTGACTATCATCTGAGATATTTTAAGACTTTAACAGTCTGATTATCTTTTATCATGACGTATTAAATACTTATAATTAGCAAACCGCCATTAGTGATGGTTTTCCTCAGTGAAATAAATGACTGCTGTTGAAAAAAACCATCTCCAAAAAGACAAATTTACTGGACAAGGAAAAATGTTCTGAACTTTTAATGGAAGTGGAGATATGAGGTTTTGTCCTGACACCAGTGAAATAATTACTTAAAAATGGATTGGAAGTTTTGAAAGACTTTAATTATCTTCCGTGAGAATCCCACCAGTTTACCATATTTTTGCATAAATAAATCACTAAAACTCATACAAAGTCATTCTGAAATGAAATGCTCCATTGTAGAAAAACTTACTAAGTCATCGCACAGTGGTGGTGTGAAACCCATTCATGTTGGACAGTTACATGCAGGGTGTTGTTAGGCAATATAGTCCCCAGGAAAACTTCAATATTAGATTTGCCACTATTTTACCTTTGTCATAATTAAACATAAAAACTTAGAAGATATATGTAGGTTCACTGGTGGTTTTGTATAGTAAATAAAAATGTTATGAACAGTCAGTGATATTTTCCCATAAGGCATGTGGAGTGATGTCTAGGGTGTTTGTATATTATCACTTTTGGAACAAAACCTTGTATCTCCCTTTTAGTTTTTTTTCCACATAATTCAAAAATACAAGCTGCTCTCTATATTGTGTGCACATCTTATGATGAATGGAAGAATAGCAGTGGCCCAAAATTGTTTGGAATAATTTTTTTTTTTACATTAACCCCCATTCAAAGTTAGCAAAAATAGTAAAGTTACCATTTTAAAAGTTTTGTTCCCACAGCAACTATGTGCCACGCACATGATAATCAACATTTATTTAATTTCTTTACAGAATAGCTCACTGAATCAGCTTCTGGACAGATTACCCAGCTTTCTCACTGGTTTCAGTAGTCAACATAATGTTAAGGTAAGACTTCGCTTCCACTTGCCAGTAAAATTAAATTCAGTTTGACATTACAGATTTGCCATTCTGTCCTCTAGGTGTGGTTTAATAACAAAGGTTGGCATGCAATGGTGTCATTTGTCAACATTATGAACAACGGACTGCTTCGGGCCAGCCTCTCTCCTGGACCAGCCAGAATGACGCATGGCATAACAGCCTACAACCACCCACTGAACCTCACCAAGGAACAGCTTACCGAAATGACCTTGTATGAAGTTTTTCTCGTTCGTCATAGCCTTACTTCAGCTGATTTCTGCAGAGTGGTTCTTAAAGTACATGTTGAAGGAGCCCAATATTTAGAATTAAAATCACATCACTTTTTCTTACTGAAAAACTTTATCTGATTATCTAGTCAGTGTAAATACTTTCTGTCACTCTTAACTATTGAACCAGTTTTACTTTTACTTGAACTTCCTCTCTCTTTCTCTGTCTCTAGGAAGACCACATCAGTGGATGTCCTGTTGTCCATATGTGTAATTTTTGCCATGTCTCTTGTGCCCGCGAGTTTTGTGCTCTTTCTTATTGAGGAGAGGGTCAGCAAAGCTAAACATCTCCAGTTTGTTAGTGGAGTCAAGCCCATCCTGTACTGGACTGCAAACTTTGTCTGGGACATGGTCAGTTCCTGTGATTCTTGTCTTACACAGTCCTATATCTATTACAAACATGTTTGTCTCATGTTTTATTATCTGTCTTGTCTTTGACCAGCTGAACTACACTGTGCCAGCTACCCTGGTTTTGTTCATCTTCATAGGCTTTCAGCAGGAGGCCTATGTGTCAGAAAAAAACCTTCCTGCACTAGTGCTGTTGCTCCTGCTATATGGGTAAGAGTGAATAGAGCTGAATGTAATTGTGGTACTTAAGAGTTCGCTTTCCTTATAATTGGCAAAGTTGCAGGTACATCAAGGCATTACTTGGCAAAAAATCAAACATAAACCATTTTTTCTTAAGCCAAATGTAGTGTGTGGTTAGTGTTGCGCCCAATCCCATTTCACACCTTGGCCGTACTACTTAGCCCTACCCCTCCGCTTTACGCATGCAGGTCTTAGAGGTAGGTGGTCCTAATACAAGAACCATTGTATTGTCATAGTTTAATGTAGATTCAGTGTTTTTATATTCTTCATAACAAGCATAAAAAATTGGTATGCTGATGTCTCGGACACTAGGTAGCTAAATTTCCTGTCCCAATTAAATGGTTAGTTACATTCTGGCACCTCAAATGTCAGAAATGCTACACCTTTTAAGGTGGAATGGGAACATTTGATCAAGAAGCTGGTGAATAGACTTTCAGCTTCATGTCACAGAAGACTTATTGGTGGTGATAATAAATAATTGTCATCCCCCCACCACCACCCCAACTGAAGGCATATGATTTTTTCCAATTAATTAAAACTCAGAGGTTGCTGAACTCTACTGCTGTTCTTTTTTATTTGAGGCTCCCTTTTCGTAGGGGGAATATTTTAACCACTACCTCTTGTAACTCAGTTCCAAAGGGCAAGATGACACTCAAAAACAAGGGCTAGAGGACGCAAGTGTATTTTGCCACTTACACACAAAGGGGAGGGTGGATAGAGAGGCAGAAATGTGTCCAAGGATCATGAATGGGATCTGTAGAATCCCACGATTTTATATCACATAAGTCTACAAAACAATTAGATGCCACCTCCGTGCTGACTAGTTGGTAAAGGTGCCAGAAGAAAGATGTTTTTGCCTTTCATCTAATCCCAAACCTGACTGGAATGTGGTTCTGTAGCCAAATGAGACAAAAATAAACTTTCTGGCAACAAGCACAGATAAGTTTGGTGTAGAAAGAAGGATGGATATACAGATATACTTTTGGGACTCTTTGAGATCCAGTAGGATCTGGAGAAAGTCTTCACTGAGGAGTGGTCTCAGATTTTTTGTTTTGTATTGTCCATATCTCATCAAACACAATAGTAGAAGGGAGGGTGCGCTTAGTACTAAATGCAGGGGCGCCAGTAACTGTGATGCTTGGTTTTGTTTATTTTTCCTTTGATAAGTGTTTTTATTTCATCATTTAAAGGCCAATTAAAGACATTTTTCATGATCTTTTTATCCACATTTACCAGTTGTGTCAGTAATGATGGAGCTGATTATTATGATATGATATGATATTAGGTAACATTATGGGAAATATATACAGCACTGTTCAAAAGTCTTAGGAAGCCATGGAACATGTTCAGAATATTTGTCTTGTCAGAGAGTGTGTTTTTGCAAGTAAAACATTATATAGCATAGGAGTAGTTGAATTTAAACATAAATACAGTAAAAAGGAGTAATAGTTTCTTTATAAAAACAGTTAGGCTAACATTCTGACTCACATCAAATGACAGTATATTGTTTATTTGTTTATTTGAATTTATTATGAAAATATTTTTGAATATATAAGCACTTACTGTCTAGATGAATCAATTTATATATCATTTTCTCAGAGAGCCTAAGTTCGGTGTATATGTATGCAACATTTGAACTCATTTAATGTCAAAATATCATCATGCTAGACTTTGCTAGATGACCTTTTGCCCCGTTAACTGTCCAGTTTCAAGAAGAAGCTAGGTCACATATGTGAAATGAACATGTATTTCTGTCTTCTGCTGCAGATGGTCCATCACTCCTCTCATGTACCCTGCCTCGTTCGTGTTCTCTGTGCCCAGCACGGCCTATGTGACCCTCACCTCCATCAACATCTTCATCGGAGTCAATGGCAGCATAGCCACCTTCGTCTTGGAGCTCTTTCCTGATGAGGTACCGAAAATGACGCCTTAGTCATTCCCTGTGATCTCAGTTAAAATACATCATGTGCAGTGACGATGCTATTTTTGTCACAGATGTGAATGGTAAAATAAAAGTTTTGGCAAAAATTCAAAAACAAGTAGACTTTGTTCATGTATGATTTAGTCCTCCTGTTCTTTCTGTTCTCAGCATTTAAAGGAGGTTAGCAAGATCCTAAAGAAGATCTTTCTGATCTTTCCTCACTTCTGTCTGGGTCGGGGTCTTATTGATATGGCTAAAAACCAGGCGATGGCGGATGCTTTCCAGAGGCTTGGTAAATACCACATGCCAGGTCTTTTTATTAGACTTTTTTCTACACCAAGGAATAGTGATGCAGTCATACTGTTTTAGGACAAATGCTTCATTTCGTGAATGTTAAAAGCTTTTTCTTTTATGCTGCCAGAAGTGGCCAAGGCCTTTCTACCCTTTAGAAGAAGTTGTTTTAGTAGCTTGTGCTATAACAGATTTAGCACAGACTAATGAGAGTTCTTTCATCTGTGTTCACAGGAGCCAAGCAGACAGTGGAGCCACTGGCCTGGGATTTTGTGGGGAAGAACTTATTTGCTATGGCAGTGGAGGGGATTGTCTTCTTTATTTTCACTGTACTCTTACAGTACAATTTTTTTGTGCGATTTAGGTATGACAGGTGTTCTGTTATCTTAAAATAGTAAATATTTAATCAATAAAACAGTATTTAAAAATAATACAGGAAACATAAATTTGAATTCACTGGAATCACTCATGATGTTGTTTTTATTACTTTATTCATTTGAAGTGAGTAAAGAATTAAATTACACAGTAAATTACACAGTGAGGAATACAATTAATATTTTTAAATGATATAAACCAGGCATTAAATAAAAATATGCTGTGTTTATCTATACATTGATACAATGCATACAATTTAGTTGCAACAGTTTTTATATGAGCTGTACAATTTGCTCAACTTTTCACAAATAGCACTTTATATTTGGTTAAGTACAGATTTTATTAGTGCGTAATTCTTAACGCTATCTTTTCCAAACTTTTGAAATCATCATGTTGTATATTTAAAAAAGAGCAAAAAAAGTCCAAAACTCCAAAATGGTAACCTTCCAGGAGAAGGCCAAATTAGTCTTATCTTTCAATGCAAGTAATTTTTTACACAATGTGAAAGACAGCTGTGTTCAAAAGCTGTAGGAAAATAAAAATGGACAAAATGTAGATGCAGGTTTTTGTTGTTTTCTTGATAGCAAAGATTCTCAGGTTTTATTATTGGAGACATTGATTGGAGACTCAAGCAGTACACCTTATGATTCTTCTAGGCTGCCATGGTTTAACCCTGTACTGCCACCTTTGGGTTCTGAGGATGAGGATGTAGCACGGGAGAGAGACCGGGTGAAGAGCGGAAGAACTCAGGAGGATATTCTTACTCTCATAGACTTGAGCAAGGTCTGTCATTTCCAGCTAAAATCCCCTAAAGTTTTATATATATATATATATATATATATATATATATATCATTGTAGGTATACAGTGCATAACATAGATCTTCAAATGAGCCAAAAGATACTATATATTTTATTTCAAATTTTATATTTTTCATAATTGACAGTTATCTGGACAGCTACCACTTTTTCTGCATTGTTCTGTATAGTAAGCCCATTACTTTCTCCTATTGCTGCAGGTTTATAAAGCAGGCAAAAAGCCAGCAGTGAACCAGCTTTGTCTTGGAATTCCTAGAGGAGAGGTGAGAGAAATACACTGTCGAACACCATGTAAACTGCCAGTTAACAATCTGAGTATACTGGACAAAAGCTATTTTTCCTTAGAGTGATTTAGCTTACTGAATGACCCTTTTTATTGAAATTTACAAGGTTTCCATTGCCATTTAAAAGGAAAAAAGCATTTTATTTAGGATTCCCTGTTTACATAAAAACACAGATATCATAAAATTGAATGTATTAGACACATTGTACAGTATAAAGCTATATAATCGTAAAAATGTAGTTTTAACCATGTGTGAACATTTATTTGTCATTTTTAATTAGTTGTTGACATACTTCCATATTACTCAGTAGCAATTGTAATTGCTTTGTTGTTTAGTAATAAGTCTATGATGGGTTCCATTTTTATTGATTAAAATTGTGATGTTTTTGTTTTTGCATATCAGTGTTTTGGGCTTCTTGGCGTTAATGGGGCTGGGAAGACTTCTACTTTCCTCATGCTGACTGGAGACACCAGGGTCACTTATGGAGAAGCTTTCCTTTGCAGTCACAGGTCTGCTTTGTCTTTCATACACTTCATTGTATTTTGTTTGTAGATTTAATGCTGCTTTTAATAGTAATACAACATCTTGAAACGGAATCTCTCTCTCTCTGAACCTTCAGTGTGTTGACTGAGATGGACAGGGTGCATCAGCTTATGGGCTACTGTCCTCAGTTTGATGCCATCTGTGACCTTTTGACTGGGAGAGAGCACCTGGAGTTCTACGCTCGACTGAGAGGAGTCCCTGAAGCATATGTGGCAAAGGTATTAAAGATTATAGGTCACTCGGGAACACTGAAATTGAGCACACTTTGTAATATAAGCAGAAGCAGTCAGTTATTTAGATACTCTGTGCTTTTAAGTTGGTGTGAATTAATAAAAGACTATGTTCAGCCTTTTGATGTCTCAGCCCCATTAATAATTGATCTTTGTTGCCTAGGTGGCTCAGTGGGGGGTGAAAAAGCTGGGACTAACCCAGTATGCTGATCGAGAAGCAGGAGGCTACAGTGGTGGCAATAAACGTAAACTCTCAACTGCCATTTCTCTTATCGGAGCTCCACCAGTTATTTTTCTGGTTAGTCTTCATCACAGCTTTGATTCAGATTAATTGCCACAAGCAACCCATCTTTGTATACTGTAATTACATCATTGCTGTCAAACAAAACTTTGTATAAATGGTAACTTCATCAGAGAAGGAAAACCCTTAACTTCTTAACTTGTAATGCAAGTTAATGGAACAAGATTTTGTTTCTGTTTGTCTCTTTAACATTAAATTTTGACATGATGCAAAGGGTAACTGGAGTTTCAAATTGTGTAAAAAAGTTCAAAACAGAGATAGATTTTTGTGCAACAACAGTGATATAACCTTTACAAATTATTGACTTTCTTTGTCATATATTTTGTGTATTAGAACTAGAGTAAGATTGATTGATTGTGCTCTTGCTTCATTGTGCATTGCTGATTCATTCAGCCAGCAATTAAGTTGTAAATTCCTTGTCATTATAAAGTTGCCTGTCAATCCACTCATTCCAATATCTGTAATATTTAAAGGCTCTGTGAAAATGTTTCTGACATATGAATCTTAGGATGAGCCCACAACAGGAATGGACCCCAAGGCTAAGCGCTTTCTTTGGAACTGCATCCTCAGTGTCATCAAAGAAGGCAGAGCGGTCATTCTCACATCTCACAGGTATGGGGTGTAATTCCAAAATAAAATGCTAGCCTGACTAATTAGTTCTCATTTTTCACACAGTTGGAGTCACCAGAACCTAGCAGATATGTTATGGATTTCTAATAAACTGTTGGAAGTATTAACCAAACTTTGGTTTCACAGACACTTCAGATTTTAAATCATTAATACCTGGAAACACCACATATATATTGTGATCACAGGAAATCTTTGATATTTATAGAACTGGATTTCACCTTCCAAGAGATTATTTGATATTGCATGCAGAGCAGCATTGCCGTCTGTAATGACTGCTGTTTTCAGGGATACAGGAACAGTGAGTCGATACTAATATCTGGTATTTTTCATCTACATATCTGTTGATGCGGATACATATGCAACACAGTGCAGTAAAATGAATTAAATGAAAACGTTTTAGCTCAGAAATCTGGTTCCCTCTAAATGTTCTGTTTTTCTGGAGTACAATAAATATCTCATGAAATATTAGTTTGTAATATTGGCCAAATCTTTATTGTGTGTCACTATTTTTTTTTATATGCAGCATGGAAGAGTGTGAGGCACTCTGCACTCGTATGGCCATCATGGTCAACGGTGGTTTCCGGTGCCTTGGTTCAGTACAGCACCTCAAGAACAGGTATCATATGAAAATTAACTAGTAAATCTGATTTTATTAACAAATTCTTACAAAAAACGATAAACATATATATTTAGGCTATTTAAATACATAATAATCATTATCAGCATAATCTTCATTCAAGTCGCGTATGATTAGTAGCAAATGTGAAATGAATAGTCAAGGTGTCTGCTGTCATATTTTAAATGATTATATTTAACCTGCTTATATTCTTCACTTTACAACAGGTTTGGAGATGGCTACACTATTATGCTTCGCTTGTCAGCACCCAAAAAAGAACCCTGCCCAGTGGATGCCTATATCAAGAACTCCTTCCCTGAAATAGAGCTAAAAGAGAGACACCACAACGTTCTGCAGTATCAGCTGCCATCTCATGCCTGCTCTCTTGCTCGTGTGTTTGATGTTCTGTCGAACAATTATGAAGAGCTGGGAATAGCAGACTATTCCATTTCTCAGACCACACTGGACCAGGTTAGAAAATGATTGTTATCTTACCTTAAAGTAGATGCTCTGACTGTAAATAAAGATTTAAGAAAAACAAGGCTAAACACAAGATGTTCCTCCACCACAGGTATTTGTCAACTTTGCCAAGGAGCAGACGGATGACGATGACCAGCTAACAGGAGTAGGTGTAAATGGTGGATTGGTGGCAGCTCAAACCCACAGACCTCAGCCATCCAGAAGAAGTGTCCAACCTCAAACCACCACTCAACTAGTCCGATCTCCGGAATCCAGCAGGTCACCCTCCCCAGCCAAGCCAGCTCAGCCATCTTGTTCCCGATCATCAAGCAAATCCACTCAGTCAAGAGCTGGAGGTTCAAAGAACAAAGAAGGCAAACACACCAGGCCATCAGAAGCCAAGCAACTTCAGCAGATACAAATGCAGCCTGTGTTGGAGTCTTCAGTCAGTGGACCGAAGCCCACACAAGAAGAGAGCTCTAGAAGCAAAGACCCTGCCAAGCTTTTTCTGGTGAAGCCCAAAACACAGGACAGCAAGATGTGAGCTGGTTATGGGCTGTTCAAAGAAGAAAAGCAAATTAATGAATAACAGAAGTGTTGGAGAAAAATGAAATCATTATTCCTCATCTTTTCTGACATACACCGATCAGGCATAACATTACGACCTATGTCCTTGTCTCTACGCTCCTTGTCCATTTTATCAGCTCCACTTACTGTTGAGGTGTACTTTTAGTTCTACAATTACAGACTGTGGTCCATCTGTTTCTCTACATACTTTGTAAGCCCCCTTTTACCTCATGGACCCTCAAAGAGCAGGTACTAATTGGATGGTAGATCATTCTCAGCACTGCAGTAACACTGACATGGTGGTGGTGTGTTGGTGTGTGTTGTGCTGATATGAGTGGATCAGACAATGCAGCAGACAAACAGATGGACTACAGTCTGTAATTGCAGAACTACACAGTGCAGCTGTATAATAAGTGGAGCTGATAAAGTGGACAGTGAGTGTAGAAAAAGGTGGACATAATGTTTGTGATACCTGATCGGTGTATAGGTACAATCAACCTTGTTTTTGGTCAACAAGCATATAAATTTGAGCATGATAACTTACCTGAAAATTGCAGCTAAATCATATCATAATCATCATCAGTTTCATAATAATGACAACAAAATAAAAAATGTGGTAATAGTAAATGTACAAATGGAAATCTTTGGTAACAGTAGATAATGCAGTTACAATATTGTCAACATTCGTAAATGTGAATTGTAATTTGCAGATTTGGATCTTTAGTTCTTCACTTCAGCAGTAAATAAAAAGAAACAAACCCTGGAGGGTCCGGCACTTGATCGTGGCAGATGTATCAGTACAAGAAGACCTCAGTTCTATAATTGCACATGAAAGTATTCATGAGTGTATTCATATATGACGGCTTATAAGCCTGCTGGATGCTTTCCTGGTTGTTACTACTCCTTGTCCTTTGTGTGGTGCCTTGTTCTATCCTTCAAAATTGAATGCTGTTACCTTAAAAGCCTTTAAAATTCAGGCATCTCTGTTTAGCAGCTCGCTGTGTATGTTTTATTTTGCTTGATTTGAAGACTTGAATTTTAATTGGTTGTTTTTCCTCAAGCTACGGAGCAATCTACAGAACATTTCTCAGGATCCCTCTATAAAAGGCTTAGAATCTACAGCAATCTTTATGGTGTTAGTTACATTTTACAAGTGTATGTCTTCTGCAGTTCCATGTGGTGACAAATCATACTTTTTATTTGAAGTTTGTGATGCAATTTCATAATTTCTCCGTATCTGTCTGAACAGCAGAAGTGCAGACGAGGTATTATACCCAAACACTGCCTTTTATTAGGTCAACCATTTTCTATTTCTCTTTTTCAATGATTTTAGACATGTTTTTACTCTGTTGCACTTTAGGGTGAATGTAGCTGTAAATCCAAAGATATGCAAATCACTGGATGCTTGATGCACTTTTGAAACTGTCTGATATGCACTGTATAATTAGATTTGTTCATGTATTCACTGTGGTTGTTATGGTTATGCATTTAAATATAGATATGCACATCACTTCTGTTATTTATAGTAATTTATAGGATTATCTATTTGAATATATACTATATATATTTAAAATATAAAATATATGATAATAAACGTATACACTGTACACAGGCATGAGGACTTGTGTGTTTTGAATAGACCTACTGGAAAAGTGCTGAAATTGTTGTGCTGACATTGATATTCACAGGGGAAAAAATTATAGGCTTCTAAATGTTTCTACTATTTACTTGCATACATCAAACTTCAACACTTTATCAGCTGAAAAGACAAAAATATTTAAAAACCATTGAGGATTATTTTTTCCAAGGCAATTTCGGTATAAAGTGCTCTAAAGGAGTTGCCTGGCAGCCGCGGTGGGAGCAGAGTGACTCACTCACAACGGCAGTCATGGTTCAGCCTTTTTGATCACTCCTAGCAAGCCACCTACAATTGCTCAGCAATTTCTGCTGTCCTTGATGTGGTCACCCTGACCCTGTCTGAACAAGGCTGTTAATGTCATCCCTAAAACACCTTCGTACAGTCTGCAGATTGGCGACTGCTGTGCTTTCAGGGTACAGGGATATAAGGCATTCAGATTGAACACGATGTTATAATAGCAAAAAAAAAATTGATGCGTATAAAAATGTAATTCCAACTGGGGGTCAGGGACATGCTAATGAACCCCTCAGAGCCCCTGAATATCTCAAAATTCTGGGGGTGGGGCACTAATGCTGTAAAAGCCAGCCAACATGGGACCCATCCTCCCACTGCCCACCCCCACCCCTGAATTCCAGACAGTATTTTGCACTCTGCTTTAGGGCCTGTATTTTAGCATATATGGATTCAGTTCCCTCTAGTAAGAACATTTCCAGCTCTTTGTAGTGTTAAAAATAAAACTAAGTATGGAAAAAAACCTCATTATTATAACATGATCAGACTGGTTTTTTGGTGAAAACATAAATGAGCAGATTTAGTTTTTATATGTAAGAACAGAAAGTTTTAGCTTTTAATTCTTACTTTTCAGAAGTCCGTTTTTACCATGTTATCATGTCAGACGTAATTTCTCTAGAATAATGAATGGGTTCTCAGTTCATTTTGATGGAAGGAACAAATGTAAGGATATTTTTTCCTTTTTTCCATTGTAACAACTCAACAAAAAAAAAATGTAACACTTCAGTTTCACAAACTGAATTACCACTTGGTAAGATTTGATTCATACTGTAAACACTGTTCCTCCCATTAAAATGAGTTTAGAAAACCCATTAACTTTTCCTAGAAAGATGAAATCCATGAATGAAAAACTTTACACAAGAATTTAAACTTTTTCACATCAGATTTTATATTGTAACTGGTACTAAAAACACTGAAGACAGTAAGTTGAATTGTGTAAAAAAATGCGGATTAAAGGCTGAATCTGCTTTCCTCGGGCGAATCTTCAGCGGGGAGTCAAGCTGTTTGCAGTTTATTAAGGTTCTCATTTAAAATCTAATAACAACCATGAAAATAGACTCCGGCCTGTTCTGACTGCTCAGTCAGTCTCACAGGCCGTTTAAATGTACCGCGCCTCGCCTCGAATCCACATCAACAAACAAACCGGCGGAACTCATGTTCTCAGGGTTCCTGCTAGCTCGCTGGCTAGTTGCATCGGGCAAACCTAACCTTACCATTTGAGACGGCTTCTCCCTGCGAGACGAATTTCAGACTTACTATAGTAACGTCGTGCCATATTGTTTAGCCGAAAGACTGCAAAATGGTTGTACTTAACAGTAACAACAGCAGCAATGAAGAACAAGATGTAATGTGAGTAGCTAACCTTAGTGATGAATGTTGGTGGCCGTCTAGGTTACGGTATGTATTTAACGCTGGCTGGCTCGCTGGGGTAAGAAGGCGTTTTCTTTGCTGTTCGATACGAAGACAAATTAACGTAACGTATTGTTTATGTCGGTGTGCCTAACGTTAGTTTTGCTCAGGTTGGCGCGGGTTAGCATTAGTTATGTGAGCATTTCAAGCCTGAATTTAGTAGCTGAGTTGGGTAAATAGCTAGCTAGCCATATTTTAAGGTGCTTTTGTTGCAGCAGCTAATAAACAGTTATGAGCTGTTTTGGGTTTAACTAAACATTTAGCCTGTCGTGGTGTTACTTGTCTAGATAAGTGTCAGTATACGTCAGGCAAAGAGGGTTTTAAATCAGAAAAGTCCACACTTGGCTAACCTAGCTAGGTTAACCTATCAAGTTAACGCTAGAGAACAAAGCAACCCAACAGACGTGTTTTTAATTAATTGGCTAGCTAACGTTTGCTAACGAGGCTTAATTAAGGTAGCCTCCGAATTGGCTAACGCTAACTGATAACACGGCCAACCGTTTAACTTGCTGGGGTTATATTTTTTATATTTAAAATGACGGTAAATGGTCACCATTTGTTGTCCTACATTTATCCCAGCCTTCGAAATAAACAGGTCAAATCATAGAAATGAACTAATTGATTCATCTCCGGCTAATTCTCATAGCTAGCTAACATATACAGCTTGTTTTCTGTGGTGTTGACGCCAATTCTAGTCTTAATTCTGAAGCACTTAAAGTCTCTGTTGATCACGTTTGTCTAAGCTAAAGCTACTGCCCCATTTATTCAGCTCTACACTGAGCCTGAGGCCAGAGCTAAAAATGCTCCATCTTTGTCCCCGGCTCTGTCGATCATAAACAGGGGAAAGTAGGTTAGTGTTTTACAGAGCGAGCAGATTTATACGGAGAGAAATTTGTGCCAAATTCTTAATTGTCACTACAGTGCAGTGCACACATGACATTACTTTCCACAGAAAAGCAATTTTACATTAAAAAAAAACAACAAATTCCTGAATAAGTTCCAGAATTGAAAACGGTCCACCTAAATGTAATCAACACGTCTTTCTTGTGTAGGTAGCTACTTACAAGTACTTATAAACAACATTAAATCACTATAATGGGTCTTTGGCCTGTTTTCTGTGACTCACTGTTTAAATGCAATCTCATGTATGCATCACATTCACTTTTTTCACCGTAAAGATTGAATTATGATTAAATTGGCATAGATATTTGGAGTGCTGCACAGTGTAAATCAATATAGCTGCGCATTGGTTACGTTTGGAGGTGAACTATATTCATTTCTGACCTGAATTCAGCATTTTTTTTAATGAAAATTCTCATCTTTTGTTTTTTTAAGTAGGTCAAGCAACAGAAAACATAATGCAACAGCGGTTTTGCCTTTTCATTTCAACATGCTTTATGCATTCAACTATGGTGAAGTAATGTCATGTGTGTTGCATTTCACATTTTTCCAGTGTAGTGACTGCATTTTAATTTGGTCAGTTGTTTTCTATAGCTTTACCCAAGCAGAGCAATTTAAATACATTCAGTTTCATTGAACCATGCAGTACTATGTACTGAGTTTTTTTATTAACCTAAAACAAACTGATCAAAAGGGGAAAAAAGACAGCTTTTATTAAAACTTCACAAGCTTTCAATTGAAAGTGAGTGGCAGGTGACACTGTCCTAATGTTACATAAATCCTTGTCAGACTTTATAAAAAAAAAAAAAAAAAAAAAAAAAAAGGTATTTATTGGTTTGTTATTAGTTTATCATGCTCTTTTTGCTGATGCCAGGGGTGTTACATGGGCATAATGCAAGCCAAGACATGTTTGGTGGCTGGAATCTTTTTCTATAGTTTTGCAGTGGAGCTACAAAGTAGGGATCTATTTTGATATCTGATAGATCTTTTTCTTGTGCATATCAGTTAACCATTCATTCAATGCAGGTCGGCTGACTTTATGTTGATACCATATGTGTTTGTCCCTTAGCTTGATAGAAGAGCACAGCTCATCCTTGCCCAGCTCACCTGACAAACGAATCTCTCCAGCCAAAAAGAAGCAGTACTTTATAAGGCAGGCCGTTCGCAACTCTGACCTCACGCCCAGAGCCAAGGGCAAAAAAAGCCAGAGGAGACAAGAGAACAGTAAGTGCTCCCTACTGTAATACAAAAGAAAGGTTATTCGGCTTTTAGTATCTGTTTAGCTGTGCAAACTTTTTTCCCACACCTGACTTGATGTTTCCTTACCAGCACAAACATGCTCACCTGATTATTCATGGTTTTTTTTAATTAAATGATATTATGAACTTGGATTTTTACAATCTGTTAAGGTTTTATGAAAAGACGGTTTTGATCCTATTTCCTCCTTTTCTAATAATCACATTCTAAAATAGCTCGTTACCTGGCTAATCTTCTGGAGCGGGATGAGTGCTCCAAAGACGAGGCTGAGGCATGTGAGACAGCCTCACCCACAGTCTTCACTGAGGCTTGCACCAATGAAAACCTTGTGGAGGTACAGCAACCTATTCCGGTGATTTAGTTTAAACACACAGCAGCCTTTTAAAATAGTCTTTCTCGTTTCTCTTAGTATTGGAGTGACTTCATGAACCACTCAGGAGAGGAGCAGGAGAAACTCCTAGCCCTGCTGGAGGAGGAGGCGAGGAGGCACAACTCTAGAAAGGCCCCCAAAGATCAGAGAGAAGGTGCGTTATCATTTTACTCCTCATATACTCACAGAATGTGTCTATACAAACAATATAATTACATAATGATTGCTCATTGATCGCCACTCAGTGGATCACTAACAGATTTGGTCCTAGATGGTCAGAGTCCAGAAGAGTTTGCTGATTTCTCTGCTCAAACATACCTGGTTCCGTTCAGTAGGCGGTTGCTAGCTTTGTACTTGAGCAGAAAAAAATCTGCAAACTGTGCTGGACTCTGGCTCTTCAGAATGAAATTCTGGAATTGGATACCACTGATCTATAAATTGATGTCATGGATTGGTGGTGGGGGTCAATAAGACTTTCTCTTGCATTAGTGAACCCTGCCTACACTGCTCAGGAATGCTTCCGAAGGATTGACCGGAGGCTGCGTGCAACATTGAAACGAAAGCGTATTCCCATAGTGAGTCATTCTTTTTTTCTTTTTTTTTTTTTAATGTAATGGACATGCGTGTGCAAGTTGGAGTAGCTGAACATGGACTGCACATAAGTTTTCTACACACATCTTATGTATTTACACCATTATTTGACAATATTTTATATCAGGCCCCCCACAGGACAACCTTGGAGCAGATGTTATTTGTGACACTGACTTGGTGGTGGTGTGTTAGTGTGTATTGCAGTGCTATGAGTGGATCACACAGCAGTGCTGCTGAAGTTTGTTTTTTTATTTTTTATTAAAAACACTCTGTCCACTATTAGACACTGTTGGTCCACGTTGTAGATGTAAATTGTTAATCATCCTCTATTCCTTCATCAGTGGTCACAGGATACTGTTGGCTGGACATTTTGGTTGGTGGACATTCTCAGTCCAGCAGCGACAGTGAGGTGTTTAAACACTCCAGCAGCACTGCTGTAACTGATACACCTATACCAGCTCAACACACACTAACACACCACCACCACATCATACCTTCTCCTGTGATATACACCCTGCACCTGTTTTAAGTTATACCTCGCAAATTATCTTTTCTGTCAAAGGTGACTCTGGAGATTCTGGAGACTGACCTACTAACCTTTTTTGGGGCTACACCTCACTCTATCTATGTCACCAAACTTGGCAGCAGGTATGTTGCCCACAGGAGGAAAATGTCTATGCAGTTATGATTGACTGAAATGTTTGTATCTGTTTTGTAGAACCTTTTTCTAGAAAGTCAGAAATATTTTATTCATTTGGATATTTATGTTCCCCAGTTTTGAGAGGCTGCTGCTTCATGCTGTCTGCCAGTATATGGACCTTGTTTCAGCCAGTAAGTAGATCCAGCAGGTACAGCAGTAGCATTTAGACATCAAGTTAGGTTTTGCTGCGCAACCCACCACACAACACAACTTTTTGACATATTTGCGTATGTGGGGGCCTTAATGTGCTTTGTCTCTGTATCACGATATTTGAAGACATTATCACAATATACGTTATGTATTGCAATATTTGGTTTTGCTGAAGTTTGATAAGCTAGAACAGGCAGAATGTGCCAGCCATGCCACATTTAAAAATACTGATTAAAAACTATAAGTTAAATAATTTTTTTGAAATGTTTCGTACTGAGCTGAAGTTAGAATTTACACTGGACTAATTATGCTCTCTTTGTATTGAAGCATGCAGTGTTCCTTAACTTCTGCTGATATCCATAGTATGCTCAGAAAAGCATAGTGTGATGTTTTATGATGTAAATTACCGCAATACATTAAAATATTGTCATGTTGCTTAGCCCTTTCTTGTTTATTTGTGCACCATTACTGGGTAAATAGTTCGTAGTACATTCATTGTACCAAAATAATTGAATCAGTTTGAACTTTGGTGAAATTTCATGATTCACTGAATCATTTTCTAAAGAATCAGAATCAATTTTTAAGGTAAAAAAATTACACATTTATCTTACATGAATTTTTGTGTTTGTTTGCTTGAATGCTAACCTGCATGTCCTGTGTTTCAGGCTATGATTGTAATGGTGCTCGGCAGACAAGGGTCATCAACAAACGGGAGGAGTTTCTGCCCCCCTGCCCGCTGCTCTCAGCCTATGTGGAACAGATGAGCTGAAAAGACTGCCACCTTCTAGCCCTGCCACATAAACTGGCCAGTATGAGTTCTAGAAGCAGCTTTAAGTAAACAGGCTTGTAAGCCTACTGTCTGCCAATTATGTTAGAAAGCCTTTGTTTATGAGAGTGAGAGTGGGCCACCATGTTCTTTAGTAGACTCCTGCACTAGCTACCTAAATGGTCAGTTGTACTGGAAACCTTTGACTCAGTGTAATTTTAATTTGTTTGATAACGCACAAATTCTATATGGTCCACATTGATATTCAAGGCAGTTGTATTGTTTTGTCACAAAAGGCTTTTATAGGTGCTATCAGTGAATTTATCTCTTGCCACATCTTTGCTACTAAATAGAAACCTGCCTAAAAATATTATAACATGATACTGATTCGATTTTTGTGATACCACTAAAAGTGCTACTAAGTTTTATGTGGTAGTTTTTGTCCACATTGATTAGGTACAAGATGAAGCATGTTTTGTACATTCTTTACCATACTTTTTGATTTTGGAATAGATATGGGTTACTCTGATCTAGATAAATCTTCTCCGTATGTGTCATGTAAATATGTTGTATGAATAGATCAGTTTAGCCAGAGCCGTGTAGAGAGAGTTGTGTCAACGGAAGTTCAAAATTCTTGATGATCACATGATTCACGTAGACTTCAGATAGTTCCAGTAAGTTCTTTGCGGGCAATTTAAACCCATAAACACAGAGTGACAGAGCTGAAATGAGCACTGAACTATAAGCTGCACTTATTTTATTTATTGTATTGTATCTTATTGTTATTGTATTGCATTGAATGGCACAGAGTTCTGCGTTCAACTCTTTCTTTTTCTCTTGGTGTCTGCAGTGACATATTTGTCTCTTGCAGTATCTGAGCTCAGGACTGTCTTTTTCTCTAAGCTATTGGTAACTAGCAAAGATACTTTCTCTAGATTGACAAAGCACTTCTTGTAAGTCGCTCTGGATAAGAGCGTCTGCTAAATGCTGTAAATGTAAATGTAACTGCATCTTTTGGTACTTGGCAGTCAATAAATGCATTGATTAGCAGTATGTATGTAGAAAACCAAAATGTGTGTGTAGTTACAACAATATGATATATTTTAAAGTAACATTTGCTATTATTTGAGGATTCAATGGCAATCGTTACTTGCCTTGTTGACATATTAGGTAAATGTCAACATGGTTTCAAAGTGTTTTGTCGTTATTAAAAACTCAAAGCAATAAACATTATAGATATTATGTTCTTAAAGTTATATGGTAGTTAAGATCAGTCATCTTACTGTTTATTGATATACTTGGAGGGGAGGGGAAGGAATGTTTCAAAATTGAGATCCAGTTAGTTTCCCAACATTAATACATATTTAATTGATGGTTGTTTCAGTGATCCCAAGGCCTAGATAATCTTCACTTTACTACTGTAAACTCTATGACTTTCAGAAAGGACAGAAGGAGAAGGAGCCAAAGAAATTTGTTTGGCTTGCATATGCAAAAATCTGCCATTTAAAAGGGTACGTTAAAACACATCACATCCAGACAGGACAGGACATAGTAAACACATCTGTTTATATTTGTCCACATATAAACATATTTTATGTATCTTGTCTACTGTGCACATCACTATGCACATATTTACTGCAATGGATTCATTAAATAAAGCTATAATGGAACTCAAACACGAATAGCCTGGCACACAGTTTGTCTGTGCCCTTTTCTCCATGTTGTCCCAGCATGATTTGCTCTGCTGCATGGAGATGCTTCAGTTGCTCAGAGAGAAGAAAAAACTGCTGGCTCAAGTCAGCAAAAGCAATTGTTAATTACATACCATCACTAAAGAATGTGACAAACAGAAGCCTAAATACATGTTAATTGAATTCAGATGTGCTTATTATATAGAAAAATGATTCTTTAAATGTTTTACCCTTTAAAAGTGCATCACAACCGGTCTATTCACTGCAACTCTGCTACGCTGATAATATTTGCTGCTTACTTCCAGGAGCTATTGAGAGGCTCCATGATCCACCATAGCTGAAAAAAAAAAAAAACGGTCCATTGGAGTGAATGGAGTTGACGCAGCTCTCTCTGCACGGCTCTGAGTTTAGCTAACGTAACAAAAAGTGTTAGTGATAGCATCTTTAAGTGCCTCAATTCAAAACAGTTACACATTCAATAGGTTTTAGTTTAGTCACATTTTTCACAAGTTTCTTCACCACAGTCTTTGTGTTCTCAAGAACACAATGTTGATACTAATATTAGTTTTGGAACTAATCCTGAGATTTAGGACTAATTAATCATATGGGTTCCCAGGCCCAGTCCTGTTGACCATACACATGCATTTTTCCTGCTTTACACACCTGGGGTTGCCAGACCTGGGACTTTGAAACCCTGGTCTAATATATGTAAAAATATCTAGGGTTTCCAAAGTGGAGACGTCAAAACACCAAGTCTCCAAAGGTTTACAAAACCCGCTTTTGTCTTTGAAGAGATCCCAGTGTTTCAGGGATAAAAGAATCCCTTAAAAGTGATATGTTGTATAAGTAGTACTTGCAGTGCTAGTTGCATGTTTTATCACTTTTTTTCTTTTTTCAGCATCAGTGCTCTAGTGTTGCATACTGGACTTTTATATTTTATCCAAATGATGCTACCAAGTATGTGCTTTTTTGTGAAATGATGATTATGATTTCTCATAAATGTGCTCACTTTCTTCTGGTGAAGCCATGCATGACGGCAGTGGTACTGGTGCCTCTGTTATCTCAAGACATTCTGCTATATGTAGTGCTTTTTCTTTGTGTGTTTTGAAAGTTTTTAGTCAGGAAAATTGAAGATTTTTTTTTTTTCTCTCCAAGTTTCATTAATTCTGCATAATTCAATCATTGAGATGTAAACTTGGCCATACAGGGTGGTTGGGTGTGACATTAATTATAGAGAAAACTTACGGACTCTTTACAGTGATCTTGAAAGGAATTTGAATGAAGAAATGGGCAACTTTTTGGATCTATGTTGCCTCACACTGTCCTGTATTTCTCCTTTTCTGCCATGAATATATTAATACATTAATATATACACACATGTATATCTGTATATGTATAAATAATATTATGTGTGTGTTTTAAGCCAAATCTTTGCCTCAAAACTATTGTATAGCAGTGTGTCTGACAGTTTTTTTTACCATTTCGTGTTAGAACTTTGTGAGAGCATTTTGAGGCATTAAACACTTCAAACGTCTGGTTCCTATCACCATCACTGTCAACAATTCTGCCTCTGTACATTTTTCTAGAATGGTGTGTTTCCCGTCAAACCAAAGCTGGATAGCTTTGTGTATATCTTCATGATTTAATTAAGCAGACACTTTAAAAGATTGTTGGAATTCCTCTTTAAGCAGCACAACTCAAATTGAGCAGAGGACCTGTTTATAGTGCAGAGCTTCAGAAACAGGCTCACATATATTTTAACTGTTATTGTTAATGCCAGATTTTAATATATTTGGATCAGCCTCAAAGGCATGTTGTACAAGGTTATGTCCAAAGGTATGCTCGCCTTTAAGGCACATAACATTTTATTTTTTTCAGGCCGTTATCATACCCTTATCAACTTGCACTCACAAATATGCCTTACACATGCATGCCAGTTTGTCAGTAATGTGACCTTTGCTTTAGTTTCACACATTTATAGATCAAGGCTTGTTGTGGTTTACATCATGAGTACGTTTTGTGACATTTTATACTCTGATGAGGCTGGAGACCCTCAGCCAGCCGGTGTGTTGATGTTCCGAACCAAAGTAAGAGTGCGTGTTTACTCATTTTCTCAGGCATCAACACTTATGAATGTGTATTTCTACACACATCAAACACATGTTTATTCACGTGAAGCCAGGAGTCCCACATGTTACTGTAGATGTGAATGCTGGGCTTAGGGGATGGCTTTGTACAATATTCATATTTGTCTGCCTGTAGATTGCTGTTATAATGTATTGGTAGTTTAATGCAGTGATATTTAGCTTCATCTACCATAGACTACAGGGTGTGTCTTTTTACATGTAAGTGGGACAAAATGGAAATATGAATGTTTGGTATCAAGTAAAATTTCAAGATCATTTTTGAATGAATATTGTGTCACTGGGATGCAAGCCATGTGTGATCTGTCAATGTCTGTATGTAAACATTGGAATAAATACTTAGTCAAGCATCTGTTGTCTTGAATGTGTTGTACTTCCTGAAAAGCTTGTGCCATACAAGAAAAGTACACTTTGTACACTTCTGAGCTTGCACTCCGTGAACCCAAGCTCGACACTGTAAGAAAAACAGCCCCTGCAGGGGTTCTTTAGTAAAGAAAACTCAAAAGACCCCTTTCTATGATTGCTGATGGTTCTGTATAGAACTTTTTTGATAAGGGTTCTACATGGCACCGAAAAAGTCTCCTTCTGTTGTTATGATGTCAGGCTTGTTACAATAGAAGAACCCTTATGGGGGCTGTGTAGAACCCTTTTCAAAAACCATCTACAGCACCTTCTCCATCAATCTGAGGAACTCGATGCAAATACCCCTTTAATCAATCCACATAGAACCGTTTTCTTTACTAAGGAACCCTTGAAGAACCACTATTTTAAAAGTAGTTCGGAGAGTAATGGAATCTGTGTTTTTTCTTGGTATTGCTTGGTATCGTGTCGACAAGATAATCGGTGCTACTGTCCATCCCCACATCAGAGGTTTTGTGGGATTGACAGAAATAACAAACTGAACAAATTCATTTGTCCTCGAGTGGATTCTGAGGAAGGGGCTGGGGGCTGAGGGGGCTGAGGGGCGGGGTCAACTCCTAATTGCACCTAGAGCATCTCTGCTAAACGCTCGCGGTTTCCCTATAAAAGCCGCCAAGGGCTGAAACAGCACAGCGATGCTGAACTCTGACAGCGCGACACTGGCTGTCCAGCAGCGAGGGGAGGAGCCCCGTCCAGCTTTGAGCCAACTATACCTGACCGCTGGGTGTGCTTAGGAGGTTAAACTGACCATGAACGAGTCGGTGGACTCCAGTAACGGCTCCAGTGACGCTGCTACCCCCGATGAGGAGGCGCCGCTGCTCGTGGACGCCTGGCTGGTGCCGCTGGTGTTTGGGGTCATCATGGTGGTGGGACTCACTGGAAACTCTCTGGTTCTCCACGTCATTTCAAAGCACAAGAAAATGTGGACAGCAACCAACTTTTACATAGGTGAGTGTTCTAAAAGTGTGTTTTTAGAAGTATTTTATTAGACATGGATGATAATGATACTAGTAATAATATGAAGGACAGCAACATTCATAAGGGCACCGTACAACAAGACAAATGTACATCATATAAAAGTAAATCATATTAATTAAAAAAATTATATATATATATATATATATATATATATATATATATATATATATATATATATATATATATATATATATATATAAGGTGAAAAATGTCAACAAATATAAATGTAGTAAAGGACCTTCAAACAGCACATGAAGAACTAGTACACTGTCAGAAATAAAGGTTCTGTGCAGGTACATTTGTTGTTCATCAAGGTACAAACGATGTAAATGTGCCCTCAGAGGTATAACAGTGGTTTTACCTTAAAGGTGTAGCTTAAATAAGTTTTCCCAAGTGAAAAGTACATATCTGTACCTTTTCATAACCGAATGTTTTAAGACAGAACAGTAAAAGGCTGGAGGCGAGACGGGGTGTGTAGAGTCAGTACAACTTTTCAGTGGATTATGATAAAAATGTTCTCTGACTGAAGGTACTGAGATGTGCCCTTGAGTGCACCTCTCCCACTGACCTTTCAAACCTTTATTTCTGAGAGGGTAGAAAGAAAGAAACAGAAGGTCAAAAGGTAAGAAATTATCTTGAGATGTGAGATGTGATAATGGACAAATAATCATTAGTTGAGTTCTACTGAGTGATATACTTCATTCATACAACTTTCATTTGTATTGCTGCTCCCTGATCTGTACAGTATCTATTACATCTACATGTCTATATTTGTATACGCATGTGTATATAATAACCTACATTCATATTACTGCATATCTCACTTTATGTATGTGTTATGTATATATGTATATTATATACTATATATTCAATATGTACATTCCTGTATATAAACATAATACACAGATAGATAGATACATATAACACTGCATATATAACACTGTATATTTTATATTGTATGTCTCATATTTTATATTACATATTTCACATTTCACTTATACACACATGTATATAACAGTTATATTTATGCACTGGTCACTGTTACCACCGCACTTTATGTAAATAATGTTATATATTGCACTTCTGGTTAGATGCTAACTACATTTCATTGGCCCTGTACTTGTACTCTGCACAATGACAATAAAGTTGAATCTAATCTAATCTAATCTAATCTACTCGTGTCTCTTTTTAAAGAGCTAAAGCTCAGTGAGATTTTGAAGTATTTGGAAGCGTGAGGTTAAAAAGCATCTTTTCTGCTCAGCGAATCTGGCGATGACTGACATCACGTTCCTGGTTTGCTGTGTGCCGTTCACTGCTGTGCTGTATCCTCTGCCCAGCTGGGTCTTTGGAAATTTCATGTGTAAATTTGTGAGCTACATCCAGCAGGTAAGTTATTTCTTTCTGATCAAAAGCTTTGTGTTGAAAAATTCATTGTTTTGAAGCATAATCTGTGCTCACCTGACATGCAACCGGTTATTAATAGGTCATCCACCGATTTTCCTTTCGTAGGTGTCTGCACAGGCTACCTGCGTGACACTGACCGTGATGAGTGTGGACCGCTGGTACGTTACCGTGTACCCACTGCGCTCTCTGCAGTGTCGCACCCCAAGAGTTGCCACCATGGTCAGCCTGGGAATCTGGATAGGTCTGCAGCTCTCTTGTGGATTCTTTACCCATATTAGCAATACACATCATATTAAGTGCTTTATGCTGTGTAATTAATGCTATAAATGTACTGTACACTCTTAAAAAACAAAAATGGTTCTATTAATAACCATGAACACTCAAACAACCCCTTGTGTGATTAAAGAGTTCCTTGCATCAGGAAAAGGTTTTTCAGATTGATGGAAAATATGCATCATTGTGCTATAGGCAGTTCTTTATGGAACCTTTTTGAGAAAGATTATGCCTAGCACCCAAAAGGGTTCTTCTATTGTTACAATCTTGACATCGCAACATTTGAAGAACCCTTTTCAAAAAAACACAAAGGGTTCCTTGAGTGTTCATGGTGATTTATAGAACCATTTTCTTTACCAAAGAACCATCTTTTTTGAGAGCGTAGAACAGCTTGTTTCATTATAAAGAAATTATAATGAAATCCAAAAATTATAATCATAATTAGTCATTTAAACTCTTGTTGGATGTGATTCATTCCAAATGGATCCGATGTCTGAATAAATAAATATCGTGACATATGATCTATGAAAAGTATCGCAATATTATATTATAGTCATATTGCCCACCTCAACTTTGTAGACACCTGCTCTTTAATGGGTGATTTTTTTTTTATAAAATCAAGGGTATCAATAATGCTTTTGTCCCAGCATGGATGCTGTAACAGCCTCTACTCTCATGGAAAGGCTTTAAACAAGATGTTGGAAGATTGCTGTGAGGATCTGATAACATTAGTCACGTCAGGCACTGATGATGCTGATTAGTTGTGGGTCACAAAGGCCACTCCAGCTCAAAGTGTTGGATGGAGCTCTATCACTTCAGAGAACACAGTTCTCTGCAGGCTCCAGAGCATCCCATTCTATTCCCATTGCTTTTCTGTGGATATTACACCAGCTGCGTTAGAAACGTGTGTACCATGAAGTAGCTTTACTTTAGCTTTTACTTTAGCTGTTTAGGGGTGTCTACAAATTAGATATACATTGTTTTTAGAAGATTGGCCTTTGTTTTTTCTTTGTTTAGGATCTTTACTGGTGTCTGTGCCAGTGCCTCTATATACCAGGACTTTATCTGGCGAATGGTATGGCCCTCGGGTATTCTGCACCGAGACCTTTCCCACAACAACACACAAGAAGGTTTTTATCCTCTACAATTTCCTGGGTGTGTATATGCTCCCACTGGTGACGATCTGTGTGTGTTATCTGGTCATACTGCACCAAATGGGCCGGCCAACTGTGGAACCTGTCGACAATAACTATCAGGTAATGTTAGTACAGTTAATCCTAAACGCTGTGCACTGGCAGCGATTTAGAGATGCAGTAGTACAACCTTAATCGTTCAAAAGCCAGACACTTAGGATGATATTATAATAAAATTTTAAAAAGATGATATTAAAATAAACTTTTAAAAAAGGCAACTGACCATTAACAAACCACACATAGTGTTTGAAGATTATAAAATACTTCTGAAAAGATATCACTTAAAATGCATATAAGTAAAATGCTTATTAGTGTTATTATAAAGTACTATCATATCTTTTTCCGACTCCAGGCAAACATAAAGGTTTTCCCCAGAACATCCTGACATCTGTTGGATTGCCAGGCTTTTAAATGGCTGGTAAAAAATGCATATATTGCATACTAATGGGTATGTTTATCAGGCCATGTTTCTTACTGTAAAAGAGGTCATTATGAGAATGTAGGTCAATCAAAATCTGAAATCAAAACGGACCTTTTTCTAAATATTCTCAGTCCACAATTAAACTGATCAAGTTCAGGATCTGCAGATTTGTTGCACAGAATATGTGATTGGACTTTATTTATTAACTAATTTTGGCTGATCTGAGTTGAAATTTGTTGACCTAAATAATATCATAATAAGTGCACTTGCAGTGTATCTGAGGGCTGCTGCAGCACAAAACACCAAAATGTTGTAAGAAAATTACAACTGCACCGCTCATTATATGAAGTCTTTTACTTTCAATGTAGCATTGTTACTTTATTTATGCTGTTTAAAATGCCAGTTTGACCCAATAAAAAGGAAATAATGTTTTTTTTTTTTTGCAATTTTGGTTAATACTGGCATGTGATTCATGTGTTCAATTAGCCCACACAGTGTGAGCTTCGGGTTAGAAAAAAGGGCTAATAAAAATGGGACAATTTGGCGGTCTCACTTTATTTGGATAGTCCCCTATAGTTCAAATTGTTAACAAACTATCTGTTGAAACTCAATTGTTTCTAAACAGTGGTGGGGTTAGAGTTAGGATTAAGACCAGGGTTAAGGGTAAAGGTTGGGTTTATCTTCTGGGTTGAGGTTGAGGTTAGGGTTAGCGTTAGGATTAGAGCAGGTTTAGAGCTAAAGACAATTATGGTCAATTTAGTAGATATTTAGTTGGATGTAACTTGAAAGTAAATTTAATATCTACAAAGCATCTAAAGTGGACTATCCAAATAAATTGTTACCAATTGGGCTGTAAATAAATTGTAATCAGCCATTAACTGGCGTATCTCTACAATAAATTTTGCTCAACTTTAAAATGTCTTCTGAGTTTTGTCACCATATACCAGCAGAAGGAGAGAAAAAAATTCACCAATATCAGGTTTCAGTTCCCCCTCCCACCGCCTGCACCTATCATTGAGAGAAAACCTTCAACTAGTTTAGGGACCCTCAGAAATATGTCAATGTAAATATGCATTTTCACCATAGGAAGTTCCATCTAGTCACAGTCAGTTAACTGAGAAAGACAATTTGAATCAATGATTTTCACAACCTAGTAATCAAATGTCTTTTCTGCGATTTCTGTGCTTCAGCTGCAGGTCCAGACTGAGCGCAGTGCTGCTGTGAGGGCTAAAGTGTCTCGTATGGTTCTGGTGATCGTACAGCTGTTTATTCTGTGCTGGGGTCCCATTCAGCTTTTCATCATGGTGCAGGCCTTTAGTCCGCACTTCCGCCAAGACTACTACGCTTACAAAGTGAAGATATGGGCCCACTGCATGTCATACAGCAACTCCTGCATTAATCCTATTGTCTACGCCTTCATGGGTGCCAACTTCCGCAAGGCCTTCAAGAGAACTTTTCATTGCCTCTTCAAGCAGCGGGTGTCTGTCGCCCAGCAGCCGAACGCAAATGCCAACACAGAGATGCACTATGTGTCATAGGATCTGTTTCAGAGATTCAAAGTATCTTTTGGTCATATAAATATTCCCTGTACTCAATACTGAGGCTGTAATGTTAAAACGTAGTCTAGACTGTATTCATATTATAATGAATGTTGTGAGTGTTTGAATGTTTGTAAATTTGTAAGATAATTTGATTTGATGAATACTATATGTTCAAAAGTTTGTATACATTTTTTTTTTATTTCTTTGAAAGTAGGGGTAATGATAGGGGATTTGTGTGCTTTGGTGCAGTAACAGCCTCTGCTCCTCAGTGAAGACTTTACACTAGATGTTGGACCATTGCTGTGATGATTTGATTGCAGCCACAAAGGCATTAATGAGGTCATTCATAAATTGATTTGGGATGATCATGATTTTTCTGGATCACAAACACCATTCCAACTCATCCACTTGGATGGAGCTCCACTCCAGGGAACACAATTCCACTGCTCCATGGCCCAGTGCTGGAGGGTTTACCCCTTTAGCCATTTTGGGTCCTGCTTCAATATACTTTCTTTAATATGCCGTTGTCTACCTTGACTTGGAAGTGTGTCATTCCATTACACTAGTGTGGCCACTCATTGAACAGTCACTCAAACTGAACTCTGAAAACTGAAGTCCCTGACCCGCGGCAGTTTAGCCTCTGAGCTAATCGGCTAGCCTGGCAAACTTTTGAAGCTGAACAGAATGTACATCAAATTTGTGAATAATTGTTTTGTTTGGCTGTCACCTTTGCTGCAGAGCTGTGGTGCCTTTCTTTTTGTTGTTGTTAGCCATGTAGCCTTTAGCATGCTAACTAGCAGTCTAGCAGAGGAAAGTGGTGAAGTTGTGTCTGCAGTCATGAATAACAGATGGAGTCATTTGCAGCCTAAAACCCAGCAAATTGAATGTTGGGTTTGAGATACTACGTATTTAAAGTAGCTTATTGCTATGACTTACTATAAACAGGTTTGTCTGCCATTTTATCAGGTTTAAAAGGGGAAATTCATCAGGTCAAAGTGCTCATATGGAAAAAAAAAATAGATGGACATACATTATTATACACTTCAATTACATTGCTGCCCATGCTGACATACATTCCAAACACTAAAATGTATGTCAGAATATATGGCCATATTAACCACATTTATTTTAAAATAGATTTTTAAATGTATGGAGAAATATTGTACACAGAAGTTTACCATACAAAAAATAAATGTATGTGAATATAGTTATGAAATACACTCGAACATGAATGAAAATAGCCAAAACATTAGTCTAATGCACTTCACTGTGAAATACCTTCTGAAATGAATTTGTATCGCAGTATCTTAATTTTAAGTATTAGCGAATGAACCTTTAACATGGCGAAAGCAAGTGTTGTAGGTATTGATGCACTGTGGAAATGCAGCTACAATGTGATCATTCAGAATCTTTATTATAGATTTGCTAAAAAGTAATGCTGAGAGAGGCACGTGATGACATCAGAGGTCATTTAGAGTCAGATATTTAATGGGAAGAATATGAGAATGTTACAAAAAGGATTTCTCTAAAACAGGGCAGTCATGGGCTGGAGGTTAGGGAACCAGCCTTGTGACTGGAAGGTTGCCAGTTTGATCCCCAGAGCTGACAGCACATGACTGAGGTGTCCTTGAGTAAGACACCTAACCCCCAACTGCTCCCTGGGTGCTGTGGATTGGGCTGCCCACCGCTCTGGGCAAGTGTGCTTGCTGCCCCCTAGTGTGTGTGTGCTCACTAGAGTGTATGTGGTGTTTCACTTCACGGATGGGTTAAATGCAGAGGTGAGATGTCCCCATTGTGGGACTAATAAAGGTCACTTAACCTTAAAATGACTTCACCTTATAAGAGGAGGGTTAATCCTCTTGTTATCTTTAGCCCATCTTGATCCCAATTCAGTGTATAGTGTTTCTACTGAAGTTATTGACTTCACACACGTTATTTGCTTCATATTTAATGACTTTTCCCAATTTAATGGGGATAAGGAGCTAAACATAAGCATGAACATGGTGGTATGTACTATGTTCTTTGGGGTGAGTTTGACCCCAGGCTGTTTCAGTCATATAAAACATATGAAACATCAACATTTTACACACATTTGTTTTGGCTGTTTTGAGCGATGTTGACGTCACTATAACATTCACTTTTAGAATCACTTTTTAGAAAAGAAAAAAAACTTCCCTCGGCTTTAGAGCCCTGACCTAACGTGACCACACCTGCAGTAGTGCTGGAACCACTCATAGGTCACTCCACTGTATGGGGGAGGGGGAAGCAGAATTTGGTTATTTCCCAGAGGTTTAAACTGCTGGGAATAGTGATCCCAAAGATAAGCGACGTTAGTAAATTTGAAGATAACAGCAGGGTTAAAACCGGTTTTGAAACGGACAGTCGGATGTAGGCATGCCTGCTGCTCCAGGGCGTCTCATTCTATGGACAGTGCTTTTCTATGGAAATCATACAAGCTGGGTGCGTGCAGTTGAACATCAAATTGGACTAATGATTAACTGGAAATGTCGTCTAAATACCTTTGGTCTGACGAGTAGTCCATACCACCGAATTGCACGGGAACCGCAATGCCATTTCTGCCCACTAGGTGGCAACGTGGCGCCATAAATGAGAATTCAAGAAGATCAAACTTAAAGTGTGGATTAAAATAAAGTCAAAACAGTGACTGATACATCGCGTCTTGCCACAACATCTTGTGAAATGATTTGTATAGTAAAATGAACGGATTTCACGCATTTAACTGGCTAAAAGTTGCCTCTGTTTAACTGAATTCTTTACGTTGATTTTATTTGTCTGATGGCAAAAATGCAAAGTCAAGATATTTCAAGGCGCTTCCTCGATGCATGCTGTATGATGTTTAGCTTGTCTGAAGTTTGATAAGCTGGAATAACAGCCACATATTTTAAATATAATAACGACTGTAATGATTTTCACACTCATTTGCACTGAATCCAGCTAAACAGGATTGATTACGCTCACCTCCTAAGGAAACGTGCAACTGGTCAGTGCTATTTAAATACTAAGAAATCAGAGGTGGACGAATCATGTACTGGAGTTAAAGTAGAGATACCCACGGTAAAATATCACTCCAGTAAAAGGAGAAGTCCTTACTCTAGACCTCAACTTGAGTACAAGCCAAGTACAAAAGTATTTGGCTTCAAATGTACTTAAGTATTGAAAGTAAAAGTACTAAAAGATTCATATGACTCTGATGTCCTGTTATCATTTTTGTAATAAGACTCGCTTCATGAACTCAGTTTAGGTGAAAATCCTCCAGCGTCTCTCTTGGTAAACCAGTCTTTTAATGGAACGTCATTAATTAGTGACGCTGACGTCTATTAAAATGATCATAAGCACAAAACACTGAAGGTAAACAGTTTCCATCAGGGAGAACCGAGTGGCTCTGAAATCACTTTTACACACAAGCAAAGTTTCAGTTTAAGATTACTTTGTAAATTAGTTACAAGTTGAATAAAAACTGGCTTTAAACTCAGGATCACAAATACGTTTTCCTTTACTGTATTGATCTGTAGGTCTCTGTTCATAAACATAAACCAGCCCAGACTAATTTACTATAAAATGAACGTCTTTGTATGAATTCAGAAAAAAGAAACAAGTCAGTCACGACTGCATATGTGGACATATTTCTATATTGTGGTCTCTTTACAGGTTAGGTTCGTTCCATCATTGGTGCTCTTGCTTTGCGCTTCTTTCGTTTTGACATGTTGGGTTTTTATACACACAAAAATCAAAAGGAACGACAGATTTCTCAAAAAGTAGTGGAGTAAAAAGTCAGATATCTGACTTTGAAATGTAGTGGAGTGAAAGTAAAAACAATGGAAATACTTAAGTGAAGTACAGATACACGAAAAAACCACTTAAGTACAGTAACGAATTTACTTAGTTACTGTCCACCACCGTAAGAAATACATGACATGCCTATGAAAGTGCAACGTGACTATAAGGTACAGTGCAGATGTACCCTCAAAGGTACTACAGTGTGATTTTTACCAGTTGAAAAAAGTAACTTTTCATACCCTAATGTTTTAAAACACAGCAATAAAATAAAAAGCCTGGAGTCGAGTACGGAGTCAATACAACTTAGAAAATATCATTTCAATGGTACAATTATGTTCCCTGACTAAAGGCATTGAGATGAACCCTTGAGGCACCACCGCAGCGACAGTTCCGTGCGTTGTTTTCTGAGAGCGCAATAGCGCTAAACGTCGTCAAACCGCCCGGACCCGGTGCTGCTGATTGAGTTGCGTTTGCCTGTCAGTTCCATCTCATCAATGAAATGCATGTGTCTGTTACATTGTATATTAATTTTATCACAAATAAATTAAATTAATCCGCATAATGTGTAGTAGGGTTCACTAATTCTGTCATGTAGTTGATGTTGAAATGTATTTTATCTTTTGGTATTTTTTTGTGTTTCTTTTTGGAAATTGTATTATTTTAATCATTTAAATGAGAACGCGCATAGGCTGTGATAAATCAACGGCTTGTTGCAAGATGGCTTTGGGCTAGTCGAATATCCATCGTATAAATCATTGCGTAATTGCGCAACTGATTGAAAAAAGTCGTGTCGCCACCTAAATTTGAGGCAGAATTTATGACTCCTCGGATGAGAGAAAAACCCCATAAAGTGCCCATCCTGATTAGGCGCTGTATTGATTATGTGTGGGTCATTTTGCGTTTCTCAATAACGTCATAAAAAAGTTTCCTTCAATCTTAGGGGACTTTTATGAATGCTGAGCTGCAGGCAAGGTCAAAGAGGCTAGTCTCGGGTTTAGGGATCGTCGCCAAAAACTTTACCCCGCGACAAAGCTGCAGCACGTTTGTTCAACTCAGTCGCTGGTACACACGTGTGACAGTTGACCTGCAGCATCGTGGACTGTTGTTTTGTGAGAGTGCCAGTTTAACACTTTTTAAAACCACTTCATTACAGAAGGTTATTCGTGTGAGTCTTTTTTCACCTCACACTCAACACAACCTGTCATTTGCACACGGTTCCGAGGAGGGGTGGGGTGGGGAGAGGGGATGAGGGGGGGAGGTGTCTCCCTCTGATTCACAGGTTTGGAATTTGCATCTGATTGCTGTTTGTCAACCAATGGTTTCCCTCAGCCGCCGCGGACACGCCTCAGTTTAGGCAAAGATGCGATCTTCCTTACAGATGTGATCCTATGTCGAAATCAAACCGAATTAATATAGTATTAGGTCCGCGCATATGAGCTGTACACCGCACCGTGTTTGGGGAAATTGGGGAAAACTGTTAGCTGCATCCAACACTGCGCCACCGCGCCGCGGAGAGCTCTTGTTTTCACGGGGAAATCAGGAATGTGTCTTCCGGTTCCCAGGAGTGCAGAAAACAAAACGGCAGCTGATTTGGTAAGTTTTATTCACTTCTTTTATGTAATGGGGGAAATACATGTGCCATTTTTTCCTGTTCTACTCATTTCTTATCAAATGTGCTTCGTTCGTCTCTTTATTTTCTATGTCGAGCCCGATAATTAGCTGTAGCTTAGCCAACTAGCCTCACGCTTCGTATCGGTTACGGTGTATTTATGAAGCCCTGCCCTGCTGGCTCTTCACTTGAACACCCGCTCAATAATTACACACTCAAACAAAGACAAACAGACCTTTCCCTGAACTGGATATTGATAATAAACAGGCCCTGTCCCTGTGTGTTTCGGCACGACCCCTTATAAAAGTGGCTGAACGTCGGGTATTTTATTTTTCACTGAGGTAAGATGGTCTGTGAAGCGTCCGTTAAGTTAGTTAAGTAGCTAGTTAACGGTTACGTTACTTTTTAAAAGCCATCTAGGTTAACGTTATCAGAACCTTTAGGCCCAGCTCGTATCAACGTTAGTCGTTTATCTCTCCTTCTTCGATTTGGGGAAGTGAAATATTGATTTCTGTTCATCTCTGAAGCTGTGCACTTTTCCACATGTAGTCAGGGAAGAAGACCGAAATGCTGAACTTTTTACCGAGCGGAGAGAAAACAAGTGCTCGGCTAACAAAAGTGTTACTGGAAAATACTCCGTATGTATAGACGAGTTAAATGAGATTCGCCAGGTTGCAGGTTTGGTCGTTTCACGTACACCAAAATAATTTCTTTCACGAATATTTGCACGGAGTTACAGCGTACTGGAAGGGAAAAGGCTTTTGAGATGTGATCTTGAAACAGAGGTAGGCTATAACTAGGCTGTACAGTTCGGTTTGCTGTCTAACTAGAAGTGGATGCCTTATTAAGCGCTGGCAGGAGCTTGTCTTTCTACGTATGAGCGTCTATAGTGCTTGAAGTTTGCTGCGGGGCTTACAGGCTGTGGTGAGATAGTACCTTAGTTTCAGCCGTGCTATCTTTACAGTTGGACGATTTGACGTAACACAAGAACAGTGTCAGGAACCCTGACGTTAAATAGGCCACATGAGGACTGACTGACTGCTTCTCACAACTTTTGGAACATGACCAAAACCAAACTGTGTGTGTGTGTGTGTGTGTGTGTGTGTGTGTGTGTGTGTGTGTGTGTGTGTGTGTGTAAGGGGTCTAACGATATTCAATAGGTTTGACAGATGATATCTTGTGTGTTAAAAATGTCTTGTTTCTACAGCCCGTTGATTATATGATGCAGATTTGCTTCATAAAGCTACACATTTTATTTCAAAGTAAAAGAAGGCAAGGTTACATGTCCTTATGAAAATGGTCATTTTCTGTACTGTGCTGAGCTATAAGCAATTCAGAAACTTTGGATCATTGACAGTGGTTTCCATAATTAACACACACATATGGAACATAAAATCCTGAGGAGCAGTCACTTGCCATATTTGGCAAGTGGGAATTATCCCAAATAAAAGTATGTTTACACATTCTTCAAAGGTTATTTGGCAAAGGCAATGGTTCTGTTTAGTTATATAGAGCTATTTCATACTCAAGTGGTTGTTTCCATGGTGGAAATGTTCTTCACATTGATGGAGATGTGTTGTATATGGCTTTTTGAAAATAGTCTTATACAGCACCAAAAATGCTTCTTTGACATCATAACAGTAGAAGAATAATTTTTGCAGCCATATAGAACCAAAAAGCCATATGCAGCACATTCTCCATCAATCTGAAGAACATTTTTGCCATGCTGAGAATCATTTGAGCATGAAATCTAAATCTAAATAGAACCATTGCTTTTAGCAAAGAACGCTTGAAGGATAATCTTTTTAAGAGTGTAGTGTGCCAGTATTGTGTGCTTTCTGTATTTCCACGCTTTTGTTAGCCAGTTTTAACTGTGATTTTGGTAGCGTCTCATAATTTGCTCTCTGGAACTGAATAAAGACTCCAGCTGTTTTTGCTGATTTGTGTTTTTTATTGAGGGATTATTTCGTTATCTGTTTAGCTTTTCTGTCTCGGAGATGGGATGTCTGTCATTGTATGTATTTTAATTAAGTCAGTGATGTCTCTCAAAGGTGTTTTGAAGAACTTATTTGAGTTGTGTAGAATGTGAGGGTGTAATGGTGCATTGTGATATTGCAGCGTAGAAATGCTGTGACGTGCATCATGGAGATTTGACCGTGCATCGTAGAAAGTGGACCGTTTGTTAATGATGCCGTCTGATGTAGTTGCATTGTTTGAACAGCACCAGTTGACAGCTCACACCTTTCCTCCTGCCCAGCTCTAGTGTCGTTAGTAAGTTGTGCAACAATTAGAGATGCTTCCATATGGGTATTGTGTGCCCATGCTGAAATCCATTATCAGCATATGTACATGCAGTCATATGCAAAAGTTTAGGCACCCCGGTCAGATGACACATTTTGTTGGCTTTGTAGGTGAAAATAACACGTCCATTACAGAGCACACTTCTGCATTAATTGAGGCCTGTGCAATATTTATTTTCTTTCCTATATGTTAAACTTAACAAACAAATAGGAATTTTGCACAAAAAGCCACTTTATGGTCTTTCTAACACTTAAAATATACACTTAAAAAATAACAAAACATCATTTGATGAGGGGTATTAAAACATTTGCATGCAGTCAGCTGATTTTGTGATTCTGTATCAGACTGGATTCACCAGTGTTAGCGTTACAGAGAAATGTAAAAATCTCTGTAAGGTTACTGATGCAGTACAATGAATAAAATGGTAGCCCAGCGTCCCCCACCTAAATGTTCTGTTTATTAGAGTACAGGGAATAGATCATCAGATATCAATTTTGCATTTGGAATTTCAGTCAAATCTAAGCATCCGTCCAATGCTGATCATTTTTTAAGCAAATATCTGCTGATGCTAATAACATCAGATTTCATTGTGCTTCTCTAGCAACAAGATTATAGCCAACATCATTCTTCATTAGAATTTTTTCAGTGTTGTGAGAATGCTTGAACTCATTATCATGAAACAAATCACAGACTGGGTCTGTCGTTACACCCCCAGAAGGATATATGCAGTGTGCAGCATGCAGAAACTATGCTTTTATATACATGACGTGCCCAGAGATCACTGTTTCTTAAGGCCAGTTTTTCCCACAGGTCTCAAGTTTTGGTTTACAATTTTCTTTCTGTCTTTCTTTCTTTCTGTCTTTGTCTTTCTTTCTTTCTTTCTGTCTTTCTGTCTTTCTTTCTTTCTGTCTTTCTTTCTTTCTTTTCCTTTCCTTTTCTTTATGAGTCAGGTTGTTTCACTATAGAGGAGCTTTATAAGCAGTATTTAGTTTCACTTCCCTTCATTTATAGTTTTATTTGTTCAGAGAAGTTCACCTAGAACACTGTCAGTTTTACAAGTTTACAAGTTGCAAGTGCTTTTACCAGAATGCAGTTTTTGGTGCAGTCAGCTTTTACTTCACCTTTCATATGTCTTTCGGGTAACTGAACTTAAGTTATTAAATCTCCTAAAGATTAAGGAGATTTAGTAATCACAAGTTAGGAGTACAGTCATAAAGTCCTTGTAATCTGTATCAAAATCTTTGTTCTCATTATTTTTGGTTGTTGCGTCTGATATTTCTCATAAGAGAGAACTTTCATTGTGAAGCAAACCTGTGGTATGTGATTGGACCTCAGTGGATTAGGGCATATAATCAGCAATCCAGATGAAGTCTTTAAGAGGCACTCTGCATAACGTAGTCTGTCTAATGCATAACATGTCTTGTTTAAGGAGAATGTGTTTCACTACAAGACTTGTTCTTGCAATGATGTATGGAATGGATTCAAATGTCAAACTTGGCAGCATGTTAGCTGTATGTCAGACGCAGAGAGAGTCTAATTCATTGCCAAGTGAAAGTCCAGCGTTAGATATTTACAGAAGTAGAAAAGTATCTGGAAGCTTCTGTTCTTTCTTGCGAATATTTTTATCTCATCTTTGCCGGTGGGTGCGCAGCCACCGTTTCGATTTCTTTTTCACCTTTTGTTTCTTTCTTGGGTTCAGTTTAGACCACAGGATGTGACGCCCAGATTTGTTTGTTCTCTTGACATGGACAGCTTTGTGTTCAGCCATGTCAGCATGCCATCATTTCCTGAAATGCCTCTGTGGGTACATCAGTATGATTCATATCAGAGTTGTTATGTGGTATTTATTTTTTGCATAATAGTGAAGGACAAGGACACACGTTGGACGTGGAACAGTGCAACTTGACCGCTTCTCCAGAAGTAGTGTTAGGTAAATAAGTGGGGTCCAAAAATCCAGACCACTAGTGAAAATGCTGTTTTGCTTTCTTTTCTAATGTAATAGAAAAAAAAAATCACAAATTCTGTTATCAGCATAACAAGTTTCACGAATAGTAGAATCTTTGAAATTGTAACATTTTAATTTCAGAATTTCTTACTGTTTGATTGTGCTTTTTCTGCTGTACTGACAACGTGACTCAAGCAAGTTTGTGCAGAAGCCTCTGATCAGTAGATCAAATCCACCTGAGAGTCGTCTGAACACAAGCTTTACTTGAAGAGATAAGACAAAAAAAAACTAACTTTTTTGTACAAAAGCTTCAACGTAGTCAGTGTCACAGATTTGCTTAAATTTGACTTGTGACCTAAAAACACTGCAGAATCTTGCGTATTTTTTCATCACTTTACATGTCGTACCTTTTCTTTGAAACTTTAATAATGTTTACATACATAACATCTTTAATTTAAAAAAAAAAGTGAGGAAAATGTGGTTTTATATAGCATGGGTCCTTCAAGACTGTGACGCAAGTTTCTTTCTGAGCTATCTGTCATCTTTAATAAATCTTACTTGTCAAAAGTAGGAAAGTAAGGTGTAAATTGCGGCTTGACCAAATCTTATCGACCTGATTATAAAGTATAAGTATAGATCTACAGAAGGACAATAAGTGTTAAAATGTGTGGTGTTTTAATGGAGAGTCACTCTATAACCGCGTAATCTGTTTGTGTGTGTTGTTTTTTTTTTTTACCCAAAAGGGGTGTTTCTCTGTGAAAGAGGGCGTGGGGTGCCTTGTTTATTGTATTGATAAGACAAGGCACGTGGAGAAAACTATCTGTAAACCAGTCTTTCTAGGTTTTTTTTTCTTTAAGGATTGCACATCCTTGCTCAAGCTGGCTGAACCAGTTTCCGCTTGCCGTGTTGCGGGGCAGAACTGGTGTCAGATTTCTTCAGCATTTGCTGCCTTTACATTCAGTGGTATATCCAATATATGTTTGAAAATAGCCATAGCATGGTCCAGTACAGCTGCCTGAACAGAGCTGCTTTTATGAGCTGTGGGAGCAGTTTGTGTGATGAGAACAGACACGGGGTTCTTTATGGATTTATGTTCTTTATGGCTTTATGGGTCTAATAAAATTGTTGCTTGCATGTTTGGCAAGCTGTACATTCTCTTGTCGAAGTTGGTGGTTGCTGTTATTGTTGCTTTGCTTTGTTTGGTAGCACCAAAATGTTAAGCTTTAACAGATTAGCTGTGTTTCCAGAACAGTAGCAGGCCTCCGTGCAGGCCTGTCTGCTTTACCACTAAAGGAAGGAAACAGTAGCTTGGCTACTGCTCAGCTGTTCCTTTGCCAAAATCCACTTGTTCTTGAGTTGTTGGCACAGTTTTTCTGCATTCCAGCCAAAGAACTAGGAGGAGGGGAAGAGCAGTGATTTCATCTTCTGGCCGTGCGCCATGTGGGAATCCTGCCTTCGGTAATGGTGACATTTTCCCTTTTGAGCCAAGATTGCTTTTTTTTTTTTCCCCTGCTCTTGAATGCTGAAGACACAAAACTGTCAGAACTGTCAAATCAGTAGGTGGAAAAATGTTGCAGCCACATTGTTGTCTTTGTTTTATCACTCAAACTATGTAAGCACTTTGTGGATCATTCGTCCCTCTATAAATGCATATGATTGATCTGTAGTGGAAAATCTGGATGCGTGTAAGATCATGACAGAAAGACCTAGAACACTGGCCTTAGCAGCTATGTTATCAGCAGGTGTGTCTAGTTCATTACTTTCATTACTTACTTTTGGATATGGACACAACCTCTGTTGTTTGAGTGGTGAATTGATCAGGCTGGATAATATCAGGCATACAAGAGAGTTTGCCTGTGACAGTTGTGCTCTGTGTTTGGACTTCCTTTTTCTTTCCTTCTTTAACTTCAGTTTAGTAGGGCTGTAAGATTAATCCTTTTTTTGGTCAAAAAAGAGCTGCAGTTTTTATTATAGAATTGTATGTCTTAATACATTTTAAATGGGGAAATTTAACCTAAACACAGGGCTTGTGAACCACCTATAGATGAGTAAGACCAATCAGAAGCAAAAACATCCCTGTGCAGAATATGTGACCTCACCATCACAACTAACTGGTAGTCTGCTGCTTCATGCCAGAAAATGCTGATATTATAGGGGTTGTGGATTGGGGTTTCACTGGATGCTGAATCTTGGCTCCAAAGTGTGCAGAAAGCCCTGGTTCTCAACAACTGACTATGCAGTCAATCACATAGCAACAAAGTCTTGATTCGCCAATAGCTATGACAAGACAGAAATTAGGACGAACATTTGGAGATGAATGGACTTATTTGCATTTAGAAGCACTGCATTTGTTTCCTGGTACGTTAAATCTGCAACGAGAGACTGTCTCTCTCTATAAAGTTGTGAAGATGAAGTTGCTTCTCTTTCAAGTTTTCCCGTTCCACCTGGTGCAGCAGCTACGTTAAGTAGCTACGTTCGGAACATCGGTCCGAATTTAAGGTGGAACGGGAAAATTCGAGCGAGAAGCTGGCGAATGAGAAGCGACTTCAGCTTTGTAAATCAGTCGAACTTTGAGAGACATTTTACAAGAAACTGCTCTAGTTTTAAGGAAAAGCTTTCTGGCGAAGATGGGAGGAAAGCAGCTAAAGCAGAGCAAAATATGAAAAATGAAAGGACAAAATGTCTCTTCCTAACATTCGGGTTGTGACTCCTGACCGAACCTGGCAGAGTTTAATGCAGAGGGAGCCGGTCGGATTTCTTGCTCATCCATGTGTGTTTCTGTTATGTGCCGCCCCAGACTTTCCGGGCGCTGCACTTACCCACTTCCAAGTAATGTCCTTTGCATTCTGTCAACATTACGGTATAAATTACATTTTAGAAAATTGATTTTTGACATTTGTGAATCGATTCAGAATTGTTCACCTCTGCATCGCGATGCATCTAAGAATCAAGTTTTTCCCGCACCCCTAATGTATAGTCTAAATTGGGGGAAAAATCCCCAAAAATAAAAAACACTTTAGTAAGGAGTAAAACACTTTATCCGTAAGCTTGTATGTTAGCCCAAAGCCAACACGCTGTCCACGAGCTAACATGTTTTACAGTGCAGTGTCTTATGTTATAATTAATGTTAGATCTTTTTCTGTCCGTTTGTTGTTTGCTAGTCCCTTTTTAAAATCTCTTTACTTTCCTCTCGCCATCTCTTTTTGTGACTGAATCTGACGAGGATGATTTCAGTATGTTCTTTTGTCATTTTTTACATAGGTCTTACAAGAACTGTTGGGTCTTTGAAAGGGGCTGAATAGAGTCTAACAAACCTGCAGAACTGGAATTTAAAATGGTTTTCAGTCATTTATGGTAACTGTACTATTCTTCACTAGTCAAAATATGCTAATGGACCTCTAGAATGTGAAAAGTGGTGAACTGAAACACAGCTTTTTCCAGTATAATGTCTATATACATGGTTTCCCCAGATGCCTCTTCTAAATATGTAATAATCTGCAAAAAATGCTGCTTAAAAATATTTTGCTGGATTTTTCCAGTGTCAAGTCTTCTCACTGACCTGATTATAAAGTATGAGTAAGCAGACTCTCATTTTATTCAAAGAAAGGATGTTTTTGAGCAGAAATGGTTCTTTGGAGTTTTTATGGAGTTTTCTATACCCCCCCCCCCCCCCCCCCATTGGGTGCCATGCATAGGGCTGCCCACTGCTATGGGCAAGTCTGCTTACTGCCCCCTAGTGTGTGTGTTCACTAGTGTGCATGTATGTGGGTGTTTCACTGCATGGATGGGTTAAATGCAGAGTTCTAATTTCACAGTGTGCAAGCACAGTGACAAATGGTTGTTAATTAATTTATCTCACATTAACTGCAATGACTAAGGCCATGGTACTTCATCTAAAATGGCTGAGGAGAATAAGGAGATCTGTGGAAATAAGATTATTGGAGGTATTCCCTTCTTTAGATGGCTCGCCATGTTAATCAGATTGGCTTTTCCTTCAGACAGATTGTGGACAACACATTGCTTGACTCTTGTGTGCGGTGGTCAGTCACTTAATAACTAATCTTGATGGTGTTAATGTGTTCAGCGGAGGTAATTTTACTTTTCAGTGAGCTAAAGCTTGTAGGAACGTGGAAGGCTACTATGTGTTTTCCACCAGCAGAAAGAGCTGAATGAATGGGGGATTTTTTTTTTCTTTTTTTTGCTGCGGTGTACCCCGCCTGGGCCGTTGCGTACTCTGCTGTTTCTGCATCTCACTTTGTGTTGCTAGTGTCATGTTACTCTGTTTGAAAGTGTGCGGTGAAAGACTGTGACGTTACATCCTGTCCTTGAAAGGAGGGCTGAGTGGTGTAGGCAACAAACAGCTCACCTTTTCAAAACACCAACACTGTAAAACCAAAGTCCTGATCACACATCTTGAAATTTCCCAGTTATTTTTTCCACCCACAGTACAGTGTTTCTAAAAGAAAGGTTCGCTTGTCGAGCTTCAGGCCTGTTTCACAAGCTTACACAATTTTCTCATTAACCTTCACATACCCCATCAGAAAAGTGGCCAAAAGTATGTTGTATAGATAAAAACAGCAGCCACCTAGAATCTTGATTCTTATATGTACAATGTATATTGTATGGGCTCATCAGTATTGAATTAACCATGAATTTTCTTTTGTAGCCTTTTTTAGTCAAAACAGTGCCATAAAGAGCAATAAACCACATAAGCAAGTGAGAATTAAGCAAGTGAGAATTCTCAAAAACTTTGTGCAGTTTCTGTCTATTTGAGATTCTTGAACAAATTGGTACCACACCATCCACAGTACTAATTGATAGGGTATTGGCAGGGCTGGGCGAATTGACATAATTTATCACGATAATGATAAATAATCCCAGTGTAAGCTTTTCTGAGTACGGTGCTTAGAAACCACTGATGAGCTGCATGTCTCATTATAAAAAGGCCATAGTTATTCATGTTTAATTACATTTAGTGAAGTATGTAAAACATAAATCATTCGTTTTTGATTTGTATTTTTACAATGGGGTGCTGCTGGCTCTTTTTTGTCCTGTACTAGGTATAAGCTTCCTTTAACTAAGCCAGGGTTACCCTCCAAGACTTTTACCCTTTTACAATTTTAGGCTCGATTTACAGTCTGGCCTAGTCTGTGCTAGTTGGCTCTACTCTAACTGACCCAAAAATCTGCAGAGTCAACAGTTGGACAGAGTGAATCGAGTGTGAGGGGCAGAGAGGTTTTTTGCCTTCCAATCGCTTTTCAACTAGTCAGCGCCTATCATTAGCCATGTTAGACTAGTTGCTCCAGTTCAAAACTACCAAAGCTAGCATCAGAACCCAAACATGTCTTGGTTGATCAAGTATATTTGGTGCAAGGGGAAAATTCTATTAATTAGATTTTTCATTTCCTCTTTTTTAGTGTCTTTTCAGGGACCTGGCAAGTTCCTTTGATTACATGTGCTGTGACAAGTTGCTTATAAGCCATAGCACAGCTGGAGATGTGGATGTGGGTCTCTTTATCTGGATGGAATTGGACCCTTACAGCTTTCCTTATCTCACGTCCTGTTTGTTCAGACCTTGCAATCTTCACCACACCTCCCTCGCCCCCCCCCCTCGCCCCCCCCCCTGCATTGCTCTGGCAGAGGGGGGTAGTAGGATTAGCCTATAAACTGTCTTTAACCTCCCAGGAATCTTATGTGCAAGTGCCATTACCCCTGCCTTTGTAATATAGTATTAAGCTAGAGCATGTATGAATGTTGCAGATATTTCCATCTACTGAAAGCTTTCCTAGAGAACATTGTTCTTCTGTTAAAGTGTCCTTTTTTGGCAGTCTTTCTTGTGTTAAGGGAAATGGCATTGCTTTAAGAGACTTCATATCTCACACTTTATAAAAAGTGTAGAACAACTGCATCCGTCTGCATTGGCATTACAGAGAAATGTAATGCCTATTTGTAGAGGCTTAAAATTGTAGTCACATGAATAAAACGCAGGCATTTCAGCCCAGCAACCCAGCGTTAACTAAACTTTCTCCTTTCTGTACAATACATACATTGTCAAATTTCATTTTAAAATATCAGTCGAATCTAAACATCTGCCATGTGCCGATAAGTTTATTTTTTTTAAACAGTTGTCTGCCCATGCCAGTATCATTGTGATTATCATTGTGTATCAGACTACGTATGCATTCAGGAAATACTGTAGATGCTTCTATTGCAATGTATTCTTCTGTTGCTTACCAGAATTGTTGGGTGGACACATTACAAATAACTGTTGTAATCCTGTGATGCATTGTATGTTTATCAGTTTAGTAAGATGCGATTTGTGATGTAGCATTAAGCTGTGGCTTTGCAATGTGAATGTGTATGTTGCCAGTATTTCCATCAGTTAAAAGCTTTCCTAGGCATCATTCTTGTGCTAAGGGATATCGCCTTACTTAAAAAGACTTGTTACCTCTAACTTTTTTTCCCCCCAGAGTTGTTAGCAGTGAGTGCAGCAGCATATGTAGCAATTTATGAAGAAATATTTCTGGTGTAGTTGTTGCCCAATTACAGTTTGCTGAAAACAACCCGTTCTAAAATTACCCTAATCTCTGTGCTTTAGCTGTGGCAAGTTAAGGGAAAAAAGCCCTGTCTCACTTGTAGAATAGCTTTCATTTGTCAAGGTTTGAAGTGTATATTACTGTGTTTTTTGCAAAATGGTTTGTTTGTTTGTTTTACAATAGTACACAGTACAGTATACAGTATCTGCTCACTCAGCAGAGAAAATGTGCAAAAAAAGGTGCTCATGTGTCAGTATGGGTAGTGAAACACTACCAAATTCAACAAATTAAAGCTCCTATCATAGTTGGAAAGGGTGAGCGATATGGCTGAAATGTAACATCACAATACTTGGAGACATTTTCATGATGTGCAACATGAATCTTGAGTTTTTTTACCTGGTTTACCTACATGTTGGAAAGGTCAAATCACTAATGACATTGGTTCATAGCCATTTATAAAAGTGAGAATGGAGTATATTTATTTCCTGAATTCATTTTTTTTTTAAAGAAGGAACAGTTGGTTCGAAGTACAGTACTTTGGGAGTATAAATACCCATGACGTATTCTGAAAAAGATACTGAAATGTAATTTGTCATGTTAACAAAAACATATTGTGATGTTGCCCAATTATGTTACATTTGTATTTGCATCCCAAAACCCCTTGTAAGTCATATAATCAAGCCAACTGTTTTTTCTGAAATTCCTTGCTGTAGCTGTGAGCTCCTTGTCAAATTACCTTTGTCATTATTTGCGGTACTTGCAGTAAACTCCCATGATTCAGAGTGCAATGGTACATTTAAATTTCCATTTATTGGGGAGTTTTCTCAGTTGGGAGTTAAAAAAAAAAAGGGTATTTATAGAAACTGGTCCTATTGCAGTGTATACAGTATTTGAGATGTGTGTATCTTAATTCTCATACAGTTTGGTATGGGAAGAACCTAAATGGATGGAGGTGCATTTTCATTTATGCATTTTTCTTAATGTCCTCTCTTTCTCTCTCAGACCCTGTTAGATCTTGGCACTCTGCGTGGGAGGAAGATCCTACTCTCTGAAGCCTGCTGCAGTCTGTAGTGTCGGCGAAAGCCGTGTCTTCCACAGAAACTTGGTCAAACACTCAGGAACTTCCCTCAGTACCGATCTACCACGAAAAACAGAAGCAGTTTTTGTGAGCTCTGAGAGTTAATAAGTATTCATTTATTGTATTAAAAGCCCCACTCATTAGAATCTAGCGGGCCTGATTGGTGCCTCTTTGTTGGAGAGAGGAGGCAAAGGAGGCGATATTGCAGTGCATCCTGTTTGCCTGGAGATGAAGCTGCAGGCAGTGATGGAGAACTTGCACAGGCAACAGCAGGCCAAACTGCTCATGGAGATGGAGCAGCAGCAACAACAGCAGCAGCAACAGGTGGGACAGTTGCAGAGCTCTCCCCCCAGAGGAGAGGAGCTGAAATTAAGCTCCACCTCCGAGACAGAACGCGCTCAGATGGCTGCGTTGGCGGCCATGAGGGCCGTGGCAGCTGGGCTGCAGAGACATCCGACAGCTGACAGCCCAATGTCGCAGCACAGCAGCGCCGGAGAGGAGGATGAGGATGAAGTGGAGGAACAAGAAGAAGGAGAAGAGCAGTATAGGGATATGATGGGGTCAGAAGAGGAGGAGCAGATGTAAGTGGGCGGTTGTATGTTAATAAATGCTAATGATAACAGGGACATCAGCTTAATCAGCTGAACCTTAATCAGAATTACTGTTTTTGCTACTGTACTAGTATAGCTGGTGTTAGATGCATTTGTCTGAGAAACTAATATGTTAACACATCGTCTGTAAAACACCTTGTACAGAAGGCAGAGAGACCTCAACAGCATCCAATGTGGCACTAGTTAACTCTGTTTGCTCATTAGCTTATTTAAAGCGGCATAATGGAAACCTTCTCAGTTCCCTTGTGTTTGAATTAAAAATCATGTTTTCAGTTGTATTTCTCTGCATTCTCTCACTAGTCACAGCCCTACATAGTTTTCAGCCAAAACATTTAATCGCAAACTCTTATTGGTATAGTGTAGGGTGCTTACCCAGGTGGAGATTGAACCCCAGTCTACAGCATAGAAGGCTGAGGTGTTACCCACTACACTTTATAATGTCTTTTTAAATGGTTTTAAGATTTCCTTTTTGCATTTTGCTTTATGAACAGAAAGCAGAAATGGGATGAGGATGACTTTGAGGGAGAGATGGAAGAAGACTATGATGATGACCTTGCTGATGAAAGTTTGCAGGCAGGTCGTGAGGCTGTAGCACCAGGCAGAGGAATCCTGCTCCTGCCCCATCGTCAACTCCACCCCTACTCGCAGCAGCTGAAACCCCGGCCAGCGTCCGAACCCGAACCCCGAGCCTCCAATCTATCAGTGCACCCCTCACACAGCCAGCTCCATGGCCAAGACCATGCAGACTGGACCTACGAGGAACAGTTCAGACAGGTAGGCTTGTGTCTTAACCATATGTGAAAACATCACTCATTTTGCTAATTTGAATAATAAGTTTGCCATTTGCGTGAATCTTGTAGATTTGAAGTCCCCCATTTCTCCCCCCGCCCCTTGTTTGTTGTGTGTGAACAGTGGGGCTGCTGCTGGCTAAGGGGACAGTCCCTTAAACGCGGCCCAGCAGGGGTCCATAATCAGATAGCATCTCTAACGGCTTTCTGGAGATTTGTAGCAGGTTCTCTTTTACCCTGGTTTTTGCCAGGTTTAGAAGTAAGCTGTTGTTTGCTTAAGAAAATTCTACATTTCTGCTGTCTCAACTTTTACTCTAATACTTAAAACTATAGTAATGTTAACTTACAAAATCAACTTAATAATGAAATGAGCTGTCGTTAATATTAGCTAACAGTTTAAGCAGGTGGAAATGAGCGATAGAGTAGGTTTCACGTAAGGTGGTCAGCTACAACTGAAAGTCATTCCAACAGATTGCATTAAGTGTTGGTGTCAATATGGCTTTAGTTGTTTTGTTAAACCACAAAAGTTGGCATTTGTCACACAGTTTAAACTATGAATGTTGGCGGTGCAGTCGAAAGGAGAGGAAATATGCAATGTGTAGTCCATCGATTAATTCAGTTGTAGTTTGATGAGTTATACAGTTATAGAAATTATGGTTAGTTGCAGCCCTAGTGTATAACAGGGGTATTCTAGTTTAATTTGAGTGAAAGTTTATAAAAGGATCCCTTCTGTGTTTGGCTGTGTTTAAGGAACGCTGGAGCCGAACTTAACTCAGTCTTCTGTTTTGCTATGTTAATTTCATTCTACCATTATCAAATGCCTACTATGATGAAATTTATCATAAAAATGTAAACTAAAACTAGAATTGAAGCTAATAATGTGCCCTTTGTTTACTGATGTACTGAAATTAAACAAACTATAAATCAATAAATAAAATAGTTTAAAATTTTCATTTTATTTTTATGATAACGGTGTTGTATAGTGAAAATATCCGGTCAGTTTGTTCTGTGAAATCTGTTGGTTTAGTAACGTGGTTTTAACAAAGCACATCAACCAACGTATTAAAGAATCAGAAAAACTATATTAGGCAAGAAAAACAAGTCAGAAATCATTCTGTTCAGATGTAGAGGTGGGTAGGAAAGTATAGTTAGTCCTGTACATCTGGGTTTATGGCTGTATGTGGAAAATCGTTGTGTTTATAGTTTTTGATAGTATTTTTGCTGCTTTTTCAGCTGTCTGTCCCAGCATATCAAATGTATAGTGGGCATCATTAAAATGTTTTCAAGTATCATGATCTGTGCGAGTCATATCTCTAATGGTCTATTTAGACATTTTAGATGTAAGAACTGGAGTCAAACAACAAAAAAATGTGCCAGGTTTTGTAGATGGTTATTGTTGCATTAGAAAGTCTAAAGAGTTAAAAACTTAACTGCTTTTAAAATGAAATTGAAATTCAAAGTGAATATGCTACTATTGCTGATATGTCAAGGTTGGTATGTTGGTTAAAATTTGCAGACTGGTCTTTTACGTCTTGGATGGACTACATTGTTAAACAGTGTCCATACAGAAACCCTGGCACTCGTGCTGCAAAATTAAACCACACTTGTGACTTACATCCTGCTTTCACAAAGGTCTTGTTTATACAGTGCTCCAGTGCGGTTGGAATAAATGAAATAGGATAACTTTCAAATTGATTTCAGGTAATTATGGAGTGAATAAATTAGAAAAAGAGATACAGTCTAGATTTTTTGCAGCTGCGGAGTTCATGCTTGCATGCTTGATTAGAGAAACTGAAAAGAGCCCCTCATGCTGCATTTTTGTTTCTAATATCCAAGTCTGAACCCCCTGTAGCCAGTTACTGTTTCACCCACAGCCTTTTCACAAAAGACAAAGCAAGTGCTCGTTCTCCTTGATTAATAAATTCATTGCTGTCTTAGAATTTGATCTACTCTGAGTGTGAAACCTGCTGTTTTATGGTGGAGTGCACCAAACTGCATGTTTTGTCCCAGGTTTAGTGTCATCTTATTTTTAAGTTTAAAGAAATGCATTAGGTTTGTCACAGTTACTCAGTTTTTAAAAAAATCAGTCATCATCATGATGGAGCTGCAGTGTGTAGCTGTGTAGCTGCCCATCTGCATGGAAATGTTTTTTTTTTTTTTTAATTCTCCTGCTGAAAATAAAGACCGGTGATTTTACCAATCTGTATGCATTTCTTCCTGCAAAGTTTTTTTTTTTTTTTTTTTAATTTAACACTACTTTTTACAAAAAATGAATGGCTGCGTGTGGTCGAACAGCAAGTTATTCACTGAATCATATTGGGCAGGCAGAAACACGCATGCAGATGTTCTGATCAGATGACTGATGAGAAAAGAATGCTCTTCCTGATGCCTTACTTCTCCTGTCATGTAACATGTAAAGTACATGTGTGTTGCATATGTTGGCAGTTGTTCTGTCCCCATAGATTGAATGGTGGAAATGCGGTTAAGCCTTAATCAAATGTTCTGTTTGTAGATAGATCTCCGTATCATGTTATCAACAGAAAATGTGGATTTTGGTGACCGTTAATCAAGAGTTGCAGCGTTCTGTCCGTTAAGATAATGTTACGCAATCGCCGTGTAGGGCCGCTTGTGTAATGTATAGCCAAGCCACTGTGTCCCCTCCCCCATTGCTCTTTATAGGAGCTCAACAGAAGAGGAAGCTTCTCAACACAAAGGTTAAACTAGTATCTCTCCCATTATTGTATTTGTTACATTGAAGTACATTGAGTGTGTCAAAAGTTTGGGGGTCACAGGGCTTTTAAAAAAAAATAATAATAAAAATTCTGTGCCGGATTGCAAGAAACCTTTCTTTGAAAAATGTAAAAAATTGAAGTAATGACTGACAAAAGTACACCATATACCTGTGTTTTGGCATTAACTCAAAGAAATATCACCCATGGTCAACTTGTTCCGACTGCATTAGACAAAGACAATCATTGCAAACATGAGTATCAGGCACATTCACATTGGAAATTGCATAATTTTGTGTTCAGCTCTAGATTTTTATCCACTTGTTGTGATATCATCACTCACCAGCACTCAGACCTTCCTGCTGTTTAAACCACCTTGTGACCAGAAGGTTTTTAGTATAAGCTTTTATCAGTCAGTTGAAAAAGAAAACTGTTACACTACCTAAATAACAGTATTTAATACTTTACTGTCATCCAAAGCAGACACTTTGATATATTCGGTTAGCCTCATGTTCATCAAAGTGTGTTAGAAAATATCTGTTTTAGGTAGTGATGTAAAGAGAACCATATAAGAACCGTTATTTTTAAGCAATAGAATTGAATAAATATAGAATTGAAAAATAACAGTTAGAAAGTGTTTATTTCAAATTTCAACATTGTAATAAGCAGCGTATGTGTATGTGTGGGTGTTTGTAAATGTTTATGTATGGGACGTGATGGGTTAATGTGCGGCAGTTTATTTTGGGCAGGTGGGTGGAGGCGATTTGGAATGTGCCTGAGGGAAAGTGATAATCTGTCCATTCTGGACTGAGACTCGAGTAGAGTACACCAACACATCTTTCTTATCCAGCGTCAGTTGGAACCCCTCCCTGGTTCAGCATGACAAAACTTAATATCTCAGGTGGGAATTTGATATTAAACATGCCATTAGAGTGTAGACTCCTTCACAAGATCTCCCTGCAGCAGGTCAGGTTTCCCTTCAGTGAGCTGAGAAAGGCTCTGTCAGTCAGGGTAGACTGTCTGCCCGCCCTGCTTCTAATTTTGATACAGCTATAATTAATCGCGCATTAAGGCATACTGCCAGTTTGCTTCTGATAAAACTATCAGGCCTCGCCATGTAGCTAAATGAAGAAAAGAGAGATTTATTCCTTCATATCAAAATATAACAGCATCCAGTCAGCCCTGCCAAAAAGACAGATTTGTCACTTGTTCTGTGCAAGAGCCAAGTTTGTGGTTTTTGGTTAAATGCGAATACAGTTGTGAGCGGGTTAACTACTTTTTTGTTTTTTAAACACTGTCTCGGCTTCCTGAAGACTTTTATTGAAGGCTTTATTAGGAAATGTTGTTTTTGTGCATTATACCCAGCAAATTTTCATTTTTAAACCAATCTCAGAGCCTCATAAATACACATGTTTATTTAGATGACAGATGCTCTTGCGATGTGAAATTTAAAGCCCCTTCCCAAATTAATTAGCTTGTAAAGGCTGGTAGAATTTTGGTATATTAAAATATGCTGTTGTTTTTTGTTGTTTGCTGTTAGTTTTAACCAAAATTACCAAACGCTGTGGTGCATTTCGTTTCCTTATTGAGTTATTTTTTTCTTTTTCTTTTTCTTTTTTTTAAATAACCATATGTTGTATACGATGTTGGTTGGTCATGGTCTCCTATTACACAAAGTTCCTGAGGCAAACGAAAAGGCAGAAACAAGCTTTGATGTCTCATCTGTATTGTAAATGCGCCCAGCAGGCCAAATGCAACCCAGATGGACAGTAAAGGAGGCATGTCTTTAAAAATTCATTACACCCTCTATAGTGAGGCTCCATTTGAAAGACTTGGTATTAAAGATTGATGCTTGTAGTGGGCTGGAGAGGACAGTGGCTATTGAAACCACTGCACTACATTGGAGAGAGTGCTTAATTTTCATCCTGTGCTACAGAAAATGCTGCAGTGAGCTTATATTTACCTGCAGTATATTGTTTTGAACACAGTACAGCAAAGTACATAATTTAAAGTTTAGCAAGTTGATTGTGTTTGTCGCTTTATTTGGACTTGATTATGCATCATTTTTGTGTTTAAAAGTGTACATTTAAGTATTCAGTGTATGTCTGGTCTTGAATGTAGATCACATTCAGTGAGTGATAACCTGTCTGCTTATTTTTTGTATTCTTTTTGGTTTATCCTCTGTTGGATACAGAATTATGGGCCCTACTTGTGGTATTTTGCCTCTTGGAGAATTGCAGCTGCTCTTATGGTCTTAATAATCATCAGGATATCATATATATATCTGTTTTTAGGGATTAGTTCAGACAGATAGCTCCCTGTGATCATCCTGTTCAAACTGCATTAGCCAAAGAGGCAATAACATCCCAAACCCGAGCAGTGGACTTGCATTTGTATTGGAAATAAAATCCTTTAATCTTAACCTCTAGAGTTAATGTGAGCATTTCTAAGTTTAGCTCTATGCTCTTTCAGACTGTTGAGGTTCTGAACCGGTCTCTTATTTTTAAACGTTCTTTTCATGTTTTTGAGGCAAAGTGGGGGAGAGGATGGGATGGTCACAATGCAAATCATTGGAATTTGAAATTACTGGTATAATAAAATGGTGGCCTTGCTAAATTTGAAAAATTGTATGGGAATTGCTTTGGACTCCATATATTGGAATATTGACTAAATATTCCCTGTCATGGAAGCTATCACAACCAACCAGATATATTCACAGTTAATTTTTTTTATATATTTGGTTTGTGCAAATAAGCTTCTGATTTTTTTACTTTTATTTATTTATTACTTTTTCTCAAAACAAAACACCAAATAAATATACCAAAATCTATAAATCTATCTATGTATATCTATGTATACTTCTAATTGGATTGTACCTTTATTATTTGAAGTGTACCACAGTATTTGATTAAGGACTGAATGGTAGGTGATGTTTTAGACTTTTTCTCCACTGTATCTCAGGCCTTTAATGATTAATTGGACTTGGTATGGCACTAGCAAAGATGCTAAAGGGGGGAAAATGATGTGGAATCTATGTTCCTGTTCCTGCAGAGAGCAGAAGAGTGTGATGTGTTGAACTGTGGCCAACCGGCACATGCTAGAGTGAGTAATCACTTTCTGGCAGAGAAGCCAAAAGATGGAAGCTGTTGAGGACTTTGTGAGCAACAGTAAGGCTTCTGTCAGGCTTGTGTGAGCTCAGGATTCTGGGAACTGGCAACCTCTCAACATGGAGCAGAAGGAGGGGGAGCCGCTGGAACATAAACAGAGATTGCATAAAGGCTTAATGTAGCCCTTTTCCTCTCTAGGCCACTCTTTTACACCTCAGGCTTGTTTCTTGTGTTGGCATCTGTTCCTCTTTTACCATCACATCTTTCTACATGACATCCTGCACGTTAAAACGTACGCACTGTACTGTCATATGCAAAATTTGAACACCGCAGACAAATTGCACGTTCTGTTGATTTTCTAAGAGTGAATACATTAACACATTCTCTAGATGATTTCCTAAGATTTTCCATGCTATGGACCCTTTAACACACATTAAAGACTAACCAAGTTATTTTAAGGAAAACAGTATCACATGTATTGTGACAACTATCAGAAAAGCTTAAGTCAGAAAACAAATGCTGAGCGAGGGCATTTGGTAAATATATAGTTTAATGTTTTTTTTAGTTGTTGCGAAATACTCTAACATAAACCGGGTTAGTCTTTAACTGCATGCCAACAAACAAAACGTGCTTAATTTAAAACCTGTTCAAAAGCTTAAAACTGTGTATCTTCCAAGCAGAAAAACTTTTTTTTTTCATTTGACCATTCATCATGAAGTCTTCACGTAAAGTAATTGGTGTTTTCAGATCAAGTCAACGCAAACTAAATAAACAAACAAACAAACCTTGGATTTAGAGCCATGACATGCTATTTTGGCATTACTGAACTTTCCCTCTGGGATTTTTCATGACTCCCAGACTGGTTCATTAGAATAGCTTTGCATTGGGCCGTTTTATGTTCTCAAGCTAGTATCCAACATTGACATTCTAAGGTCTAGGAAGATGTATATCGGGTGACCTCCACATGACCAACTACCATTTATCCAAGTACGATTGCAAGGAGTGGTGTCAGCTGACGAGAAGTGGATAAATCAAGGGTCGACCGATGTTAAATGTTTGTCCGTCTTCTTATTGATTGGGCTGTGGGGGCCACGTGAGCTGGGTGTTGTCATTAGAGGCTGCTACACGAGCCAGGAGCTGTGACATTTGGGGGGGCTGCAGGAGGAGCCTCAGTAGCCCATGGGTCATTGATTATTGACAGACGAGTTGCTCCTCTGCGAAAAACAAAGCAGGTTGACACAGAGCAGAGTGAGGCTCTTCTCCAGACGTAACATTACTAACATCACCCCCCGTCACTTCTCTTCCTCTGCCCTCATTTCCTCTGCTGCTAGTCAACATGCTTGATACCACACGCTCAATGTTACAGCTGATGTTTCTTATCACTACACTGTAGGATGTTGGCTTTGCTGTGAATTATTTTCAATGCCTTTTTAAAAAAATATTTATCTTAGTCATTGCACTTGCTTAATTGCTGTATATATAATGCTGTGTTGTGGTCATTTGTACAGTCTCATAAATACTGACCCTGTTCAGTGGAAACTGGAAGGATTCACTGTAAACCAGTATATGATTGTGATGAGTTTTTTTTTTTTTTTTTTTTTTCCAACCTTGATTGCTTTTAGTGTTGGACGATCACAGAGCAGAAAACATTTTTGCTTCTTGCTTGTGCAAAAAAAAAAAAAGGGAACTGAAAAGTGAGCAATTGCTGTTTTGGTTAATCCTCAGTCGAAACATCCTCGGATGTTTGCGTGTTGGCAGTTTGTGAGACACTTAGGTGCTGAAATTTGCATGTTTATCTGTGGCCAAAAAAATCAGAACTAAAACTACAGTTCTAAAACTCACAAGCCAACTGAGAGGAAATGGTGGATCTCCCTGGGTGCAGGAAATCTTGCTTTTGCAGGCAATGCAAATGCATTCACTTTACATGAAAGACGGGAGCTGTGCCAACTTGTGGATTCTTTGTGTTTGCTCTGGTCCTTTGTCCCTTATCAGCTTGATTGGAATTTGATGGAGGTGGAGGAATTTGGACAAAGCAGAACAGGCCCCAGCCTGCTTCTCTGGGCTCCAGTTCATGTACTGTACTGACCTGATCTCCAGTTAGAATGGAATGCAATTTAATACAATGGAATGGAAATTATATATGCCCCAAAGGGCAATTAATTACTGGTCAGCAGTCAAGGAAGCACAAAGGACAAACATAAAAACATCACAAAACATAAATGAATGCAAGATGAATGTAATCCACTAAAGGTGTACATAACTTTCAAAACATTCATTGTGCACAAAGCTTGAAAAGGAATAGTCATGTATCAACCTGAAAGTTGACAAAAATCACCCTGTGCCAGACAGACCAAAACTAACAGCGACTCTGGGACAACGGTTCAGTTAGACCTGCACTCAAAGCTGCACATACTGCAGTGTAAAATTTCATTTCCTGATGTGGAAGGAGATAAACCTGACTCAGTTAACGCTTGACTTGTGAGATTGCTAAATTCAAAAGTAATTTGAATTATTTATTTTTTTGGTGAGTTTCATGTTTCGCTCTGCTGAGCAATACAAAATAACATTTTCACTGCGCAGGTGTTCATCTCAGTGTTACTGACTCCATCTCAAGGAAGGAGGCCACTGTTACAGAAGCTGGCGCTATTGTCTCTCGACATTCTCTTTTTTTAATTTTTTGTTATCAAAGAGATGTTTTGCAGGGTCCACCCTGCATTCAGCCATTGAGCTCTCAGAACATGCTCTTATTTCGTTATCCATTCTGCGGCATGTTCAGCAAAATCTTGTTCATTCTGCTGAAACCAGGCAGTTGTTTCCTACCATCCCCCTCCACCCCATTTCTCTGAGGTGATCGGCAGGTGTGAAATGCCGTTACATGGTTTCAAGACCAGTGGCTCATATGTCACCACGAGTGTAAAGTCTTCTGAGTGTCCATGGCACAGGATTGGATTCAGTGTTCCCACTTGTTGGGGGATGACATGGTAAAACATGCAGGTTCAGTTCAGTGAACAAGAGTACAAATACAGTTCAGATTTGAGGATGACCGGTAATATTGTGAATCATTCTTTTGTCCATTTTAAAAGATGTTAATATTGAATGTTACATTAAACATCCAACAGAATTTTAATGAAAAAACAAGACAGAGTTAATAAATCTTGGCTTAAACACTGGTCACTGGTCAGATCTGTCTGAGAACTGTCTATGTGTGGCATAATGTTCTAATGAGCTTGATTGGTATCCCTCAGTCAAAGACTCCCATTTGGCTGCTTCACTGAAGTACCAAACATAGCGTGAGTGGGAATAGATGAGTGAAATTGGTTCTGCAAGTGGTGGTGTAGGGTTCTACGAGTCCACTCACTAAAATCAAGTATCTCGGAGTAAGAACACTGATCTAAGAACAGGTCTCATCAGGTTATGGAATTTTATTCAGTGTTGGATAAAAAGCATAAGCTGATTCTAATCTGAATATTACTCAAAGAGGTTTAATTGAGATGAGCCATCGCCTTCACGTTTCTGTTAGCTTCGTCTCTCCAAGTTTCTCAGGCTCAGAGAGGACCGTAGGGGAAGGCCATTTTGTTGAAACTGTGGGCAGGACAAACACAGGCTTGTGGTTGGTGAGGGAACTGTTTACATGATTGCTCACCCAATATTAAGACTGTCTGGTTCACACTGAAACTTATTAGTGAAACTTTGGGCATTTAGGGCATATGTTATTCACAGGACATACTTTGTGTGTGTGTGTGTGTGAGGAAGATTAACCTACTTATGGAGAAAATATGGATTTAGGTTTCCTGGGGCTTTAAAGGAATAATTAGGGAAAAGGGTGACCCTTACCCCAAATGCAGTCTGTGAGCTAAAGCATGATTTCTCTCTGAAGCTTACTTCTTTAGTTTTTTACTGGAGCTGTGAGGTGTGAACAAATGTACACCATTACAGACAAAATTCAGGACTCCAAATTGCTACTATTGCTTTTACTATTTGTGTCGATTTTAATAGATAAAAATAAACCGCGTCAAGTCTGTTTCAGGTTATTTAATACCCTAATGAATCTGAGGCAATAGTGTGCTGCTGTAGGCATGCAGTTAGCCTGATGCTACTTGGTGGGCTATAAGCTGCCAATATTTGTTTATTGCATTAGCCTCATGGCACCATTGGAAAACTGATGATGCAAACTTGAAGGACAAAATGTCTTTGATCAATTACATTGGCTGGAACACGACTGCTTGAGTTCATTACGATCAGCCCCTTAGCTTGCTACCATGCAGACTCATCTTCGTATCAAATTTCTGTGCTTCCACTTAATGTTACAATAAGACTCATAGACAGAATGCTTCTCTGCCATGGTGTCATCACAGTGCATGTCATAGTACATTTACATGAGTGGTTCTGTCTTTGACTATACCATCACACTTTCAACCTGATTTGTATGCTTTTATATAAACAAGCTTTCTCCCCGTGACTCTGGCAGACAAATAGATTTGTATCTCTTTCAGAGGTAGGGGTTTGGGGTTGTGCAAGAACAGCTCTATCTCATCGTAACGACTGGACGCTGTGAAGGAAGCCCAGAGGAACAATGATTGAGAGTCAGTTAGCTTCCGTTTTGTCTTTCTACGAGAGAGTTAAGTGTTGACAAGCGCATTTATGGTCTTCCATTCATAGAACTTGATGACCAAGGATTTTTGTCGTCCTTCGAAGCCATTTTTTGTATGGACTCTGTACATTGATTGACAACTGCTGTGTACATCCATCAATGGCATGAAGGCTCATTACCAGAATGAACCTGAGCAAAATGTTTAAAGGAGTCTCTTTTTATTCTGAGGTTATTTTAAAATGTCATAACTCCTCCTTAAAGCAGTAGAAAAACCTTAAAAGATTTGCTTTTACGGTTTTCTCAAGTACATTTTGTCCCATATTAATTAGGGTTGAACGATTTCAGGGGAAATCGAATTTACAGACCAATATTGCAACTGCGATTTAAATTCTGTTTGCTTGTTTTTTGATTAGTTGATTGAAATGTACTTAGGTCCAGGCCTCTGTTTTTTGCCTAAGAAGACCAACATATGTACTTTTTTCTGCTTGAATGCTGAACAGTGCACCAGACTGCCATGTGTGGTCATGTATTCAGCACATAGGTATTTGGTGACTTCTGATTGGTCTAACTCCTGTACAGGCGGTTAATTGTTGACAATTAAAATGATTAAAATTATAATTAAAATTGCAGCTCTTGCGAATTGAAATTTTAATATAAAAATGTCATTATTTCAACAATATCCCGAAGAAACTTCAGTTGGTACAGAACCTTTACATTTATGTAAAGTAGAGGTTAAAATTTTTACAAATCTGGTCGTCCATTACAATGTTTTTTAGGGAATAAACAGTAGTTATTGTAAGATCCATCCATCCATCCATCCATCATCTTCCGCTTCTCCGGGGTTCGGGTCGCGGGGGCAGCATCCTGAGCAATGAAGCCCAGACCTCCCTTTCCCCAGCCACTTCCACTAGCTCCCTGGGAGGGATTCCGAGGCGCTCCCAGGCCAGCTGGGCGATATAGTCACGCCAGCGTGTCCTGGGTCTTCCCCGGGGTCTCCTCCCCGGTGGACTTGCCTGTGACACCTCCCAAGGGAGGCGTCCAGGAGGCATCCTAACAAGATGCCCGAACCACCTCAACTGGCTCCTCTCGACGTGAAGAAGCAGCGGCTCTACTCCGAGTCCCTCTCGGATGACCGAACTTCTCACCCTATCTCTAAGGGAGAGTCCAGCCACCCTGCGGAGGAAACTCATTTCAGCCGCTTGTATTCGCGATCTCGTTCTTTCGGTCATTACCCAAAGCTCATGACCATAGGTGAGGGTGGGAACATAGATCGACCAGTAAATCGAGAGCCTTGCCTTATGGCTCAGCTCTTTCTTTACCACAACAGACCGGTAAAGAGCCCGCATCACTGCTGACCCAGCACCAATCCGCCTGTCAATCTCCCGCTCCCTTGTACCATCACTCGTGAACAAGACCCCGAGATACTTAAACTCCTCCACTTGAGGCAAGAGCTCATCCCCGACCCAGAGAGGGCTCTCCACCCTTTCCCGCGTGAGAACCATGGCCTCGGATTTGGAGGTACTGATCCTCATCCCGGCCGCTTCACACTCGGCTGCAAACCGATCCAGTGAAAGCTGAAGTTCACGGCCTGATGTCCCCAATAGGACCACATCATCTGCGAACAGCAGCGATGTGACCCTGAGGTCACCAAACCGGACACCCTCCATCCCCTGACTGCACCTAGAAATTCTATCCATAAAAATTATGAATAGAATCGGTGACAAAGGGCAGCCCTGACGGAGTCCAACTCTCACTGGGAAAAAGTCTGACTTACTGCCGGCCATGCGAACCAAGCTCCTGCTTTGTTTGTACAGGGCCTGAATGGCTCGTAGCAAAGAGCCATGTACCCCGTACTCCCGAAGCACCTCCCACAGAATACCCCGGGGAACACAGTCGAATGCCTTCTCCAAATCCACAAAGCACATGTGGACTGGTTGGGCAAACTCCCATGAACCCTCGAGAATCCTGGAGAGGGTAAAGAGTTGGTCCAGTGTTCCACGACCAGGGCGGAACCCGCACTGCTCCTCCTGGATCCGAGGTTCGACTATAAGCCGGACTCTCTTCTCCAGTACCCTTGCATAGACCTTACCAGGGAGGCTGAGGAGTGTGATTCCCCTGTAGTTGGAACACACCCTCCGGTCCCCCTTTTTAAAAAGAGGCACCACCACCCCAGTCTGCCAATCAAGTGGCACCACCCCCGATGTCCACGCAATGTTGAAAAGGCGTGTCAGCCAAGACAGCCCCACAACATCCAGAGCCTTGAGGAACTCGGGACGGATCTCATCCACCCCTGCAGCCCTGCCGCCAAGGAGCTTTTTAACTACCTTAGCGACTTCGGCCTCAGTAATGGACAAGCCTATTCCCGTGTCCCCAGACTCTGCCTCCTCACTGGAGAACGTGTCGGTGGGATTGAGAAGGTCCTCAAAGTATTCCTTCCACCGCCCAATGATGTCTTCAGTCGAAGTCAGCAGCACACCATCTCCACTATATACAGTGCTAGTGGCACACTGCTTTCCCCTTCTGAGTCGCCTGACGGTTTGCCAGAATCTTTTCGGAGCCGACTTAAAGTCACTTTCCAAGGCCTCACCGAACTCTTCCCACACCCGGGTTTTTGCCTTGGCAACGACTGAAGCCGCAGATCGCTTGGCCTGTCGATACCTGCCAGCTGCCTCTGGTGTCCTACAGGCCAACCATGTCCGGTAGGATTCCTTCTTCAGCTTGACGGCATCTCTCACCTGGGGTGTCCACCACCGGGTTCGAGGATTACCGCCCCGACAGGCACCAACTACCTTGCGACCACAGCTACAGTCAGCCGCTTCAACAATGGAGGAGCGGAACATGGCCCATTCTGAGTCAATGTCCCCCACCTCCCCCGATATCTGGTCAAAGTTCTGACGGAGGTGTGAGTTGAAGATCAATCTGACAGGTTCTTCTGCCAGACGTTCCCAGCAAACCCTCACTATACGTTTGGGTTTGCCTGGTCTGACTGGCATCTTCCCCCACCACCTGATCCAACTCACCACCAGGTGGTGATCAGTTGACAGCTCAGCTCCTCTCTTTACCCGAGTGTCCAGTACACATGGCCGCAAGTCCGCTGACACGACTACAAAGTCAATCATTGAACTGCGGCCTAGGGTGTCCTGGTGCCATGTGCACTTATGGACATCCTTGTGTTCAAACATGGTGTTCGTTATGGACAAACTGTGGTTTGCACAGAAGTCCAAAAACTGAACACCACTCGGGTTCAGATCAGAGAGGCCATTCCTCCCAATCACACCCCTCCAGGTCTTACTGTCATTGCCCACATGAGCGTTGAAGTCCCCCAGTAGGACAATCGAGTCTCCAGGAGGAGCACTTTCAAGCACCCCTTCCAAGGACTCTATGAAGGCTGGGTATTCTGAACTGCTGTTCGGTGCATAAGCACAGACAACAGTCAGGACCCGTTCCCCAACCCGAAGGCGTAGGGAAGCTACCCTCTCGTCCACCGGGGAAAACCCCAACATACAGGCGCCGAGTCGAGGGGCTATGAGAAAGCCCACACCTGCCCGCCGCCTCTCACCATGGGCAACTCCAGAAAAGAAAAAAGTCCAGCCCCTCTCAAGGAGATTGGACCCAGAGCCCAAGCTGTGTGTTGAGGTGAGCCCGACTATATCTAGTCGGTATCTCTCGACCTCGCGCACCAACTCGGGCTCCTTCCCCGCCAGTGAGGTAACGTTCCAAGTTCCAAAAGCCAGTTTCAGCAACCGAGGATCAGAACGCCAAGGCCCACGCCTTCGGACACTGCCCGATCCACAATGCACCGCACCCCTACTACTGCCCCTCCCATCGGTGGTGGGTCGATGGGAGGGGGGACTCATGTAGCTCCTTCGGGCTGGGCCCGGCCGGGCACCATGAGTGAATGCCCGGCCACCAGACGCTCGCTGGCGAGCCCCTCCCCCAGGCCTGGCTCCAGGGTGGGGCCCCGGTAACCCTGATCCGGGCAGGGTACACGAGTCCTGCTTTGTTGTCCTCATAGGGGTGGTTATGGATCACACTTTGTCTGGCCTGTCACCTAGGACCAGTTTGCCATGGGAGACCCTACCAGGAGCTTTTGCTCCAGACAACATAGCTCCTAGGGTCCTTCAAGCACACAAACCTCTCCACCACGATAAGGTGGTGATCCATGGAGAGGTTATTGTAAGATGTCGCTCCAAAAAAGCCAATTCGCTTCTAATTTAACAAATGTTAAGGATGTGTTTTTTTTTTTTTTTTTAAACCTTTTCTTTTGAAGTTGCTATTTCTGAGATCAATTTGAGGGAGTATGCAAGGGGATGCCACCCTGTCCTTGTCAATAAATGACAGAAATCATCACCTTAAGTAAGTTTTTTCTTTTGGAAAAGTAGATATTTGTACCTTTTCATAACCAAATGTTTTAAATCAGAACATTACAATAAAAGTCCTGGAGACGAGACAGGGGGTGGGGAGTCAATACAACTTAGAAAATATAATTTCAGTGGATTATGGTTGTTATTTTCCCTGACAAAAGGTACTAGGATGTACCCCTAAGGGTACCACCACAGTGACAAGAGGGGTTCTGCCCCAGTGACGATGTCGTACCTTTTTTTCTTAGAGTGTACAGATTTAATTTCTATCCACTACGTTGGATGTTTTTGAGCTGCCACCCCCACAACCTCATCATTTGAAACCCCCTGGTTATTTTTATTTATTTATTTATTTTTCTTTTACAATTCCATGCCAAGATACAAGGGTCTTAAAATAAAAAAACTTTGGCTGGTGATAAATGTTGAAGCTGATAAGCGGCACTTCCAACTCTCTCTGGTGGTATAGTGGTCAGAAATGCTGGGAAGAGGAAGACCTGTTTGTAAATTAATGGAAGGCGGCACTGATAGAATTCCATTAGAAAACGAGAGAGACGGAGGGGAGCCGTTTGGGAGATTTATGGTATGGTGCTTTTCAAATATGCATGCATCCTGTAATTAAGCCTGCTCTGCATTACAGCCCATCCCCCTCAGTCATTCAACTCTCTCCTCCCTCCCCCACATCACTTCTATAGGCCTCTGAGACTGCTTCACAACAGCTACTATCAGACCTGAAGTCTTGTTTTGTTTCCAAGAGATGTAATAATTAACTTTTCCTATCACTCCCTGGATAGAAAATAATTCTGCATGAGTATGACTGGTCTGATGGGCCAAACGTGAGCTAACATTATGTTCCTCCTCTATGACAGCCATGATATCATTGTGAATTCTTCAAGTAGTGTTGTCTTGTTTTACTTTGCCTGCATCTTAGATTCACGTCTGAACGTTGGCAGTGTTATTCATACCGGATTTTCAGGATGTTTGACCTTTTGAGTATTTTATATCATTGCTAAGTCATTGTGGGCTTAGCACTAGTGTGCATTTACGATCAGATATCTTCATTTAGATCATCAGTGCTACTTTCAGCATGAGTACATAGTTCTGCCATGTGTGTTCAGCTGATGGAGTGCAGGACTCAAACAAAATCATCTATTTATTGTAAACTTTCATGCATGTAAAATACTCATACGAAGTGTCGATTCAGAATGCTCAGTATCAAAACAGTACCGTAACAAAAAAAAAAAACGTCATCTAAACAGCTGGTGTTAGTTAGATTGAGCACTGGAAAAATTTAATTGTTTTGGCTTAATTAACAAAATTCAGTAACTCAATAAATCAATAACTATTTGAAAAATGGCAAGATGAGCAAGTCTATAGCATAACATCAGAGTTACTCAGAGTTACCCATGTCAATTCAGAATACATTTGGAAGACATTTAGAGTACATCACAATAAGCCAGTTTTGTTTTTTGTTTTTTTTTTTTGGTAATATTTACTTATTTTGCACAGTTCCTCATTATTACTGGTTGGTATTTTTTATTTGTTTGTTGTGTTAATGTTTGAAGTTCCAGACTTCTTAAAATGTTTTTTTTTGTTTTTTTTTTTACTCTCATCACGTACTTGAGTCCACTGCTGCTCTCACGATCCACTAAACATGAGACCAGTACACCAACATGAGCTTATCACTCATGAACCACTACTGAACATGTCCACTGCTGAGTTCCATCCTTCCTCAGAACAGCTCAGCTAAATAACTGGCTCTTCATATTGATTTTTCACATTTGATTTTTCACAATTTGCAATAAGCTGTTCCTCTGTGCCGTCTAACGAGTGTACTCTAAGTATTCTTAAAAAAAGTGAAACGTAGCTCATGTACTATAGCAATGTACTATATCTTATGCTTTTTGTTTCTAAGGTCACAAGTTATTGAATAAAACTTATGAGTGTGTAGATTCTCCATTCAAGTCACTGGTGTGTGCAGTGTCATCTGTAGACAGAATGCAAGGTCAATATATTGTTAGTCTGTTCTAATAAAGGGTTGAAAGTGTTCAAGGTTAGTTCTTCCAACTACAACTCTCTCTGTTACAGACTGGTGATACAACACTCCTCTCGTTTTGACTCATACATAAATGAAATCTGAGTAATATAATTGGTTGCTGGACCACAGATTATGTATAAATTAGACCGTCTCAATTGGTTAATATGAATGAATCCCTCAAAATACGTTGTTCTTAATTGAATGAACCAGCCTGATTTTTATTGCTACGTTTTCGTGTATAGACTTTTGTTGCCTTTTTTTTTTTTTTAAATACGAGTTCATCCAGTTCTGCTTGAACTCTTCATTGTCTGTCTTTCTCTCCCTACTTCACAGCTTTATGAATTGGACAGCGATCCAAAGCGGAAAGAGTTCCTGGATGATTTGTTCAGCTTCATGCAGAAGAGAGGTATGTCATCATCCTATATTTATTTGAAATTGTTTTCACCATACACTGTAATCATGCTGGAAAGTGTTGAGTTTCACATTGTTGGGGTGCTTATTTGTAGCTTAGCTTTGTTTGAGATGTCAGGTTGGAGAGGGAGGGGCAAAAATCTGCAGGAGTAATTGAGCACAATTTGTTTCTAAACAGACTGTTTACAACTGGCTGTGACTGCCTTACCAACACCTACAAAAGTTCAGCATGCATTGTGTGAGAGTAGATTTTATACCCTTATTGTTCCCCTATTGTGACGCACGAGGCCCCAGCTCAGGTTTCAGCCTGATGGAGTGATATTTATTTCTAGGATGACTGTTTTGTGGCTACTGGCATTTTTATTGTTGTCCAGTGTGCTAAACTGGATCTGTGGCTTCTGAACATATAGAATACATTCTGTATGGGTGTGAACATGAGCACATGTTGTGGTTTAGCCTTGGGCCTATCCAACTGCTATCACTGGTTACTTCTGAGAAATAAGCTCCACCATGCAGTCTTTCACACAGAGTTGTTTTTTCTCATACATGCATAACTGATACACTGTTTTATGTGAGTAAATGTTTTATTTGAACGTCCTGAAAAGAAGTTTGTCCTTCAAACAAAGGGGAAAAAAGAAGCACATTTATGCTCATAGCTTGACTCTGCCCCCTATAGGTGAGAAACGTGCCACAACAAGGACATTCCCTTCCCAAAGGTATAAACTAGAATCTGGATGGTTAACAATAATTCAGTCAAGTCCTAACCAGCCAGAGAAAATCAACCTTCTGTAGCATCCCGAAATGGTTTGGCAAAAACCCAGCTAAAGGAAGAGTTTGGGGGAAAAAATTACATATGTAGGCAGTCAGTTAAGGCATGTTTGGTGACCAATGCTTGCTTCTTTAGTTTTGCACCAAAGCTAACAGTAATGTAAATTTATACCCAACTTAACAATGTTTAAGCTGCATATGTAAATCGATACTTACCTCAAGTCATGTTCAGTTGTTAAGTAATCTCAGAGACCTCTTAATGTAGTTTCTGACACTCTGACGTGCTATTAATACACAGGTTAGCTAAAAAAAATGTAATAGCAGCTGACCATTGTACTTTTGTTTCTTTTTAGGCTTCTATGAGTTGTTGCCTGCATTAGTCTCATAGCTTTTCTTTTGAATGCAAAAGCAAAAACCATGTACCCAAATATAGAAGGTTCCTGCTAGAAGAACATGGTGCTATCAAATCTGTGTTTGGTGTTATTTTCTCTCAGGGACCCCTGTGAACAGGATCCCCATCATGGCCAAGCAGGTGCTGGATCTGTACATGCTGTACCAGCTGGTGACAGAAAAGGGGGGGCTGGTCGAGGTCATCAATAAGAAGCTGTGGAGAGAGATCACCAAAGGCCTGAACCTGCCGACCTCAATCACCAGTGCTGCCTTCACTCTCAGGACACAGTGAGTGCCCCACACTCTGCAGGCCTGACAGGAAAATATTTTCTAAGTTACTTGCATCTAAAACCACTCTAAAACCGGAATGTTGATATGCAAGCAGTATATTTTTGTTTTGCTCAAATATTGATTTTACATCTGAGTTTATGCATATCAATCTTCTTGATGAAGGTTTTTTTGGCCACAGTCCTATTCCACGTCGTTTCATATTGAATGTCTGGTTCCTGATATCGCTAAAAATATACAAGGCAGCTGCATAATTTACAGTGTAGTCGTTTCAAGAAGTTCTTTTTTCTGAGCTTTAAATATTCTGCTGTTACGAGTGTAATAGCCACACACCCCAGTTCTATGTGAGGTTAATTTAACCTCGATTAGACGAAAGGTGGCCAACTTAATTGCAGTCAAAATGCTGACTATTGGTCTATTTTCACTTTCCACAACATAAAAAAGGCTACACACACTACGCTACAAACAGCTTGCTAACTCATAAAAATGTGCCTCACTTCCACATGTTGTGGAAAATGTCAATTTCTGTCACTTTTAAAACTATAAATATAGTATACTTAAATATTGGGTTTAATATAACCCAATGATGCCTGTTAAACAGGAGAAAATAAAACATGCTTTTTGGTCAGTAGTTTGTCAGCTCTTTGTTGTTAGTACAGCTTGGGAGTTGAGAACTGTAAGTGATTTATGATACTGTGTCAATCAGTACAAGCCTGCACTAATGATATAACCTTTGATTGAAATATTCCTCAGTCAGCTCTGATGTCTTTCAGATCAGATTGGCATTTCTCAGTTCTGGTTGTCTCTGACCTAACATTGTCAAAACTCTCTCTTCAGATACATGAAGTACCTTTACCCATATGAATGTGAAAAGCGGGGTCTGAGCAACCCCAACGAGCTCCAGGCTGCCATAGACAGTAACCGTCGTGAAGGACGCCGGCAAGGCAGCTCCCTCTTCATCTACTCCCCCAACGGGACGCCCACTATGCTCTCATCCACCAAGCTCTCCATGCCCAGTATGGGCCTTTCTATGGCCACCAATGGGGCTTCACTCTCCTCCTTGCAGAAAGTCAAGAAAGGTAAGACCAGACTTGAGTGGTCTCTGTTTAGTGCAGATCAGTGACTTCCCATGTCTTGTTTGAGGTCCTTTGGCTGTTTGGAATATTTGCATAAAAAGAAGTTACCTAGACTCTTTCTATAATTTTCACTTATCCATCAAGTAGAAATATGGTCAGCACCATAAAGGAACAACCCCACCAGTCATTCAGATTGTGACATTTGTTCAAGGCATCACAATGCTTTGTAGACATTTAGGGAATTTTGAAAATCTTGTCTTAATGAGTGATGTTTTGGCATGTACTAACTTTAGTATTTATTTGAATGTACCATATCTTGATTACCTTCACCTTCCATTTTATTAGAAACATCTTGTACTCTACTCACTGGATGATTGATGAGGTTCACCTACCTTGTAGATCTACTGTAGAAATGTGCATTGTACATAGCTACTGTCTCTAATGCTATACAACAGGTTAGAAGTTTCCAATAAAGTGGCCAGAGTTTGTATTTATTTATTTTTTTTAATGAGCTACCTTTGTGACAGTGAAGTACTGCCATAAATCATTATGATTAAAGGTTGCGCTTACTGGTGTTTATAAGACAACTCTTTGTTAATTGCATAAAATGCTACAAACAATATTATTACAAACAACTCCAAAACACAATAAATGTCTGCATAACTCTACTCATCTCCTCCTCACCTCTCCTTTTCTGTTTCCTCCCTTCTCTTTGGTTTGTTTCTTCTCCATCCAGAAGATGATGGTGGTCAGTCTCTTGCTGCCACGAGCAGCAGACTGCCTGGGGCTCTGGCCACTCAATCTGTGGCTGCGGCTCAGGCAGCAGCCGTGCAGGCAGCAGCAGCACAGGCTGCCATGGCTGCTCAGGTAGCCGCACTGGAGCAGCTGCGGGACAAGCTGGAGGCAGGTGAGCCACCGGAGAAAAAGATGGCCCTGCCAATGGAGGAACACCAGCGTCTTCTTCAGAGGGCTCTGCAGCAAAATCTGCTGGCGATGACTGCACAGATGCCCATGAACATTCGCATCAACAGTCAAGGTAACAAAGGCCTGAGGCATAGCACACCTCATTTGGTGCAGCCACAAGCAATTTGTTAGACTGTACTTCCAGACTCAGTATTTTATTGGGACATGAGCAGCAGGGCAGCACAATTTATTGTATTTCTATCATTGTCTCCACATCAAACACATCATTAAAGGTTGTAATAACAGGCCAAGATTAATAACGTGTAAGTTGGAAATAAAAGCACTGCGTACATAATTATGTACACACAGCACTAAAGTGAAATGTTTCATCCTGTAGACTACACATTGACCACATGAACAACTGTTTTGGTACCAAGAAAAATGCAAAATGGCAAAAGTTATGGCACATTTTCATATTGTATGTTTTATTTTATTTAAAATATGTTAAACTCAATGCACATACAGTAATTGTGCATTCTCTGTAGAGGTTGTGTTAACTCATTTTCATTTTGAAAATCAACGTTTTCTGGCCAGGGATGTTGAAACTTGCACACAACTGTATGTAAGTTTTGAAGTGTTTATTGATCATCTTGGTCTGTTACGCTCTCTCAGATAGCTAGCTGTCCTGTGTTTGCCTACTTGTAAATCTAGTGTCGTCCCCTAAAAAGCGCACCGTTTTGTGGTGTGGTGTGACTCGCATGTAAAAACTCATTCTCTGAACACCCGCCTAACGTGTCAAACTGCTGGCTGTTGTCATGGGAAACACAACACACTTTCCCACTTAAAACAACTATGCAGAGGTGTATGAAAAATGTTTAGCAAGAAAGCCTGAAAGCGTAGTCTCTTTGCAGTCCACGTCAACTCTAAGAAAACAGTAAATATTTCCATCCCATTTCACAAGTATAGGCGCAACCTAACAAATTTTGGTGTTTACTTATTCATTTCTGGAGTGTTTTAACAACACTTTCAACAACAATCATTTGTTATACCATCACTTTACACATCTTTGCTATTAAAAAAAAAACTGCACCTATCACTTATAAACAACTCAGCCGAAAGTAACATTACAACCGACCCAACAGATGGGGATATTTGGAGGAGTAATTAATAAAAATTAAACAGACTTGGTTCAATACAACTGTTTTTGAACCAAACATTAAATGTGATTATTGAAATTGTGTGGCAAACATGGAAAATATTATACATCTGTAGCAGGTTTTTGATTAATCTATGCATGAAAACTTAAATCAACTGTTTAGAATTTATATTGGAAAAATATGAACTTCTTTCATTGTTTGCTTTGGGAGGCTTAGTTGTAACAGTGTTTAAACCCTGCTGTGTGGAGGTTGTACTTTAGCCTGGCTAGCTCTCATTGCGAGGAATTTACTTGGTGCAATATTACAGCCACCAAGAGAATGATTAAAATATTGTAGATGTGAATTCTGTGACACAGTCACACAAATCTGTAAGCATCAAAAATGCTTATGATGGGGGGGAAAAAAGTTACTTTTATGGTACAAAAACATTGGATGTCTGTCTGATTGCTATCAAAATTTGCTGACGTTGCTAAGGTAATATAAGCACATGACTGAAAGCACTTCTTAAACCTGTTTAACTACACCAGATATCCATGTTATGTTTTTACCCCACATGAGTTTATGTCCCTACATCCAATTGAAATTTAATCAGAATTTGTTGCATCTCAGTCATTGTAATGTTAAACTGTTTTTTTTTTTGTTTGTTTGTTTGTTTGTTTGTTTTTATAACAAAGATTGAATTATATTTCTAATGTAAATTCCCGATATAGTTTCTCTGCTAAATGGATTGAATCAGATCTGTGTGATAGCTTTCCTCTGTTGTAAATTGGGATGACCTTAAACTCTAATTAGGAAAAAAAATGCTCTTTTTCTGGATTCCTGTAACCTAGAGATCAAGGCTACTCTGGAGTGATATTTAATTGTGTTACTTAAAGGAAACCATTGTGAGGTTTACAGCAGATTAAGGGGAATCTGTAACTACTTCTTTTGAAATGGATTGTGGTAAAGTCTACCTGAAATGTTCAGCCTTTTCACTGAACAGCATTCACTTTACAGTTTTCTGTGAAGTGAAACCAGGCCTTTTCCCACCTTCATTCAGTAGTAGTAGCAACTCTTATCAGTAAAGGTTGTTTCAGACCATTCATTTCATTTCCTTTCCTTTCATGCTATGACACATAAATATGTTCGTTACTACTCTTCATTAATGCTGCTTCATCTGCATATGTCATCGTGGTCATTGGCTTGCATTTCCTTATAACTCTGATGCCTTGAAGTATTTTGTCCCAGCAGTGCAGAGTATTGTTCTTACTGTTTACGTTAGTGAAAGAAGGGGACAGGATGAAATTGATCTCTGGAGAAACTTTGATAAGCAGTGAGTGGTATTCGTACATTACATTCTGAAAGATTGTTTGAAAGGATCAAAGATTAGTAAGAACAAAATGAGGCGATGACCCATTTCTCACCTGCCATGTGCTGCGTAGTAGGAAGGGAAATCCCCATGATGACAAACAGTGGAACATCCTTTATTTGATGTAAACCAAAACCAAGTGGTTAAAGTACTGGTGGTTTTATTTGAAACATAGTAAAACGTGAGCAAATTTAACTTTTAGGCATCGTTTGAGTTTGTCTGAGTTCAGAAATATGTAGGAAGATATCGCCCCCTGCTGCTGTGAGAACTATGAGAACATGTTCTCTTATGTTATATAAACCTTTAAATATGTCCAACTTTTCTTGAATTATGTCTGGCAGTTTAAATTGTCATGTGGCTAACATCATGATAGATGTACAGTACTGTACATAGTGCTAACATCACCTGAACATTCTTCTTTTCTATATCTGTTTGAAATATTGGTCCAATCTAAAAATCAGTCTGTTTCCTTCCATCTCAGATGGCAGACAGGATTCAGCCCTCAGCCTTACCACGAATGGCATGAGCAGCATCAGTATGTCAGTGGAACTCAATGGAGTTGTCTACACTGGTGAGTGGCAGATTACAGAAAAAGAAAACAGAAAAAGTAGACAATTTTCCTCTTTCCTTCAAGCATAGAAGTGTTGGATTCTTGCACTCCATCAGTTAACATTGTATATACTGCATGCCTATATTATCACACATATTTGTTTAAGACCACAGTTGTTAAGTAATCTCAATTAGACTTGGTGATGTAGTTTCTGTTGCTGTTTAACATGGTTATTTATAAAAATAGGCAACAGTACAGGCAAAAATTCAGGCTTCAATATGATTGCAGTACTAAAATGCTGTAATTTGCAATTGCTTGTAATTGTTTTCTTAAATTGTGATATTTTGCAATGAATTTTGGGAGCTGATGTCCATGCGTAACAGCTTTCTTTTTAATTCCCATTAAGTTATATAACTTATAACCCTACAAAATGGGTAATTACAGAATTCCTTGGAATCTCTACAAAAGTACAAAAATGTTCCAAAACATAATCACTAAATGCAAGATTTCATGAAAAGATGATTTTAAGTGTTTGTAAAGTTCTGTTATGGCTAATGCACTGAAAAAGTGAGATAATAACCACGGAATTCTATATTATGGTTGTGATGGTCTATTTAAGGTGGCATCAAACAGTAGATGTAGAAACTGTTGTTGTAGGCAGAGTTGTAGCTATCTATAGTGCTATAGTATCTGTAGAGTGCATCCCCCACAAGTCACTGCATATCAGGGCCTGATGTCCAGTTGTGTAGTGTCCAATAAATTACAGGCACCTGAACTGACCTTCATAGAAATTCCTGTAATTTAGTGTAATTGTGATTATATGTTTGATTTTACAGTTACTGTCTCTTTTAGCTGTAAAGGATGTCTAGAGTTATTGTAGATTTACAGATGGTACTGTTTTAATAGTTTTCAACTTTGTTATATTCAAACTTGCTTTCAAGTTTCAATAATAAAGTTAGTGTTGGTTTTAGTCTTACAGTACAGAACTGTATATTTACAGTACCTTGCTGTGAACTAAGCTGCAGATCATTTCAAATTTTATAATATTCTTACAATGTACTACAGTTTTTAGCTTTGTGACAGACTTTTGTCCCTCCAAAACAAAAGAAGGTATCTTTGGACATCAAACATTTCTTAGCTGATTGACTCCATTTGAGGGATGAGAAAATCGTTTGATTTTTTTTTTTTTTTTTCTCCAAGCTATTCCAATTCAGATAATTGCATTAATGTGAATTGTATAACTCTCTGAGCTATAGGTTAGAAGTGGTACTCATGCCATTGTAAAATGTTTATATAGTCATTTTTGAAATCTGAAATTTTAATAGAGGAGGAGATCCGTTTAGCAGTTTAACCATGATGCAACTTTTTTTTTCGTGTTCACTCTGTATACACTCTTTCTCCCCTTGCTCTTGCTGCAGGTGTACTTTTTGCTCAAGCTACGGGTCTAACCTCATCAGGAGCATCTAACAAAAATCCAGGAGGCCGCAGCAGTTCCCAGACGTTTCCACAGACACCTACCTCATCCACCTCCACCAATCCATCACCTTAAACACCTCACACCCTTCCTGTCTCAAAGCTAGCTAAAGCCAAAAATCAACCTCATTTTCTAAAGCCTATGCCAAAAAAAGCATGATGCAGGAATAACAAATTCTCAGACCATTTAACATACACTATCTCAGGTTCTCTTTCTTGTCACTCTTTTGTTCAGTAGCCAAGATGAACTAAAAGAAGAAAATACCAACAAAAGAGTTTATTGTAAAGATAAACTTATATAATATATGCAAAATCTGTGAATAATTTATTTCTTTTCTGGGTACACATTGCTTGGAATTAGCAGACTAGAAACGGTAGCACACTGTTTACACACCTGCTGGCTGACGAAGCTTCTCGTTAACAGGAGAAACAAACATTTTCATAATACAGTTATTTTCATTAGTGTTCTGAAACTTATAAAATGTAAATAAGGTTCTAAACTCTACATGTATATCTAGAGTGCCTTGTGGAACATCTTTTCAACAGTTTTGGCATTTACCACAGCAGACTCATCTAAACTCTTCCCAACAGGAACGTGTAAGATTTTGTGCTTGGTTTCTGACACAGTGGGCTGAGTGCCTGGTCGCTTGGCGTTTTGGAAAGCTCATTGGAGAACAGTTTGTAGTTACTAGTGAAATGCCAATCATTTATTTTGGTTGCAAGTTCTGGAGTCTAATATGGTAAAAGTCTTGCTTATGTGTGAGTGAGGAATGTTAGTGCTGCATTATCACCAAACGTGGATATATTTTTCCAAGACAGGGTATACATGCCTCTGTGTGTGTGTGTGTGTGTGTTTTTATATATATATATATATATATATATATATATATATATATATATATATATATATATATATGTGTGTGTGTGTGTGTGTGTGTGTGTGTGTGTGTGTGTGTGTGTGTGTGTGTGTGTGTGTATAATTTTATATATGTATATATGTATGTGTGTATATATATGTGTGTGTGTGTGTGTGTATATATATATATATATATATATATATATATACACATACATACATACATACATATATACATATATAAAATTATATATATATATCTCCATCATCGTTGCCCTATATATATATATATCTTGCTGAGATGAGGTTTGGTGAGGTTTCAAGATTGCAATTGAACGCCCTTTTTTACCAGACAAATTGGAAAGTAAACATTCAGCCAAACAGGTTTATTAATTGATGCAGCGGCAGACAAGCTTAAGCAAAGGACCTTTTTGAGACTGAACAAAATCAAGCAGCGTTTTCTGTTTTCTACACCTGTGTGGTAAATATAGGTCCTTGGCTTGAGGAAGTTCATCTGCTATTAAGTTGTTAGATAAAATTCAGGAAACATCTGTGCACCAGGAATAACAGCCTTTGGTGGCATCAACTTTAGAATTTTTCACCTAAGACTGATAGAAGTAAAAGATTTGAAGCAAAACCAAATACAATAGTCATGTTCTATAACAATGTGTGTTACATCATGGAGTTACTTTTAAAAAGGAACCAGATACTTTTAAATAGACATATAAGGCTGTGTGCTGGAGCATGTTTCAGTGGGCTTGTGTAATCTTTTCCATTAACTCTGTCATATAAATTTCATGGAGCTAGCATTGGAGTTTTTTGTTTAATTCATAAAGACAGGTTTATGGCCTAAACTTTGATCAAGACTAATCTTCTCATCATACTGAATAGTCCTGTGAAGTGGGTTGAAAGACTGAGTGAGTTAAATGGATTAACTTTTTTCAGATTTTATGGGTGTTTTTGGATTATGGTAAATTTGGGCAGCCCCAGTGTTTGCTCTTAACCTACTGATTGGAGTGGTACATCAGTAAAAGGGACTGTTGTTAGAAAAAATGCTATCCATTTTCGTTTAGGATTATGCATTACTCTGATTAACATGTTTGTCATGTTTTTGTCACGAGGCTATTCATCATTGTATGTTGTTTTTTCATATTGTTGCAGGAGTTCCAATTTAAGTGTTGGTTGCTAATTTCACCATCATTCTCCATCAGTATCGAGAGACAAAATCTTTAAAATTTTCGCTTTCAATTAGTGTGGTTAGCTCACCACCATGGTGAACAGTTTCTTAAAGCAGGCTAGCCCTTTAGATATTAGGACACAGTGAAGCAGAGAAATGCTAGAAAAGTTGATGGGGGGAAGTGGCGTATTGTGCATAGCCAAAAAGTCAAAACAGGCATTTCTGGAGTGTAATTTATGTCCTCAACATGTTGGCAGTGTTTTTCCTCTCAGACCCCTGCTGATGAAGGCTGTTGGCACTATTAAGATTTTGCTTTCTAATGGGATTTGGCTTAATGATTACTATTAGAGACTACTAGTGTCTTGTAGCACACATTTAGATCTCATTAGGAAACCATCAGATGTTTTTGGAATTAGTCCCAGGACGCCTGGTGTCAATTAGAAACCTTTAAACTGTGATATCAGCCCATTAGGTAAAAACACAGAATATCATATTTTCAGTGGTTTTGGTGATGATTTTTTTTCAGCAGGGACACGCCTTCAAATGCATCAAATATTGACTCCATGCTTTTGTGCACAAGTTTAGCTTGTAAGATACTTCAGCTTTCGTGCAGGCAGGAGTGTCTCTGTTTGGAAGAAAATTCTTGTACAACGTATCCGACAAATCTCAGGGAAGAATTTAGTGCTTTAATGATTATCAGGAAATAACAAAATACTTCATAGGTTTCTAGACACGTTGCTGTTAGAACACTCTCTACCTCAGACATGCAATCTTATTCAGTCGCAGCAACCATCATATCAATCACCATAATTCAAACCAATGTACAACTTCTTATTGTACAGCAGTTTATTCCAATCATTTTTCATTTCATTTTCAGAGCGGACGCAATCTCACCCACCTCAGTATGTACCACCTGTGCCATTTGTAGAGCGCCGTGTAGTTTATGGCTTGAAAAGGCTTTATAAGGCTTCATGAACATGTGGTGTATGTCTGATTTTGTCATATTCTTAAATGTAAAATGTTCATTTGTTTGTCGAAGTGAAGTGATGCCTGTCTGCTTTCAGATTTGTGGCATTGCAAACTTTTATCTTAACCTTAATCCAAACTTCGAAAATAACACTTGATTTTGAGATGGCAGTAAACAGATCATTTGCTGCACTCTAGTGGATGGAGTGTAACATTGACCTCAATGGCAATTGAATTTACACAACTTTCTTACTTAAAAATTCTTCTTACCCATGTCTTGTTTCATTTTCGTGGGCAGATGGGATTTCTGGAGGGACGCACGTGATCTCCTTTGTATTTTGAGCCTTAAAAAATTTAAATACGCAGTGCCCTCTAAATATATTGAAGCACAAAAGTCAAATTCTTACTCAGCTGGTTAGGTCTGAAAACAAAAGGTGTTCAGTTTTAATTTAATTTTACTCTTATGACTATATACAATCATCTAAATGGAATTTGCATTAATGGCTATGCTGAAAATTGCCTGGAAATAAAAGACCATGTTCTTTAGTTTTACATCAGACATTTGTTTTTTTTTTTTGTTGTTGTTTTTTTTTTTTTTTTAATCTCTAAATCGATGGAGAATATAGAAAAGAAATGACCATTTTGACCTCACTGCTTCAGTCACTTTGGAGGACACTGTATATGTATATTGCAAAGACAACCAGAACTGCTTTGTGGAATCATACAAATGTGCTCACACTTATTATAGGATGCCTTATGCTTTGACAATTTTGTTGGCTTTTCTTTCCCTAATATTTGATGTTACACTAAGACTGACGTTTTTTTTTTTTTGGGGGGGGAGGCTAGAAAGCTGTTGTAGGTTCTTAATTGTAGTTATAGATTGTTGCCGTCATGAGAAGGCCTTTCTCTAAAATACAGCAGTTCTTCCGATATGAAAAGTATATCATTTAAAATTGTTCTGGCTTAGTGATTACAAAATCATTTTCTTTCTTTTTTTTTTTAAGTTCCAAGAGCTGTGAAATGTCCAAAGGGCATAATGTGGTGCGTCGGTTTTCAAATTGGCCATGTGGAAGATCAAATGAATTAATATATTTTCTGTGAGGTTTTCTCGTAGCAGCGACTACATGTTGTGATGTCATAACATGATTAGGAGGAATGCTGGGCCTGTGTGCCAGCTTTGGTTGGGTTAACTAGCCTATTTTCATACACATGGAAATAGTTGGGTTTTTAAACAAGGCATTTTGTCGTCTTCTCAGGAAATACACTTCTACCTCCAGATGTATGGATATGTTCATTTTAGGACTATGGTCATAACTTGGTGAATTTAGTACACAGAAATGAATTGTACCTTTGTAATGGTGTTACAGAATGTCTCGTATCATTGTGTGTGTGAGTTTGTGAGTCTGGATACTTTTTCTTAGTCTTTTTTATTTTTTTTTTTTAGGGTTTTTTTTTTTTTTTTTTTTTTTTACACAACCTTAATGATAAAACCTTAATATTCCACTTATGGGAGTTGCTCGGAGCTCGAGAAGCAGGAGTATGGGCAATGTTGTACCACTGTTTTGAACAGGGATCACCTGTAAGTTAATAATTTAAATCTGTCTTTGTGTTCTTTGAAAATGTTTGACTTCTTCGGTATCTTAAGGGATTGTAACCGCCTCCTGACAGCTCTGCATTGTTCTCTAAGGGGTGAAAAAGAAAAATACAGTCCTTACTTATTTAATCAAAATGCGTTTGTGTGAATAATTAACTTTATTTGAGAAATGATATATCAAATATATTTTTTTTTCAACAAATGTCTACAGAAGTGCAGTTATTTCCTTAAAAGTTGGGATTTATAAGTACTCATATTTTTAGATTATAATAGGACCTTTATTTTATGAGAATATTCTCTCGTATACAGAATGTGACACAGTGACGTCATACTGCTCAACATAACCTCTCACTCATACGAAAACTATTTCACATTTTTACAGGATTATTTCTAACAGTGATGTCTGCTATGTGTTGGTATGCAATGTAATAATTACATGCAGCTTCTGTTTAAAAGGTGCATGTTTTTTTTTCTTTTCTTTTCTATTGGTGATCAGTCTGGTCCACACTAGGCCTCACAGTTTTATGATAGATCATATAATATTTTTTTTTTTTGCTTTGAGAAGTTTACATTTTATATCTGTCACCAGTTTTTAATGTTATGCTAATGATCATAACTTCAGCGGTTGAATTGTAACTAAACATTGATATATAATATAATAAAATGCAGGCCTGATGTGATCATGCTGCTTGTAGCTATTTAATATATTTAAAGAAAAAGAATTACACTTTGAAGACTGGGCCCAGAATGTGACCTATTAGCAAAAATGAACGCTAGACTAAGCCACATACTGTTTACAAAGGCTAAATCATTCTCAATGTTAGTCAGTCATTATCCTCATTATATATTATTCTCATAGATGTCAGAACACCGCTGTCAGAATTTGATTGCATTTCACCAGCATTAGTGAGGTCATGTACTGATATTGGGTGATCAGTTCTGGATCACGCCTCCCAAATGCATTGGATGGTTCCGTCACTCTAGAGAACTCACTCACAGCAGTGTTACAGTATCTTTAAAACATGTTTATTGAGTGCTGTACCAATTATAGTCCACAAATTACCAATGTAATACCATCCCAGTGGTCCTGCGGTGGTCAATAACAGAGAAAGTGGGCTAACGAATGTAAAAAATCTGAAGGACTACAAGCTTTAACTGTAAAACAAAAAAAAACAACAAGTGTACTTAATAATACAGACAAGTGCGTGGTAGGTGCACTTAATAAATCTTGCACATCTATCTTTAGAACGTGTTAGAAACGTGGGCGGCTTTATAAACAGCGTAATAAGCTATTTGTAACGCAGTTTCCTGCTGTTTCAATAAGATTGTCTCTGGCTTAGCAATGTGTATTTATTGGACTTACCAACGTGATTCCTGCCTCACGTTGCTACTGTTGCATTCGAGGCCCCGCCCACTGAACGAACCCTTTGCCATGATTGGCTGACAGCCTGTAGCAACGCTACCGGCATATTTAAATAATTAAAAGATCCGGTCGAGCAGAAACTGGCTGGGCCTGCAGTAATAACAACGCTGCCATCTGGGAGGGCAGCAAGAGTTTAGAAGACTTTGTTCGCTTCAGTCCTACACTCTCATTATTAGGCAGGACCATAAGCTGGGTAAATATGAAACTTCGGTCGAGAATTGTTTCTGTTGATAGCCCGTCGCCTCAACTCAGCTCGCCGAGGACTCCTTGTCGTCGTCGACCGGATTTGTCCAGAGTTCCGCGGATAGAGCGGAGCCGCTCTCGGGTGAGTCCAGACCGAAAAAAATCACAAACGGAGGTTAAAAGTTCTCATTTAACTGTAGTCTCAAGTGTATAGAATACAATCCGTGCATATATAAAATTTGCTTATTATCTGGCTTATAGGAATGGTTTGGTAGCCTGTCGTTGCTAAATTTGTTAAGCTAGTTAGCTAACTAACTAACGTTATATAGTAACATTCGCCGTCGCAGCTGACGTTAGCAAACCCGCAACTAGCTAGCTGTCTAGATCGTTATCAGGTTATGTAAACGTGTGTAACTAGTACGCTGTATTTTCATTTTTCATGGTTGGATTAGTGGAGCTACGTTAGGCCTTTACCCAGATTTGTTAGCTGGCTGGCTAACGGCTAAGTTTTGTTCTGGAGAGAGGTGGCGCTGTTTTTTGTTTTCATGAGGAAATTCTAAACTGTAGGTTAAGTTAACTAAGCTAGCTACAAAGCGCGGTCCTCCGGGAATATGAAATAAAAACATGGGTAACCAGGGACGGGCACAGTTGACTAAGTTGAAGCTTCTTATCGCAGCTTTTTGTTTGAAATTTCCTGTTCCACCTTAAATGGTGCCGCCCCAGAATGCAACCGCCGCGCCATTTAAGGTGGAACGATACAGCGCAGATGCTCTCACCGACATAACAATGAAGTAAACACGGTAAAGCAAGGAACTGAAGTTTAATGGCTGAAAACGTTTCCTAATTGCCCCATCAGATACACTTGAGTAAATATAAAACGTATAAATCCATCAAAACATCTCAAATGCCTATAACTGAGTATATGTAGCTGGTTACTACCAGTCTCTGTTCTCATGGAACATGGTCGCTGCAGGACGACTCAAAATACATATATCGGTATTTCCTATCCCGTATTCGTGAAAGGGCCGTTATTATTCGTGTTGTACATGGTCAAGGGAAGTATCCATAGCCTTGGTCCAGTAGGTGTTTTACTTTACCCTTCTTTATGGAGGTGGCATGTTTAACAGCTCCACTTTGTCTTTCTCCCTTGTTTCTGTGGATGAAATGTAGGATGTGCAAGAGGTTTTGCAGGACTGCTCCAATTTGTACTGCAATGCTGTCCCAACTGCAGGAAAGCGCCCACGTCTGAAACGTGGAAGGAAAAGGGCTCTACCAGTCGAGGAGTCTAAAGGTACCATTCATTTTGAATAAGTGAATTGAATTGTTTTTTGTTTGTGAACTAAAGCTGAGGAGAATTGACTTGAGTTGTGCTTCCGAATAAGCAGAATCTGATTTCAAGACGCCGGTGCGCCATCGCCGAGAGAGGCACCCGTCATCAGTCAACCCTGCTGCACGCAGCCTGTACTCTCCTGTAGTCCGTTTCCTCACTCCCACCAAAGACAGTAAGTAGCCAGAATTGTGGAATTGTGTAGAAGTCAGTGTTGCAACATCAGCTCTGAAAGAGTAAATTACATGAATCTGTGTGGACATAACTGCTGTGTAATCCTAAATATATACATAATCAACGTAGAATTAAGTATATAAATATGTATATGTATAATATAAGTATATAATTCTAATAAGGATGCCCAAAGATATCGGGCATATCAATATTGGCAGATAATTGCTTTAAAATTGTCTACGTTGGACAGATGCTTACATTTGCTTAATATTTCAAATCTATGCTTGATGTCATTTGTTATAGTCCAGGTGAAAACATCAGTCTGAATTAAAAAAAACTTTTCTCCCAATACAAAGACACTGAAGGAAAAACGGGTTTGTTAATTACAGAGCAAAAAGGTGAACCCGTTGAACTGAATGTACTTTGTTGGATGCCTGTATAACTGAAAAATAGGATGTTTAAGAATGTATTTTTGCTGCATTTATAGCATACAGGAATGTGTTATTTTTCTCTGTAATGTTGAATTAATTTGAGTCATTTCTGGTTTCTTAATTTGATTGATGTTTATGTATAGCCATCAGCAGACACCTAACATGCTAGATAAAACCATCAGCCCACAACATCCCTGATTTCTAATCAAGTTACTGTTCACTAAGCAACAGCTAGAAGTGCCTCACTCATTTTTGAAATTAGTTAATGTAATCTGTTTGCTAGTGAAGTTTATACTACTGTATCTGTAACTGGACCATTACTTGGGCAACATTTTAGGCTGAGAATAATAATTGTTCTTTGATTAATCAGCAGTAAACTGCAGAATATCAAAAGCAGGACTCCACAATGTACTGTTTATTAAGCAGTATCATAATATTGGCCTGTGCGGTATTGATACTGTGGAAGGCTGTAATGTGCAAATGACCCTCCAAGTAAAAAAATCTTTTCTGTTTTATAGATGAGCGGTCTAACAGTGGTGCAGTGTTCAGCCCTGAACAGTGTGTGTTTGGCTACAGTTCCACCGGCCCACTTTCAGAAGACGAGGAGAATGATGAAGTATTCAGCCCGTAAGTCTGTGTAACATGGTGCATGGGGAAAGTGCATGCAATTTTCTTTTTTTATTTTATACTTGTACAGTTTATACATTTGTTTAATATCTTTGGACATAAAATGATTTAAGATTAGTATACTTATAGTGTTAATATGAAATCCCACAGATTCACGTTCATCAAAAACATTCCAAACCAGTCACAACAGTACAGGCCTGCCTCTGCTCTTCGGGACATCCCACCAAAGATAAGGAGCACACCTGCAGCCACTATGGTGCTAGATTTGGTAAGGTTTTAAAAAGTCTGTTTTTGATGCTCAAATCTTTTTCAAATAGATTATTTGTAACAGTGCTTTACTGTTTTGTTTTTGTTTTTTTTTTTTTTTCTCCTGCTTAGGATGAGACGCTTGTGTTCAGCTCACTCAATGTGATTGAAGATGCAGAGTACAAATTTAACACTTGCTTCCAAGATCAAGAGTACAAGGTTCGTGTATCTTATTTTCTATTCCACTACTTGTTTGACTAGCATGGTGCAAGAATGGTCATTTATTTTCTTTGTGTTTTCTTTTTAATTATAGGTGTATGTGGTTCTAAGGCCACATGTGAAGGAGTTTCTACAAGCTATGGCGAAACATTTTGAGGTAAAATGACTTGATTAGCTTGAGTAGAAGTAGGGAAGTTACGAGTACAAAAAAAGTAATGTTTTGCATTGCATTTTTTTAGACTCAGTTACAGGTCTAGTCATGGTGGAATAGGAAGTTGCTTGCATGTCTACTTTTATTTAGTAGAAATGTTCTTTTCTTGTGTAATGTATCCTGGAGTTAAACTAAAAGTTGACTTGTGTAATGTCAGTACCCTACACAGTACTATGTGATTATAAATGGGCGCTTGTTTTTAAACTTGCACTATATTTTATCAGGTTGTAATTCAAATTCTGTCTGTTAATCAGACAAAAGCATGTCATAAGCCAGATTTTTTCTGTCATTTGCAGATGTTTGTTTACACCTCTGCCAAAAAAGAATATGCAGAAATGATTGTGGATATACTGGACCCAAAGAAAAAACTGTTCAGGTAAGTTGCTTTATAAATTAATTTACAAAATAATAAGAATAATATATTGTGTCACAAGAAACCTAATTTTGTTTTCTGTCTTTTCTCTGGGATTCCCTTGAAGGCACCGTTTGTATCAGGACGACTGTGCTTGTGTTCTTGGACACTATGTTAAGGACTTGGGGGTGCTGGAAAGAGACCTGTCGAAGACAGTGATTCTGGACAATGCACCTCATACTTTCCCATACCATGTAAGTTTGCTTACTCTTATTTTGGCATTCATTGTTTTTTATTTTGAGTAGTTCCCATATCTTGTAATACTGAGCAACCCTGAAGGGAGATGTACTCTTACAGTTATTTATTTCCTCTGCTATAGCTGATGAACATGATTCCCATAAAGAGCTGGTCTGGAGACAAAGACGACAAGGAGCTCCAGAGGCTCATCCCTTACCTAGAAAAACTGGTCCAAGCAGTAAGTTCTCTCAGTGGCCTCTTTGCATGCAGTTGTGTGTTATCTGCTGTTAATCGTTAACAGTTATTGGCCTTTACAATACTGATATAGCCAAAGGCTGCAATATGCAAATTAGTTTTGCTGTGCTATGAGCATCTTGACCAGTCACTCTAGAAGAGTGATTGCCACATTTCTGATTCGCTACTTGCAAAATCAGTACAGTCATATGCAAAAGTTTGTGTGTCCCTGGTCAGATTACATGGCTTTTCTTATTTATTTGTTTATTTTTGTGGTAGGTGCAAATTAAGTATACATTCTTTATAGAGATTAGGCTTAAGCACAATTTAATATACTTTAATAACTGAATTTAACATGGGGTGGGGGCATTAAATGTGGCCTTGTGGTACATTTTATGTTTTGTTTTTATTTCTTCCAAACATGTTAAACATGGGCAATAAATAGATATTGGGATCCTTTATTGATCCCAGAGGGAAATTGCAGTTTTACAGAGTACTACACTAACCTTTTACGGCATAGCAGCCTATTTAAAAATGACATTTTCTGCATTTGGGGTGCATTTCAAAGTGTAGTTGAGATTGTTGAATAATTCAAGAGCAATTCAACAGATTTTTTTTCTTTGTTAAAGGACGACTTCAGGACTGTACTGAAGAGGAGGACAGACCATTTTCACCGGTTGCTCTCTGAGGATTGAAGTTCTTGTCATCTTTTATGTATATATTTTTTTTTTTCATATAAATCATGATTATAGATGTAAATAATGGTGTCAATTTTTTTTCCAATAGATGAGGATGTTTACTCCCCTTTTGCCTGAAGACTGAATTATTTTGATTGTGTCCAGTAATCTTTTGAAAAAAATAGTTTTTAACTATGCATGCTTAAAAGGGAATACTGCTGACTTTCAGTTGTTAGATATGGCCATACTATGCCTTTTAAGAGAACTTCTGCAGAAATCTTAGTCCTCTCAATAAGTAAAAACAAAAAGAGGAGTTACTTGCAGCCATTTCACCAAATCACATGACGCTACAGTGTGATGCTTAGGAAATATGCCAGACATGTTGCAGAACGTCTGATGTTTTGAGCCATATATGAAAGTTAAAAAGTTCCCCACTAACCCATTAATGTCCATATTTAAAATTTACCTTTCTGGTGGGAACATAAGCATAAGACTTTTTCTCTTTAAAATACTCAAACCATATAGCTAAGCAAGTTTTTGTCACTTATTAAACTGAATCTTTTGGTCACCTGGCCACTGATTATTTAACAAAACAAAAATCACATTCAAATGGATTCTGTTAGATGTTTTATCCAGTAAATGACTGTACATCTTTCCCACTTTAGACCATTTAGAACAAGTTGTGATATCTTTTACCTTGTGTTATTTTGGACATGAATGGGTTAAGAGAGGTTAAGACGGCTAGATCTGAAATGTAGAAGTAAAGACTCATCCAAGCCACCTTCACTGAGTCTAGTTTGGATTGTATGCTTTCGTTTGACAATACATATTAAGTTAATTGAATGCAAAATCCTTTGTCCTGCTCCATGTGTAATTTTGCTGTATTTATCTGCTTTTTACATGACACTATGTATAATACTTTGTCATATTTGTACATTATGTTCAGATACCCACTTCTAAATTGCCATCCTCAACTCTGCCACTTTCTCAAAATTTTAGAATAAAAGTAAAGTACATTTTGTGTCTGTTTGCAGGTTTAGCTGTGGGTTCAGGAGAGAAACCCAGTGTCTTGTTGCACAGCACCTCGTACATTTGGGATCCTATATTAGAGAAGGTTTAAAGAAATTTTGTAGTGAAAAATTGACTGACAGATTTCTGCAGTGGGTTGGGATGTTTTTAAGATGTTCATGCAAAATAGCCCATGCTTCTGATGAACACATTTATTTAATCTGTCGTTTGTAGTTTTGCTTTGACATGTTCAGCTGGGCAGTAGTAGAGACGTCAGGTTTTAGAGAAAGTTGTCAGCTTTCACAGTATCCATTTGAATCTCTCAGAAAATGTCATAAATCTGACAGACTTTTTCTTACTACCTTTTCTCAAGAACATATTTAAGGTAAACTTAGATGTTGGTGAACGAGGCCCATTGTTCCTAACACTGCTTTGTGTTTAATTTCGTTATTTTTGTGTTAGCATCCTAGTCACACTTATGACTTTAAAGGGCCCATGTTTAAAATAAAATGTTTACCCCTTTTTGAAGTAAAGGTTTGATGTAGTATGCAGACTCTGAGCACACTGTTCACTTCCTAGTCTGTGCAGCTCATATATAGAAACTAAGCTGCAAAAACGTTGTGAATGAATTTTTGTGATGTCACAAGGTCTGTCTATTCACACTAGTGTTGCACAAAAGTGCATTTCAGCTCGGACTGCTTTTCGTCAATCAAAGCCATTTAGAAGTTACTTTCTATATCCGTCTTACAGGTGCAGTTACCAAAACAAGCAGTTTAATTCTATGTGAGAAAAAGGCTGGAAAATGGGCGTGTAGAAATAAATTATGGCTGTTTTTAAACTATAAAACCATGCAAAGTGGAATTCAGGAGAAAACAGTAAACTATATATGAAAATGTACAATATGGGCTCGTCAAAGCTTCAGCTTTTTGATTTGGCACAAATCAGTCTCAAAACAGAATAATATGCTGATACATGCTAGATGTACTAAGACATCCCTCTGCTGTTATATTTCTACAGGGAATGCAGAATAAAAAAACCCATCGAATTATTTTCTTACATCTAGCATCAGCGTGGACTCTTGCCTGTTTATATTCTTTTAATATTGCACTTCTACTCAAGTTGTTGTTTCCTTAAAAACGTACGTAAAAATACTTTCACTTTTACTCACTTTAACGAAGAAACAGTAGTTCAGTACTGTTTAAGGCTTAAGCTACGGACTGTGGTTAACAATAACAACAATAATAATAATGGTACAAATGAATGATAATTCCTCGCAATGATTTTCCTTTCCCTTTCGAATGAGGGAATGCGAAACTTTTGTGAGGGAGTAGGGAAGGGTCTTTTCCCCACTTTGTCTGATAATAATCTTTCCACTTCAGCCGATCTCCCTCCGTGTTCAGGCGACGTCGTTTTCACCTGAAAATAAATCCTGAACCTCGAATGGCTCCCTACTCCCTATATAGTGCACTATGTGAGATATGTGCTCTGTGCTCTGTACGTCCAGTAGGGATTTGTGCAGACGTGGCTGAATTCCAAATGGCTATTTGTTGCATAAACATAGTCCGGGGGGTGGGGGGTCAACAGCCTTCATTTTCAGACTAACGTAGTGCCCTAGCTACGTAGGGAGTAGGGAGCCATTTGAGATTCAGCCATAATCCGTGTAAGAGGATGAAGAACTACTGCGCCGGATGTTTCGTTATGCAGCCATGGCGGCCCTGGTTGGTGAGTGTCGTCAGAGAGAAATAAGTGGTGTTTTTAAATCTCAGAAATGTAGCTGCACGATTTGTAACGCAATACGGTTAAGAATCAAGTTTGTTATGTACCAGTTTATCAAGCGCTGGCCTCATTTCGGCTCAGCGGGCTGTGTTATCGGAGATTTTGTCCCATGACCTTGTTAGCCGACTAACGGCTAGCAGAGTTACAGAGACGGCTGTAGGAGGAACAGCCGAGCTGGGCGCTTCACTAAATCACCGTTCACACAAACACAGTTTTCTGTCTGTGGGATTTATGTGGGATTAGTATTTCACGCTGCAATCACGCTAAAATATTACTGTTTAACTGCGTTATCGCTTGTGCGAACATTAAGCTAGTTTGGTATCATAAACAAGTGCAGGATATGAGGCGATCATTTTGTTAGCTTGTTCACAAAGTAAATGTAACGGCAGAAAGGCAGGATTATTTAAGGGCGTATGAGCTAGTGGGGTGTCTTTAAATGCTCATACATGCATAAGCACAATGAATGTAATCAGCCTGAGTCGGTTGTGTAAACAGCTTTTCTTCTAATCACAAGTAACGAGTTGGGCTGTTACAGTATAACAGAACATTGTTAGACTGTTAGTAGCACGAATCACACAGAAACCTCTCAAGGCTTCAGCTGTTGGTAAAGGCACATTTGTAGTGTTCCATGATTTAATGATTATGATGATGATGAACTTTCTTACCCAGACAATGCAGCTCAAAATGCTTCAAAGTATGTTTAGATAATGCAGATAATGTAAATTTAAACAATGCAAAGAAAACAATGTATGGCTAAACAGTGCATGAAATTTAAACAGTGTTATTGCAGAAGGAGCATTAAATCAAAAAGAAAGGTTAAGTGTAAATTGATCACTGTTGTCATTGATATGTAGCCAATTTTGTTGCAGAAAAATGTGTAATGCTTCTGTACTGTTAGTCATAAAACATGAAGAAATGTTGTGTCCAGTAAGATGAACGGCCTGTAGATGCTTATCTCAATACCCGAAACAGCTGTAGAACAAGAAGAATAAAATTATAGTAAAATTAATATCCTGAATCTGCGATACATCATGACTGATGGCTGTCGGAAAAACCTTTTATCTTTAATAAAGTAACTTTCAGTTTAAATGTAAATTAATGCCACAAGATTTTATTCAGAATCATTTTTGGACCCTTTCTATTGGTCAGTTTGTCATTAAATGAATGGAGATATATGGTTTTGTTGGTGCCTGGCCAACATTAGTTGGTAAAGAGTTCCCCTGTGTGCATAATCCCACACGGCTGCTTCAGTAGTATTTTTTGTGTTTCGTCCTTTATTCACTTAATGTGCACTTGCTGTCCATCCCTTGTCTGTTGGTAACTGTCATGTTGTCCTCTCTCAGCTCCTCGCCTTGCCACACTCGGCTGCTATTCAGTAAGGTAAGATTTAGCGGGTGACTGTACCAGGTAAAGTGTTATGAAAGTGCTTACAGAGAGAACTCTTTTTGATGTTTAAATGAAAGCTGCTATTCAGATTTTAATAAAACAGCGTCTTTGTTTCAGACCAATTTCATCATTTGCTGCTCAGAACAAAGTTGTATTCAAGAACAAGAAGGATGAAGATGCTAAAAGGTATGAATAAATTATAATCTTGTGCATGTATTTAGTCACTTCAAAGAGGGCTGCTCTGTATAGTTAAATTTGCATTAAATGAAATATTTTGTTGCTATTGAACTTATGACCTGACAAATTTCAGTGGAACAAATGAGACTTATTGCAAAATATTATTTAAAAAGGCCTTAAATGCTTTAAAAAAGTAGGCTCACTGTGAGTAGACTACGCTGCTTTTGAGGTCTGTGCTGGACTGATATTTCTTTGGCTTATTTTTTATTATTATTTTTAGTCCCACCCCTGCAAGAGTTCATCCTGCTCCCGGACACTCCTGCAGAAAATCTGCACAGTTTGTCCCGTTATTGCTTACCACCTAAACTTTTTTTTTCCTGAACCTGCCCACAGTCCTGTATAGCTGGTTTCCATTTGTGTTAGGTATTAATTAAAATGACTGCCACATGTCAGACTTGCCTGTAGTCAGGTTTGTTGTCTTCTATTTACCTTTTATAAAAAGTACTTTTTTCACAGATTTGGCCATCTGACTGTCTGAAGGCTCCGCTGTTTCTGTAGCTTGCAAGAAAACAAAAGGCAGATTAGTGTGACTGGTTGCTTCACAGCTAATTACAATGAGTTTATTAAATTTCGGTATTTTGCTGTTAAACTTTGCATTTACGCTAATCATTGAGTGAGCAGCATTTCATTTAGGCTATTCATTCATTCAATGGATTTCTCTTCATGAATGTGTTGTAATGCTCCTGTCCAAACTGTGCTGGATTACCACCTGCTCCCATGCACCACACTAAACAGTTAGTCCTGCGCCACAAGATTTTGTAACGCAGACCTATACTTTACACCCTTTAGAGGTGCTTGCTTCAGGAGTCTGGTCAGCTGTAATAACAACTGTTTATCCTGTCTGTTCCAGCCTGGTTCCATTCAGAGGGAAAACCACTGCTGTGGCAGCCAAGCCAGCCTCAGCGGTCAGCAGCAAGGGTGAATATGTCATCACTAAGCTTGATGACCTGGTGAACTGGGCACGCAGAGTATGTACTGTGTTTTTTCACTGCTGATGTTGGCCCTGCCGTGCTGGTGTTTTAGGCAAACTAACTAAACTTTATGAATGTGTTTCTGTCACATCTTAGAGCTCCTTGTGGCCCATGACGTTTGGCCTGGCGTGTTGTGCTGTGGAAATGATGCACATGGCTGCACCTCGCTATGACATGGACCGTTTTGGTGTTGTGTTCAGAGCAAGTCCTAGACAGGCTGACGTGATGATCGTTGCTGGAACACTGACGAATAAAATGGCTCCTGCTCTGCGGAAGGTACAGCACTGGTGGTGGTGTTATGGAAGATAACGCCTCACAGTTATGGTAGCAAAGTATAACTATACTTCAGTGCCTTATATAGTACACAATGACATTGTGTGGCTGTAGTGGGATATTTTGAGATGAATTGTGCCAGTAACGTCTTTCTGCTGTGCTAGGTGTATGATCAGATGCCTGAGCCAAGATATGTCATTTCTATGGGAAGGTAAGGAAAACTTGTTTATTATCGATGCACTGATATGGGATTCCTGGCTCCTGATGCCAATAAATACTAGCTTTCATGTACATAACTGACAATGTTGACTCGGATACGTAAACATTTATAAAATATAGAAAATGAGAATACTTCTATCTAGAATATTATAGTATGATAGCATAGTAGTATCAGTACCAAAACACTGTCTGGAATGGCAAATATTATGCACACAACATTGACTTTTTGTTGTCTTATAATCACATACTGTACATTTCATTCACATGATTATAAAGTCTGTCATGGGTTAGATTCTCAAATCATACAGATTTCGTCAGAATGTACATTTTGACACAAAGTTTACTGTTGCAAAAATAAATGATCTCCAAATCTTGATCATGATGCCTATAAAAACAATGACTAGAAGTCTTACTTTCTTTCTGCAAATAAATCATTACCTCTTTGTTGGGGATCATTGTTTAGCGCTCTTGGCTTGTTTGTCATTGTCTGTCTCAGTAAATGCTTTCAGAAGTTCTTTCACACTCAAAATTTCGCACTCAAAGAGCCTAATGCAGATTACGCTTCTAAGGTTACGTTTACACAGCAGGTAAAAGTAGCCCAAATCTGAGTTTTTTCCTCATATGTGACACACGTGTCATCTGCGTGGCAGTGTGAACAACACATTGAATCTTACATTTTCAATTCCAATTTGTGACGCTTTCATATGTGGTACTGAAATCGGATCTGTAGCCGTTCTGCGGCAATGCGACTCTGTCTGAACAGCCTGATCGGAAATCTGTGCGTCTTTTATGTCAGTCCAACTCGCATTCGTCATAATTTCGCGCTGCTGAGGCTCATAAACACTTAGGCTGATGTTTCTGTACCAAAAAAAATAGAGAAGACTCATCGCAGCCGCTCCGTGTTCGAAGAGGTTTCGAACGAGCCGGCCGAACACGGCCGGAAGAGACAGAGGCTGCAGCGTCAGAGAACAGTTTAAACAATCCGTAGACCCGAACCAAAGAAGTAGCCATGGCTGAATACCAGGTCCTTTTTATGGCGACCTCAAACACTAGTGAGTGATGAGCTCAGCTGTCAACAACTGGAGATTCATAATCACTCCTGTGATGCTGGCGAAGACAAAACCAGGAGCGACTAGTTGTCATGATTGTTTACCTCTGGACGAGCCACATGAAGCTCTGTTCTTTTGCTCATGTGGGTCAGTTTAGGAGCTGATCTGTTCAGACTGATGTCGCGTACAGATCACATTTAAAAGATAATGTGAACAGCCAAAACAAAAAAAACTCTGATTTGGTGAGAAAATCAGATTTTGGCCACTTTTACCTGATGTGTAAACATCAGTCTGGCAGGTATTTGGGTAAACCATAAACACTGGCAAGTGATTGTCACATTTGAGCCATACTTAGACCTACTAATCACACTATCTGTAAGTGCTTGGAATTCCCTTTCATTTGCTTTATTGTACAGGTTAATGAAATAATGTCATCATAAATGTGGGGTTTTTTTTGTTTTGTAGTTGTGCTAATGGTGGAGGCTACTATCACTACTCCTACTCAGTGGTCAGAGGCTGTGACAGAATCGTCCCTGTGGACATTTATGTTCCAGGTATGTATCATGTAAATGTTGTTCTTTTGAACCTACTGTATCACTGTAATGTGCTCTTTTGCTGGCAAAAACAAATATATTTGCTGGAGAAAAATTCAACCTGCAGCTAAATGAGACTTCTTTTTCTTGATCATCTTTCTCTGAAGGCTGCCCACCCACTGCGGAGGCTCTGCTTTATGGAACACTGCAGTTACAGAGGAAAATTAAGCGGGAAAAGAAAATGCGAATTTGGTATCGGAAGTGAGGTGTGTCTGGTTGTTGGTATCACAAGTGATGCGTGTCAGGCTGTTGTAAATGTTTTATTTAACGGTGGTCATTTGTTGTACTTGGAAGATCTTCTCAGGAGTTGCTCTGGATTGAGCTCTATCTCCTCCTCTTCGTAGTTACAATAAAAGACTATGCATTGTATCGGACATCTGTTGATTTTCTGTTGGATGCTTTTCTTTCAGTTCGTTTTTCTGCTATGAGACAACATAGAAATGATAGAATGTTTGACCCAGTTTTAGGTGAGACAAACTGTGCCCAGATTTAGAATTCCTGGTTTTCTCCCAGTGGAATTTAACATAGGCTTTCCTATTCCTATTTTGCACCACCAGTTGGGAAGGTCAAAGGAAGCACTTTTTTTTTTCTCAAAATAATTAATTTTGTTGCTCAAAACACTGGTGAATACTAAAAAAACTACCAGCTGTGTTACAATGGCGGCCACAGCTGGCTATGAGGGCCCATGAGAAAATACTTCAAGCGCAATGACATTTCATGTTGGAATGTGAAGGTCAGATACATTTCTAAAGCAGTTATAAGAAGTGTTACAGTAAAATGCTTGCATAAGCTTAGCTATGTTTTAAAAGCATATTTATGTAGGATTTTTGGGGTCATATTTAAGGTCATTAAGTTATAATTTTAAATAAACAATTTGGGGTGCCCATATGTTTCTCTTGGGGAGCATAAAAAGCAATGTTTGTGGTGGGCCAAGAGCCAAAACCACACAAGACAATACAGTATAGAAGGTAGGCACATTTCAAAGAGTTTTTAAAGACTAATTTTTTCATAACATCACACTTTTCTTACCAAAATTCTTAAATACAACTTTAAAATGAATAATGTAATAACATGCTATAAAAATGTTTCTTTCAGGCCAAAATCAAAACCAACTTTGGTCAGCCCTGCTGTAGATGCACTGTAGGCTATTTGTCAGATTCATAAAAATGTACTGAGTGTTTGTGTGTAGTTACCATGAGCGCACTAACCAGGCCAAAAAACATAGCTGTCAGTGTTCCAAGTACAGCTGTTATCAACAGTGGCCAGTGCTGGAGCAAAAGGAAAAAATGAATAAGTAATGCATTTCCTTCTTAGTTCATTTTTGTACTAGATTTTTGGTGATCCATTAGGTTTTAAAGTAAGACTTGGTCATAAAAAAGTGATTTCATTCTTTCTTTGTCAGCCAGAGATAAAAAAAATACTCCCTAGTAACTAGGTCTGCACAACATGTGCTCTTTGATCATTTTTGATCTTGACCTTCACAGGATTTGCCATGGTGCATGTTGAGGGTTGTTTTCAGTGCATTGGAAGGTATTTTGCTGGATTTGAATTCAGCACATTTTAGCTGGTTTTCTTGTTGAAATACTTACAAGACCTGGTACTTAACTGATGAATTGGATCAGGTGTTTTGAGCAGGAAAATTACTGAACTGGTGGACACCGCCTTTCCATTGCTAGAATGATATCCCCATATCGGAATAGATGATCTGGGTAGATTTTTGTTTTTCAGTACAGCAGTCTTTCTTGAATAAATCCAATATATCACAGTGTAACTTCTCATTATCTTTCGTCCGTAATAATATCCTTCATTTGTTTGGGTTTCTCAGGCTACATGCAACTGTTAAAGTGTTGATTTTTGATATGGATCACGCTTGTCGCCTCATACCTTAGCTGGTGTAACCCTTTAATGACACAAGCACGATTACATAGTGTTGTACTCTTTATTTTGTTATACACCTTTTATGGGTTCCACCAAAATATTTGGATTATACAACAAATTATTTATATATAAAGGTTTATGTTTTTGCTATACATATATATTTTAAGTTAAAATAGATCAGATAATCAACATTTTTGACAACTGTTGAAAGACAGTAGGCACAGGAAAATGGTCAGCAAGATGGAAGCTTGGATGTGTAGCTTATTCTTTGAGGATAGTTGGTGTGATCATTTTGTTGAAGGAATAGTATTTGCATTCACTTGGTGGACTGATGTCCATCAGTGTGGTGCTAATGTTTTCCTTTTTGAAGCCAGCTTCCAGCAGCTGAGGCACCTGTGTTTCCTGGAAAAGAAGTGCCAAAAAAACTTGAAATATTACAGTTATCTCCTTCGTGTTAGATTAGCACTGGGTAGTGGGACTGCGTGATATTAAGAAAAATACTGTCTATTGTGCTATGCTGTAATATGAGATTATTATCTTTAATCTTTATCACTCACCTGGAACATTTTGTCGATGTCATTGTATTTAGTTTTGAGGAGCTCACCCCAGGATGTAAGGTTGCAGTAGGTGAGGACACCACCAGGCTTCAGCATCCTCTTCGAATGGGCCTGAAATAAGAAAAGGAAGTGATGTACATGCTATCTCCGTTGCTCTTTTTGTTTAATTTATTTTTATTGTGTCTACCTAAACACCATCAACGTACCTTAATGAAGTTAAACTGGTGAGTGTGCCATGTGTCCTCTGACAGTGGATATGTGTCGTAAAGGATTCCTGTAACAAAATGGCAAATATGCATGTTTCACCTCTACAAGAGATACAAGAAATACAAGAAATTGGAGAAAAGGCAAAAATCGTTAAGATGAGATTTATCTAACCATCAAAGTGACTGTCAGGTAGGGTGGGCACAACTTGTTCCCACAGGCCTTTGAGGGGGACAACCTGTAAAAGTGAAAGTACCACAGCTATTTACACACTAGCTAATTACACATTACTACATTGTTTATAATATATTACCAGAGTAATAAATGATTATTACAACAGGTGTTATGTACAATGTGAAGCAGAAAAAATGTGATACAATATGTAACTGATGTTCAATAAACAATATAATTTCCATGCTGGTGCAGACTCGTGAAACTGGACATGGTTTCTTTTCCCACCTGCTGTGCTGTGCTATCAAAACCAGGAAAATTGAAGAAAACTACTCACAAGAGTGGCCAGCTGCTAGCAGCCTAATACCCACACACACCACCACAAAACATTTGATTCTGGCTGTCATTTTGTCACAATTCTCTCAACACTGTGCACACAGATTCTTTATTCTCTAAACGGATGCTATCTGAGCTACTGTTACAGTTACTGACCTGTACCTGTAGCCAGCTAATTACACTAGCATCTGCATAGCCCAGCAGGGTACAGCTCAAAACACCATAGAACAATTCTTTCTGTCAACTCAATGCCAGACTGGAGTTTTTGATCTCAGATATGAGTCTTTATCTATATCTAATCGAGGCTGTACAATGGTGAGAGGGAGCTCACAGTGGCATAGCCTAGCAGGCTACAGCTTAAAACATTACAGAACAGAATTTGAATTTCGGCTTTCTGTCACTCCAACATCAATCAGCCGACTCTGCTCTTACCGATGCAAGTTTTTAATGTCAGTGTTTATAATAGCAGAGCACCAGTTAGTCAAATTGAACCTGTACTGAATTATTATCTAAACTTTCATCAGTTAAGCTTTTGATAAAGTGACGTTGGGAAATGAATTATGATAAATGTAGGATATGGGCTCTTGGGTCAATGTGCGGTCATATGTGTGTGTGTGCGTGCATATCAAGTACTTTACAACAGCTTCAAAAGTGGCTCAAGCTGATTTTTTTCTCACTTTGTGTGGCTGAACCTTGGCCCATTCCAGCAGCCTCTGGTAAACGCCGTCATTGCACTCAATAATCCAGTGTTCCTGAATAGGGAAAGATTCCACCTTGGTGGCGGCTATAGCCATTCCAAAGCCAATCTCAAGAACCCGCCCACCTAAAGGAAAGGAAAAAAAGGGGAGATGCACATCATTCATACACAGAATTACTGTAGTTTGTGCTTTTTTCATATACAGGTATTTGATTTGAATGTCTCCACAGTTTCAGCCTAGTCATGTGAGAGTGGTCACGCCTGGGAGATGGCATTTCAGAGAAGAGTAAAAATAGTAAAGGCTGAAATAGTAAACAGAGGTCCTCTACCCCACCCTTTTGGAATGAATGGGATCTGGGGGGTCCTTACTGTACACCACTACTGCCAGTAGTGCTGAACTCTAAAACTGCAGGAGAATAAACAGTTTAAACCGGTTTACATTTATGTCAAGACTGTGAATTATGCATGTCGACATCAGATGACCACAGCCTAATAGAAGTGGCTGTGCTTCACTTGTTAGAGCTGGTAGTCCCATATTAACTCAATGGGTGGGAATTTGACACCTGTGTCCACTGACCAAGGCCAACCTTTACACATGCGTGAGTCCGCTCAGGGTACACCGACGTCACGTTGATAAACTTGACCACTTTTGGGTCCATGTTTTATCCCAAGAAACACTGTAGATATTCCAGAGTGTGAGATCCGCACAATCCGTCTGCAAAGCAGCCGTTTATTTAAGAGTCTCTGATATGACGCGGGGTAATAGCGAGCACTGTTAGCCACATTAGCTCAGCGTAATGGTTGTAAACTTTCTAAAGTTGCTGACGCTTGCAGACGGTTAACTTTAGCAGTTAGCGTCGTACTCGGATTTTCCGTTCTACCTTAAGGAGTAGACGCCAGAGCGTAACTGCTGCACGTTTTAAGGTGGGACGGAAAATTCGAAAGAGAACCTGTGAATACGGTACCAACTTAAGCCGCATAAATCAGATGGTGCAGAATCCTAGCCTGCATACTCCTGTTCATGCTAGAGTATCAAATCCATGCAGTGCTTTAGCTTAAAACTTCTGCTCCATTTGTTCCCTTTTACTGTTTCTTTTTACCTTTAGATGCAGCTACAGTGGCCAGAGAGTGCATGTAGGGGGTCTCCCAGCGCTCCATAACGGGTTTCCCCAAAATCTCCAGGTGCGTGTCGGTCTCATTGTAGTCGGCGCTCGCGTCGTGCCAGCCGTCTTTGCAGTCTTCTCCTTTGGAGAAAATGGGCTGTGCGGTGGTCATGGCTGCTTTAATGCTAGAACTGGGGAGGGGACGCTGCTGTGGTGTGCCCAGGCTCAGTTTCCGAAAGAGACAGCTGCGGGTAGAAGTCGGTGTTATATATTGAAAGAAGTGCTGATTATGCAAGACGCCGCGAAATGGTCAATGTGCACTTCAGCTAGGCCTCTTTGATAAGGAGCATAGCCCTGAGGAGAGGGGGGGGTCACAGGTCTAGGGCAGCTGCAGCAACACAGTTAGTCTCAACGTGGCAGTGAGCTTTCCGTACTACGCCTTGATTTACCTTTTGTTTAACGGATTTATCATTTAATTTGTCAGTTTTTTAAGTTTAAATTTAAGTTGTCAGAACAAGAGTTCTTCTGCAGACTAGCTCTAGTGCACCCTTAGTTGCCGGTTTTTGTCGTATTCATTTGGGATGCGATACGGCGGTGTCCCGATTCACTGCATTTTTTCACGACAGCAAGTTTCAGTTTATTGCAGTTATCATTACAAAAGGACAGTAACTGAGTCTTTATTATGACACCACATGGTTCTTTACACTCTATGGTTCTACATAGAACTCTTTTCAGAAAGGTTCAGTATAGAACCATCTAAAGCACATGCTCAATTAATGTAAAGAACCCTTTAATCATGCAAAGAGTTCTTTGAGTGTTCATGAGTAGATAGAACCATTTACTTTTCTTTAAGAACCCTTGAAGAACCTTATATAAAATATAGAGCATGTTTATTCATTATAGAGAAGAGCCATTTAACCATGCAAATAATTAAAAGATTCAAAGGGTAATCAGTTGTGATTTATATATATATATATATATATATATATATATATATATATATATATATTGGTTCTGCAGGTGGGGACCACAGACCACTTCTCAGTACCTATGCTTTCTGGTTGATGTTTTGGTCACTTTTGAATGTTGGTGGTGCTTTCACACTCGTGGTATCATGAAACGGACTCTACAACCCACACAAGTGGCTCAGGTAGTGCAGCTCATCCAGGATGGCACGTGGCAAGAAGGTTTGCTGTGTCTGTCAGCGTAGTGTCCAGAGGCTGGAGGCGCTACCAGGAGACAGCCCAGTACACCAGGAGGTGGACGTGGAGGAGGCTGTAGGAGGGCAACAACCCAGCAGCAGGACCGCTACCTCCGCCTTTGTGCAAGGAGGAACAGGAGGAGCACTGCCAGAGCCCTGCAAAATGACCTCCAGCAGGCCACAAATGTGCATGTGTCTGCACAAACGGTTAGAAACCAACTCCATGAGGTTGGTATGAGGGCCTGACGTCCACAGATGGGGGTTGTGCTCACAGCCCAACAGGTGCAGGACGCTTAGCATTTGCCAGAGAACACCAGGATTGGCAAATTCGCCACTTGTGCCCTGTGCTCTTCACAGATTAAAGCAGGTTCACACTTAGCACATGTGACAGACGTGACGGAGTCTGGAGACGCCGTGGAGAGCGATCTGCTGCCTGCAACATCCTTCAGCATGACCGGTTTGGCAGTGGGTCAGTAATGGTGTGGGGTGGCATTTCTTTGGAGGACCGCACAGCCCTCCTTGTGCTCACCAGAGGTAGCCTGACTGCCATTAGGTACCGAGATGAGATCCTCAGACCCCTTGTGAGACCATATGCTGGTGCGGTTGGCCCTGGGTTCCTCCTAATGCAGGACAATGCTAGACCTCATGTGGCTGGAGTGTGTCAGCAGTTCCTGTAAGATGAAGGCATTGAAGCTTTGGACTGGCCCACCCGTTCCCCAGACCTGAATCTGATTGAGCACATCTGGGACATCATGTCTCGCTCCATCCACCAACGCCACGTTGCACCACAGACTGTCCAGGAGTTGGCGGATGCTTTAGTCCAGGTCTGGGAGGAGATCCCTCAGGAGACCATCCACCACCTCATCAGAAGCATGCCCAGGCGTTGTAGGGAGGTCATACAGGCACGTGGAGGCCACACACAATACTGAGACTCATTTTGACTTGTTTTAAGGACATTACATCAGTAAGTTGGATCAGCCTGTAGTGTGTTTTTCCACTTTAATTTTGTGTGTGACTCCAAATCCAGGCTTCCATTGGTTAATAAGTTTGATTTCCATTGATGATTTTTATGTGATTTTGTTGTCAGCACATTCAACTTTGTACAGAACAAAGTATTCAATGAGAATATTTCATTCATTCAGATCTAGGATGTGTTATTTGAGTGTTCCCTTTATTTTATTTAAAGACCACTTTAAAATTGTTCTTTACAGCACCAATAAGAGTTTCACTATTGTCTCAAGAACCTCTTTTGGGACTATATAGGACCCTGTTTGCTTAGAATAAAATTGGAGTTTTGTCTGATCCATTCAGACTTGGTTCTTAGCAACGTATAAACACTGAACAAAAGCTATAGCTTTATAAAGCCCACATCTATCTAACACTGGCCACAAGCTAACATACCAGTAACAATACTGCAATACAACATATGTATTATACCACTTATATTCAGTAGCCTAGCAGAAGTGCTCCTTCTTCAAGCTGCCATTGATCACGTTCCAGTGGTTGAAAATTGATTTTGTTCGTCTTGAGAAGTCAAAGTACACAAGTGTGAGATAAGGGATTTTGCACATGTTGGCTATGTGCTATAACATTCCATAGAATAAACTCAGTCTGTAATCCATTTGTAGAACAGGCCACATTAGAATAGATGGCACAATGAACGGCGCTTTGTTTTCATCTCTAGATATGAACACACACGTAGTGACCTTGTTTTAAAGGTTAAATCAAAGGAATGTCTTAACATGTTGCACAGATAGAAATGGTCTCTTTTCACTGCGATTGCCAATGCTTCCTGTTAACATTCCTCTAGCTTTTCCTGAATCTTTACCTATTACTAATCGCAACCACACACCAAAAATCTTGTTAAACAACTCCAGGGAGTTTTTCGCCTCACTAGAACAGTTTTGGGTGCTTAAATTACTATCATTCTTTTTGATCAAACAGTCTTGCTGTCTTAGGCTGTGTGTATCCAAATACGCATTGAATGTGATCATTGGTGTTTCTACCCATGATCCGAATGTGTTTTTGTTTAGGAGATCCAGTTTTGTTCATGTTTGATTCTGCAACTTATGACTGTGTTTATCCATCTTGACTTTACCCTTTAGTCTTTGTACTGCTCCTTCAATGTAGTTTCTTGAAACACAGCTACTTATCTCAATTCTTCAGTCTGTCATCTATTTAAACTCTCCCTTTCCCCTGTGTGTTGTATTTTAAAAATCCATTTTGCTTTTTAGTCTATTAATTGATCTGTGGTTTTTCTTCATTTGTGATTTTTAACCATTTGTATTGCCTCCACAATTAATGCATTTCATTTATTTTGTATATAAGTTAGCACAAGAACTTTAGAAAGAGAGAGAAAGAAAGAAATGTTCTTAAATTTCACTGGTAGTTTTGAGTGTCTGTATTTCTCTACTCATGATAAAATGCTAACATGTTTTAAAGGATATCATTTTGCATTTTCCAATTCTGTAAAAAAATAAGTGAAAAACCTAAAAATGGAGATTGCTTCAGCCAGTTTTGTATTGAAAATCAGTGTGCTCCTAAAACTTTCAGAGTCAAAATTAATTTGTCAGCAAATCTTAAAAAAGACTGAAAAATGCTGTTTGTATAACTATTCAACCTCCTCAGATTAGTGCTCGGTAGAATCACCTTTTGCTGAAACAACTTTAAGTCTGTTGGGGTGAGTTTCTACCAGCTTTCCACACTGTTCGATACATTATGTTTGTCTGTTCTTCAAAGCAAATTTGCACGAGGTTCTTTGGGTTGATTGAAGTTTCTAGATGAATTTACAAGTAGTGGCGCAGATTCACAAATACATTGAGATCTGGACTTTGACTTGGCCGCTGTAGAACATTCACCTTGTTGTTCTGTGTCTCTTGCATTGTTTTGGTCTTGTACTTGGGAACACTGCCCTGCTGAAAGGTAAAGTTTCTCCCAAGTTTTACTGTTTTCAGACAGGTTGTCTTGAAATTGTAAGTAGAAGTCCAGTCCTTGCTGAGGATAAGCATCACCACAGTATGATGCTGCCAGCCCTATACTTCACTGTTGAGATGGTGTTTTGTTGGGAAATGAGCAGTGTTAGGTTTGTGCTTCACATAGCATTTTGGACTTTTGCCAAAAGCTACATTTTTGTCTTATCTGACCACAAAACTTTATCCCACATTTTAGCTGGGACCAGATGTGCTTTGATGTGTTTTTTCTTCAGTAATGACCTCTATTAGACACCCTCTCATACAGCCCAGTTGTATGCAGAGCTCTTCATATCGTTGACTGGTGCATCTTCACTCCAGTCTCAGCCACCAAACTTCATCAAAGTGATTGTTGGCCTTTCTGTGGCTTCCCTCATGAATCCTCTTCTTGCTCCCTTGCTGGGTTTTAAGACATGACCTTGTCTAGGCAGCACTCAGAAGATGCTGAGAAAAGAGGGGAGATCAATCAGAGTCATTGCACAATCATTGGCTATGGCCAGTACAACAATTTGAATGTCCTGAAGAATAAAATAAAGAAACCGCTGGTGTACTAACAATCAGACATTGAACAGGTCGGCCAATGAAAACAAAAGAAGCTGATGAAAGAAACATTGTGAGAGCAACCCAAAAACAACAGTCAGTTGTTGGCATCATCAACAACCTCCACAGGGCGGGAGTGAAGCTATCACAATTGACCACATGAGGAAGAATTTGAATGCAGAAATATAGAGGCCATACCACAACATGCAAACCATGAATCAACAGTAAGAATGGGAAGGCCAGGTTGGAATTTGCAAGGAAATACAGCCACAAAAGTAGTTTTATAGACTGATGAGACCAAGATTCACCTCTACCAAAGAGAGTGAAAAAAGCAAAAGTCTGAGGAAAGAAAGGAACTGCTCAAGATCCAAAACTCATCGGTCAAGCATGATGGAGGTAGTGTCGTGGCTTTCATGCCTGCTTCTGGAAAGGGCTCACTAATCTTAAGCATGATGTAACCCATAATGGCAGCAGCAGAATGAATCAGAAGTGTATAGAAATATTTTGTTTGCCAATCTACAGAAAAATGCATCAAATTTAATCAGGAGGAACTTAATCACGCCACAAGAGAATTATCCAAAACAGTCAACACAACAGTACTTTTGAAGAAAATTTAAGGGAGAAACAAAAAAATGGCCTTGCTGTTCCAATACCTTTGGAGGAGACTAAATGTATTGGCTTGACAGAGCATGTTCAGTACAGAATAGCAGGATTTGTACATGTTGTAATTAGAATGAGCTTTATGATTTCCAGTCCTGGTTCTGCACTCAATTAAGATTTGATCATTAACACCATCACACTGTGGTGCAAGATTTTGCAGCTCCCAATGTCTAAACAATTGTAGGTATATGATGTTTATCTCCTTAAAGGTGCAGGGTGTAAGATTAGGGGCATCTATTAGCAGAAATTGAATATAGTATATAAAACCATGTTTTTATTAGTGTATAATCACCTGTAACTATGAATTGTGTTTCGGTTAGCTTAGAATGAGCCATTCATATCTACATAGGAAGCAGGCCCTATGCCAACAGAGGCTGCCATGTTGCACCACCACGTTTCTACAGTAGCCCAGAATGGGCAAATCAAACACTAGCTCTAGAGAGTGCCTTTCACATCTTTACATTGCACCCGTTGGAAAATGTAGAAAGAAGAATGGCTGGCTAACCATTTTGTGTTGTGAGATATTTATATTCATATTTATTATTTAGCACAATAAAACCAAGGGAGGGAGATTCCCTGAAATCAAAGTAGCAAAAATATGAACAAGCAAAAATAAATCAGGATAAGTGGCAGCAGGAAACAAGGATAAACTCTGGGCTGGCCTTTCTGCGATGGAAGTCGCTGTCAAGGAGCTAGTGTTGTCCATTTTCTACTGAACAGGTATTTTAGCATAACCAATCTAAATACAGTGTACCTGACAACCACTGTGGGTTTCACTACACGTGTTTTTTTTTTTTGGTCCCAAAAAGCAATATTATCTATCATTTAAATGTCAATAAAACCCTTAGTCCAACTTCTAATTAACAACAATTGCAATTATGTTTGTATTTAACAGGCAGGGATCACTATATAAACACAAAGCCATAATCAGGCATCGACAAACAGAAGTAGACAAAAGTCAAAAATCAAATGGTCTAACAAGGCACTTTTGGAAACATGGCTAGGAATGACAGGTTTTGGGCAAAGCTGGGATGTTTCAAGGAGATCCCTGATGGGTTCCTGTGATTTTCAGTTACAGGGTCATAAGATCTACCCATTTGTTGTGTGTTCAATTAAACACACACAAAAAAAAGGCCCTCATCGTTCACCTAAAAGACACAACTTGTTTGCAAATGCCACATCACTAAATGCTTTGCTGTCTTACTAAGCAAAGGGCACTTCAAGCTATACTGTAAGCCGTTGTAGTCCATTCATGCCCAAATACATCCCAATAAAAATGAACAAAAAACAAAATATATGAAACATACAGTACACAAAATAATGTACAAGCAACATAAAATAACCCTCTAAAGTGTGATAACTGAAAGAAAGATTGATATTCAAGACTGGAATTAGGATGGCTGAATATTAATGTATCGAGTAAGTAGATAAACTAAAGATGATACTTAGAAATTTAACAATATTGATGCTTCTTTTTAACAATCAGTACCTCCACACAATATCTTTTCATGAAACTGAATGTGAATTTGATGCTGATTATTGTTGCAAATGCAGGATTGGAACTACCTTTCCTTATGTACCTCCTTCAGCTTCACAGACAGACAGAAAAACTTGCACTTAAAACATTTAAGGTCCCCACTTACCACTTTTCACTGTAGAAATGACAAAAGTTCCCCATTTTATTTTTGTGCCTAAGGGTACTTTTAAAAGGATCAGTACTGGTATTGTTATCGAGATATTAGCCTCGGAATGACCTGATATTGGATTCATAATAAAATCAATGGTATTGACCATCCCTACGATAAATAAGTCACAATTTTAATTTCAAGAAATCACTTTTTTGTTCTTCATAGTTTTTTTACATATTGCTCTGGCCAAAAACATTCCCAGTTCACAGCCCATATTTGTAATAAGCTTGTGACTGAGAGAAATATGATGGGATGGGATATTTCAGACTACATTGGCCAGCTTGCTCCATGTTATCATGTTTATACCTTGTCTTTCAGTAGTTAAATTACAATGACTTAAATTACAGTAGTTGAATTACAATGACTTATTTCTGTGAATATTGCAAAATGTAAATAAAACTTATCTCTATATATTTTGTGTGACAAAATTTGTTCTGAAATTCTCTGCACTGGCCAAACTCCACCACCAACACACCTGAGTTAATGAAGCACTGGTTAAACCTATGTAGGCACTGAATGATAACTACAGTTAATACTGGGCTGCCACAAAAAGAGCTTTGGTAAGGGTTAAGTGAACATAGTCAGATTAGGGATGGGTAACATAGCAAAAATAATATCATGACATTTTCATGATACACAATATCAAAATAGTTTTATTTCTATTTGAAGTTATTAGTTAAATAATTACTATAAATATTATCATCACTAAATCTGATTAAACAGGCCTAATTATCAAACATGCAGCTGGTCTGTGTCCTTTAAGCACTCATAATATCCATGACACGCTTAGAAAAGCATATTGTGATAAAATGTATCACGGTAACAATAAAATATTGTCATATTGCCCAGCTCTAAATCAGAAACACAAACTCTCTACTTATGGTAATTTTATTCATTTTAATCATTTTAATATTAGAGTTTTTCTAAGCAAACAAATACGTACTGTCCTGATAAATAACTATTTAATGCCATTCACTATGTTTCTGATTTAAAAGCAGATTTTTAATATACATCATGTACACGGCATCGAGCTGAAATGACTACAACTCCCAGCACCCGTAGTCCTCCTGACGCCCCCCCCTGCAGGGGGCCCCCGTGGCGGCGCGTCAGCGTTGCGCAGACCGGGTTTGAACCGAAAGCGGAGTGACCTTCCCGGGCCAGTCGGAGAGAGGAGAGACGGCTTAGTTTGGAGGAGACTGAGGCAGCAGACTGATGTCAGCACTCCAGTCCACAACTCTTGCTACAGAAATGAACAACAACCTAGCGGGAGACGAAATTGGGTGAGACAGACACCATTTTTTGGTTACAAATGCCGATTTTTTGTGCACCGAAAGCAGATTAAAATCTTACCATCACGTCATCGTAGAGAGCTACAGAGGCACCGACCTGCGCAGCGAGCCGAGCTGCAACAAACGGCCGTGCTGTAGGTTAGCCCAGCACTGCGCTAGCGGAGGAGCCGTCAACCGTCGTTTTCTTTTAGCTAGCTTCGGCTGTTAGCCAACTTACCTGTCTTTCAGCAAGGTGACCGACCAGTTGGAGAAACAGAAGAGACGAACTTCATGAGCAGCAGTGGTGGGCTGAGAACAGGGCTTTTCTTTGTTTGCTAAAATGAGTTGAACGCTTCAGCGACTCATTCATAGCTAGCCAGCTAACCTAGCTGTCAAAGTGTCTTTACTTGCAAGTTAGCTACTGTTAGCTCGTTAATTAGCGAGCTAGGTTATTAGCTGAATTTCGACCTCTGTTATTGTGTATCGTGAGAGTAAATACTGTGAAGTGCTCAAACTTAATATTTACATTGGCGTTAAATTCCTGTACATTGTTTTCCGAAGCGAAGCTAATTCTGCAGAGCAGGGGATGTCACGTTTGTGCTCGGACCTAAGGTAGTTAACCTACCGTTGGTGTTTGTTGATGGGCAGTAAGACAAGAATGACGAATTAAGTGTCAAGCTGCAAGTTCGTGATAAAACCGAAAGTGACGAGACATGTCAGCCTTGCCATCACCATAAGTGATCGCTGCATGAATGGAAGTAACTTTCTTTAAGCTTCACTTCTTCATCTGCTGTACCATCTTACGTGTCTTACAGGAAGCTGTTTGTGGGCGGACTGGACTGGAGTACAACTCAAGGTGAGCACACCTGCGCACTTATTTTATAAAACCTGTTTGGTTTAGTGAATCTCAGGCAGTTGTGCTGAATATCCTAAGGATCTAGAAATCCTCTGCGGTGCTTCTCACACTGACAGCAGAAAATTAGTAACTGCGGGTGTGAAGATGCTTCCTGCAGCTTCCTCCACTCGCTGCTGTTTGCTCCACACTACACATAAGAAGAAGAGCAAACATTGATAATGTAGATACTGTCGAACCTAATGTTTAGATCCTGATGTTTCTGTTGGGTGAAAGTGAATTGCAAATTGTTCTCTTTAAAACATGTCCCACCAGTAGTTTCTGTATAGGTGTCAAAATCATTCCATCCTCCTCATAACGTCAGAGCGTTATATAGATAGTTTGTGGTCATTGCAGTATTTTTATTAAGAAGAGTCATTTGAATAGGAAAATTAAGGCATATTTAGTTTTCTGTGCGCAGTTAATGAAGTCCTGTTTGTGGTATGAAAGGATGTGCTGTAGGATATCACCTGTTCTCTCTCTCTTGTTAGAGACTTTACGAAACTACTTCTCCCAGTATGGAGAGGTTGTGGACTGCGTCATCATGAAGGACAAAAGCACAAATCAGTCCAGAGGATTTGGGTTTGTGAAGTTTAAAGACCCGAACTGTGTTCGCACTGTACTGGACACCAAACCTCATAACCTTGATGGTAGAAATGTGAGAACCATCAGCTTATTGCTTTTCTGATGGAGTTTGGTTTAATCATAACACACTTTATGTTGTGAAAAAAAATACGATTGGTTCCAGACAGCATTTACGACTACATAAAGAGAAAAATATATTCATCATTGAGGTTTAACTCTCTGCTCCTGTAGATTGATCCCAAGCCGTGCACTCCGAGAGGAATGCAGCCTGAGAAGACACGAGCAAAGGATGGCTGGGTAAGCAGTGTGATAGGAGTAGTGTTAGTGAGTATGAAATTGTCATAGTTCAGGCTATTTGTTTTTCAAATGATGTTCATATTGGTAAAACAGTGTTGGTAGGTTAAACAGTGAGGAAAGAACAGGCCATGCAGTGCTCAGTTGGATTTTGTAAATGTATGCTCTGCCAATTTGCATGAGTGTATGCTCCTAAGCCATGTGAAAGTCATTTTTATGATTGAGTTAGAGCATTTTCATTGCCCTCCTTTTTAACCGAGGTTCATTTGTATACATTTTAGAAAGGAGGTAAAAGTGACAGCAATAAATCCAAGAAGATATTTGTTGGTGGAATTCCTCACAACTGCGGTGAACCTGAACTCAGGGACTATTTTAACAGATTTGGAGTGGTAAGATGGGTTATGTTCTCATTTCAATATTTTTGTCTCCTAAGCAAGTTTGCCATCACTAGAAGTGATAGCTGGTGAAATGGAAGCAACAACCTTACAGTAAAGTGTTAATTCTAAGCAATTTTAATGTATCATTTTGATTTAAAGGCAGTGTGCTCATGACATTTTATGTATTTTTATGTGTTTAATTTGTCACTACAAGACTGACTCTCTACAGTTTGTGCTGATGAATTTAGATCAGTCTTTTGAGTGGCAGCTCAGTTCGCTCGCTCACCCACTTGTCATATATTTCCCTCCTTGAAGGTGACAGAAGTGGTAATGATCTATGATGCGGAGAAACAGAGACCCCGAGGTAAAAGCTGATCTAGTTCTGTGCTCATTACATCTATCTTCATGCTCATGACAAACTATTCTGACCCAAAGAGAAGCGAGTCTCACTCTATGTCCTTCAGCAGGGCACATTCTGATATAATTTCTCACCTGCCATATCTCTGATGCTGTATTTGGCATGTGGCAGAGATCCTGCATGGTGAGAAGGCAAATCGACAGCATTGACCTAAAGTGTAGACCTATGCATTGTCTAAACGTCTGTCACTGAATCAGCTTCTGGTGCACTTGATTTTAGACCTGAAGTACAGTCTAGACCTGCATGCTGGCTGTTCATATTTTGAGCCTTACTATTCTTATTTGAAAAGAGCTTATTAGTCTAAATTCCTAGGATTCTGAACATTTTTATTTTGCTAGAACAAAGCCAGTGTATACTTGCTAATAGCTCTGTTTGATGGATAAAATTTTGATAAATGATAATAAGTGAAATGAGCCTGATGTTGTTGAAATGATTAGAACAAAACAGATTCCACAGGAAAGCTGCAGTGAAATGAGGACAAAGGTTAGAACAAATTCTACAGTTGCAGGTTTAAGAGGAATTATAATTAAGTGTGCATTTTGATGTTGAATGAAATTATAAAGATTTTGATAATACAGAGAAAAGCCATTTCACATCCATACTGAACGTCAAAAAGACATTACCAAGCAACACTTATTTAAGTGTAGATTTTGTGGAACAATCCTAATTATATATATTTGTATAATCAGTGATTTTGAAATCATTATTGTCATGCATATCGAATACTAAGTGTGTTTTGCACAGAGCTCTTTCCCCATCATTTGCTTAAAAAATTCCAAAACAATCCCCAATTCTTAAAGTACCCATATCAGTCTCTTTGAGAATACTTGGAATAGTTTGTCATTTGAACATTTTGTGTTGCATTTTGAATTATTGGCATTGATCTTTTCTTTTTGTTAACCATAGGCATTGAGTAAGTTCTTTGTTATGCATTCCTGTTTAACTGATATTCTGAATGACGTATGATTTTCCACATGTAGTAAATTAAGTAAGCCCTCTCTTTCTTTTGTATTCCCTCTTCCTTGTGAACTGTTTAAATGTAATTAACTGTTTTCTCAGATTTGTTTTTTTTTTCTTCAGGTTACTGTTCAGAGTACCACCACACAGATAAAGGCCAGAAAGGGGTTTATATATATATATATATATATATATATATATATATATATATATATAATCTGTGTGTATATACGACATTCTGTGTGTGTATGTATGTATGTATGTATGTATTTATGTGTATGTGTGTGTGTGTGTGTGTGTGTGTGTGTGTGTGTGTGTATATATATATATATATAAATATATATGCACACAGAATGTCACGTTTAGAGGCAGCCAAAGATTAGATGAGAATGTAGTAAAAAAGAGTTCTGTGATGGCACATAACACATCTGTTGTGCTGCTAAAACTAGCATGCAGTCATCTTAAAAAGATGAACTTGTTGAGGCATGGTATTTTAAAGGCACATCATATTTACAATGATGTGTCAAAATATGTGTTGCCTGTTTTTATAGAATTGAGCAAATCTAATTGAGAAGGCTTTTGACTGACTGATTGTTTACAGTCTACATTTTCACATACTCATGGCTTAATGGAAAATCTTCTTGATGTAATAGAATATTATACTTTAGTACATTCAAGTGATGGGTTCTAGGCATATTTTAGAAATTAAAAAGCACTGTTTTGTTGGTACCTTGTGATATTCATCTTTATTTTTTATTTTTTAGATTATGAAGTGTAATTTTCTGCTGTCCTCATTCTGTGACCTGTGTCATGTAGGTTGAGCAGCCTAGTCAGGAAGTCTGGTTGCAACAGTGTAAGAAATTGACGGAAGCTTGTATTGCTAACAACTTTAATATGCTTTAATGAAGTTAGGTCTTCTGATTAAGGGCAGGTCAGCAGGATATTTAGTGCTAGTTTAAAAAGAGGAGCTGCTCCATTTAGTATGAGAGATCTCAGATCCCCCCCTGGGTCTCAAAGGATGCTTAATTGGAATCGGGTTAGATCCCAAAGTGGAGAGATTCTCACAACCCAGTTCTGCCACACAGTTATTTGATCGCACTGAAACTAGTTCACACAGTGTTGCTGGAGTTGGAACTGGTGCTGAGGCTGCAGCAGAACTTCAAGCGCTATCGCTCTGCTGCTGTCCTCTAGTTCATGCTCTCCTTTATAATAAAAATGACCTTGAATTCAGGAACTGCTCTCTGCTTCAGACTGAACTAGGCTAATGTCCCCCTGATGTAACCTCTCTTACTTTTTTGAACAAACGTACAAGGCTCTCTACTACTATGCACACAGCTTCCATTTGGGCTGTTTTTAAGGTTCTTCTGATATAAAGGAATTTAAAAGGAAAAGAATAGAAAACCCATTGTCTTTGGTTGCCCCTCATGAAAACCTTGTCATGCACAGACTTTTTAAGTAAAATGTTGGCCTTTTATCTCTGTGGTGTTTTTGTAGCTGTGTTGTAAATCACTGTTCTCTTAGTTTACCCAAAGTACTGTAATTTTGGGAAGACTTTGAGAATCTGTTCAATTATGTATTAGTTTTATTCATCATTTTTGTTATGCGTTAATGATTGTGGCTGCTGCCAGCGTTTGTTGTACAAGAATATAACAAGGGGACATTCAAGGGGGGTTCGGATGAAACTGCAGGAGCAACAGAAATTGAGAATAAATAACTTTGAAAATAATTACTTTTAGATTTTTAACGTGCAACAGTGTCTTGTTTGTAGTCCTGACTTTGAATACATTTAGTTTTCACTGTCCTCACTGACACTGCTCATTTAGTTGTTAATGATTATATCAAGTGAGTGTTCATTTGGACAGATTGTTAATTTTTCCCTAAACTCTAGGGTTCATTAGTAAAGACAGTGGTTCCACATAGAGCCATGAACACTCGATGAACCATTTGCATGCCTAAATTGTTCTTTGCATGGTGAAACAGTTCTTCGGATTGATGGAGAATGTTAGATAAGGTGCTGTATAGGGCCTTTTTTCAAGCTTGTAACAGTAGGAGAACCCTTTTTGGTGCTGTTCAGAACCATTTTCAAAAAACCTCTATATAGAGCCTTTCTCCATCAGGCTGAAGAACCATTTTACCATGCAGAGAATTATTTAAGCAGGCAAATGATTCATTGAGTCTTCATAGTTCTATGTGGTACCATTATCTTTACTAAAGAACCCTTCAAGAGCCATCAGTTTTATAAGTGTAGATGAGACTGGAGTTCCTGTACAACCATTTTTATTGTATCACAGGTTGCGACATCATCCAAACCCCCGGTGCCCCCTTGATCCCCCCCTCCTCAACTGTTCTTCACCTTGTTCTGTCCCAACACCCTGCTACCTTGATTCACTTTTGGTCGTTGGCTAGGTTTTGGATTTATTACTTTCGAGGCCGAACAATCAGTGGACCAGGCTGTCAACATGCATTTTCACGACATCATGGGCAAAAAAGTGTGTAGTTGTAGTTTTATTTTACCCTAAAGCAGAAACTGAAGCTTGGGCGACAGATAATGTTCTCTGTTAGCGCTGTGAACCAATTTCAGCTTTTCCTCCCTGAAAAGAGACACATATTCAGAAATGAATCTGTGTTATGTGTAGCTAAAGGTTTGTACAGCTCTCATGTTAAATATAGCATAAAAGACTAGCCATCACAAAGAATACAGCTTTGGACTATGAATCATTGGCAGTGAGTCATGTTAAGCTCAGCTTCTGCAATCGCCCAAGGTTTAGTTTACTTGGACCACTCCTTTAGGTGGTTTTATGCTGGTGATAATTATTGAGCTAAGAGAGGTGAGTTTTGTTTGTATCTGCGTAGTACTTGACGTATAATTCATTTTCACCTAAAGGACTGGTCAATGTCATTTTCCATTTTTTATTATTCATTTTGTTTCTGCCAGGTCACTTACTGTTTGAGTTATTGATATTATCCATGAAGTTAAAGATAAAGCAAAGCCTCAATTAAGTGACCTCAGGTTTGGAATCTCCATACTGTGTCAATTTACCCTCTAAATTTTAATACATAAAATGTTTAGCAAAGGTAATGTTTCTTACTACAAATGAAAGGTTTTGCATGAGAAATAAGCCTCGTATTAGAATTCTACTGTTTGTATTAGATGGTCTCCGACCTTCAGGGCAGTGTTTTTGCGGCTTTGAACAAGGCTTTAAAACCTGTGTTGCTCCAGGGGTGCGTCTCCTGCCACTTGATTCCCCTTCGCTTCGAGTATGCTGGCAAAAAAGCATTACTGTAGTATGCTTTTCAGTGAAAAGGCAATGGATGTTGTCTGGTGTAATAAAATGCTGTGTTTAATAAATTGAAATTTTCAAAATTGCAATATAAATAGAATACTAATTAGAAACTGCATTTTCAGACGATTTCCCAAGTCTGATATGATTAAAGGCCAGCTGATTTTATTTGACTTTTAAACACCCTAAAGTTGGAAATGAGTATGATTTGTTCACCCATGCAGTCTGTGTACTGGTGGATGTGTATCTATTACTCACCAATTTGAAGTGGCCCCTGGCATTTTTCTGCCCTCTCTCATGACTGCTGTGTGCTGATTCAAAGTGACGAACCACTTCCATGAAGTTTGCTGTAGTTTTCCGTACAGGCTGAGAGTTGCTGTCTTACATTATATATTTATTCTGTCGTACCAACTCTCCTTGACTGTGTCCTGTTTTCCTTCAGGAAAACAGGTTCTCCAGTACCTAGGCTATTGTTCTTCATATGACATTATTGCAATGGGACTTCAGTGAGGTGGGGGCCATACGTTATAAATTTAGAAACTGGAGCATATCAAACTGTGTTGCAAATCCCAGCTCTGGAGCCGGACGCCAGGACTTCTGTGCTTCCTCCCATCACTCTGAGCCCTGAAGCCCGCGGGAGTGGGCCTAGGTAGTCGAGTGGAGGGCCGCAGACCACTCGCTCAAACTGGCGCCTAATTAGGTCGACAGAGAGGGAAGAGGGAAGGCGAAAAAGAAAGTCACCACGTTTTATGCTACTTTTGCAAGCAGAAAAAATATCGCGCCTTGCTCTTGATTCAAGGTGACCCCAATAACTCAGCCCATTTAGAAGCTGTTCTATTTCTGTCCTACCCATTTTACACTCCTGGTGTGTGCGCTTTTCTTGAGCGGCTGGGACATCTATAGTTGGGCACTGGAAGTAATGGGATAAAATTTATGTTGTCTCTGATCAGGTTGGCTCTAGTTTATAAGTAGACATGGTTCTAAAGTTTTTTTTTTTGTTTTCTTTCAGATCTACATATTTTATAAATCAGATTATTATCAGAAGATCATATTACCTGTTTTTCTCCTATGTTTGACACAGTATGAAGATTCATTTCTGAAAAAGAAAACTTATGACTCCATTATTCTATGCATGTTTATTATTTTATACAGTTAGATATAAAATTGTTATCATAATTCTACTACAAAATGACCTAAATTGAGGTTCTTAAACGCGTTAGCCAGGGTAAGGTAAGTCTAGAGTTTCTTTCAGCAATTTTTATCTATTTAAAAGGGATAAGATACAACAAAATTGTAGGGACAATGTTTCTCAGGTACATTTTACAGGACAGAAACTGACCATAAACAAAATGTATTCCCCATACTAAGTGTATTACATTTTTAATATACTTGTTTTAGATTTGTTTTAGATTACATTTCTAAAAGTTCTTTTTTAATGCATTTCATTCAAATGTACCTTAGAAACATTGCTTCAAAGATGTCAACAGTAACAAGCCCAGAATACATGTTTATATCTGAACTGAGCTATCTTATGTAGCCTAAGTAAGACTATCTCAACTGAACTGCAAGCTAAGTAATTGATGGGGTGAGGGAGGCACTCTAATCATTGAATTTTGCCCTTTCAAGTTATGCTGTCTTTGTCCTTTGTCCAGGTTGAAGTGAAGAAGGCTGAGCCTCGGGACAGCAAAGCTCCTGGCCCTGGGCAGCTGGGAGCCAATCAGTGGGGACCCAGAGCCATCTTAAGTGCAGCCAATGGCTGGGCTGCACAGCCTGCTCAGAGTTGGCATCAGACCTACGGGCCTCAGGGTGAGTGAGGGTGAATAGGTCTCCCTCTGGGAACATGACATTCTAGTGTGAAAAAAGATACCAGAGGCGCCAACTGGTATCTGAGCCGCAGTTTGCCTCCATTTTGGCTGCACTGTTTGTGCCATCTGTTCGAAACCACAGAGGGTTTGTCTACAGTGTAAGGGTGACAGCTTTCACATAGCGAATGTACAAGCCAGAAGAACTGCTTGACGTGAAGCCAAAATGATTGCGATCTTTAATTGAATAAGTAACACCTTAACTTCTGTGAATGTTTAGAAAGCAAGAAAACACTGACACTGTTTGTCTTTGACAGGTGTTTGGGTGTCCACAGGTCAACCTTTAGGTAGGTTTTGTTACATGATTTTTGTTAGATATTTATTAAACCTGAAATTAAACAATTATGATAACTGCATGTCTTCAATTATTTGGATGATAATTGAACACAGAGTGGGTGGGGTTCAGAGCTGCTTAGTTTTGTGACATACGAGCAAACCCATTTAGATATGTGCTTTCTAATCTGCTCATGTATTACCTGTCTTGTTTGTCTCAGGTGGATACGGTGCTCCTCTGCCAGCAGGCCGAGGAGCTCCTGCTCAGCCTCCCTCCCCTTTCAATACGTTTCTAGTCGCAGCACCCCCAGCAGGAGGATTTGGGGCACCTCAGGGATATCCCCAGCAGGGCTATAGCACACCCCCTCAGTTTGGTAAGTCATCAAAACATCACCCTCTGTTTGATTCTGGAAGAGATACACCCAAAAAATCTATTTTGGGCTCAATCCCAGGCCTCTTGATAGCTCTGGTTCTTCATTTCATGTATGCTATGGCTGTTTTCTAATCTGAAGGCTGTTGATATAGATTTATTGAAAAGGAGCCAACACAGAGAGTACTCAAATTGTTAAGGACAGATGATCAGGGCCGGTAGTATGTTGTTTTATTACGTTCGTATATGTTCATAAATGTTTCAACTTGTTGCTTTTGATTGGCTTCAGAAGTTTAAAAAAAACTACATTGTTTTCTTTCTGTCATTTGAGTCTAAATAACTTTTCTTTTTCCAAACTAACAAAGGGTACAGTTTTGGCACACCTCAGGGTGACCAATTCGTACCACAAGGAATGCCTCCTCCTCCCACAACACCTGGAACAGGACCCCTAGGCTTTGCCCCGGCTACCACCCCAACTCAGGACATGAGCAAAGCCCCTCCGGCACAGCCAGACTTCTCCTATAGCCAGTATGGTGAGTAAAGGGCTCACCTCACCCGGGCCACGGCTTCTCCTGTTACTGTTGAGTGGATCCATTTTCTAAACCACCTTAGGTACAGTCCATTACAGCAATCCTCACAGAAGCAAGAGCTTGCTCTTTATACTACATGGCTGAACTGGCATGATGGCATCACTCGCACACAAGCTTGCATACGAACCCTCACCTATGGTGATTTTCTAGGTGTCACCACATTCACCACAACTACTGTGAATATGGTCAGTTGAATGTCTATAGTTTATGTGCATTATGATGATGTTGAATGATTAATCAGTCATATGAATTAGATCATCCTGCAGTGTTGATTTTTGGATGGTGCTGTGCCTCATTTAATATAGATGTGCATTTTTGATATTTAAATTGATATCTTTAAATGGCTGTATGAATTCAGATTGCCATATCAATACTGATAAATAACAGAAAAAACAAATGTGAATAAAAAAGCAAATAAATATACAATTATCTTTCTACCCACATCAGCCAGCTTGGCTGATGCTTTGTTTTGAAACTGTCACTCGTTTATCCAAGAAGATCATACTTTTCTTTTTATCATTGCTAACTGATGAAACAGTTTGTTTGATGATTAGTGGTAGAATTTTGATATGTAGCATTTAAGTTTCAGACGGATTTCATCAAATAACAGTTAACTGCAATTTTGCCACTGATAATCATAACACTAGTTTTTCTTTCTGCAATAGTTTAGGTTAGAGAAATTGAGTCAGTTTGCAAGTTTACCTATAGAGTAAGGCTGAATGATATTGGAAATATTTTATATTTTAGCAGTAAATATTGTAATATTTAAAAATCAAAATAGGAAGGAAAAGAATTATCCAAATAAACTATTCCAGAGTGGAGCTAATTATCACTTCAGCAATGGGAAGGGTACGTTTAGAGGCAGAAAATCAGTATTTTAGGGCTGCTATGTATTACAACTGCAATATAATGTTGACATTCTATATTGAAAACAGATAATGAACCTCTCGGTGTGATGTGCTTTTGGGTTAGTCATCATTTCTGCCAAAAAAATATTTTGTTTCTTGAATCAAGTGAATACTTTAGTTTGTCCAAACACCAAAAGAACAACTGTGATTGTTCAGGATGCTCACAGCACACAGGTTAATTTGCATATTGCATACATATGTGATGGTATTGCTAAGGCAAAGGCTAATGTTGCAGTAACAAATAATAAACAATGTATTCTACAGCCCTACAGAAGATGTAATTCTACAGCTGGAAGAGCTCATTGTTTTTAGTACTTTACTACTGTGCCTCAAATGTAAAGTAGAGGAAACTAGAGACTGTTAAATAGGCTTAATGAATGAAACCTTGTCTCAGACTAAGTTGCAGTATGAATGGTGAATCTGCATTAGAAATTTGTATTATTCTAGATGTAGGTTTAATCTGGGTCTGGGAAACTGTCCCTACACAAATCAGTAGCAGTTAAACAAGCATTAAATTCTGCTTTAGCTGTGAAATCCCAGGTTTAAGAAGTCGCAACCTTAGACTGGCCTGCCTCATTAGCAAAGTGAACCGGAGTCACTCTCAGTGCAGCAGTTATGCCCTCACCTGCCTCAGTGTGTCATGCTTATGCTTCGCTTCCATTCATTAATATCATTAGGGCTGAATGCCTTTAAGATAAGCATAGTGGTTAAGGATTTTAAGGCAGCAAAAGGACCAATCCATTCACCTTATTGTTCCTGATTCAGCATCTTTAGACCTTCAAGTCTCAGAGCAGGCTAATCTACCATAGATGGAAGATAAATTTGTCGAGGCTTTGCCTTGATTGGTAGGAATCTCTTCCCCAGAGCTAGTGTTAAAGGTAGACGCTCTCTGGGTTTAGTCAACCTGGTCTCCTCATCTCCCTGATAGGCTTGGGTAACTATCCTCAGGACCCCTCTGCCTACGGACCAACGCGTCCTTCTCACAGTTATGGTCAGGATGAGCAGGGATATAGTGCAGGTAGGTGTGAGCTACTGTATTTTACAACCACCCAATAAAATAGCAGATGCAATAGTACATAGTACATAGGCTTCAGTAATAGTTTTTGTTTTCCTTCTTACATGCATTTTACATACTCCAGTGGTGCACATACCATGTTCACATGTATGTATATTTTACATCTCATATACACAGTTTTGTTCTCAACATTGTATACTAAATACAGCTACATGTCTTTTTAGCAGCGTGCATTCTCTTGGATACTCTCTTCTCTTGAACATTCACCTTCCTGTTATTGGCAAATTATGAAATTGGAAGCAAATGTATATCGATCAAATTCTTTCTGAACATCTTGGAAGGGTTATAGTAAATATTTTGTGGTGTCGTAGCTGTAGTTTACTATACAGAGATGGCTTTCTTCAGCTTTTTCATTCTTTTCTTCGTCTCTGCATTGCTTTGCTGGCCAAAGGATGATCTAATTATAACAGATAGGTTTAAGGTTTATGTATTTTCTTTCTGTATTTTGTGCTTCATGCAGCATATGCAATTCACTTGCCAGATGTTTTACAGAAGACTGAATAAGTTGGAAGCTTATAAACCATTCACCTTATTTGTGGCCATATCAAAAAGCTGTTCCTGTCTGTCTGATCTGTTTTCATCAACAACAAAAAAAAAAGTAATGGAAAATTTATTGTAAAGAAAATGTATTGTCAAAGCATTTTTAATGTGTCTTTGAATAGCTTTTTTTTTTTTTCATGTGGCTTCTGTTTTAATCATAGTGTCTTGGTGATTTCACATTTTTGCTCTACAGCTTTTACTACCGATTGTTAAAAAACTCAGATGTTGAAAAAGGGACAAACTGTTTCTCTGAAAATCCCAGTCTCAGGCATGTTTATTTGTTCATTCATCTTGAACCTCTGTTGTATGTATCTATTTAATAGGTTTATGGGCAGACCTGAGTGGCTTTGGACATACTTTTTGCTGACCCCAGCCAGCAGACTGCCTCGTACGCTTGCCCCTTCTGCACAAGCCCTCTTCAGCCCCACAACCGACGCGAGCAGTTTTTGGCCGTGGACAGAACCACAACGTGCAGGGCTTCCATCCTTACAGGCGCTGAGCGTTTTCCTCCCACCTCCACAATGCAATACAAAATTGTCAGGGAAGTAGATGTTCTGATCCTAAACAAAACTGGGTTTTGGGGCTGGTGTTTGACGAACATTACAAACATAACTGAAGAGTGTCCGTGTGTGTACAATGTGAACAGTGACTCCTGTGTGAGGAGATCACGTTCGTTGTGTATTTTATATTAGGACAGAGCTACTTAGCAATAGATTTTTAATTGTCTGGTGAAACATCAGCACAGAACCACACCAGACATGGAGTGACAGGGTCTCCCATTTCCTCAGCTTTAATTCTATTAGGGGAATAATGTTTTATTTTCAATTTCGTGGATTTTGTTTACTCTCTGAGCCTTTGACCATTTTATTTAAAAATTGTTTGAAATAGAAATTACAGATATGTATTATACACCTAAACTGTGCAATTTTTTAAATGAATTTTGTACTACTATATGTGCGCTTTTCTTGTTTTTTATTTAAGGATGTAGATTTCCCTCAGGTGGCTGTTTTAGTGCACTTTGCACTTATGCAAAAAAAGAGAGGAATTTTATTTGAAATAAATGATTTAAAGAAATACAATATTGCATTCTTGTCATGTTTCAGAGTATTTTGAGAACACAGGAAGTTGACAGGCTTTCATGCGTAGTGCGGTGAGGGGATGCAAGTATTGTTTGTTATTTAATATATTTCCAGTGCATATATTCACTTCAAATTTACACACACGTTTCATAAACAAAGATATGTTTAAAAAAATAAATATATTAAAAATGTATGTATGTAAAGTCTGTAGGCTGTACTACAAGGTATTAATACTGCAGAATGTTTCTTGTGCAGCTGGTGTGATTTATAAAAGATGTTACCATTGGTTGGGAAGATTTCACACAAGAAATAGCGATCATTATAGAGGTGGAGGAGCCTCCTGAAGTTAAACATCCCTCTTAGTTTAATTGGTTTAATAATTGGAAGCAAGTGGAAAGTTCTTGGAGCCACAACTGTTTTTTCTACGGGTGTGCCATACAAAATTCTACAAACCACAGCAGTCATTTGCAGGATGACCTGAGTGCAGCAAGAGTAACAGTGGATCATTCTCCGCTCTGCAATGATGCTGTTGCGCTGCTATGAGTGGATCAGACACGGCAGTGCTGCTGGAGTTTTTTGAACACTTTGTCACTGCTGGACTGCGAATAATCCACCAACCTAAAATATCTAGCCAACAGCGTTCTGTGAGCATTGATGAAGGACTAGAGGATGAACAACACAAACTGGGGCAATAGATGAGCTGCTGTCCCTGAATTTACATCTACAAGGTATGCCAACAAAGTGGTGTCTGATAGAGTGGACAATAAGTGGATTTGGTGTTTGAAAGCTCCAGCAGCACTGCTGTGTCTGATCCACTCGTACCAGCGCTACACACACTAACACACCACCACATCAGTGTTATTGCAGTGCTGAGAATGATCCACCACCCATTGTCCACTCTGTTTGACACTCCTACCTTGTTGGTCCTCCTTGTAGATGTAAAGTCAGATGCGATGGCTCATCTGCTGCTGCAGTCTGTGTTGGTCATCTTCTAGTCCTTCATTAGTGGTCACACTGTTGGCTGGATATTTCTGGTTGGTGGACTATTCTCAGTCCAGCAGTGAAACAGGTGTTTAAAAACTCGAGCAGCACTGCTGTGTCTGATCCACTCAGACCAGCGCAACATACAATAACACACCATCACCACATCAGCGTTACTGCAGTGCTGAGTATGATCCACCACCCAAATAGTACCTGCTCTGGAAGGGTCCAGGGGGGTCCTGACCACTGAAGAACAGGGTAAAAGCGGCAAAAAAGATATGCAGAGAAACAGATGGACCACAGTCTGTATCTGTAGAACTATAAAGTGCAGCTATACAGTAAGTGGAGCTGATAAAATGGACACCGAGTGTAGAAACAAGCAGGTTTTAATGTTGTGGCTGTTCAGTGTTTATTGAAGCAAAGAAAACGTGTTTCCTGGCGCTGTATGCAAACAGATGAGTAGAACAGGCGTTTACGGTAATCCAGTGCCCCCAGGTCGCCCCTCATTGCGCATGTCGAAATCATGCCGTCTTCAGTTGCCGCTGCTCTGCGGGGCTCAGATCGGCGTAATTCGTTTGTGTTTGCGCCGATATTTCGTCCTGTTCCTCGCGGTAAGCGGGTTATCGCGTTATCGCGTTGTTTGTAAAATGACTTGTCATTAAAGTATAAGATGCGCTGTTAGCAGATGTTCTGAGCTCAAACGCTGCGAGGGCTTTCTGCTAAAGCTAGCTTTGCTCGGTTTTTCAGCTCCTCCCGGTAACGTAAGTGAGATTTATTGCGCCATTTCTGATTTAATCACCGCACATGCAGACACGCTCTGACGTTCAGACTTCAGTGATTTTAAGGTGTATTTGTGTCCCATTTCCTCATCGCTAAGCCGCGTGAATAGATCTGAAATAAATGAACTGCGTTCCACCGCGCGGGACCCATCTGTGTTATTACTGTTACCTGCGTGTCTCAGAGCAGCTAGGAAGCCAGATTGCCTGGAGTCTTTGAGGCTCAAGTCTTACTGTTATGGTCCTGATGTGGCTTGTCTTTACAGTAGCTTTCATTCACTGAGAATACAGGGGGAGCATCTTTAACCCGAGTCTGAGAAAAGTGGTCTCCCCCTGTGTATCACAGCTGGAGGGGATTTAAAGTACAGTAACAATCTGGGCAAGAACTTTTCACTCAGTAACTTTTAGTCATAATATGCCAACTTTACACAGTAACACAATTATTATAGTACTTTTTAACCTGCTATAATACACGAAAATAATATAATTATCATAGTACCTTTATGCCCTGTTGTAGTGCAGTTAAAGGAAACCATTTACCAGGAACACTGGGCAAATCCCAGTTGTTTGGACACATTGCAGTGACTGGGAGAACAGAAAACAACATTATAGTGTATTAAACTGATCCTGATTGCCAGTTTTTTTTACTGGAACTTGTACTTTTTTTAGGGGCACTGGGTAAATCTGTTCTACCGATTACTCTCGGTAAAAAACAATGTTAACAGAAGAAGCAGGTGGAGTGAAAAAAACTAATATAACAGCATTAAATCTTTAACAGCTGTAATCGACTAGTACACTGAGAATGCTGGTCCATCTGTATTCTCATGTAAAGTAGGTATAATATGACTAAACATTACTGAGTGAAGTGATCATGTACAGATATAGATTTCAGCATCATTGATGTACTTTAAATCCCCTCCAGCTGTGATACACAGGGGGAGACCACTTTTCTCAGACTCGGGTTAAAGATGCTCGCCCTGTATTCTCAGTGAATGAAAGCTACTGTAAAGACAAGCCACATCAGGACCATAATAGTAAGACTTGAGCCTCAAAGACTCCAGGCAATCTGGCTTCCTAGCTGCTCTGAGACACGCAGGTAACAGTAATAACACAGACTGGGTCCCGCGCGGTGGAACGCAGTTCATTTATTTCAGATCTATTCACGCGGCTTAGCGATGAGGAAATGGGACATAAATACACCTTAAAATCACTGAAGTCTGAACGTCAGAGCGTGTCTGCATGTGCGGTGATTAAATCAGAAATGGCGCAATAAATCTCACTTATGTTACCGGGAGGAGCTGAAAACCGAGCAAAGCTAGCTTTAGCAAGAAAGCCCTCGCAGCGTTTGAGCGTCAGAACATCTGCTAACAGCGCATCTTATACTTTAATGACAAGTCATTTTACAAACAACGCGATAACGCGATAACCCGCTTACCGCGAGGAACAGGACGAAATATCGGCGCAAACACAAACGAATTACGCCGATCTGAGCCCCGCAGAGCAGCGGCAACTGAAGACGGCATGATTTCGACATGCGCAATGAGGGGCGACCTGGGGGTCCCAGTTTTTTTAATGAATGTAAATGCCTTGCAGGCCTTCAGGAAGGTTTTCATTTCAAGCCTAAATACTTAACCCCTCACTGAAGATGGACTTTGAGCCGCTTCTCTGACCAGCGTCGCCTGCTCGAGTGGTAAACCTAATGACTAATTTCAGGCTCGTCTCTCTGAGATGTTGGTGTCTGCGCTCTGGAGCTCCAGGGCTGTGAAGGGAAGGGCAGGGTCGTCAATTCTGGTCCTGGAGGCCCGGAGTCCCGCGTTTCTCGCTGGTTTCTCGGCTCAAACACGCCAGCTAAACCTGGCAGTTCATTTATGAGCGGTGAAATGGCCAAACTGTGCTGGACGCTGTTGGCCACCTTTAACCCTGTTCTTCGAAGGTCAAGACCACCACAGAACAAGTACTATTTGGGTGATGGATCAGACTCAGCAATGTCTGTGCTGGTGCAAGTGGATCAGACACGGCGGTGCTGCTAGAGTTACAGAGACGACAGCTCATCTGCTGCTGCACAGTTTGCGTTGGTCATCTTCTAGTCCTTCATCAGGGGTCACAGGACGCTGCCCACAGGACGCTGCTGACTGGATATTTTTGGTTGGTGGACTATTCTCAGTCCAGCAGTGAAACAGCTGTTTAAAACTCCAGCAGCACTGCTGTGTCTGATCCACTCAGACCAGCACAACACACACTAACACACCACCACCACCACGTCAGCATTACTGCAGTGCTGAGAATGATCCACCACCCAAAAAGTACCTGCTCTGTGAGGGTCCATGGGGGTCCTGATCGCTGAAGAACAGGGTAAAAGGGGGATAACAAAGTATCAGAGAAACAGATGGACTACAGTCTGTAACTGTAGAACTACAAGGTGCACCTATACAGTAAGTGGAGCTGATAAAATGGACACTGAGTGTAGAAACTAGGAGGTAGTTTTTAATGTTTTGGCTGATTGATGTAAATGTAAAAGGGAGTCAGTGAGTTTTAGGTGTGGAGAGCTTTGATGGCCTGAGGGAGGAAGCTGTTTCTGAGGCAGGTGGTGCTTCAACAGGTGAGCCGTTGGTGCTGATGGGAGTGTGATCCTCTCTTTTCCCGCAAGTCCGCAAGGAGCTCCCTTGGTTTTGATGGCAATCAGGGCCACATTAGTGTTGGGACAAGACACAGGCAGATGTAGGATCTCCCTGCTGTAGGCAGACTCATCATTATTGTGTTTCCTATAGAAACTGATGTAGTGATGGACGAAGTAAAACAACAGTAAAGTTAGAGTCCCTGTGTAATTAATAGATAAAATTAAATAAATTAACATCAACTCGCAATCAAACAGCCAGCTCTCTATCGCCCCCTGGTGCGCGCTTCTACCCAGAGCACCTGTGCGGTAGTTCATCATCCGTCCGGCAGGGGGAGACTCGACACTGCGAGCGCACACAGCGGCTTTTTCAACACGATCGAACCGCATGAGCTTCCTTTTCCGGCGAATCTCTCAAGATGGTGGGTGCTGTTTTATTTGCGTTTTGCTGGAATCTGAGCGAATCCTCCGCAAATATGAGCAGATTTATTACAGTTATTGCACGGTTAGTGTACGTTAGAGTTGCTTGACCTGTGTCTGTTAGTATTTTTGGGAAGCGCGAGCTGTTCTGCTTAGATTGATGCCGTAGTTGTTGCTAAGCGCCGTCAGCCGCGGCTTAGCCGACAGTCCGCTGCTGCGCGGCTGTTTTAATGTGTAGTGAATATTGTTAATGGCGGTAGAGCGAGTGTATTTCACTTATACCGCAGGCCGTAGCGCTGTGAGAAGTCTGTTAAATATGTGTTCTTTCCGTTGCGCAGACGAGCCGCTGCTGGCTGCTCCTCTAGCGCCCTTAACAGGAGGAGCTTCGCTTCAGTCCTGTGGAGGCCTCTGGCGTGAAAACGCTTTACCAACAAATGAAATCCACTTATCCGAAATCTGCTCTGTCGAGCGCGTTATGTTTAATGCCCCAAATGTCATTCTTTAGTTTTGCCCTGAAGCTGCAAAGATGATGTGGGGTTAACTGAGAAACAGTCGAGGTCTTTCTTCGTTTTTCGAGGTCGCATTTAAATTTGTACTAACCACGTAGTTCCATTCCTGAAAAGTAAACTTTTAACGCCTGTAAAATATTCCTGCAGGGGTCTTCTACCTGAGTAATAAAGGTTGGTCTTAAATTGGATAGCCAACGCCTTTTTTAAAAAATCTGCATGTATGGTCGAGCTGTAAAGTCATTCATAGTGGTTTCGTGTTTAAATACTCCATTCTAGAGAAACTTGGCGAGTCAAAATTGTTTAGTGGTACCACTAAACAGGAACCACACATCCACCTCTAAAAGCTCCCTCACAAAAGGCTTCATATGCTGGCTTGTGTCGGACGCATTGCTTTGTGATGGTTTTGGTGTTGAGTAGATTAACTGGTGTTTTTGGATAGTAAATAAACAGCAATATGTGTAGCCGTTGTGATCTCTGCTTCCCATCACTACTGTAAAGTCCCTCTACCTTTATGTGACAGTGAAGTCCACTTTGTATGACTGTTTATTCAAGGACCAAGTTATTCAGAAACTTAATCACTGGAATACCCCTTTAACTCTGTCAAATTATTTTGTAGGCGGATGTCGAACAGAAGAAGAAGCGTACCTTCAGGAAGTTCACCTACAGAGGTGTGGACCTGGACCAGCTCCTGGACATGTCCTAGTGAGTAACTAGACTGCTTCATATTAATGTGAAACGTCAGGGCTGGACTTTTTCACCTGCACCAAGACGTGTTAAGTACACCAAAGCTGACCCCTTTAAATACAGTTCTCTTATGATTGGACTTCCAACTACATTTAATTTCCTAGTGTTGTCAGTTACAGCTTGGTTTTACAGAAATGTCCTGTTGTACTCCTTGCAGTGGATTAGATAAGTGTCCATTGGTGGTGTCACGGAGACAACTCTTAAATCTGTGTTCTTGCATTTCTGTTGTGGTTTGCTGCTGTCCCTAATAAAATGCACATGACATTAGAAGCTTAAAATAATGTCTGTTCTTCAGTGAGCAACTCATGCAGCTGTACTGCGCTCGCCAGAGGAGGAGGTTGAACCGTGGGCTCAGAAGGAAGCAGCAGTCTCTCCTGAAGCGCCTGCGCAAGGCCAAGAAGGAGGCCCCACCGATGGAGAAGCCTGAGGTGGTGAAGACCCATCTGAGAGACATGGTCATCCTGCCAGAAATGGTGGGCTCCATGGTTGGCGTGTACAACGGCAAGACCTTCAACCAGGTTGAAATCAAGGTAAGGCGACGGAAAACCTTTTGTTTCTACATGTATAAAGTGAGTAGCCAGATAACTTGAGCCAAGAATTTCCAATTCTAGTACTGCCCAGCCCACACTATGGACATTTATGTGCTTTCTCTCCAGTAGCACACCTGATTTGACTCCTTAACACTTGTGATAGGTTATGAGTGTAGAGAAATCTGAAAACTGTTTTAGGAATCAGGTTTCTAGGACAGTGACTGGGAACCATCTTGCTTAAACCAAAGGTCAAGGTCCAACATGAGTAGTTAGACATTTCTATCAGGTAGTCTTGAAGTTGTCTAAATATGTGCTTATTACAGATACATGAAGACTTAGGATATTGGTGAGTTTGGCAGTGGTGGTCTGGGGGAAACAAACATCTACAAAATTGCTGTTTTGCATTTGTCTTTTGCGTTGAGTACTTGTATCCAGTTCAGACATTGGGCAAATGCTTTCAAAGTTGTGCCCAATGCATGTTGGGTGGACATATTTGGTTTGTATTATGTTTTGGTGCTTCATGCCCATCCTAGGATCCTCAGGTTAAATTGCTCCCTTTTTTGGCTCAGTTTCATGAACCGCTTAATATTCTGACCTTTGGTTTAAGTTTGGTAAAATAATTTTAATGCCCTGTCCTCTGCAGAGTAGATGAATGCTGTCAGATTAAGATAACAGGGTGAACAGTAGAGAGAGTGCAAATGGTGTCTGACTAACATTTTCCCCTTGTATTTTTCTGCAGCCTGAGATGATTGGCCACTACCTTGGAGAGTTCTCCATCACATACAAGCCTGTTAAGCACGGTCGCCCTGGTATTGGAGCCACCCACTCCTCTCGCTTCATTCCTCTGAAGTAAAAAGTGATCGATGTAAATAAAAGTGACTTCCAACATTTATGGATTCTGTATCTTTTTTTTTATATATATATATATATATATATCTTTTTATCTAAAGAGCGGTGCATGCTTGCAAAAGCATGGTAGGTTTAGGCTGTAGAACAGGGCTCTTCTTTTAGCAGGATCAGGTGGGCTGGAAGTAAACTGTGGGGAGTAGATCCCCAGATTTGGTTTCTCTACTTCAGAACATTTGACTTTTTTGCTTAAAAAGGCCTGGCTATGCTACAGAAGACTCTTACCTGCTGGCACTGTTATCTTTCTGCATAGCTGCTCTGCTGCCTAGTGTTCACTTTTCCATCAAAGCGAAGGGGGAAAACAGAAAGAACTGTTAATTTTTGGATTCATACAAGCACATCCAGGAGGGGTAAGGTACTAAATTCACAGCTGCAGTAACCTCCTACCCTCCACCCACCCCAGCGTAAATCTTAAGCACCCTTTTGGTAGGGAATATAATTGGACTCTCATGTTGCAGGCAACTATTTTGAGTTGTGTTGACTCCTGTTATTTCTTGACCCCATCCCTTTTTATTTTTCTGTTGAATTATGGAAAGTTCAAATAAGTCCTTGGGAAAATGACAAAGTACACAATGCATGTAGTACAGAACCTTTTTTTTCAGTGTGAATGAGCATAATTAATAGCTATAATGCTAAATTGTTTCCTGTACCAAATACATTTATTTTCAAAGTACAAAACGATAATATACATTCCAAATGAGGTTTTAGGTCATGTCAGTGTTTGTAGAACATTTCATTATTACTATAGTCTCCATAGGTTTAATACTTTGAAAGCATATATAACTAGAGACAAACTATTTCCTGTTATTTATGTAACACTTTCACTGTGATGCATTCAAGTAACTACATCAGGAAAATAAATACTTCACTGAAACACTGATGTTTGTCCTGGAACATGCCAATATGGCACTGATTTTTACAAAAAACAGCATTGGTCCCTCTTTATCTAAATATGCAATGCTGCTCTCAAGACAAAACAGCAGAAGGTAGTTCACGCTATGAACTGACATTGCCATCAGTGTAGCCAGGCCTTTAAAGTGTTTCTTAAACTAAGCACTTACTGTATGTTTGCCCTTCGCCATTTGTTCTTCACACAACGGTCATAACTATACTGTTTTCAACTGGGAGAATAACGGAATAATGATACCAGGTAATGCAAAATGCCACAGCTACATAGATGTTGCATAAGTGGGTCAAAGTGCATTAAAAAGTTTTGAGCCTGCTATGGATCATGTGCCATGAAAACATCTTCGTCATGTCACGTTTTTCCCTTGTTTGATATTTATGTCTACATTATGTTCATTTTACAAGAGACAGATTTGCAATACTGCAAACTCATACTGGGTTTAGGCTCATCTTCAGGTAGAGCCTGCAGAAGCTCAGACAGTGTACTTTTTCAGAATGAAGAAAGCATATTCTCTTATATGGCAGCCAGACTGCCCCTGTGTTTGTGTTACTTTCTTGTTTCTGTCCCCTCTTGGCCAATCTTTGGAGCAGTTGTTGGCCTTGTCAGATCTTGTTCAGGCTTTGAGGCCGTAATCTTGGGTGCAGTTGTCGGCCTTGCCGTCTCTTTAGAGTTGGAGGTTTTGTTGGCGCTTGTTGGAAGTGCAGAGTCTTGTTTGGGTTTTGAGGTAGTGGCCGGCTGCCACAGGAAAAACTCGTGTAACAGAGTGTTAACTGTCTCAGGGCATTCCATCATTACCATGTGGCTTCCCTCATCAATGACCTTCAGAAAGCCCAGAAGCAGAATCTGTGGAGAGGGCAACGTAACCATTATGGACACATCTTTTACATTTTCCAACAGAGATCTCAATGCAACAGTTTTCACACTTTTAAATTGTAAAGGTAAAGTATATGTTTCTTCAAATGTATACTAGCTGAAATATCATTGCTGTTATTAGCATATCAGCTTTTTAATTTTTACTTTTTTACATTTGTTTTGCTTTTGGAATTGCTGCCCTTTGCATAGTGTACACACACTATATTGTCAAGAGTATTTGCTCATCTGCCTTCACACGCATATGAACTTGAGTGACATCCCATTCTTAATCTATAGGGTTTAGTATGATGTTGGCCCACCCTTTGCAGCTATATCAGCTTCAACTCTTCTGGGAAGGCTTTCCACAAGGTTTAGGAGTGTGTTTATGGGAATTTTTGACCATTCTTCCAGAAGCACATTTGTGAGGTCAGACACTGATGTTGGGCGAGAAGGCCTGGCTCGCAGTCTCTGCTCTAATTGATCCCAAAGGTGTTCTTTTGGGTTGAGGTCAGGACTCTGTGCAGGCCAGTCAAGCTCTTCCATACCAAACTCATCCATATCTTTATGGACCTTGCTTTGTGCACTGGTGTGCAGTCATGTTGGAACAGAAAGGGCCATAAAATCTTTTGGTGCTGAAGCATTAAGAGTTTCTTTCACTTGAACTAAGGGGCTGAGCCCAACTCCAAAAAAAACAACCCTACACCATAATCCCCCCTCCACCAAACTTTTACATTTGGCACATTGCAGTCAGACAAGTACCGTTCTCCTGGCAACCGCCAAACCCAGACTCGTTCATCGGCTTGCCAGATGAAGAAGCGTGATTCGTCACCCCAGAGAACATGTCTCCACTGCTCTAGAGTCTAGTGGCAGTGCTTTACATCAACCCCATAACCCCACACATAATCCCCCTTCCACCAAACTTTATGCTTTGTCGCAATGCAGTCAGAGAAGTACCGTTCTGGCAACTGGCAACCCATAGTCATCCATTGGATTGCCGGGTGGAGAAGTGTGATTCATCACTCCAGAGAACACGTCCACTGCTTTAGAGTCAGTGGTGGCGCGTTACACCACTGCATTCAAACACTTTGCATTGCACTTGATGATGTAAATCTTGGATGTAGCTGCTCAGCCATAGAAACCGATTCCATGAAGCTCTCTACGCTGTTCTTGAGCTGATCTGAAGGCCACATGAAGTTTGGAGATCTGTAGTGATTGAGTCTGCGGAAAGTTGGTGACCTCTGCGCACTATGCGCCTCAGCATCTGCTGACCTCGCTCTGTCAATTTACGTGGACTACCACTTCGTGGCTGAGTTGCTGTCATTCCCAATCACTTCCACTTTGTTATAATACCACTGACAGTTGACTGTGGAATAGTTAGTAGTGAGGAAATTTCATGACTGGACTTGTTGTACAGGTGGCACCCTGTCATGGTACCATGCTGGAATTCACTGAGCTCCTGAGAGCGACCCATTCTTTCACAAATGTTTGTAGAAGCAGTCTGCAGGCCTATGTGCTTGTTTTTGTACACCTGTGGCCATGGAAGTGATTGGAACACCTGAATTCAATTATTTGGATGGATGAGTGAATGCTTTTGGCAATATAGTATATTTAATCACAAATGGGCTAATAGAAATTTTGAATATTGTTTATAGGCTTACACAAGAATACTCAAATACTGGATTATATCAACCTCTGTAAACAGACAGGCAGGGTTAAAACGTTTACCTCCGCCATGCGCTGGTCCTCTTGTATTGGCACAAACTTGTCATACATGCCGTGCACCAGGAGAGTGGGAACAGTGATTTCAGCATGATAGACCTCGTCACCCTCTGGCCAGTACTGACCACTCATCATGGACCGCAGCACAAAAGAAGACACATTGAAGGCATTTTTCTCTTTAAGAAGTTTCTTTTCCTTTGTCCCCTGATGGGCAAATCCAGCCCTGTGAGAAACAAGTACAGTTTACATGAAGTCTCTAAGGGGTTTAAAAGTCTTAAAGCAACTCTGGTGTCTTACATGAGGAAGCTCCAAGAGAGGCATGGTGACAAACAATGCAGTGCACATGTGGGCAGGTTGAAGATTGAACAAAGGCTGGGTTCCAGAGCTGTAGGGCCACCACCGTTAATCATCACCACTTTGTGAACTTGCTCTGGATACTCATGGGCCAGGAAGGTGCAAAATGACACACTGGAAAAATGGAAACACAAATTGTTGCATGTAGTTGGCATTTCTATTCAAAAGTGTAGAAGGAAGCAAGGGAGCAGTATATATACACTCACTGAGCACTTTAGTAGGAACACCTCCTCGTTTCTAAACGCATTGTCCATGTTATCTGCTCCGCTTACCATGTATGAGCACTTAGAAGTTCACAATTACAGAATGTAGTTCATTTGTTTCTCTGCATAATTTCCACCCTGTCCTTCAAGACCCCCCACAAAGCTGACATTATTTGGGTGGTGGATCATTCACAGCACTGCAGTGACACAGATGTGGTGGTGGTTTGTTAGTGTGTGTTGTGCTGGTCTGAGAGGGTCATTCATAGCCAGAGCTGCTGGAGTTTTTAAAACCTCAGTGCCACTGCTGGACTGAGAAGAGTCCACCTACCAAAAATATCCAGCATGTTGTAGGCAGCGTCCTGTGACCACTGATGAAGGCCTAGTGGTTGACCAACACAAACTGTGCAGCAACAGATGACTTTACATTGACAAGGTGGACCAAAAAGGTAGGTGTGTCTAATAGAGTGGACTGTGAGTGTTTACAGTATTATATATATTTCCGATATGTCTAATTGATTAATGAATCTGTAGAGCATTAAGATTACAAAGTTCTAATCCAATTAATGTCTTCGATGTGATCAAATCCGAAAGCAGATCATTTGAAACAATAATATTATTATATGCATTTTATTGAGTAACACATCTAAAAATACCTTAATGTCCAGTTTACCGTTTGAATATACATTGCACATTTTAATATCCTAGACAGAATTTACGAATAGCCTGCAGCCTACGTGATTCCAGACCTTAGTATTATTATTTTGTACTACTATAGGGAAAGGGTTTTCAGAAGGTTCTGCAAACAATCCAGCACTTATTTAAGTCAATAAGAAAGCTCAATAAACAAGGCTGGACAGTCAGAAATGAGTCCTTACCCATAAGAATGTCCAATGAGGATATTCCGCCGCTTTGCGTATCTCTTGAATACTATCCGAATGTCCTCTGCCAGGGCATAAAACGTGTAGGCAGCGGTGATCTGAGGGGCAGAGCTTGCGCCATGGCCAGCGAGGTCTGGGGCAATGACTTCATAACCAAGCTGGGAGAAGTAGTCCAGTTGGCTCCCCCAGATGTCCAGAGACCCGCCCACTCCGTGTATGAAGAACAAGGCCACGTCCGGGTGTGTTTCTTTGCAGCAGGTGATTTTGCGCTCGCAGTCAATCATCACAGTGCGTTTGGGTTTGCGCCGCCTGCGATGAGGCTGCTGAGGCTGCTCTTGGGGTGTTACTGTATTAGAGTCTCCAGCTTGTCTCGAGGCTAGGTGATTGCTGTCCAGATACTCTACCTCCACAGTGCTGTCTCCATTCTGACAACGCACAAGCTCTGGATGTGTCGCCTCACTCACATTCTCTATCAGTAACTGTCCATTACGGTACACTGTGATTTTCCTTTTGCAGCTCACGCTGCCCCCTTCCCCACTGCCTGGCTCGTCCACCACTGGCCGGTCAGGGATGATGTGCCGAACTCGCAGCACCCGGCCAGGCTTCACCTCCACAAACTCAAAACCGTCTGCAGGCTCGGATGTTTCAATTGGAACCACAATATTAGCAGATTTACCCGTTATACAGCAGAGGATTCCATCCATAAAGCTGGTCAACATATCGATTACCTGTGTTGAAGAGAATTTCTTCAATTGGTGATGTTATTTTTGTTGACAGCTGGCAAATTTTAGACTTTAGTACTCTGTAGAGGTACATTTTGCTCATCAATCTACAAACATTGTAAATGTATCCTCAAAAGTACCACAGTTTTTAAGGTATAATTCCAACTGTGGAGCTTTAAGTTCTGCCCACTGGGAAGGTGCAGATTTATTACAAATTTTGTAACTTTTGTTCATGATCAAACGTTGAAAAACACAAAAATAAAAAGCCTGGAGGCAAAACGGGGTGTATGTCAATCCAAATAAAAAATTATGTAATATTTAATAGATGCTTTGTGGTACAATTACATTCCCTGGTTGAAGGTACTGAAGGCCCAATCCCATTTCTTATTTTTACCCCTACCCAGTGATAGCAGAGTTTATCGACCTCGCTGCTGAGCTTTTTAATTAATTTTAGGGAATCATATCAGGCCTTTGAAGGGGGGCCTGCAAACCTCTAATTCTTCAGTGTTATGAAGCTGAAGTCCATTATTTGTTAGCTTTTTGTTTGAAATTTCTCGTTCCACCTTCAATGGTACAGCAGTTCTGATGCCTGAGGTGTCTTTGGTCATGTTTTTCTCTTAACACTTACTTTGAAGCAAGAGGCAAGAGGTGAAATAGGATTGGGCCAAAATGTACTCTGGAGGGCACCACCCCCGTGACAACTTAATACCTTTTTTCTGAGATTGTAGTTTCTGAAATACAGAGGAGTAAAAAAGCAGGAAAATAGTTCCTTAACATGAACCTCTAATCACCACTGAACTTTTTTACCGTATTAGTACATATCCCTGCAAAGCACAATTCATATCATCTTAATAGCAAAATTCCTGCTTTGTTGTAATCTTCCACCAAAATGTAACGACTTTTGCTGCCTCTAAAACTCCCCCTGAGTTTTGATGATGTCACCATGCACCAATGGGAAAAGAAAAGTAATATTAACTAATAATATCGTGTTTCACCTCCCTCTACCATCACCCTCACCTATCATCAACTCAGCTACCTCAGAGACCCTCCCTGATGACGTTATACTTAGAAATATGTGATTAAAGCAAATGTAACTAATGTAATCTCATTTTCACTGATACTGGTTTTCACAGATATATTTCCCATTTCTCATCAGCTATTATTGTTTAATCTAATTTCCTCTGTCATTGGCTCTTACTGGTTAACCTAACAAATGACAGGCTCATTTCTTATATTTGTGTCATATTCACTGTTTCATATTCTTTGTCAAATCTTTATTTTTCATTCTTATCGCTCATGTTGTGTTATTGCTTTGCTATCTGGTGTCAACCAGAGGGTGAGGGGGTTCCCTCTTTGAAGCTTGGTTCCTCTCTTTCTTCTTCCTCTTGGTTTTAGGCAGTTTTCCTTTCTCACTGTCACCCTTGGCTTAATCATTTGGGTCCTGGACCTGGATTTTCTCTAAAGCTGCTTTGTGATAATGCTCACTGTAAAAGGAGCAATGTAATTAAATCTTCATTTGAATCTAATTATGTATAGCTATGGATGCTGGGATGCATGAGACCAGGGATTTTAGTTTGGTATACACACAATATAAGTTTGCCAATTTACTGCTTACTGTAAACACAGGTGTGAAGTAACTGTTACCATATTTTAATAGCTCATATTACTTTAGGACTAATATCTAAGTGGCAAAAGAGCCCTTTGATATGAGTAATAAATGCTAAAAAAAGCTCTCAGCCTAAAAAATCCAATAAATTCTCTGATTAAATAAACAAAGCAATGCAAATAACAGTTCAGCATGAACAAAAGCAACGTCGATCAATCCAAATCTCACAAGCACTTCAAATCAACGTTTGCCCTTTTCCATTGTTTACACTGTAGGCTAATCATGACTTCTAAAGCCTGACGATGTTTGTTTACAAACAAGAAAAACATGGCAGAAATATGTTAATATATTCCCCCATCTAATCTTTGAGGACCCACTGATGTTCCACTGGAGTCTGACCACACATTACAACACTGGGTATGAACAGATGCGCACTGTTTGACCGTGCATGACTCGAAGTCGTCCATAACATCTCTTGGTTCTAATGATAGTGAGTCAGGATTTGCTGAACACCTCTGTGGGTTATTTCGACTTGTAAGTGAAGATTACCTTCTTTGAGCATCAGTGGAATGAGTACTGAAAATCTGCACTTAGCCCTGCACTCTCAAAAGGCTATTACATCAGGTACTACTGCTATTCTGAAACCTCTAACAACTTATTCAGGAGTATAAATGTAATTCATCTTAAAATATGTTTTGCTTGTTTGCTTTGTTATATGGATTGTGAGTCATCGGAGCAAACCTTGCTGATTATAAATATGAAAGGAAAGGCTTTATGATTGGTTGCAGACATTCAGAGCAATGCTCCCAGCATTACAACTGAATCGAGTAAATAAGAGCTAAACACTGAAGAAGCGTTCATTTCCTACCCGTTGGTGTGCAGGTCTGATTACAGGTCTACGTGAAATTACTCATTCCAAATACTTATTATAACATTTAAGATGTATCTTTACATGTAATATTGATGCAAAGACAGGCTATACTAAAAAATACCTTACTTTCAGCCTTTTCTAGGTTGAAGCTCTTATGATCTGAAGGCTCTATTTCAGTCCACTAGCAGTTGTTGTTTTCGGTATGCTGGCAAAGAGCCCTCAGCACAGGTAGGACTAATTCAATGTCTTTTCCTTCTATTCTTTTACTGCTAGATAAAAATACATGCTGTTGTCAGGTATTTCACTATTCAAATCTACCGAAATTATATTCCAAACAATATAGTTAAAATATTTCATATTCAACACAGTGGTCATAACTATCCCTGCAAAAATACCTGTAGTAATGCTATAAGCTGAATTATAATGTTGTATGACAACTTTATATTCATTTATAAAATGCTGACCTCTTATAATACCACTATACTGTTATGGTAAGCTATAACACTGCAGTATCCTGTAGTAAACTTCAATGGTTGTAGGAATGCTGTAGAGAATCCTGTAACAGTGCTTACACAACTTTTCCCAGTTTCACTAAATTGGCTTGATATTTTCCTGGTATTCAACTCGTTATGCATTCTCTTACCTGATAAATAACGGACTCAACGCATAGAAACGTCGTATTACTCGCTCTTCTCCCAGTTGGTGTTGTGGAAAACGACGAGCGCTAATCTGTTGTAGCCAATCCAATAATCTAATCTAACTGGAACCTGTTGATCTGCGCCAGATTTCAGCTCAATTTACAGCTATTTTACTCTCCGGGACACTTTCGACCTACGATTAATCGTTATTCGTCTTTACTCATAACCTTGCATATTTCTTTAAGGTGTAGTGACAGACAAAAGTACAGATTAGTGAGGGATTACACCTACTGGACATCTGCTGCCACGACAGCCTCTCCTGTACCTCCTCCACTGCTCTCCTCCAGCAGCCGGGCCACCTGAGAACCTGCCCCGTGCTGCTTGAACGACGGGTTAATGAGCCAATAGGAACTCAGGCACGCCTCTCCAGGACCAATAAGTCGCCGCGGAACGTTGCCGTTACCAAGCTGTTGCTATAGTGAGATAGTAACGGTCCAATCAGACGCCGGTATGGCACAACATTAACGAGCTTGTTCACCAATCAAATAAGTAATTTAAATGTTCTGTAAGTGCAGCGCAGTTCCTCAGGGCTTGTTTGTGCTCATGTTGTTGGTAATGAGGGCAGAGAGAAACGGGGGGAAATCTCCACGGCTATTAGTGATAGTTATATTTAGCTAAGTCTCATGATAATAAATCCTTATATTTACATTACATTTCTTATAAAATAAAACAAAACTAATTTTTACTTAGATTTCAGTCCCTCACATGTAGTTCCTTATTCATTTTCTGGGTTTAATTTAATGCTGATTTGTTGATTCACAACATGGACTGTTTGCTCACACTCCACATTTTTAAAAGGATCCCAAAACCTGATAATCTTCACTTCTTGCGCTGACAAATGTTGGAAGTACTAAGAAGCTCCATTATTTCACCACCACATTTTTTGTAGATAATTTTACTTTTGCTTACAGTGCTTGAAACTAGTTGTGGGACGTCCATATCACAGTTATTATATATTATAGAAATTATTTTTTACTGTATTCAGATGGGCATTGATTTGAAAGTTACAGCTGAAATAATGCTTTGCACCTAAACATTTTACTTAAAAAATATATAAATGCACACACGTCATGTTCAGATCTTCAGTGCTACTCTTGGAAAGCCACTATGCAACACATTTAGGCATTTGTAGCTACACTATGTAAGTCTTGGGGATTTGGACCTCTCTGGTGGAAATGTGTAATTGCATGCAATGGGCAGAAGAACATTTTGTAATGTCGATTGTGCTTCGGACTCTATATAATGTTGATTTTGACGACCTTAACATAGCCAAATTTTCTTTTCGAATCTGTGCACATAAGCATTGATAGGTGTATGAAGTGGTGCAAAAAAAATCCTGTGACCTAACACCTCTGACTTTTATATTAATATTCCCGGCTTTACAGGGTGACCCATAGCACAAAACGCACATCACATTTTGGTGTTTTTGTCCTTCTGACTAAGGAATGATACGTTTAAATCCTGCTTTAAAATTCAGAAAGATGTTGGTTTAGAAATCTTAAATATCGAGTTGAATTAATCTATCAAAAAAATTGTCTGCAACAAAATGTCTGCGAGAAAGACTGCAGATGAATTGACAAGCCCAAAATCAAGTGTGAACAAAGTTCAGACTGTTTACATCGAAAACTGAAGATCCAACATGTCTTTGTGTGAATCAGTTGTGCAATCTCAGGCACTCCAGGCCAAAAGAAGGGAAAAAGAACATGACACTAACCAGGGGTGTAGCCAGAACCTTTTCAATGGGGTGGCCGGGTTAGACCTACACATTTTACTGGGGTGGCTGCTAAGGAAATAGGGGATGTAGTAACATTATGAGAAAATAATAATAATAAAAATAATAATAAATTATCCCTCCCATCAAACCACAACCAATGGGAGGGGCAGTAGTAGGGGTTCAGTGCTTTGTGGATCGGGCAGTGTCCGAAGGCGTGGGCATTGGCGTTCTGATCCTCGATTGCTGAAACTGGCTTTTGGAACTTGGAACGTTACCTCACTGGCAGGGAAGGAGCCTGAGTTGGTGCACGAGGTTGAGAGATACCGGCTAGATATAGTTGGGCTCACCTCAACACTCAGCTTGGGCTCAGGTGGTGGGGGAAGATGCCAGTCAGACCAGGCAAGCCCAAACGTATAGTGAGGGTTTGCTGGGAACGTCTGGCAGAAGAACCTGTGAGATTGATCTTCAACTCACACCTCCATCAGAACTTTGACCAGATATCAGGGGAGGTGGGGGACATTGACTCAGAATGGGCCATGTTCCGTTCCTCAATTTTTGAAGCGGCTGACTGTAGCTGTGGCTGTAAGGTAGTTGGTGCCTTTCGGGGCGGTAATCCTCAAACCCGGTGGTGGACACCCCAGGTGAGAGATGCCGTCAAGCTGAAGGAGTCCTACCGGGCATGGTTGGCCTGTGGGACACCAGACGCAGCTGGCAGGTATCGACAGGCCATGCGATCTGCAGCTTCAGTCGTCACCAAGGCAAAAACCCGTATATGGGAGGAGTTTGGTGAGGCCTTGGAAAGTGACTTTAAGTCGGCTCTAAAAAGATTCTGACAAACCATCAGGTGACTCAGAAGGGGAAAGCAGTGTGCCACTAGCACTGTATATAATGGAGATGGTGTGCTGCTGACTTCGACTGAAGACGTCATTGGGCGGTGGAAGGAATACTTTGAGGACCTTCTCAATCCCACCGACATGTTCTTCAGTGAGGAGGCAGAGTCTGGGGACATGGGAATAGGCTTGTCCATTACTGAGGCCGAAGTCGCTAAGGTAGTTAAGAAGCTCCTTGGTGGCAAGGCTCCAGGTGTGGATGAGATCCGCCCTGAGTTCCTCAAGGCTCTGGATGTTGTGGGGCTGTCTTGGCTGACACGCCTTTTCAACATTGCGTGGACATCGGGGGTGGTGCCACTGGATTGGCAGACTGGGGTGGTGGTGCCTCTTTTTAAAAAAGGGGACTGGAGGGTGTGTTCCAACTACAGGGGAATCACACTCCTCAGCCTCCCTGGTAAGGTCTATGCAGCAGTACTGGAGAAGAGAGTCCGGCTTATAGTTGAACCTCGGATCCAGGAGGAACAGAGCGGGTTCCACCCTGGTCGTGAAACACTGGACCAACTCTTCACCCTCTCCAGGATTCTGGAGGGTTCATGGGAGTTTGCCCAACCAGTCCACATGTGCTTTGTGGATCTGGAGAAGGCATTCGACTGTGTTCCCCGAGGTATTCTGTGGGAGGTGCTTTGGGAGTACGGGGTACATGGCTCTTTGCTACGAGCCATTCAGGCCCTGTACAAACAAGGCTGGAGTTTGGTTCGCATAGCCGGCAGTAAGTCAGACTTGTTCCCAGTGAGAGTTGGACTTTGTCAGGGCTGCCCTTTGTCACCGATTCTATTCATAATTTTTATGGATAGAATTTCTAGGCGCAGTCAGGGGATGGAGGGTGTCCGGTTTGGTGACCTCAAGGTCACATCGCTGCTGTTTGCAGATGATGTGGTGACATCAGGCCGCGAACTTCAGCTTTCGCTGAATCGGTTTGCAGCCGAGTGTGAAGCGGCCAGGATGAGAATCAGTACCTCTAAATCCGAGACCATGGTTCTCAGGCGGAAAAGGGTGGAGAGCCCTCTCTGGGTCGGGGATAGGCTCTTGCCTCAAGTGGAGGAGTTCAAGTATCTCGGGGTCTTGTTCACGAGTGATGGTACAAGGGAGTGGGAGATTGACAGGCGGATTGGTGCTGGATCAGCAGTGATGCGGGCTCTTTACCGGTCTGTTGTGGTAAAGAAAGAGCTGAGCCATAAGGCAAGGCTCTCGATTTACCGGTCGATCTACGTTCCCACCCTCACCTATGGTCATGAGCTTTGGGTAATGACCGAAAGAATAAGATCGCGAATAGAAGCGGCCGAAATGGGTTTCCTCCGCAGGGTGTCTGGACTCTCCATTAGAGATAGAAGTTCGGTCATCTGGGAGGGACTCGGAGTAGAGCCGCTGCTTCTTCACGTCGAGAGGAGCCAGCTGAGGTGGTTCGGGCATCTGGTTAGGATGCCTCCTGGACGCCTCCCTCGGGAGATGTCACAGGCAAGTCCACCTGGGAGGAGACCACGGGGAAGACCCAGGACACGTTGGCATGACTATATCGCCCAGCTGGCCTGGGAGCGCCTTGGAATCCCCCTTGGAGAGCTAGTGGAAGTGGCTGGGGAAAGGGAGGTCTGGGCCTCATTGCTTAGGATGCTGCCCCCGTGACCCGAACCCCAGAGAAGCTGATAGATGGATGGATGGATAATAAATTATTGACTTAATAATAATATACTGTAATAATAATAAGATAATTATATCTATAATGTAGTTGAAGTCTAGCTTGTGTCATTCAAAAAGTAATCAGCAGTAAACAAGTATTTAGCTTACATGATAAACAATTGTAGCTTATTATCCAATACTCAATAGATTTATTCACCATCTTCCTAAGTTTAAGTTCATCATAAGTCCTAAGAAAAAGTCTACATCAGATTCATGACGTGTTCTTAAACCACAGAACGGTTTACACCTTTGTGCTCTTGAGTGAGTGTAAATTCTGCCCTTACACTCTTAAAAAGGATGGTTGTTTAGTAAAGAGAATGGCTGTATATAGAACCATGAACACTCACAGAACCCTTTGCATGATTAAAGGGGTCTTTGCATCATAAAAGAGTTCTTCAGATTGATGAAGGAAGGGCTTATAAATTAGCTGCATTAGGTCTGTTGAGAGCAAGGGGAACAGTAAAACTCTCTGCTCTTCATGACAGATTGAGAGGTGACTGAGGAATCAGATACAGGGACACTTTGCTGGGTCTTATTTTTTAATTCCTCAAATAACAATGTTGATCTAATGTATAAAGAAATCAGGAAGGCTTCCAGGAGAAAATACAAATTAAGGGAGGTTCACTCATACACAAATATGAAAGAGACATGGGACAGTTTGCCTGCGACTTCTTGATGTTTTGTTTTTTTCTGAATGAACTCCACATATTTAATAAGGCAGGATTATAGCTATGTACTCTTGAGCGTGTTGGTCTGAGCAATCAGAGGCAGGCAACATGACACTAGAAACAAGGAAATACAGCAGCTGGGTGTTTACAAAATGTGTGTTCTGAACTTTAAACGTGTTTCTATAAGGAAAGGGGGACACCTTATGCTCATTATCACATACCAAAACACTTAAGAACTGAACCCGAAAACCTTCCAGGGTGCTTGGTCATCAGAAGACCTTTAACTGATTTCGCTGCAAAGCATATTGTGAACCACTTACTGTGCATCATATCACACAGCTGGAATAGTTAGAGATACATGTACAGACAAATTATTTGTGCAATAATTTTAAGGTTGGAGTTGAGTATAGTAGCAGGTTTTACGTAAGAACTGAGCATTGGAGTTATATACACAGCCAAAGGCCCCTTTCCTCACAGTCCAGCCTTTAGTCAACAGTCAGTTTAGGTACCTTCTATTGCCAAACCCCCAGCAGAGCTGCCACAGAACATACATGCTTTAGCCAACACTAATGGCTTCACCTGCATTTTAAACTTTTTAATAACAGAACAAACACTTAACAAAAATCAGTTAAGGGGGGGAGGGTAAAGAAGCACTTAAAGAGAAACTATTGACACACATTTCCTCACATAACACTTCCAAGCGCAGTGGTCTGAACACAGTGAACAGGACGTAGTTCAGGTACACTGTGTTCACATCATACCAGGTGAGACACAAAAGAAAGCCACATGCATCAAGCTTTTTCAACTGACTTTATCTGCTCTGTTAGTTATTACTGACATCGGACCTGACCATTCATTCATACTGAGTCAAGCGCATCAAATGGGGAAAAAACCCTGCATAGCTCTAAATGCTTCAAGAATAGCATCTCAGACTCGGAGCAGGACGCTGACTTCGCCAGTTTATGAAACTAGCATTAGCTTTATCTAAGCTGGGGAGAACTACTAAAAGGCAAACAAACAAAAAAAAAAAAAAAAAAGAAAAAAAAAGAGAAACAATCCAAACTGGTCCAGCACGCAGGACGGTCAAATCTGCATGGAAGACCAGAGTGGAAATACAACTGCCTCAAAAACCGAGAAGCGAATCGGGTTAGCATTCTATACTTGGCTGTTTTCCATCACCTCCAGATACATCTCCAATAAGAGAACAAAGTAAAGCTGTCAAACTGTTTTACAAATCCAAATCAGCACCATTGTGACATCTCCCAAGACATGATCAAAGCAAGAGATCAAAATCTTTAGTGTGTCCATGCATAAGCAGCACACTGTAGGAAGATCCCCCATGACTTACACCAATACTCAGACATCTGTCTCTCTCCTAAACAAAATTGCTTCACATGTAAGAACTGAGGTGCCTATTAAGCACTCTCTTTATAAGAACAGCAAAAAACCTCCATAGCTGAACTAGTGGGAATAGTTCTTAAACTAGACCATCAAGGATCAAAGCAGCCCTCTAATCAATGTTAGATGATCGTGGTTTGCACGCACACCTGCGACCAATGCTGTGATGCACTCTAAGGTTTCCACACACTGCCAAACACCTCCATGTTGAAAATCGATGTATCTGAGCTCACCATCAAGTCTCCCTACCCTACCTGAACAATTTACAGTGCATCAGGTCCACAGAATCTGGCAGTGGAAGCTAACAGCGCCCCCAAGTGTTTAACACTAGGCTGTAAGGATGCACAAAGGGAACAGTTTGACATGAGGCGCTTAATAAAAAAAACAAAAATAAAATAAAAAAAAAAAAAAACAAAGCACACCATAAAAAAGGTCTTATTCTCTCTTTTTTTCCATCCCAGTCTCATGTGCAGGTGTCTACATGAAGTGTAGACCAGGTATTATGAACTTCTGAAAGGGCTCTCATTTTTGTGCCTGTCCTTGTGCTGTTTGGTAACGATCCCGTTTAGGAGTCTTCATTCATTTCCTGACTGTCAGTCCGGGCGATTTTGCGTGGAGGTGCAGGACTTCCTCCTTCACCCTGCTCCTGCTCCCGCTTCTTGGCTGCATTCTACACACAAATACAATGCAAGGCAACTTGTTATTGTCATTATTTTGCCTCATTATCAGCATGATATCCAATAGCCTCATGGGGCCAGATGTGATCTCCCAACAAATCTGAGGACAACTTGTTAAAATAGTCATTCTGGCTGGACTGTCGATTTGAGGTAACTTTTTGGCTATGCCAATTTTACATCCACAGGCTTGTTCTCTATCGGACAAACGCACCATTGCTGTCTCCAGCAATGAACTCTACCTTCAAGGGGTGCTGGATCGGTTGTCACACTTGGTCTGATACAATAACAATAAGACAACCACATTTAGCCCAGTAACAGTACCTCACTGTTGTCCCCAGACATGTGTGACAGATATTCGCATGCTATAGAACAGCAATACAACATACTTTGATGAATTAAATTACTTATTTTGACTTAATTTAGTGGAGAATTTTTAGTGGATTACATTAATACAAACGGCATAATATACAAAATAAGTAAACTGCCCATATTTGAAAAAGTACATTTGATACTGAATGATAGAATCGCATGCTGAATGTCACATACATATTTAAATAAAATATTTGAATATATGCAGAAGACGAGATGCTCTGGACAAAAACATCTCCCAAATGAATAAATGTAAATGTCACTATCAAGAGAGGCTGACATAATAATAGTCATTAAGTCTGATCATAAGTCAGGATTTGAGATCCATCGAAAAGATAGGTGTAAACAGCTATATATCTCTCTGATCGCTTGTGACCAGATCACTCTAGATGGTTGTTAATACCACACACAAACAAGTAATAATACCGGCACACAGCGTATGTGCTTTTGTAAATGCTTAAGCAGGAATCATCGCTCTACCATGAGGTACAGATATAGTTTTTTTTATTTATTTTTTATTACACATATGCACATTTCAACTTCAACTACGTACTACTTTTTGGAATAATACTTGGAAGTACATACCTTTTTGTCCCACTGTTGATGAAGGTAGCGCAAAAGAATATTTGTTTTCTCTGTAACAATAACTGTGGAGAGAAAAAAACAGTTATAGAGACTGACATGTATACCCACAACCTAAAATTTACAATGCATTTGTCAAAACACAAGATTTTATTTCACCATAAAAAGCCCATATAAATGATTAGGCACATGATGTTTGTCCTGGAAATCTGTGATGAAAGTCTGCACGAATACTTACTCTGCTCCGAGGGGTATTCCCGCGTAGGCAGATATACCGATGGTCTTCTATTCTGTAAAAGATGACAAGTATTTCACAACTGACTGTAATGCACAAAATAACTACCCATTTTTAAAATATCAAAAGATTCACATGTTGAAATAATTAAGAATAAAGATTACCGATGCTTTGCACACGGAGTCTGCATGGAATCTACTGAAATTGGTCTTGTTGTATACAGGGAGGCCTTTCAGGAAATCCGCCTGCAAACAATTTATTTAGAAAAGGGTTACATTAAAGCAAAGAAATGGCGCATGTGTATTTCACCTTAATAGCTTTCACCTGCTCTCTGTTCTACGAAACAAGCATCTCCATCAACCTTAGCAGTACAAGACATGGAAAATGGTCTCATTATCCAGTTGTGAAGGCAAATCAGCTTCTGTAACAACAGCTTATAAGGACAAAAACATCTCAAATGGGAACTCAGAAGAGTGAACAGAGAAGACAGCTCATAACGATCTCATATTAATCATACGCATCATATGAAAAATGTCATAAAATTGAGAGGCGTAATGATGCACTCTTTCACGTGTCCGAGCTATGAAATGCAAGCACTTGGACATGTCTTTAAACCCAAGCAGACTGGTTGGCAGGCTTCTGTGTGCGTTAAGGTTAGGAATAAAGCGAGATAGCCAGGGCGCTAGCTAGTGTAAGTCATGGCCAGTCTTGGGCGTTCCCAATACAGGCATCGAGCTGGCCAGCTGAGTACATCGCTGATGATAGTGTGATAACGTTAAATGTTGTGTTCCACCTCGTTTAACAACGACGTAAAACATTTGCTAACTTGGTCGTTGTGAATAATGGCGGCTTTATTCTTGAGCGTTTTGGCTAACTTTAACTGCTCGACAGCGGCGAGCAGGACAGCATGTGTAGCTTTTGGGTTCAACATTATCAGCTAGCATAACCCTTGGTGGGTGAATCTGACAGAAAGCTAACAGCTAATGAGCTAACCTAGCTAACTAAGACAACGTACACTGCAAACGTAAACAACGTTCACGTCTCGCCCAAAACATTTTTCAAATTATCACTTACCCATCTGCAATACGGAGAACTCGGTGTGAGATACATGGGACAAAACAGCCAAACCGAGGTGTCCAGTGCAGCTAACACATGCTAGAAAGTTGACAACTAAAGTTGGCTAACTGGCTAACGCGAGCCAAAATAATGTTCGCTAGCTAGTCAGGTTAGCTGCCTAGCATATTTACATGGCTACAGCTGTTGATTAACGCGGTCTCTCATGACAAAAAGGTAACAAGCAGGACAGGAACTTACTTTATCCATCGTGTTGCCTTTTCCAGTGTTAATCCAAGAATACTGTCTTGAAGACGGGTCGGCTCGTCGCTACGCTAACACTAACACTAGCACTAGCACAGCACAGCACAGCACAGCACAGGGCCCTGAGCGCCCCTCAACTGGAGACTCTTCACACTGCTGACTTCGCCGGATCAACACAACGGAGGAAAAAACCAAAACGTTTAGACAAATCAAAACCGTCCAGCCAGCTCGCTTTCGGGTATCTGACCGCGTCTGATCTGCTTTATCGATTGCCTGTCCCGCCCGGAGTAAGTTACACTCAGGGTGTGAAGCCTGAAGCTCACGGTTTGTGGAAGACAAGTGCAGCCCCGGCGACCCCGCAGAGTGAAGCAGACGCACTGCGCTCAATACGCCACCAGTTCAGTTAAAGCGCTGTTTCCGTGGGTTGCCAGGTATTCATATTGAACACAGTAAAGCAATTCCATATTCACATTCCACGTTCAGCATTTTGTTCCTATAAACTGAAGCTTATGGAAGCCTATTCCTATAGATGCCAATTCTCGGCCATTTCTCCTTTGATTTAGGCTGGAGTAGGCCAAAATGTGACTGTTAACATCTCAAAATTTAACTTAATTTTCTCAAAATATTGAGTTAGAATCTCGATTTGATTACTTATTTTTGACTATGTCTAAATAAAGACTTAGTATATAAGTAACTACGACATACTATTTTGAAATGACATTTTCCCAAAATGTGACTTACTATGTAAAAATAATGACTTATTTTCCCAAAATAATGACATTAAAATAGTCGAAATCGTGACTTAGAATCTTGTAATAATTTATTGTACTGAATTAATTTTTTGACATAGTAAAAATATTTTAAAATGTTAGAAAACTGAGATATTAAATATTTAAAAATATTTTTTGTTAGAATTCCTAGAAAATAATTATTTAGAAATACTAACTCAAAACTTTGCATACTTCTGCCAGACTTCCATAGTGAAGCTTTTTGTTTTTGCCTAACTTCTATAGTGAAGCTTAATTACATTCAAGCATAGTTTTGTTACTGTTCACATAAAATAATAATAATAACTTCCCCAAGAAATAAATAACTGGATTGCCTTATTGGGTGTTATTATTAATGAATTTCAATGAAGAGCTTAAATAATATTTCTTATTCAAATTAATTTCCTTATTGTACATTATTGTATCAAAAAATTATATATATAAAATTCATCAAAGCAGCCTCTCCATCAATGTGAAATTGCTCAGAAGGTTCGACCTGACTGCCTCAAAGTTGAACTACAGCATTCAGTCCTCATTATTTTTCATATATAAAGAATTTATCATAGTATACCCAATAGAGAATGATAAAAGCAGGCAGAATAGAGCTTTAGAACAGGAACAGGCCATACATGTGTTAAAACATGATATTAAACCAGTACAAAAACAGAAAGATCCTGATTTCTAATGAACATCTGCTTATCACTGATGTAAAAACAGCATTAAACAATACAGACCTACACAGCAAAACTGTAAATTTAAAACAGTTTATTATTCCATTTCAGGTCTTACAAAAATATGACAAAATAAATCAAAAGAAATAAATAACCCCATTTTCCTATGATCATTTTCTTTGAAAAAGAAAAACTTTACAGTGGTATATTGGAAGAGCATGTTAGTTTGTGAGGTCACCTTCAGAGAAGGAATTCTACACACTTGAGTTCTACTAGCCTCTCTATCCCCATCCATAACTCCACGTATTCGCTTCAGAGTGGTGTTTTCTCAAAAGTCTAAATCAGTAGCCCATTAATATTTCACAGTTGGGTTGAACGTAAACCAAGGTTCCTAAACCATGTACAAGGTATCCGTTCAGACTAGCAGAAGTAAGATATATGATCTTAACAAACAGTGTGGTGGTGTGGACATGAGCGGCTGCAGAGGGATGACAGAAACATGACAGAAACCGTACAGCAGCTCTTCTTTCAAACTAACACACATAGTTCAGCATCTTTGCGTTGAGCAGAGAGCACTGACTAGACAAACAGTAAAAACTCGACACCTCAAGACAACTGCAGCTTACACATCAGCTCGGATGAGATATGGACTGTCAGGCCTCTTTATAGGCTACATCTGCAAACGTCTCATCGCACAGCCCACAAAGCAAATACTTTCCGGGCAATGCAGTAAGAGACTTCCGCTGTCAAGGGAATATGATCATAAATAAATAATGAAAATGAAATGAAAATCTATTTTAAACCACAGCTACTGTTACCTTGGTCAAAAAATACTTGTGTGTGGCCTTGAAACCCAAGAGCATTCTTTGTTTTCAGCAAGGTGTAACTCAGAATTAAATGCAAAACATTTACCACATAATACATAGTTTTGAGAAATCAGTGGCAGATAATACTTAATCATCTTACTGAGTCAAAATACATTGATAAATATGGAAAGTCAAGGCTGTTTTTTAGTTAATCTAAATCAAATTTCTCTATGACAAGCATTTTTTAGTAGAGGAGTGCGTTAAGGCATTAAATACTGTCAGAAGAAGCATTTCAACAACCTGCCATTGTTAATTATGACTAGATATGTAACATATTTAAGAGGGAGCAGTTCATTCTTTGATATGCAGTTAAATGTAATTTGTAATTGTTCAGTATTCATTCAGAATAATAAATGATAAGCCTTGGTTTTTGTATTTTTCTTTTTTTAATTGCACTAAGGCACTGACATAATATTAGAGAAAGCCAAAAATCCACCCCCCCCCCAACAGGTCTGTGAATTGCTGTGGGGGAGGAAATCATTCTAGGATTGAGAGTCATTCTAAATTTAGATTTTCTATTTGGGACCCACGGGAAGCACACTGATTCAGAGCCACATGGAATTATAGGACAGGTGGACTGTAATAACACTGAAACAGAAAAATGAACATGGCAGGTGACCAGTCACCGCTGCTTGATTCATATTTGCTTTTTGACGTTACTCAACATTTAGGACGTGAAGCCTCAGATCCCAGGTCAGAATCGTTGTTCAGGCTGAAGTATTATTGCAAAGAGTTATTTGAGACAATTGAGTCAATGAAATGAGCAAAGAAGTGCATAGTTCATGTTACCTATCACACGTTTCGACAAAACTAAGTAAAAGTGTCGCATGTTCTTTTTTATTTCATCACTAGCCCCACTCACTCCTCAATGAAGCATGTCATCAAACCAACAAATGCTTCATTGCTGTTAAACATGATTGCTGTAGTAAAACCCGCTCTTGATTGTATGAACAACAAAAAATAATAATAACTGGCTTAATGATCCTCTCACCTCATTTGTCCATCATCTCATATTTTGGGTATGCTGATAAGAGGGTTAACTCAACAACGTGTACACACTGGCTGTCCAGTTTGAGGCCGGTTCCATTTTTTAAGCTGAATTTAATGTTAATTCATTTAGTTGATGCTGAATTGATGGAACTGAGCCCGTCTTTTCTCCAGCACTCAAATGCTGCTATAAGAAACAAAGCTATGAGGGAAAACCTGGACCTTCTTTCTCCTCATCACCAGAGCTGTGAGGATGAGTTAGCACAAATCAATTGAACTTCTGTTGAAATATTCTCAACAGTTATGGCTTTACAAAGAAAAGTTTCGGCACTGCCAGTGAATATTAGTTTAGCTTTGGCAAGTAATGGAACATGAAACATCTAAATAAACCCTAGGGTTTATGAATAAATTAGGCAAATAAATTAGAAAAAAAGTTAGACAAAGCACCCAGATATACAGAAACTTGATGGGTCAATATAATGCTTCAGTAGTGCAGTGCAATGAAAACCATAATCGAGCGTTTGCATATGTTATGAGGCAGGCTGGTGTTCTCCTTTTCTTAGCAGAGTCTTTCCCTCTCACCGGCAGTAAGGTTTAGTGCAAAATGTTCTCAGAGACTGCAACTAGTATGATCTGTACATGGAAAAGGAAATGCTACAGCGCCCTGCAGAGTCCCTTTGCAAAGACGATACATGTTCTTTACGATGTTCCACCAAGCATCCAAGTTGCAAATTAAAGTATTATCCTAAATTCATGATGTAAAGACTGAAGAACAGTGAATGTTGAGGTTAAATGCCATACTCTAGGTCATGACATATGAAGATGCACAGTATCATACCCAAAAACAGGACTTCTAGATTTCAGCATGACTATAGTCTTAATCTCCAGCCCTTTCTGTGCCTTTGGGCTACAGTAACAAAGGGGAAAATGCCTGTTCAAGATGCAAATACGGGTAAGACATCCTCCATATGTGCACTTTTGGAATAACTGGGTGGAATTATGCTTAGCCACTGTGCTTTCTTTACCCATACATACACTATACCTTCATGCTCTGTTTCACTTCCACTTCCTTGGTTTACATACATGCTTTCACACCAGCTACAGACTGTTCCTCACAAAGCTATCCTTAAACACAAAGATATTGCATTTCTTTTGATTTGAAACCTATGTTTTAGTCTTGCAGGGATTCCTTTAACTCATAGATAAAGCTCACAGGTTTTGCAGTACCTTGTTATTCGTGAAACACTGCTATTGCTAAACTAAACCAGCTGCTTTAAGGAAGTAGAAAAGTTCAGGACTAAAAACACTCACAGTTCAAACTGATGCAGATCAAGATTATCAACTTGTGGTGTTTTTTTCTGGAAGGTCTCACCATTGTGATATAAAACTGGTGTTAAAATATTTTTAAATACTATGGAGGGCACTAAAACGCTTACAATTGTCAGAGTAGGGTAAATTAACATTGCACTTTTTGTTTTTGGATCATCCTTTGAAAACGGATTAGAAACGCAGCTCATGCATTCCTGTATGTGTTGTAGACAAAAGGCAAAGTGTGTGTATATGTGCGTGTGTATGTGTGAGGGGAGTCATATTTGAGAAGCCTATGTTCCTCAGCAAACAAAAAATAAACACCATCCCATTTTTCCACATCTGGTATTACTTGACAGCTTCCAGGCTGAGTCTTACATTGGGCCGGAGAGCAGTGGGACGACCTTATGTATCAAGAGCTTACCTTTAACCCTTTGTTAGTCATTTTTCCCCCATCAGTGGGTGCTTTATTTAGGGTTAGATTTTAGGCCCTGAGGACTCAGAGTCTAACGAGTGTCCATTCTCTCCTTCCTCTCCCCCCGGGGATGGGATTTCGTCTGGCACCCCATTTAGGTCTGACTTTGTGGGTTGCTTCTCCAAAAGCTGTCCCCCTTCCCCTGGTTTTGAGGGCTGAGCCCCATTCACACAAGCCCCCCCCTTCTGATTTCCCAAAGTTAAAGAGTTTCCCAGGGTTGAAGGACTTACTGGGGGACTGAGACTTCTCCTGGCCTGGTGCAGCCATGCTAACGCTAGCACTAGCTGAGGCTGAAGCTGCAGCTGCGGCTGCTGCTGCTGCGGCGGCTGCAGCTGCTGCCTCTTTCTTATTTTCTGGAGATTTGAGGAACTTGAAGCTGAGGAAGCCTGGTAGTTTGGGCTCGCTCCCCGTGGGCGACTGTGGGGAACGGGCTGTGCCAGAAGAGAACTTGCTCTGCAGAGGAATGATCTGCTTGAGCTTCATGACGTTGTTGTTGGCCAGCAGCGAGCTGGGCCTTTTCGGTTTATCACCCCCTGAGCCTCCCCCTCCTCCTCCACCTGGCCTGGACTTGCCTCCCTGGCTCTTGTCATGGTGGTGCTCACCCCCAGAGGCATCGGGGCGCCCGTCGTCCCGCTCACGCCGTGCCTGGTACTCGGCCTGCCGCTGCCGCTCCTCCTCCTCTCTCTTCCTCTGCTGCTGCTGCTGGAAGTGCTGCTGCGCCTGGCGCTCGTGCTTCTGGTGGCGACCAAACACACAGAGATTACATACCAGCAGGCATGGAGAAGTCCAGCCAGGAGATGGCATGGGTAGGACAATACATTAAACCTAAGTATATAATATCTGTGCATAATAGATCTGGATTTTGAAGGTTCTGGACCAGGTTAAAAATTAGAGCCCAGGCAGATGTTCTGCACACCATTCCAGCAGTAAAACCGAAGAATACAACCGAAATGTGGTTATGAGTATTTTACATATCTGATCCAGCTAATTGGCTAATTAACAAGTCCTTTCTGAACTGAAGTGTTAGAGCAGGGAAAACTCCAAAATACCTCCACACTGGAATGGAATCTCACCTATTTTTAAGATTAAGATTAAGTGACCCTTATTAGTCCCACAACGGGGAAATTTCGCCTCCGCATTTAACCCATCCGTGAAGTGAAACACCACATACACTAGGGCACATACACTAAAGCTCTGGGGATCGAATCGGTGACCTTCCAGTCACGAGGCTGGTTCCCTAACTTCCAGCCCATGACTGACCCCCCCCCCCCCGTGAGCGCTCAAGTATAATTTTTTTGTATAATTTAATAATAATAATTTTCAAGTATAATTCAATTGTAGAGACGTGAACAAAGTCATTCAGAGTAGTCTGAAGTGAAATGCTGCACTTTGGAGAAACTTACAGAGTCAGATTTCTTTACAATGGTGGTGACAGAAACCACAATCACATGAATCACAATGTCTACAACCCAAATACAACCATTATATTTACTGTCCAAAAAGACAAGTGAACACACAGGTTTCTTCTAAATATTATGCAATATGACAATATTTATCATAATAAATTGTCACATTATGTACCAATATGCTTTTATGAGCATATTATGGATATCACTGGTACTTTTAGAACAGTGACTGACTGCATGTTTTATTCCAAAGAAAGACCTGTCTTAGTGCAGTGTATGAAATGTAGAAAAAAATAAAAATAATTTGTACTTTTAGTTTTTCTTAAATGTGGCACATCTGGCGGTGTTTTAAGTGTTTGTCTGTTCCAGCTTACTAAACCTCAGAAAACTTCTTGGTGTATTTGGGTATTATATTTTTGTCATGGTAAATCTTTGGGTGCTACTTTGTCTTACAACATCCTGCATGTGCATGCACATATCCACCATGAATAGATTTTAAAATCTGTTTTCAGAAGCTTATCTCAATTTCTCCATAAAATAATATTTCAGGCATCCAGAAGCGTATTCATAATCATTTCAATGGAATTGAAAAAGCTTTCTGTGAAAAAATCTGTGAAATTCCCTGAAAAGTAGATTTCAGCAATTTTTTGTTCTGCTACTGGCTTGCTCAGCAGAACAGGGGCCGGGTCAGATCTGGGAACCACTCAGAGTATACTGTGATAGTGAGATATCTGAAATAGCATCTATAATATCTGCGGTCACCCAGTGTGATTTTTGAAACTAAAGCAACAATCATAGATTTATTTTTTAAAGAACAGATTGTTACCTTGAATGCCTCCCTGCGCTGAAACTCCAGTTTGGCCATCTCTTCTCCCACCCAGCTAGGGATGTCGGGGATTGCCACATGAATGACATATTTCAGCAGAATGGCAAAGTGCTGTCCAGGAAGAAAGGGATTAAATGAATAAATCTGACTGAGTACATAGCATCTGACTGTGTAGATAGCATTTTCTTCTGAAAAAGAACATTGATATTGCTCAATGAGTATGAAGATATATTAACAACATATACTGGCCATGGAACAGAGATTAACCTGTTCTAAATCTAAGCTTACTGTTCAGGTATTAATCTTGAGCATAAATACTCAGTAACTTACTATAAATTGTTCAGTAACTACTATAAAACCTATATTAATCTATGAGGTTATGAAAGTGAAGAATGGTGGTCTGGATTCTTTGATGGGTCCTTAGAGTTAATGGCAAGAGCAAATGAATTTAATTGCACAATGTGTATATGTGTATTGCATACCTCTAAGATCACGATAGAGATGATGGCCATCTCGGGGCTCAGCCAAGGGAAGAGCCTCTGTAGCTGCCCACATTGACCAATCAAATAACAGTTCACAATGATCGCTATCAGACCCATGGCCTCCATTACTGTCTGTGCAATAACAGAAGACACAGTCACATCCATCTTTTAGTATTCCTTAAAAGGTCTGTTATGAAGCTTGAGAACTCACAATCACATCATTCTAACCTGCCACTGCCCAATGCTCTCCACTCTCATGCCAAAGGGCCTCTGCAGGCCTGTGCACAGCTTGAAGGCGTCACTGCGGATCTCAATGATGTTGTTAATGAGGGCGCACATGGCAGCCAATGGGAAGGCAGAAGAAAAGAGCACCACGTAACCAAACTGGATAAACATCTCTTGGTAATCTTGAAATGTGTCCTGGAAAGAAACACAAAGATGCAAAGTTTACAGACTGTTACATTATGACCCTTTAGCTTTGGCATGCTAACATACCAGAGCACCTGCTTCATACTTGATCCTCCAGAAGAGTCTCAATATTCTTTGCTCCCATCCATTCTTCTTCTGGAATTAAAAATGGACTTTGTTTCAACTTTTAAAACACATCATCAGTTTTTTTATTACTTGAACTTGCTCCCTGAAGCCAGCCAGCTCTTAACACTGACTTCATTTTCAACATCAAGTACAGACTGGTGCTCTATTTCATCTGCTGGGGTTCATCTGAGTGCTGTTGGTTTGATTGCCTAGACCACATTTCCCGATAACAATGTCATCCTGAGATGCTGAGCTGACCGAGACTAATGCATTTGCTAATGGCTTATTATTTTGTGTTTTTCTAAAACGCTGGAATCTAATTTCTGAAATTGAAACTGTTCTGAGGAAGGTGACCCATACCACACTTGGGCTGGGAAAATTTCTCTTTTTCTTATGTTTCAAGGTTGGTAAGTATGCTCTACTTCCGAATTACAAATTAATTATTCAGATCTCTGATATGTACATTGTGTAAAAGTCTTTGGCTCCAAAAATGTAAGCAAGTAAGTGTGTTTTGTAAGTATGTAAGTGTGTTTTTGCCAGTAAAACACTATTTGACATTAAAATAAATGAAGGGTATATTCCAAAACACATTATTTACCACTTCTAATTTTTCTTTTTTTTCATAATATACATTGTTGGGAGTGGGCTTTACACATACACTATTAAAAAAGATGGTTCTTCGAGGGTTGTTTAGTAAAGAAAATGGAAATGGTTCTATACAAAACCATGAATACTAAAAGAACTCTTTGCATGATCTATTATAAAGATGTTAAACTTGTAACAACAGAAGAACCCTTTTGGTGCTACAGAACCCTTTTCAAAAAGATTCTATATAGAACCATCTACAGCACAATATCCATCAACACGTTCATGATGCAGAGAATCCTTTGATCATGCAAAGGGTTCTTTGAGTGTTTTTGGTTCTGTATTTGCTTTATTAAAGGACCCCTGAAAAAAGACCTTTTTTTTAAAGAATGTACAAGTAGTTTCTAAAGGCTATATTATGATTAATAACACCTTTATTAGAGGAATGAAAATGTGTTTTTCATTATACATCAGGTGCTGTTCTTTTATAAAAACTTTTACAAATGAAACTCTTCAAATATAGACACACATAAATATGTTAAGTAAAATATAACAAGATTTCACTGTTTTAAATAGACACTTCTCATTTTGCTAAGAAGAAAACAGTGAGAAGAACAGAGGTTTGGTTCCTGATTTCTTGGAGTGCTCCAGCCATTGTATGGATTTGTGACACCTGATTTCATTTACTGCAGGATTAATTAGCTGAAACAGGTTTTCGATGGTAACTGTAAATACTGGGCTTACTCAAGGACATGCTTTTTGCCCAGATAATTGGCCTCACATAGGATTTTCTTAGATGGCTTAATACTTTTTCACAGTACTGTAACCAAAGAAACAAATAAACAAGCCTTAAGGAGTGTTCTTTCCATCTAGGGCTGGACATGTTTTATTATTTAAATAGTCCGATTCAAAGTCTTGCACTCACTGTTTTTAATTATATTATTTAAATGAGGCACTTCTCAGACTTTTTTGCTGTTTCGACTTAATAGATGTCTAACAACTGTGACGTCATAAATTGTGAACATTTCTTGATCACCCACACCATACTTTCATTAATTAGATTAATAGGGCAGCACTTTATGGACAAAATATATATGGACTATATGGATGCTATTCTTGTAATTTTTTCAGCAACAGAAAATGAGAGGGAGTGTATTGTTGTAAATAACATAGTTGTGATTTGGTTACAGTAGATTATCAAATATGTGATTTTATTTGTGGAAACATGATTTTTGAAAATTGTATCAGATGGGCTTTAATTTTGGCGGTTCCTTCCACCAAAAAAGTAGTAGCCTTCTGTGTTATGGATAGAGCCATAAAACTGTCACAATATCAGGTTTTACTCAGCTTTTTCAGTATTTGCCATATTAACATGAAAATTGTGTCATTCCAAGTATCTTATTAGCTGAATTATATACTGTTTTTTTCTGGTTCACTCAAGTCTGTGTAGTTGTTCTCCTGCCACTTGTCCAGTGGCCATGAAGACCTACTTTCACAGTCTTCTTCAGACCAAACGGGCTGTAGATAAAATATTATCATATAGAGTTATCTTGTGTACCCGTTTTCTGTTCTTGCATGTGATAAAGTAGAAACTTAGTAATGTTAGCTGCAGCAGCATGAAACAAGTTGTTGCTGAGCAACTGGTGCACAGCAGAATGAAAAAATGTGCTGTTATCAAAAATATCAACACCCATAAATGCTTCTCAACCGATCTGATTTTGTAACTGCTGTATGAACTGCTGTAAAACTGTTGTATTATGACTGTGATACACCTGGCAATATGTTACAAATGCTTTGGCCAACCAATAATGTGACATGGTTAAAGATCAGCCTGCATTATTGTGACTAAATCAATATTCTTGCCCTAATTCATTAAAAACCCTAGAAACTTAATTGGTCAAATGAGTCAGACCGCATATTACAGCCTCCTGTGATCTCAGTACAGCAAAGGGAATACCATAATAACAACAAATGCTATTTGGTGCAGAGCAAGTGCAGTAAGAAACATATCTACAACCCAATTCTGAGGCACTTAACACCTCCACCACTTCTGGTGGAGAAAGTGAAACCTGCCCCTTTAAAAAAAAAGATGAAATAAGAAAGTTTAATAACATACCAGTCGTATCCTTACCTCATATGTTTGCATGCAGCTCTCAATCTCAGCCTGGGTGAGTGTTGTGGCCTCCTGCTCTTCTGGAAGATCCATCCATGACTCTTTCTTGCTCTTACTGTCGGCCCTCTCCAGGCTGCGGCCTCTTCTCCGTAACCTTGGAGGTGCACTGCTCTCAGACCCTGCGGGTGCTGGTGGCTCTGTCATCAGCTCCTTGGTCTCTGGAATCCCATTATCATCGTCATCATCACACATCTCAAAGACCGAAGCTGGGTCCATTCCCTTCTCCACCATGGTGGGGCTCCCCTCCTCAAGGAAGTGGTCTTCCATGGGGCTCACACAGCCAATGGACTTGCGCTCAACCTTCTCGATGAAGCTGACCTTGCGCAGTTTGAGGCCACAGTCCACTAGGCTCTCCTCCTCGCTCTCCTCCTCGCTCTGCCTCTCCCCTCCTCGCTCCTCCTCACCATCCTCATCCGGCACCCCGCACCCTCCGTTCAGACACTTGCGTTCGCGACGTTCCTGATGGCCCAGAAGGACTTGTCGGCTCCCCCGCAAGCCCGGGACGGGAATTGTGGTGTCACTGGGGGAAACCTGAGCTCTGCCGGCCGCAAGCCGCCCGTATTTGAGCAGAGCAGAGACCAGCAGGTCCCAGACGGCGCGCAGCGTGAGCTCGCCCAGTCGGTGGCGCTCGTACAGGTATGGCTGCAGTACCTCTTTTAGATTCTGCAGGAACTGGCGAATGATCAGCAGTGTAGCAAGCATCTGCAAGGCATGAACAGTCACGGGAAAAAATGATCTGAATGGTAGATTAATGTTCTTAAAGGGAACTGCAGTATAAGTGATGGTTTATTGTCATTTTCAGGGATGTCAGGGCTGAGAAGTGAAATGCTACAAGTTTCTAGCTAGAGAATAGCGCAGAAAGATAAATCACACAATGCAGCAAAAGCTGGCTAGGATAGCCTCAAAACCAAAGATGATAATATCCATCCTCTATCATGGATAATAATAGTAATATTTAAAAAAACATTACTATAGCAAGCACCTACCAACACTCTAGCAACCACCTCCAATACCGGCTAATGTTAATCATTCTGCACATTCTTCAGAAATACTTTTCCAGTTGCTGCTATTATTATTATTATTATTATTATTATTATTTATGAAATAATGACCCTAATTATAGTACAGTAGCAACACTACTACTACTACTACTACAACTAATAATAATAATAATAATAATAATAATAATAACAACAACAATACTAATAATATTTTAAATGTTCTAAAAAATGTAGCAGTCTAAATATATTCTGAGCGTAATAATCTGGCTGCTTCTTCTATCAGCAGCAGCGAATCTGGTAACCTAGTAAGAGTTCATTTTAATAGTCTAGGAAAGAGAAAATAAAAGCATGAGTCAACTCCTCAGCATCTTGCAGTGTGAGCGGAGGTGAAAGCAGAGCAATATTTCAAAGGTATGAAAGCAGGCAGTGATTCAAACACTTTTTTAATCAAGGGAGACAAACCTACAAACGCTCGAAGGACTATAAATTACATCAAGCAATCAGAATTTGTCAAAAGAATTTGTTTTCATCAACCTTATACAGACAAAACCTACCCTAAAATTACACCGCCAGAGAAGCTGTGCTGAAATTAGATCAAGCTCCACAGTACTATAATCATCAGTCCACATGCAGAGATAGCTCATCCGATGTGTGTCAAAGACCCGCGGGACAAATTACGATGACACAAAAAGCTCAGACGTCTTTTTGGATGCCAGCACATGCATGAAAACAATGGCGGCTGTAAACACAACAGCCCTATTCCTAAACAGAGAAGAACAAACGAATGGCCAGACGTCTGTTGATGCTAACAATATATAGACTGGTAGTCCGAGCTGACTGTGTACTTTAGGTGCCCAAAGGCATTGATGGATTTTATTGATCACAGACTGCATTCTGAGGAGAAGACATGGCATAGAGTCCCCGAGTTACTTCAGCTAGAGAAGAGGAGAAAGCTATCTATTTAAGTCAAATAGCATATTTTAAGCCATTTGCATGGGAATTTGGAATCTGTGCCATGGTTTCACCTGTGTGGGAGACAGAATTCTTACCTCTTTTAGACGCTCCATGTCTTTGAGGTAGAATCCAATGTAGAAAAGGCTTAGATAAGAATTTACAAACTGAAACTGCAAGACAACACACAATAACATAAATGCAAAAGGTTATGGGACTTGCTCTTGTGAAGTTTTTATCTATGTGCTTATATTCACGAAATGGGAAAATAACAACATTCTAAATCCTATCGCTCTGTCTAAAGAGTTACAGCTGCTAACACTGACAAAGTAGTGTGTGGAGTTTGACTGGTATTTAGTTCTAATATGAAGATGCATCACGTACAGGGAATCCAGCAATGTTTCAAAAATGTCTGTACAACAAATGTGAAATGAAACACAGTCATTCAGAGTTGTTGGATGTGAAATGGTTCATTGTAGGGAAACTCAATTTCTTTACACCAGTGGTAGAAGCCAGGGGTCGTGATGTCTTAAACACAAATATAGTTTTATTTGCGACCCAACTGGAACTGTGTTTTATCACACCCAGCAAGTACGTCTCCATCATGAATAGAATTTAAAAGACATATTTTAGGCCAAAACTAACATTTCAGCCATCAGGCAATTTAATCTTGACCATTTCATGTAATAACATTCTGTGAGGGAGCTTTTAGAGCCCATGTGTCAAACACAAGGCCCGGCGGCCAAGGCATGCCCGTGACGCAGTCCTATTCAGCCTGCAAAACTATTTTTATTTTCTATTCTTAATAGCTCATTTCACCCTGAGATGCACTACAGTCCCCAGCATGCACTGCAACAGAGTGTGCATTCCAACACAACAATTTTTTTCCAACAATTCTGAGAGCTGCAGTTTTGACTACTGACAACTTGTCTTTCCAGCAAGCACCGCGTAGCCCTAAGTGCATAATTATTTCCTTGTACTTGCACCTCTTAAATAAGAGGGCACCTTCAACATATCAAGTGCATTTCACAGCTGTATAAAACATCTGTTCCTCAAAGACCGAGGGCCAGATGTGTGTGTGACAAGGCGTAGCACAAAGTGTGACTCAGTGTGGCTGCAATATTTAATCCCAATGTGCCTAATTTTAACATTCAGTTAAAGGGTCCATATAATTGAAAACTGAATTTTCCTTGCTTTTTTGACACAGTTTAATGTAGAATGTAAACACTGATAAAGTTTCATAACATACCTTGTCCATAAAGTCCATACGTCTGAAATCAGCTTGGCTGTTTTGAATTCATTGTCTAACTAACACATTTACACCTATTTAGCTTACAAGAGTTAAGCTTCGCCCATTCACGCTGGTGTTATAAATTGTAAGTGTTTCAGCTGAGCTAATCTAATTAGTCTTAAAGGTGGAGTAAAAAACAGCCTGTTTAAAAATGAAGGGTAAATAGAGGTCATGTAATGAGCCATGACTGCTTTTGGTACATAAATGAGTATTCAATGCCTATTTTGCTGCTGCAGTTTTGGCATATTTTGAATAAACAATGTCCTGACCCACAAATTTGCTGAGGTTTTTTTGTATGGGCTTTTTTATTGGTTACGTTTGACATCCCTATTTTAGAGGCATTGTTTCAGATGTCTGGAAACAATTCAGGTTCCTATCACAACCACTGTAAGCAATTCTCACTCTATTTTCTTTAGGACGGAGCATTTTGCATTAAACCACTTTGACTGACTTTGTTTACAGCTTAGTGTTTATTAATTATGCAGATTTGAAAAATCTGTGGAAGTCCTTTTTTATTGTATCATCCAGTGAAGTTGTCATTCTGGTGAAAGCTGATTTATTATGATTATTTCATTTTGCCGAGTTATCTCACAGCATTCAATGTTAAACCCAGTAAATATAATATACTAATACTGCCGCTGCTATTGACAAACACAGACATTAAAATTAGTCCAACATTTCCATATCTGCACATCGCTAGAATAGAATTTTGTTCTGCACTGCATGTAAGGTTAAACTTACAAGAACCATTTTGATGATGAGATTTTTCTCATAGGCACTCTGGAGTCTATAGTTTTCTGTTGGGAAAACAGAGACAAGAATTCAAAGTTTAATTGTCCAATATACAGTATACACCCAGTGCTGAATTCACTCTTACAGTGCTCATTTGGTTCTATCTTCACACAAATGAATAGTGTACGTATTAGTTCAACACTGTGGAACCTAATGTGCACATGTGGAGTAAAACATCTTTCACATTTCCTCAATACAATTACAATATATGTTTTTTCAGACAAAACATTTTTATACCATACATACAGCAAAATATTACATAACCACTGAAATGTACTTGACTTGAAATATATTACATCATCCAAATTAAAACTGAAAATATATTTCTTTCATATAGAAATAATATAAACATGTGAATCAAGTACATTCAATGCATCACTTTTTCAGTGTTCCCTTTAAAAGCAATACTCACCCATATCATTAAGCCAGCAGGCTATCTTTTTATACACCTCGTCACACGCAGTCACAGTGATGGCCAGTATGATTTCAGGGATAAACCTCGCCACCCGTGGCAGCTCTTTAATCCCCATCACAAATTCCTGCCGACCATAGACGTGCATCTAGTCAGATAACTTTGTACTTGTGTACCACACCATTCTAACGTTTTACTTACACACAGACTACTGACAACTAGTCTTTCCAGCAAGCACCGCGTAGCCCTAAGTGCATAATTATTTCCTTGTACTTGCACCTCTTAAATAAGAGGGCACCTTCAACATATTATGTTCATTTCACAGCTGTATAAAACATCTGTTCCTCAAAGGCAGAGGGCCAGATGTGTGTGTGACAAGGCGCAGCACAAAGTGTGACTCAGTGTGGTTGCAATATTTAATCCCAATGTGCCTAATTTTAACATTCCGTTAAAGGGTCCATATAATTGACACCTTCTTTGACACAGTTTAATGTAGAATGTAAACATTGATAAAGTTTCATAACATACCTTGTCCATAAAGTCCATACGTCTGAAATCAGCTTGGCTATTTTGAATTCATTGTCTAACTAACACATTTACACCTATTTAGCTTACAAGAGTTAAGCTTCGCCCATTCACGCAGGTGTTATAAATTGTAAGTGTTTCAGCTGAGCTAATCTAATTAGTCTTAAAGGTGGAGTAAAAAACAGCCTGTTTAAAAATGAAGGGTAAAGAGAGGTCATGTAATGAGCCATGACTGCTTTTAGTACATAAAACCCACACAATTGTTACAAGGGAACTTAAAAGGAAAGCAGAATACAAGAAAAAATAGGATACCGACCCTTTAATTAAAGCTGTAGCTAATCATGTAAATATGCTGTAAATATGGTTAAATTCTGCAGTTAAAAGGTGTAAACCTGGTTTTTGTACTTATTTATGACTGGGGAAAGGCATATTGCATTTTTCTTGTGTATACTGCATAATCTATGTGTTTTGGCTCATATTTTAATTTTGGAACATTTTTTTGGAATACTTTAGACAGAATGTGTCATTTTTGCACTTGAAACTTGCAAAAATGTGTAAAATGCTTAGCACACACACAAAATATTGAACCTTTGAACTTAAATTAAGTACACCAAACATTTCCATTCAACCAAATAGATTCAGATGCAGACTACAGTTCAATTGCAGATTGAACAAAAAATAAAACATTTCAGTGAAATTTATTTGGCTTCCGTGAGACTGGGAATATGTTTGGATAAACTTAAACACTTTTCATTCACTGAAATGTACTCCCAAATTGCTGTACATTATATATAAACCAGTTACTTAAAGACAACACAGTTGATTTATTTAATATTGATGTATTTTCAGCTTGTAAGTGACACCACCCTGTTGGTTCCTTTTTTTGAGTCTATGTTTGGCTCTGGATTTGGATAATCTACATTATTAGAGGGTAAACGTCTTGCCCCTGCACCTTTAAACATAATGTGTACTGCCAACACATTATGTTGGCTGCATTAAAGGCTGTAGTGCAGTGGTCATCAATTCTCCTCCCGGAAAGTTTATTTCCAATATGCAACACTAATGTGTCTTATCTAGCCAATCAAGAGCCTCAGTGTCTGTGTGTGCATTTGTGGCAGTTCTCCAGTACTAGGATTGGTGAGCACTGCATTAGTGTATAAAAGGTCCTACTCATACCTGTGTATGACAGAATGTGCTTGTGATGCCACTAACCTGAAGCTCAAAGCAGATGAGCATGGCCAGGAAGACAAAGCAAAGGCATAAGATACAGACAGGAAAGCTGACCAGCCATCGGAACAGCCTCCTCCTCCAAGGCGGGTAATAGAACTCCTCACAGCCTGTCACTGGGCTGCACCGCTTCACACCCTGAGACAGACAGAGAGACAACAGTAGTCCTAAATAAACTACTAGTTGGTATAATGAGAAGAGGTCAATTATTATCTCAAAATGTCTGTTCACCCGAAACTGCGGCCTGGGCTCCTCTAGTGATTCGGCAGGGGTGTCTAGCGTGCCCCATTTGTAAGCCAGCTCCGCCCCTCTCCGCTTCCACCTCTCAAGGAACAGGGTGGCCCACACCACGTTAAAGAGGGCAAAGACTACACAGCATATATCTCTGCTGGTCTGGGTGAGAAACAGCACCGGCATCAATCAAACATACAGTAACAAATGCATTAGGAGATCAAGGGTCTCATTTTGTAACTTTTTTAATTCTAATCCTTTCTTTCTTAAATATTTTATTAGTATTATTAGTATTGCTAAGAAGTATTTAATTAGTCATTTTACCTGTGATTACACTTTCTACCACTAGAGATTTCTGCATGGACGTGGTAGTCTAAATATCCACATATTCTCATACACAAGAGATGTTTCTACATGTATAGATATTTCTATGTACGGTTCACTCACCAAACAAGAAGCTAATAAATGAGACCCCAGATTTGTATGAGAGGCAGTTATTAGGAAATGCATGTTCAAACTTATTCAAAGTTTAATGCAGAGTTTAGATGGAAAAACAATAATGATGTGATACAGTACTATCAGAGACCACACTGTACTAATTTAACTTCCAGTCAAAACAGCCATAAATACAAGTTATTGATTTTTCAGTGTAGGAAAAAAATATTTAACTGATTTTTTTTATTTAACAGAATATCACTTAGAAGATATAACAATAAAATACATATAAATAAAATATTATTTATAATAAATATTATACATAATAAATATCAATAAACATTCTATGATTTTTTTTCAGTATTTATTGTGTATTTGCCTATATAACAGCTTGGAAGTTGGTTGTATTCTCGGCTTTCCATAATCCAAACTATCTAAACAATGGCAAACACATTAAATGATGTTGAGGTCTGGACTCTGGGGTGGTCAGTCCATCATTCTGAGAACACCAGCAGCCTCTTTGTTTGATTTGCAAATGTCATTTTTTTTAACAACAGCCTCATTACAGCTACACATACTCTAAGACTCATAGTTTTTTTCTCATAAGGAAGGATGGACAGGAACACCTCTGTTTTTAGATCTGAGCCAAGTTTAATCACTCAATGACGAAAGCTTTAAATAACGTTTATCTGATGGTCATGGTTTTGGTGATCTGTACTAGATATAACCTTCTGTTTTTCATTTATTTTCTTTTGACTGATTATCTTCTCATCTTCATTCTTATCTTCTCATCTCCTCATAAACATGCCCTGTTCAATTAAAGAGTTGTACTTAAATTAAATAATTGAAGTGCCATGTATGAACATTTGGTCATTCTTCTGATAAAAATGGCAGTATAACATACACAGGTCATTGTGAACTGTTACCTGATCAGATTCAGTCAGCATCCACAGTACAAAGCCGATCACAGCAGGATACAGCATAGAGGTGGTGTAAAAACCCAGCCAGGCAAAGTACATGGCAATCTTCACTCCAAAATAATCACATATATCATCTAACAGAGAAGGAAGCACAAAGTAAATAGGCAAACGAGACAATACTAGTTAAACTGTTGATTACACAAATAGCTATTTAGACTCTTCAAGCAATCTTATTAAAAGGTGAGCAATCACTTGTAAACATATCAGTAGAGGCATGCAGTAGACAGTAATGAAGACAAGTGCTTATGTTGAGGTGCTGATTACAAACCTAGAGGCTGTTTCTCACACACTGCTTGCACCCATGACTTCATTAGCTGACCCAGAATTCTCTGCTCATGGAGGGGGAAGACCTGTTGGATCACACCTCGTGCCTTCAGCTCTGGAACTGTAAGAAACAGAGTGAGATACGTACCAACCATCACCGTTATAAAGGTTACAGATTTACTTCAGGAGCATTTCTTCACAAAAGAACACAAGAAATGACATACGCAGAAATGACAGGGAGAAGTACAATTCAGTCACTGTGGAGCTATTTTAACCCTCCTATTATGTTACGGGTCAAATTGACCCGTTTCAAGGTTTGAAGATCTAGGAAAAATAGTTAAAAGTATTTTTTCAGCATCAAACTTCTTCTGCTTGCCTTAAATTGTGTAATCAACATATAATATGAAAATGGTTCATCTCACATATTTGTAACCACCCCCTGCATGTTTATATCACATAGATACTGTTCGGGTCAATATGACCCAGCAGTCAAACTGGAGGTAATAGGGTGTCAAAAATGTCAGAGTATTTCTTTCTTTGCAACTGTGAGACATATTTCACCCCAATCACACACACACACACACACACAGAGGTGCAGATGTTATGACTTTTACCTTATAGAAACCATTTATGTTCTCGTGGGTAAACTACACCCACATTCAGTGGACACTAAACAGGGGAGGGGCAAAATATAAAATCCTCTGCATGGGAGTACACCCAACATTACACTCTGTCAAGCAGACCAGACCTTTACAAAATGAGCAGCTGAAGCAAAAGGATGACAGTCCAGGAGGCTCCGGAAGTCATCATTGATCATGACAGTGAAACAGAGGAGGATGTGTCTGAAGACGATGACTATCTTGAGCTAAATTCTGATTCTGATGATTCTGATTTTGAACCAGATGAGGGAATTGTTATTCCTATTCCTCCAAGCAAGACATACGTGTCAAAAAAATGGTGAAATACAGTGGTCTTCATCCCCAAATGTGCGTCAGGCAAAACTGTCTGCAGAAAACATAATAAAGACAGTGCCAGGGCCCACTAGGATGGCACTGAGTTGTGTGACTGACATCAAGTCAGCCTTTGAGCTGGTCATGCCAGATTCAATACAAAAAAATCATTCTGGAAATGGCAAATCTAGAAGGGAGGCGTGTTTTGGGGGAGAAGTGGAAGGAGGGGGTCTATAAGTTGAAAGATGAATTGACAGCCGGTCTGTGGGATGCAGAGACAGGCAGGGCTATATTTCGAGCCACAATGTCTATGGAGACTTTTCATATTTTCTCCAGAGTAATTCGATTTGATAATCGAGAGACAAGGGCTGATAGACCAGAGAGACAAGCTGGCAGCTATTAGGACAGTGTGGGACAAGTGGGTAGAGCAACGTCCACTACTCTACAACCCAAGCCCTAATATCACAGTGGATGAAAGGCTGGTGCCAGGTCTGCAGGCCATCTGACGATGTCAAGACAAACATGACCTGTGTGAAATGTGCAAAATTCATTTGCACAAAGCACAGTGTGATGACATGTCACTCGTGTGCTGTGTAGATAGTAGTACATTTCTGGTTCATAGTGCATGCATGTAAAACTATTGTGTTTTTTATGTTGGCATTTCAAAAGTAATAAAGTAGTGAAACATTAAAAAAAGTTTGAACATGCATTTTTTAAAATGAAAAACGAGTGAATTATCCTAATTGAACCATTACCTGTTACAGGTAAAGAACACCATTGCACTAAATATTGGTAGAATAATTAGTAATGGAGTTAGTAATTAAATATTCACACTGCTTGTTAGGATTTTTTTGGTTTCAGACATCTTTTGGGTAATTAAACATGTACCGGGTCAAATTGACCCGGGAACACCATGGCTGTTCCTGACAAATGAACATAACAGGAGGGTTAAGCAACACTGTATGACAGAAAAGGACACGCACTTATGGGCTGTCCTTCAAGAAAGTGGATGTTGTGAAGGACCTCCCCTGGTTTGGCTCGGAGATTGTCCAGCCAGTATTTGATTATGCTCTGACGTTCCTGTGAAGATAAGAATCCAGGCAAAGAAATCATTACTAACAGCATTTTACAGTTTAGATGATATCAGAATATGCAGAAGAAGAATTAAGCAGCAAGCTTGTTTCTCTGTTTTTCATTTTAACACTTGGTGTTCAATCAGGTTTATTACTGTCACATGCACAGAGATGAGTTTGTAGGTTCTTCTTAGCATTGCAAAAATGAAGAGATCTAAAATACACTCAGAAGCAATACTGCAGAATGTGTACAAGATTTATCATTGCAGTACTGTGCACAAGAATCCCTTTTCATTTAATTTCCAGTCAAAACTTCCATTAAGTTCAACTTATTCAGCTTTCAGAAGATATTTCTGAGGAGATTAAATATAAGGGAAACCACATGCGTCCAAACTGGAGCTGAAGAATGTTTTAAAAATATACAGAAAATGGGACTCCCAACTACTGTGGCAGATCTGGAAGCCCACTAACTCTCCCCATTAAATAAACAGTACATAAAGCTGTCATCTTTGAACGACAGGAGAAAATCAAGCTTCACTTTTCACTCAATGTCAACAGATGACTATCCTTCCATTTAGAATAGACAAGCAGTGCTATGGGCCTGAAAGGATGTGTAGCTGTTAAGATGTTACTAAGAAAAGTAAACAGACAAATTAGAAGTAAATCTGCAAATCCCAGAGGCTGCTGGTGTTCTTAGAGCAATGGGCTGACCACCCAAGAGCCCATACCTCAACATAACTTTGTTTATGACTGATTGGATTGTGAAAAGCAGACAATGCAACCAGCTTATAAGACTGAACTTTGGAGGTGTAAAAAATATCTTTGCAGATTTCTTAAAGAAACTGAAAGCAAGTTGCTTCGAAAAGAACGGAAGCTGTAATAAATCTGCGATCATCAGATTTTTGACACAGAAAAAATGTTTATACTTAAATGACCATTCATACAGGTAATTAAATAAATGAAGGGTGGTATCTTGACTGTGAGTACTGCACAGTACTGTATGAACTTATGAGGGTAACAAACTGAAGTGTCGGCTCTCATCAAGGCATTTGCAGTTTAAGGTGTTAAGGCAAATCACTAAATCACCTGTGATGTGAAGAAGCACAGTTCACTCTCAATATTCTCATAAATGTAGTCTTCCTCACAAGAAAAGCTGCGAGATCCACCTCCAAACTCTGGCTTCACTGCTTTCCGCAGGCCCATCTCCTCAGCTCCTCGCAACAGACTGAACAAAACACACGTGTTTACCAGAGTAAAGAAAACATATAAACCCCAATCAAGAACACTCTGATCATAGAGACATATCTAGACTCAAATGGCATATTAAATGGATCACAACAAAGACATAAATCCCATAGAACATGAGCTCTAAGAGCAAAACTTTGTGTAACATTTGGGTGTCTGAAATCAGCCCTGGAGAGTTACAGCTTGAAACTAGCTAAATGTCATTGTGAGTGCTGAACACTAACTGTTCAACTAGTCTGTTCCAATGTGCAGATTCTCTTAGTGACGAACTTCAGCTTGGCTGATGGTCTGTGGAGAATTGGGTCTGAACCTGACAGTAAACATCAATCTACCATCTGTTCAGGCAGCCTCTGCCTTAGGCAGAACACTGAAATAATAATGTAACTGCCACACCTTCTATTATCACTGCACAGGCTCAGCTACGGAGAGCTCCTATCTCCTTGGATTCTAGTGAGTCATACCACAATGAATATGAATAATATACTCAATGTGATTGGTAATATGGCTTTTTGCCTCTCTGAACTTACTTAATACAGAACTATACAGCTTACTCTACTATACACATTGAGTTGCCAGGTTATTAAGTACTGTACATCTACATAGCACCTTTATACATACACTCACTGACTGTTCCATCAGGTATGTCCACCATATAGGTGCACTTTGTTGGTTTACTGACTGTAGACCATCTACTGCATCTGAAACACTCTGCCCAAATAACATCTGGTCAGTGGTGGTCCTATGTTGGTCTCTTTTCAATGACAGATAAAGTACAACTTTGTTGATGATAAAACATACAGCATCAATAGGCCACAGTCAATGACCTTAAACCAATAAAGGGCATCTATACGGTGTTTGTTATAAAATGGCCAATCAGTGTAAGTGTGCTTAATGAACTAATCAGTATATATAGTGCACTAACATCCAAGTTTGTTATCTTTCGTCCTATAATTAAAATGACAATTATAAGAATAATTACCAAAAAACCTGGTACAGTAGATAAGGTGCCAGAGAGAGATGCACTGCCCAGCTAGGTTAGTGAGACAGGCAGACTAGAGAGAGATGCACTGCCCAGCTAGGTTAGCGAGACAGACAGACAAGAGAGAGATGCACTGCCCAGCTAGGTTAGCGAGACAGACAGACTAGAGAGAGATGCACTGCCCAGCTAGGTTAGTGAGACAGACAGACTAGAGAGAGATGCACTGCCCAGCTAGGTTAGCGGGACAGACAGACTAGAGAGAGATGCACTGCCCAGCTAGCTTAGTGAGACCGACATACTAGAGAGAGATGCACTGCCCAGCTAGCTTAGTGAGACCGACAGACTAGAGAGAGATGCACTGCCCAGCTAGGTTAGTGAGACCGACAGACTAGAGAAAGATGCACTGCCCAGCTAGCTTAGTGAGACCGACAGACTAGAGAGAGATGCACTGCCCAGCTAGCTTAGTGAGACCGACAGACTAGAGAAAGATGCACTGCCCAGCTAGCTTAGTGAGACCGACAGACTAGAGAGAGACGCACTGCCCAGCTAGGTTAGTGAGACAGACATACTAGAGAGAGATGCACTGCCCAGGTAGGTTAGTGAGACAGACAGACTAGAGAGAGATGCACTGCCCAGGTAGGTTAGTGAGACAGACAGACTAGAGAGAGATGCACTGCCCAGCTAGGTTAGCGGGACAGACAGACTAGAGAGAGATGCACTGCCCAGCTAGTTTAGTGAGACAGACAGACTAGAGAGAGATGCACTAACCACCTATGTTAATGAGACAGACAAACTAGAGAGAGATGCACTGCCCAGCTAGTTTAGTGAGACCGACAGACTAGAGAGAGATGCACTACCCACCTATGTTAATGAGACAGACAAACTAGAGAGAGATGCACTGCCCAGCTAGGTTAGTGAGACAGACAGACAAGAGAGAGATGCACTGCCCAGATAGGTTAGTGAGACAGACAGACTAGAGAGAGATGCACTGCCCAGCTACGTTAATGAGACAGACAAACTAGAGAGAGATGCACTGCCCAGATAGGTTAGTGAGACAGACAGACTAGAGAGAGATGCACTGCCCAGATAGGTTAGTGAGACAGACAGACTAGAGAGAGATGCACTGCCCAGATAGGTAGGTGAGACAGACAGACTAGGAGAGATGCACTGCCCGCCCCAGCCTTTTCTGGAACATGTTGCAGGTATCACATTTAGAGTAAGGATATATGTATAAAAACAATAAAGTTAATAAAGTTAAAAATCTTGTCATTGTACTATTTTCAACTGAATGCATATCAAAAAGTTTCATGATTTTTAAAAAATTTCTCCTACAGTGCCAACTTTGGAATTTAGTTTAGTACTATATGTATCCATGTTACTTAGTAGATACATGCATAGATAAATAGATACAGCATAATAATCCCAATTATACAAGTTAGTTCCAGCCAAGCAAGCTGATTGGTCGAGAAGTGTTCTAATCGTTCTGATATTTGATCATAACATCACAGGTTTTTCACGAACACTATATCACTCTACTAAGACGCCGTTGCTAAGCTACGAATTTGACAGCTGTAGGAGATGCTCACACAATTTGAATGTTTTTACTTCTTACTACAGAAAATGGATACTTTTACGATCACATTTGACCGACAGCTGATTTGGTCGGACTCTGAAGATGAGACTCCACTAAATTCCCAAACTTTCATCACCACTGAGCAGCTTTCCCGTCAGCAGCTGTGACAGAAGAACCCCTAAACAACCTGGAATCAGCCAGTAATGAACCGAATACCATTCACCAAACATGTAGTCTGATCTTCAGAGTCTCACCAAATCGGATTGAGCCATAAAACTGCTGCAATAAAAAACAAGAAAGCTCAGTAGTGATGGCCGTTTCGGAGTTTAGTGTAAGGAGCTGGAGAACGAACTGTGGGCTATGTAGAGAGTAAGCAGAGTTTGTTACTCTGACGTAGCAACAAGCTGCTCTTTAAGGAACTATAATTAGGCAGAAGGAATTTCTTACATTACACCATATTAAATGACACGTTCACAGCCCAATTTATTAATTTCTTACTTTATTTATTTAACTGTTAAAGCAATAGACACTTGAGGTTGAGTGTTATGGCATATAACATCAGTTACGTTAGGATAACAGTGATGTTATTTCACGATAACACACTCTCGTGTTCTATTGCTTAAGCATAACATAAAAAACACCTGACTTTCATTGAATTCCATTGTGATACCTTTCCTTTTCTTGTTTTAATACTAATCACAGTCATTCCCCAAAAATTCTCCCTCCTCTATCTCCACAGAGCTCCACCACACTGACAGGCTTTTTCCAATGCAGCTTCTAATCACAGCATCTAAAACAACATGCTATGCAGCATTGTTGAGCACTACATGAGTGCAACTAGGTAGATTTCTGACTGGCCAGTACAGTGAGCTGCAGAGCATTACAGCTCAAATGTGAATGTGGTTCATTTGTGTGAGATCACAAACTCACAGCTAGAACAAAACCTAAACGTGAACTCTAAGGTGTACCTTCACACAGCTGAAAAGACTTTCAATGCACTTCCTCTCGGAAGGGAGTGTGCCATTGAGAACCATAAGACATTCGCCCTGTTTAAAAACACACTCAGCTGAAACAAAGCTAAATGCATCTTACTTTTCATACGTTGCAGTAACGAAGAACGCGTACACTCTGGTATGCTTGTGGTGTCGTATTTGGATGATAAGTTCTGGGATGCCAAGGCGTATGTGGTTCAGCAGCCAAAGTAGCGTGTGGTCATCTGTGGTGTCTGTTAGGAGATACAAAAAGAATTCAGGATTGGTATTTATTATGATATCATGTTGTATGGTTGTGTGAACAATCATGGTAACCCTCCTAGGGCCTCTAAAGAATAGAGGTGTTTCTTTTTTTTGTCAAAGGTCTTTTTATTATTTTGAATGAGTTATTACATTAAAGAAATAAATAAAATAAAATAACCCCAAACCCTCCCACTCCCTACTGCACCTATAAATTCTCTTTTAAAAATAAATGCATTTATAAACAAATACAAAATGGTAAAAGGTGGCTGTAACAGTCAAAAAGAGAAAAAAAAAGAAAAAAAAAAGTAGCGGTAATAACAAACAGTGGTAGTACAATCTTATGCATCAATATCCACAGAGTCCATTTGTTCCACATATGTAATGACAGGCTGCCAGATAGCATAAAATTTGGAACTATCCCCTCTTATTGTGCAGCGGATTTTTTCGAGATTCAAGAAAAACATTAAATCCCTAATCCAGTGGTTAAAAGTAGGCGGGTGTGTGTCTTTCCATTTGAGCAATATCAATCGTCTTGCTAACAAGGTTGTGAAAGCTATCACGGTTTTTGTTGGTTTGAGAATAGAGGTGTTTCTAAATATGGTGTTGCGGTAAGGACATGCTGTTTGCGCTGTGTATATTTTAATATAAAACAACACCTAGATTAGACACATTTTTGTCAAGGTGCTATTTGGATAGCTAAATAAAAGCTTGTTTGGCTTTGAAAAAAAATGTGGTCAATGATGCGGTGAAGACATAAATATAGAACAGACATATTTATACAAGCAAATGACATTAATGCTTGGTCAGCAAATGTCCTTTACAATTTTGCCACATGTTGTCAACTTTTTAACAATGGAAAAAGTCTAAATCTGATGTGAACTTGTTGATACAGATTGGAAACTGAATGTAAATGTAATTCACTACGTAACTATGTAATTTACCTAAATAATTAGGTAATTAAGTAAAATGTACAGCAAAATAATAATAACTCTACACTACTAAGGACTTATGTTTTATTATGATACTATATGCATGTGACTAAGGCCCTGTTCTCACTTGCCATCTCAACTGAAATGATTATTAGTGAACAGTGAGATGTACAGCATTTCCAATAGAAAACTAGTTTTATTGCAGATACATGTATAAAATGATGCTGATATTCTATAGGTAGGGGAGAGCAATATGGTGATATTTTATCGTTATCATGATAAATTATGTCACAATAAGCTTTTCTGAGCATACTGTGAATACTTGTCAGCCCTTAAAATAACTAACTACATGTTAACAAACTCAGCATAATTAGGAGTTTGTAAAACACTGAATAAAAATGATTGTAAAGGTAGAATTATTATTATTATTATTATTATTATTATTATTATTATTATTACCATGAAAGTACTTTTAACACTACAGGTTCTATTCTGTTACAACTAATTAAAACGAAATATCGCGATACATATCATGTATCCTAAAAGCACTTGAAGTATTGTGATATGACAATTTTGCCATATCACTTTCCCCTATCTATAGGTTCTCAAAAAAAAATTGTGTAATTTTACAGAAGCTGTAAAAATAAAGATATTTATGATGACAAACACAGCTGTCAATGATTTCACAGTATAAGAGATTATAAGAAAAATAATTGAGAAAGATAGAAAGAAAGATAATTGTAATAAATTGCAATTATTATATAATAAGTGATTCCAATCTACTGAATGGTAGAGTATGTTTTCTTTGAAACCTGAGACGCTCCTTTACTTTTATCCAGAACATTAATTTCTCTATAAAGAGAGAAAGGAATGGACAAGTGAAGAGAGATGGCAGCACCTGCAAAAGTCATGAGGACGTCACAGTTCTCTGTGGGCACTGTCTTCATCCAGGATTTATGGGACATGATGTATCGCCCGGCCTGCAGCAGCCTCTTCCCAAACAGTTTATCTGTGGAGCCAAAGAAAGAGTATAGAGGCAGGCAGAGAGAGAGAGAGAGAGAGAGAGAGAGAGAGAGAGAGCGAGAGAGAATGAGAGAAAGAGAGAGAGAGAGAGAATGAGAGAAAGAGAGAGAGAGAGAGAATGAGAGAGAGAGAATGAGAGAGAGAGAATGAGAGAGAGAGAGAGAGAAAATGAGAGTCTGTCACCTTGCCACGTTGCCATGGATAGACAGACACACTCTAAGACACACACTCCAGCTCTCATCTCTCTTTGCCAAGTTAAAATGTCACTCATGTTTTCCTGCAACATGAGAAGACCAGGCATGACTTTTACAGCATCTGGTTTTTAAGCAAATCAGATGCACTTAAACAAATGTACAAAGTTTCTATTGTGAACAGGTGTGTTTCGTGCATATTGTACCATGTAGTTTTGTACACAGGTAATATATTGCATGCTGTGTGCACCTTATTACTGTCCTGGATTATGATTTCCAATACATGCACTACACTGTTGTCTCTTATGTAGTAATATGTTTGCTCAGCTTCAGAACTTGCTAAAAGCTTTTCATTAAAAGAATTATACACTTTATAGTTGCAAGCTTAACTCTACTCAGCCTGAAGGCCTGGTTACAAGTTGCTCCGGGTGTTACATGGGCCTCAGCCTCCTGCGAGAAGCATCTTGTGAGGGAGAGAGCGATTGTTTGCTTTTGGGGTTGAGAACATTATCTTTACCTCATACACTTGGACATGTTTGCTCTTACGTATTAGAGTTGACAGGACTTGGGTGGGTGGATACACCCGCTATTACAGATTAGCACATAGCAGTAGGAGTGTGAAAGACAACTGTTGCATTCGGCTCAGACTGCAGGCATGAGAAATTAAATAATGAAAAGGGAAATAAATACTAAAGAAATGCTAGGAGAAAAAAGGGCCATAGTTCTCATTCACATAGTATGTGGATTCATTTCACAATGAAAGCTCTCAAGGGGAACAGTAGCTCTTGTTAGTTTGCTTGCTCATTGATTTACCCATAGGTTTCCTGCAAGTAATGTCCAGTGCAGCTTGTGAATTGCTGGCATCAGTGATGTGTTTAGCTTGTAAATTATATTAACCATGTCCAATAGTGGGCATTCCGCAATCGAAATTTCTTCCCTGTAACTCTATTATCAGATTAACAACAACATTGAGTGTGTTTACATGCACTCAATATTAATCGGATTTCTGCAGTTATCTGATTATTCAAACGGTCTCGTAAACAGCATACTCCGATCTTTTAGAGTAAGATTTTAGAGTGGATTTTAGAGTGGATTTTTAGCTCAGTAATCAGATTTCTCAGTGCATGAAAACTTTTACTCCTGTTTGTTTTCGGATTTCTCAGTCTGGGCATGTGCGAAAACAGATGGCGGTAACAGAAATAAGCAAGCAATGTTGCTGCTAGAATACTTCTGGAGCGATGCTGAATCAAACTACATACTTGACAAAATGAAGGATTTAAATGTTCTTCATTGTCTAGATAATGTGTGTTCATAGTTGCAGGTAAAGTGAAGCGAAAAAACAAGCATACATTTTTTTACATTATGTTTACGTCACGTCTTCTTCTGTGAGTTTATTGGCTGGTTACAAAGCAGAAATCTGATTGCTGCCTGACTAATGTGCGCTTCCATTATCTGTAGTTTTCCATTATCTGACTACTCTAGTGCATGTAAACATGTTGATTGGACAAAATCTGATTTTCTTCACTTATCGGATTATTAAATGCATGCAAACGGACTAACTGTTGCTCCGTGTGTAAAACGTTGTAACTATGTTGAGCTTCTAGTGAGCAATAAGGGATGAAAGGGAAGGTGTGAGAATCCTCTGGTGTGAGAAGAATTCATACCTCTCCACAAAGATGGCACGTTCAGATCATATGAAAAGCACAACTGCAGCTATCTTTATCCGTCATTTGTTATACTGACGAAAACACACCAGAATATTTTCATGAAACTGTAGAAGGCAAAGATAATTTAAAATGAAGGTTTTTGGGTATGGCTTGGTGCACTCTGAGGCCCGTGTATGTGTGTGTGTGTTTGTAAAAGCTTGCTGGACCGCAGTAGCTCCATGCTCACTGAGGCATAGGTCCTCAGAGATACTCATTCTGATGCTACCGCTCTGAAAGTGGGCCACATTCCACAAACAATCATCTCTCGCATTTTGGATGACTGTCTAGGCATTGTGGAAAATGATCTGTTACGATTCTATTCCCAAAAGAGCAGGATTTGTTATCTCCAGGCTTTGGAGCTTTATGACTGACACGTTTGACAGTGAGACTGAATCTTCAGAGGTGCCCCACAAAATACCCTAATAACCAAAACAACATAAAAACAATTTGCCCTACTTCACTAGTCAAGGACCATTTCACTTACGAGGTTGGTAGACTTAGCTTATATATCTTCTATAGGAATCCCCTTGGAACTGAAATACAATAAATGGCTCCTGTTTTATATTGTCTTCTGAACCCTTGATGTGACTCACAATCTTTCTGCCTGGAGGCCTGTGTTACGCTCTGGTGAGGACAAAAGGACCATCATTTCTCCACAAGCGCAGACAGGCGATATCATATCATCTCTCCCATAACTCACCATCTAGTATAGACATCCAGTATAAACACCTGTCAAATCAACCATTTGTCACATAGTTTTCTGTTGGTCTGTTTCCTAGGAGGCACTGATGTTATAAATACATTACATTCTATTTATAACTGCTGTGCTGTAGGGACGCTGTATTTTAATGCAAGTGACCACCTAATACAACTTGAGACAAAAGCATTAGAGCTTTTGTCCCACAGATACACTGTGCCACTTAGGTCTAATACATTATAAAGTCCTGCTGAAGACAGGCTAAGGGGCCATTATATAGCTAATGAATCTATAAATGCATACTGATGATGCCATATATGTACTCGGTTTTCAGGAAGTCATGTCTGCCCTAGCTGTACCTTTTCTCCCCTGGTGGACTGTTGAACAACTTTAAATAAATAATAAGGGCTGCGATTGACAATGCATATCACAGTATACACAAGCAATTGGATTGCTCTCTCTGGAATTGACTCTATATATATCTCTAAAAGACATGGCAGACTCTACAGCATACCACAAGGCTTTAGTCACAAGGCTACTTGGTCAATATTTATTATCCTTAAATGCTGCCACTAGTTCAAATACTCAGTTAGCATGGAACTTCCACAGCCAGAGGCAATGAAATACAGACTACAATTTTAAAGGCACAGCAGTAGTGATTTTCCCCTAAAGAGTGAATTATGGAAGATGTGAAGAGGTAGAACTAAAAAACGTTTCTGCATGCATTACTGTAAGATCTACGCAACTGAATCTAATCCATTTTTTCTGTATCACTGAGGTGAGGGTAAGAAGATATTTAGCAATTAAGCTTACTTAATGACAAGTACCAAACACTAAGTACTGAGTTTTCCAGTTTTTCATCTTTTTTTTAGCTTATCACCATATGTTCTGTTCTGGCAGACAAAAACCATTTTAAATAAACAAGAATCAATTTATAATGTACAGTTCTTGAATAACTAGGTAGTTTAGATAACCTTATCTATCTATAAAAGATATACTGTTCTTTTTGGTGTACCACAGGGCTCTATGATTAGTCTGAGCTCTGAAGTCCCAGTAGTTACCAAGCCTTAGTATGTAATAATAAATGCCGGCCATTTTAAGGGGGTATAGTAGCCACCCTCCAAAAGCTAGGCTGCAGTCTAGGTGGGCAACATTTCTAGACCACAACATCATCTAAGGTTGTTCTAATCAGAGGAATCCTTTCAATACAATACTCCAGTTTTCAGGGACACTACTGGAGAATGCTTCAAAAAGTTCTGTCGTCCGTAATTCTTTAACTATTAACTAACTATTTCTTTAGTTGCGTATCTGTTTAAAAGGTTGTGAAATGCCCTGCCTTTATTGAGTTTAACAGTTTTTAGCTTAGAGGACAGCATCCAAGTTGTTTCGCCAGCCACAATATTACATCATTCAAGTCAATGTTTTGCTTGCCAGCTTATCATTCACATCAGCAGCGTTTTCTCCATTCAGTTTTGTGAACTCCTTTCTGATGACATGACAAAGATGCCTTAGCAGACTGTTCCATTTTGCACCGTGCAATACAAATGAGAAACTTTCATAGGACAGTCCTGCTGAGGACCCACCAGTCTCGTCTGCATCCAAGCTGTTGGAACATGTCTTGTAAGACTGGCTTCATTTAATTTTGTGCATCATTATCACTTAAATGTATTGATCTTGGGGCCAACCTGAAAAAAAAATCTAGTTCGCTAAGTTAATTTGTTCTATGTAGCTACCACAAAATGAACTTCACATTTTAACAGCTCCTTAACTGCTAGCAAGCAAAGCATAACCACTACAAATTCTGCCAACTTTTCACACCCTTAAAATAAAAAATTGCTGCCACTTCTGCTTGGAAAAGTGCTTAAATATCAACAAAAACCTTCAACCTCATGCTGGTTGTGTAAAGTCACTGTAGAGACTGTATAAGACAGAGTAAGCTTTGGCTAGTTTTATCACATGTGCAGATGGTACGACACTGTATTACACCAAGCTGTGCATTGGTGAGGGTGTCAGCAAGGGACCAGACGTGAAGTAAATAGTGCACTCCTAGCAAATTCAGCTGTCCTTCAACACTGCATGACCAGCAGCTGTGGTGAACAACAGTATGTGTTGAAGAGGAAGCAAAAAAAGATGCAAGCTCAAAAGGTGCTAAATATTTTTAACATACTATCCACTTCACAGGAAATGTTGCATTGCTATTTTAACTGTTAACCAATCACGAACCATGCAGCACCACTAAATTCATACATTTCATGGCCTGTTTAATTGCACCCAGCTGAACTACTACATGTAGCACTCATGGACTGCCTCGTTTTGCCCATTTGCGCCCCCCATTACTTAAGGGCACCAGAACATGTGTGCTCTGGGACACAGCGAAGCGTTTCCAATGTTAAATGAGGCCATTTCCAGCGGATTTCAATCACAAGACAAATGCAATTGACCTCTGTTGCGCTGTTGAACGGGAGAGAAAAGGTCTTTTGTGTCATGTAGACAAACAACTGAGATGACAGGCAGACATGATGAGCTAATGTTCCAAGAACAGCCAACATTAGCAGACTACACCTACCAGTGGCAGCCACAGTGGCTCAGCTGTCCGGCCCCTTGTAGCTGGAAATGTGTTTCAATGGCAGACTACTGATGGATTCAATATCCACAACAAGAACTTCACACAAAGTATTGTCCTCCAGCAAAAGTGGTGACAAATCTGCCAAAACAGGCCCAGTTGCCCGACTCCTGTTTATCACAATGTGCTTATGAATAATATTTTTCCTGACACAGACATCTAGACATCTATTGAGCCACCAAGAATTCCTCAGAGGCCAATTGACTACTGACTGGCTATTCAAACAAGATTTGTGTAAGTACATGCAGCAACATGTAAAGAAACTGCACTCCGTAGCGCTTAGTATACTCACTCACTATTTATCTGTTCGTCAATCCTTTGCTAAACTGGTGCGCGCAAGTAACTTCCAAAGAAGCACTGATCATTCAACACTGAGTTAATTATGCTGTCCTCATTAAAATGCTCTTCCTAGACCCTGAAATAGGATGTTCTCTGAGATGCAGTTCCTAGTTATCTAACAGGCTGAACAGAGTATTGTGAGAGAGCACTCAAATTATGAATGAGCAAGTGAGTCTGAACCTATGAACACCAGCTTGATTCTCTGAATTCCACGGAAGTGCTTAAAAAACTCTGCATTTTAAAAGATGATTCTGCATGAAAAATAATCAGAAACAGATTCCAGATACAAAGTGAGCACAAAGTGACACATTTAAATGCTTTGTTTTCTCTCACACAACAGTAGAAAAAGATAGGTGACTCCAATACAGATCACTCAAACAGCCCAAAGCTGCCTTTCTGCCATATTTTGACACATTCAATTATTATTATATATAACATATGGGAATACTATTTTTATAATCTAATAAACCATTTTCACCATCATTAATTATACAGTGACATTACGTTTCCTACAGCTTTATTTGCAAAATGTTGTGGTTTTGAATAGTTCATTGCATACACCATACAACTGAAGAAACATAATAAATGAAACCAGTTGATGTTTCTCAGGAAACAACAGATGTGCATTTGAAACACACCTCCCTCCTCCAACCATGGGGGTTGGTTTTTCTGCTACAGTGTAATGTGCCCTAGCAATACAGATGGCTAGAAACTGAGGCAAGGAATAATGTACTAAATTATTTACATTGGGAAAATAACTGACCTCACTGACGCCTGTGTTTTAACATAGTAAGTAAATCTGTTCCATTGTCTTCTCATTCAGCTCAATCTAAATGGTGTCAAATGACAAGAGCTGCTGTAATTGTGCTTCATATGTGACCTTGAGTGTAGCACCAGGACAGACAAGGATAGAAACCATGTTTCAGCACAGTTTTCCCAAACGCTTGAAATACATCTGCTCTTTTTACTATTACTATTATTATTCTACAGAGCCAGACATTTAAAATGCACATGTGCTTTGCTTAGTAAAAAAGCTCAAAAACAGCTTCATCCTTATCTTCATAATTATGTTTATGAGTCCACTGTTTAAGTGATGGGTACAGACCTTTTTTTTTTTTTTTTTTGCTCTTGCTCTCTTTATTTCCTGGAATGTTTGCCAACATAAAGACTGGCTGTGAAAAAAACCATTTGGCAGACAATTAACCATGCTTTTTTTCAGGTCCCAAAAATTGGTCCAAGTCAACCATGGGTGGATTCAAATCCAGAGAATTTAACAGTTCAAATAAATATCCTGTCACTACAGAACAAAATGTGTGCATTCCTTCAAAACGAGTCTGTACAGGACGACAGAGGTGTGGTGCATTATAACTGATCTACCTGATCAAACACACCACCACTGAAGTTCACTTTGCAGAGCAAACATAACAGGAGGGTTTACCATGGAGGGCATACTTGTCCAGGCACACAAGACGTCCACACACTTACAAAAATGGTCCTTCAAGGCCTCTTTAGTAAAGAAATTGGTTCTATATAGAACCAAGAACCCTTTGCATAATCAAAGGGTTCTCTGCATCACGAAAGAGTTCTTCACATTTATGGAGAATGTGGTGTAGATGGTTCTATATAGTTCTACTCTTACAATGTCAAGCTTATTACAATAGAACAACCCTTTTTTGGTGCTATATAGAACCATCTGCAACACATTCTCCATCAATGTAAAGATCCCTTTCGCAATGCAAAGAACCCTTTAATCCTGGTTCTAAAGAGAAACATTATTACACCCTTGAAGAAACATTTTTTTCAGAGTGTAGTCTTGAACTAAACTGCATTGTCACTGGGCAATGGACAATTCCTCCTGCATCTAGTATTGGTGAATACAGATTCTGATTCAACTGATTCATTCTTTACAAAAACAGAGTGCTTTACACTATCTAGAACACTGTGTTACAATTCCAAACAAAACCAGCAGGTGCCGAATGCAATGAAAGAACACACGGTCAACATTAATGGAGTGAGAAATAATCTGTGGCCGCATGTTGCAAAATTGAACTGTATATGGAAGACAAATGCTCTCAAATACACAAGAAACAAAGTATAATCTAATTGAATGCAAACTAATTTAATCACAGGACACCACCCACATCCATCTCCACATTCAGAATCACTGCATTATGCAAAGAATGGGAAATTATGTGTATAAAATGGAAGCCACAGCAGTTATTTTACAATGCAGAGCCACAAAATAATATCCACGACTCCAGTGTGTAGGTGAGGAAAAGCGATGTGGGTGGAGAAAAAACATTGGAACAGCCAGTTTATCACAATGTATTAGATGTATTATCCTTCTGAACACTCACTCTGAACTGTATGTTGCGTGATTGAAAGTCAATTTTTGAATGAATAATTACTGCTTTATGTATTAGATGAATAAAAATGTCAACAAAGTACAAACTAAACACTGTGTCGGTGGCTCCTGAGGCAAGGGTGGAATGACAGCCTCGTCCTAACCACAGGAATGAAGTTGCACAATAACTTCCTTTAATGGACACCTAAAATTTTGTCAATAATACGTGACGGGACATGCAGTACACACATTCTCTTCAATGTTAAATACATGTGGATACTAACACCACCAATACTATTTGTACTGTAAAGTGTGGCATACAACTTGGTTCATTTGGGTTAGTTTTCAGACAGACAAAACCAGTTTTCAGTGGAAAGATTCTATCTGAGAACACAAAGGGCCACTTACATGGACAAAACTCCCAAAAGGCGTGACTATGAGGTCTTGTCTTTTCAGAGCATTGGCCGCACTTTAGGACATGGTTCTCAGGGGTTTCCCAGTGCTTCTCCATCCTGCTAAGAAAACTCATATTGTGACAGACTTACCAGTGCCTTGTTGACAGGCCATGCCCAAAACAGAGTCAAGCTTAAACCCAAACGCTAACCTGCTGCAGGCCAGAGCGGACCATACCTGCACCCGTCAGGTGATTATACAGCACAGTGACATCATAGTGATGACATCACGCGCTCTTGCAGCCGGAGTTGTGATCCAGTGAGTCAAGTGTCCTTTCCACTACAGATGTCTTGGCTTAGCTGACTGCATCACGCTGCGCCGCATTGGAACAAGGGTGAGGGTGCAGGATGATGCGAGCGGAAAACAACACCAAAAACGGCCCAAACGAGGCGTTACAAAGCCCTTAAACGCTGACCACTGACTAAGCAGACAAACACACCAACATTACACCTCAGACAGAAAATGGCCAGCCTGCACACAGGCACTTAACGTCTTAAAAAAGCAGACCAAACCGCGCCATCACAAGCTGGCTAATTCCCAACGAGCCACATCAAGGAAACGAACACTAGCCTGCATGTGGCTAAAACACTGCACCCCTCAAAAAACATCCAGCGCCACCAAACAAGCTGCCCCAGGAAACTTAACCCGTCTCAAAAAGGCCAGCAAACGGTTTAATCGAGCACGAAACGTAACGCTGGACAGCGACTGGCTCTCTCTGCCGTTTTAATGGCGAATTTCAAGTAATGTTGACAAAAACCGTCTGTGACCTTCCAGGCCTGAGATACATACGACAATTCATTCTCGTGCCGCTGTGATGGTCATGTTTTCGGCTGGCCGTGTTGGACCGACCAGACAAAAGGAGGTTGAGTGTGGTGAACAGCGACTCATTATGCTCTCCCCTCACATCCACATGCTCCTCGGGCCCCTCGTCTTTCCCAGGTTTTTGCGGTCTGAATGGCAGAAAAAAACTCACTCAGAACGCCAGAAGCCGCAGGCTGGCAGGAGGCGCTGGGTTCTCCGTCTCCGGCTCCCTGCGGTCGGCCTCGGTGTCTGGAGCCTTCGGCATCGCCGCTGCTGCTGGTGGACGCTGCTGCCGAGTCGGGCATGCTGCTTCGCGGAGGGACCGGGGACGGGGTCGAGGGGTAGGGAGGGGGGCTGGTGCTGTTTCCCGGGGAAAAACGGGAATGAAGAGTGCTCTGCTAACTCCCAGAAGCGTCCAGCGCGGATCGGATGTGGGGCTAAGTGGAGGGGAGCGCAGACGGCAGGCGGCTGCCGGGCATCGCGTATGCGCGCGGCGGGATAAGAGCAGGTTGCGCGCGTTTGGAGGAGAGGGAGGCTTTACTATGGAGGAGGGACAAAGAGGAGGAGGAGGAGGACACTCTGTGTCTTTCTATTTCTCTCTCATTCTTCTTTCTAACCAACGGTCTCTCTGATTTGTTCTTCCTTTATTTTTCCTTTCTTCTCTCTCTTTTTTTGTTTCCTTCCCTTCTCTTCAGATCTCATCTCTAACCCTTCCTGTTTTGTTTTTTTTTTAGTTCTACCTTCTCTTCCATCTCTGTCTTTCTCTTTCTTAATTGAACTACTAATGGTATGCATGGTTTTGAGAAAAATGAGGGGGAGTCTTTTATCCATTCACCTGTGATGCAGGTGATTTATTGTTCAATCCGTTTGCGTTCTTCAGCACTCAAGGAAAGAGGAAAATACATCAAGTTTTTGTTTTTGCTTTAAATAATGTATGCAGATATAAATGTATATATAATGTTGCCAGTTGGTTTTGTTCCAGCTTCAGCACTGAAGCTTATACATAATAGACACCTTCACTATCCTATATTACTCAATAACTGTCTCAATATGAAGAGGCGGACTCTGGTCATATAGGGCATTAACTTATAAGGAATAGTGTATCAGTATTACTGGAGTATTATTGGACAGGAATGTCAAAGATACCACATAATAAAGCCATTTTGCACTAAAGTTTTATGACACTGTCATACCTGAATCCATCTTATCTTCTCCACTCAGTACAGTGTCTGTACAACAAATTACCTTTTGTTGTCACTCAGCACATTTCATCCAAAGAGCACATAACCAGCAGTTCTTGAATGATTATTGAGTGCAGTGTGTTGAAACTTTTACTTTACATTTACTTTAGTTGAGGTATGTTTGCAGCCTCAGTGCAGTGCAGGTGCAGGGCCCACAATGGTGCAAGTAATGAGGCTCAGTCTGTCCAAGAGGATGAAGTGCTATATGATTTATTCATCAGCGCAAAAAATATCCTCCAAGCAGAATATTTTTTGCATGATTCAAAGATAAAGATAACTTATCATTCTGAACAGCTGGACAAAACATCTAGATCAGTTAGAACATATCACAGTGTTATTTGTCAAATCAGAACTTTTTCTGAAATAGCACAGATGCTCATGTGTGTACACTGGCCTCAGGCAACCAAACATGGTCTAAAATTCTCACTACTGAAAAATCTATGTACTTCTGTGGTGCTGGCCAGCAGCTACTGAGCAGCACCCGCCCAATTCTCTGCTAAGAGGAAGCCAAGCCACATAATTTCTGCTTACTCACCATCCTCATGTCTCACCACCTCTGCAGTGAGGACCGGTGCACTGTACAGCTCCGGGAGCACATAATGCTCTCAGGTCATAGATCAAATGTCTTATTGCTTGCGTGTTTGACAGATTATTTCCTATAGGTCTACATATCCTAAATGAAGAGCAATTCAGGAGATGAAAAACAAATTACCCTTTGATACATTTTCTTAGTTCTTTTTAAAGCAGTTTGCACATTTGTACTATTTAAGCTTTGCTCTGTTTTTTTATTACTTCGATATAATTTCATATATTTATTTTATGAAAAGTGTAGATTAAATTTACTTTAACAGATGATTATTGGCAGTAACATGCGGAGATAATACATATATTGGACGTTTAATGTAGTATGTAAACACTGCTAAACTGCAAAAATGCATCAGTCCCTTCCCCGGTCCCAACAGTCAATTTGAACAGTCCATTTTGAATTCATTGTTTTTTTGATATCACAAAAGCCAACACATTTACCAATATCTGTCTATTCAACCTACAGCAGTTTAGCCTCACGCATTCACACTGAAGTTATATGGAGTGTTTCAGCCTGTACTGCTTTTTTAAATGAGGCACAACACAGAAGCCAATCAGAATAGAGGTTATTTACATATATCAGTCTCACGGGGTAGCGCTGTCGCCTCACAGCGAGGAGGGCCTGGGTTCGATTCCCCGGCCGGGTGACCAGGGTCCTTTCTGTGTGGAGTTTGCATGTTCTCCCCGTGTCCGTGTGGGTTTCCTCCGGTTTCCTCCCACGGTCCAAAGACATGCAGTCAGGACATGCGAAATTGCCTGGGTGTGAGTGTCTGTCTGTCTGCCCTGCGATGGACTGGTGACCTGTCCAGGGTGTATCCTGCCTTCCGCCTGATGACTGCTGGGATAGGCTCCAGCACCCCCCACGACCCTGACAGAGAAGTGGTTTGGAAAATGGATGGATGGATATTTAGGATATGGGACCATAATAGTGAAGCTATAGGAGAAGGGTAAGGAAGACAAAGGAGCTGATAGTGGACATGAGGAAGGAGAGGAGACCTCATCGGCCACTTCATCCGGGAGCTCGAGGTGGAGAGGGTGAGCAGCTTTAAATACCTGGGTGTCCACATCAGTGAAGACCTCACATGGTCACTGAACACCAAGCAGCTAGTCAGAAAGGCTCAACAGCGGCTGTACTTCCTGAGGAGGCTAAGGAGGTTTGGGATGTCTCCGGTGATCCTCAGCAACTTCTACAACTGCGTCATTGAGAGCCTCCTGACCAGCTGCATCACCGTGTGGTACAGCAGCTTGACCGTGATGGATCGTAAATGCCTACAGAGAGTGGTGAAGACTGCAGAGAAGATCACCAATTCTCCACTGCACTCTCTGCAGAACATTTACAACCACAGAGTCCAAAGGAAAGCTGCCTCCATCATCAAAGACCCCACCCACCCCCAGCACGGTCTGTTCAAACCTCTGCCCTCAGGACGGAGGTATAGGAGTATGATGTGCAAGACCTCCAGGCTAAAGAACTCCTTCTTCCCCACCGCAATCAGAGTTCTGAACCAGAAATAACTATTCACACTTCGGTCTGCCAGACTTAGGTACAGACGTGTGATGTGTACCCCACTGGTAAAGAACTCTTTCCTCAGGAATAACCTGCAACTACTGTCACTTTAACTGTAGCACATGTTTAAAATTGCACTATCGCACTTTACTACTCATTTCTGCTGCAGATAATCATGTTCCCGGCAAGGCACAGCACTATTCATCCATACCACTGTAATTTATACATTGCACTATTTCTTGATTAATATATATGGTTGTATATATACCCTTTGTATTCTTAATGTTATATCTGGCATTCTTAGCCAGGAGCAAAGTAAGCTTTTCATTGTATATAAGGAAACCTGTTTCCTCTGTACATATGACAATAAACACTTTGAACTTGAACTTGAACTTGAACCCTGCACAGTTCAGTGTTTTTCCTTCTCAAGCACACCTGATCCAACACTGCAGCTAGCAACTGTTCCCTACCCATGCTATGGGAGAAGATGTGTAAAGTTCTGTTATCTTTAGACTTTGTGGTAAATAAGGCAGAAAGCCTTAAAGCATCTTTTTCAGGAAAGGGGACAACACACTATAGGAAACTGGTAGATGCTGTCCTGCTGTGGTTCTGCTGTGAGAACTAGATTATGCTGACTTCTCCAATTACACTATGAACGACACAAATTTAAGGTCATGAAGCCTAAACATGGCTGAAATCCATCTTTTGGCATAAACATAACATGTTTGATATGCATTAATCATATTAAGATGGCTCTGCATTACTTGTCTTAATGAAACGGACCAGTCCGTATGTTTCATTTGCGGTGTCAGCACGGAGACATTAAGCGAGTGCGCAGAGGGCGGAGTTGCATTTGATTGACAGCATAAGCAGCGAATGACAGCATTCCGAGATCCGCGTAGTTTACGAACGCTAACCAATGAGATTCGCTAAAATCATCAACAACCCGTTTAAAGAGAAACGCATGTCGTTCACATGTAAGCGGATGATGGAAAGCGGAGCTCATTTAATGGCTATGTTTATTTATGGCTAGCAAGAAAATAGAAACGATGTTAAGTAGCGCACATAAAATACGCCTAACTCTGAGTCGAACGACTTATACAACGGCCGAACCAAAGTTTTACCATGATGTTCGCTTGCTGCCGGAGAAACACCTTCCTCATAACTCATAAACGGTTTGTGTGATTCATTTAGCCGGCATACTGATCTGATGCCGAGAGAAAGACAGCAGTGAAGTCGGTTAACATTAATGTTGGTCCTTCATTCTCTCCAGGCTACGACTGGGATTCAGATGTGCTTCCTCAGCCAGCAGCACCGCTGAGCCCGCTGACACCATCTTCGCTCTGTCCTCGGGGCAGGGACGGTGCGGGGTGGCAGTGGTACGGGTCACCGGACCAGCGGCAGGTGGAGCTCTCCGCAGAGTGGCCGGCTTGAGCTGCGGGCTCCCCGCCCCTCGCACTGCCCTTCTGCGTAGCATCGTTCACCCTCAGTCCAAGGAGGTGCTGGACCGCGGACTGGTACTGTGGTTTCCAGGTTTGTTCGCATCAGTGTTTCCCAACAAACCCCGGTCCTGGAGTAGCCCTGTGTCCCCGGCCTGCACATTTAGTTAGCCAAGTGCTCTGACGTACATACATGGGCCAGATACACGAAATGAAGTCTTATAATTTTTCTTACTTTTTTCTTACTTTTTTCTTTTTCATTTAGTCTTTAACCCTTATTCTAATTTATAAATTGCTATATATTACACTGCTCAAAAAAATAAAGGGAACACTTAAACAACACAATATAACTCCAAGTAAATCAAACTTCTGTGAAATCAAACTGTCCACTTAGGAAGCAGCACTGATTGAGAATCAATTTCACAGCTGTTGTGTAAATGGAACAGACAACAGGTGGAAATTATTGGCAATTAGCAAGACACACTCAATAAAGCAGTGGTTCTGCAGGTGGGGACCACAGACCACTTCTCAGTACCTTTCTGCTTTCTGGCTGATGTTTTGGTCACTTTTGAATGTAGGTGGTGCTTTCACACTCATGGTAGCATGTGACGGACTCTACAAGGTAGCCTGACTGACATTAGGTACCGAGATGAGATCCTCATATTACTCCATGGACGGAGCTTTGCATGAACCAAGTGTGCTAGAGCAGAGAAAATGTAAAACTATACCGCATGAAACAATACAGTTGTCAAAACTAAAGATTAACTCATAAAGCAAATGGAATATTTTGAAATCTGAAGTCAAAATCTATTAAGATTATGTTGTGTACTGTAATCACTAAATGAGAGTACATATTACCTTCCCTCAGGCCCTCACAGCTTCACTGGAGAGGACATTGCAGAGTTTCACATACATGGTGGACCTGCTGTCATTAGTGGCGTCTTACAAGCCCTTGGTAAGTTTTTCTGTTATTTTTTCTGTTATTTTAATAACTTTATTAAACGATGAGTTGGATGAACTGGTCATATGACTCCAGTACAAGTTTGAAACAGGTGTTTGGTTCCTGGCTGAGAGAGATGGAACACTGTGTAACCACAAGATGGCAGTGAGAGTTTATTTGTGAAGTGAATTCCTGACTCCACAGAAAGTGTATTGGTTTGTGCTGGTTAGAAATGACAGCAAATGAAGCTAATCTCTAGTTAACTAACCTAGCTAGCTCACGTTACTACAACAAATTTTCAGTTTGGCACTTTAGGCTCACCTGTTTTCTGGAAAGAAAAAAAAACGGGTCAGAATTTTTTTTGCCCTCTTTGCTTGCCTTCTCTCTGTCTCTCTCCACTCCAGATCAGAACTGGTAAACAGCCCTTAATTGAGGTGGGAGGTTTGGGGGTGGGGTGGGGTGGGGTTGTAATAACATAAACAATAGGTAGATAAGTGGAACTTGAAAGATTATCATGGAACGTCTTGTGCCATTCATTTTTATAACATACAGTATCAGAATTAGACACCAAAATCTGTTTATTTCCTAGGCTTTTTCAGGGTCCCCATTCTGAATAGTCAGGTCCACCCATGGTTTGATGCCCCTGATAGAGCGTGAAATCGTTCTCAAATTAACACTGAAACTTTAATTCTGATGGACCTCTGTCATGGTCAACTCTTCAATAAAACATCTGTGGTTAAGTGATTACAGATTCCTAATCTTTTTTGTATTTGTGCTTCAGGAAGTCTGCCTGGGCTGCGGCCTGCAGAGGCAGGGGAGTTTACCCGACGTGCTTTCCATGCTGGGAAGTTGGACCTGACTGAAGTGGAGGGGTTGGGGGACCTTATCCACGCGGAGACACAAGCTCAGAGGCGGCAAGCACTCCGGCAGATGGCGGGGGACCTTGGACACCTCTATAATGGTTGGAGTGAACAACTTAAGCGAGTATGTAACAATCATGCCACGTAATTTTGGGATTTTTGAAAGATTACAGTTGACACTATTTGCAGCTCAGGGGTGTAAAAAAGTATTGATGAAGGTGATTCAACTGCAGTGATTTTGGAATGTATTTTATTATGAACAATAAAGATACTCAGTAAAGTACATGCTCCTTTTTGGCCAAAATAAATTAGCAATTTTCAAATGTACATAAAAACCTTGGTGTTATTCTTTTATCATCGAAAACCTTTATGTGCTCTCACAAGGTCCATATTTATCATATTTTATCTTGAGCCTGAAAATATAAACAAAATAGTCTGTTCTGTCAACGTAAATGCTAATAGCATTCTCATTAGCTTCCTAACTAGCTGTCAGACCTGGCTAATGAGGAGCCTGGCTACTTCCTATTCTCCTCATTATATAACAAAAACAGGACTGCTAAACAGCAGAGGGCGCCTGCGAGTAAGTCTTAAATGAATGTAATGTGAGTAAATGGAGCCCAATGACTAAAAGTGAAAAGTTTCTAATCACTTCCCAGAACATTTCTTTAATTTTAGGAAGTAGAAGGATGTATTTCACTAAAAAACCCAATGAAATTCTACCTATACCCCCCACCGAGTACCATCAGGTCCTATTGAAAAACAGAAAATTGGAACCTTTGGTACCAGAACAATGGAACAAGTACAGATATAGTTTTCTGCTGCCAAAGGTTTCAGTACTTTGTGCAGTGGGAGAATGATACATAGCATTTTTGTGCTGTCATGCATCTGGAAACAAATTCCACCTTATTCATTTTCTTATTCAGTAGAACTCCTAAATAAAGAGTATTTTAGTGGCCAAAAAAATCCTCGTCTGCAGTAAAATAAAGCTCTGCTGGTCGTTCTAACACAGTTTTAACAATAAATGGCCTGAAATGCTTGAGTTAATGTGTAACTGCTAACTCACCCTTTGACACTGAAGCTTGACTGCTGGTCACCATAGCAACGCAGAAACTTCTCCTCTAGCTTGTATCTAATGAAACAGCAATGAGAGAGGTTCAAGACGAGCATTGATAATTTGGAGAGTTATTTGCATTTAAAAGCGCTCCAGCTGATGCGTTTAATCTGCAGCAAGAAACTCTCAAACACTACGAAGTCAAGAAGCTGAAGTCAGCTTCTCATTCGCCTTCAGCGAATGAGCCTCGATTTCATCCTCGTAAAAAGTCAAACATCGAGAGACACTTTACAAGGAAATACTCTACTTTTGAGGAGAAATGTGAGAATAGCAGTTACAGCTGAGCTAAAGCTATGTTTTTTAGCATACACTAGGACATTAGCATATACTAAGACATATTTACAGCCAAAATGCTAGAATGTTACTTCAATAAATGGACATAAAATGTGGCTCACAAGGTGGATTGATTTCTGTTCAAAGGACAGAATGGCTCTTCTGAACATTTGGGTTGCCGACCTCAGGTCTGGATGCAGAGCTGGTATCACTAGTTGTGCATCTGTACTCTGAGTACAGACAAGCTCCCAGCAGATGGAGCTGCCTCTCTAAAACTAAACAAGTGCTTGCAATGGGACCTTACTTAGGCATATAAAAGTGGATGCACAAACATGCGACATTTTTAAAGGTCAATTTATGTTACGTTTTTGGAATCTTTACTGCGAACGCTCACATAGCGCCACAAAAATGCAGAGACATTTATAGTTCTGTTTATATAAATCCAGCGTGCTTCCCGTTCTCGTCTTTATGTTAGTGCTTGTCTCCTGACTGTTTGTGTTTGAAAGCAGTGTGCCATATGCAGAACTCTTTGCTAGGTGAGAAGCAGAGATTAGGGCACAGGAAATCCTGCTTTGGGTGTGTGCCAGACTTTAGTCTAGTCAGGGTCTTCAGTGGCTGAGTGATTGAGAGATCTAGCACTACATGTACTGATGGAAAAGCTCATTCCCAACACTCATTTTGAGTTCCAGCCAGACGCCTGGCATAGTCTTCTCTGTTTTGCTTCTTGAGGAGGTTTTTGGCCCTTTTCCGTCTGCTAATGAGTTACTGAAGAGGGAGTTATGGTGATATATATGCAAAAGTTTGGTGGCCCTGGTCAGTTGACATGTTTTATTTTTTTATTTTTTTTTTAAAGTGAAAATAACACATCATCTTCAGAAACACATTTCTGTGTATATTAATGCACAAATTAATGTTTGTTCTAAAACATATATATATATATATATATATATATTTGTGTGTGTGTGTGTGTGTATGTATATATGTATATGTAACTCATTAGATTTGATTCGATTACGATTGAGATGGCCGTGATGCGATTATAAAATCTTGATGCTTTTTTTTTTTTTTTTTTTTTAATATCTATACAGGGTTTCTTATTTTTCCTCACTGTGTGACGATTTGGAACTTTTAAAGTGTTTGTAATGATCCATAATGAAATTACTTCTAATAACCTTTATTAATAAACCAAATGGAAGTGATGTGGTGAGTGAATTGGAAGACTCTCATTCACTGCTTTGTTTAGAGCTCATGAGAAGCTGCTGCCACTAATCTGCGATAAAATGCGATGTTACGGTAAAATAAGACCCAGTGATAATGGATGTCCACGCAGCATGTTAGTCGTCCCGCCCGTTTTCTTTAGTGATTTTATAACTGGATTTGGTCGTGTTGTAAAGAGTCAGGGGTCACTGTGTCAGTAAAATATCTGCGGGACGCGACATGTGCAACATAGCGTGAAAGCCCCTTTTCTCAGTGAGACTGCAGGTCACGTAACAACACGGTCTCTCCTGGCTAGTAGCGAACGACGAGGCAGAGAAAGATTTAACGAGAGACTGTCAAACACTATAAAGTTGTGAAGATGGAGTCGCTTTTCTTTTGAGTTTTCCACCTTAAATGGTCCTGCATGTGCATTCGGCGCCTCAGTCAGAATTTAAGGTGGAACGGAAAAATTTGAACAAGAAGCTGGAGAATGAGAAGCGACTTCAACCTCGAAAAACAGCCGAACGATGAGAGACATTCTACAATAAGCTGCTCTGCTTCAGAAGAAAAGTTTTCTGGTGGAGCCGAGAGGAAAGTGGCTATAGCTGAAGCTTAAAGCAGAGCAAAGTCTGTGTTTTCATTCTTTCGTTTCGTATTTTTTAGCCTATACTAGGACATCAGCACACACTGAGACATATTGGACATTAAATGTTTTGGCTCCCAAGGTGGTCTGATATTTGTTGAAAGGACAAAATGGCTCTTCTTAACATTTGAGTTGTGACTCCTGACCTAGCCTGGCTTTAATGCAAAGGAGCCGGTCGGATTTCTCGCTCATCCTGTTTTTGTTATGTGCTGCCACAGACTATCTGAGCTCTGCACTTACCCACTTCCAAGTTCTGCCCTTTGCGTTTCGTTAGGGTATAAATTAAAATTTAGAAAATAGATTTTTGACATTTGTCGATTGATTCAGAGTCATTCACCTCCACATCGCGATGCATCTGAGAATCAATTTTTTCCCGCACCCCTAATATACAGTATTTCGATCAGGTTACTTAGTGCCCTTGGGGTAAAGACACGCATGCTGTCATGAATAAATGTGTGGCCATAAAATCTCCGTAATATCTATAAAGATGAGGCATAAAATGGGAATGCTAGGCACTTTCCTAGGCTTTTTATGATATTTTTACTCATTTGCTAAACCAAAAAAAGTATGTTTCCCTGAAATAAACGTTGGCTAAATATTTCCATGCTGTCTTTAATCTGTTTAAATTATAGACTTCATATGGAATGCTGATTTAAGTTTGTTATTGCAGTACCAAATGCAGTTCATAATATTATTTTTAAAATATTGCTGGAATAAAACCTTGTATCTCCACAATGATGACTTTACAGAAGATGGAAAAAAAAACTACTTCATTTTTAATGTAAGTCGAGGGAACAAGACAGCAAAGGCAATATGAGAACTGCAACTGTGCACAGTTGGATTGCACAGGGGTTTTCAAAGAATTTGGATGAGCTAAATTATCAGTTCATTCCTCAGTCCATAAATGTATCCATGAGGAAAAACTACTTTTCCTAGATTGCAGCCATGAAATTTTGCAAGGCAGTGGACCCACCTGTTCCCTAGGCAAATTAATCTGATGACTGGAGAGAAAAACAGATACTGTTTGATATTTCTGGATTTACTTACTAGAAAACCTCATGTAGTCTGCACAATAAACTAAGCCAACTTAATGTCTCTGAAATGAGGAGATAATCTTCTGTTTTCTTTGGTTTCACATCTTCTAATAACAGAATGATGAGCCTCCATGGATGTTGCCTACTTAAGAGCTTTGACAAGCAGCTATATTGACAAATTGCTGGAGTAGCTTGATGAATGTCTTTCATTCATATTCGTCAACTGTAGTGAATATTATGAGGAGTGGCAGAAGTTGCTATAGTGGACGGCCTCATTATAATGAATGTTAAGCTGTTCAGTGCCGTTAAGAACACTTTCTTATAGAGTTCAACAAAGCTGTCCAACTCTAACTCACCTAATCACAAGTATCCAGTATAAGTCTCATGCTTTTCTTTTTTGTGCAGTGCTGTGTGGAAGTCTGACCTTTCATTTATATACTTTCTTGTCTTTGTACAGCTTCCATTCTTTTGGAGAGACTTGCTTTCAGTTTTTCAAGGAAAGCTGCAGAGATTTGATTCCGCACGCAAAGTTCAGTCTTAGAAGTTTTTGGTTTTTTTTTCCCTCATAATCCAAAATATCCCAAATACATTCAATGATGTTGAGCTGTGGGATGGTCAGTTCATTGTTCTGAGAAGCTTCTTTGTTTGATTTTTTTTTTTTTTTTTTTTTTTTTTTTTTTTTTTAAATGTTCTTTAAATGTTTTTTCCCATTAAGAACTTCTTGTCGGCTGCACATCTTTTCAGCCCCATAGTGTTGAGTTGTCTCACAGTGGAAGGATGGACAGATACACAGCTTGATTTTCTCCACTCTCTCAAAGATGAGTGCTTTAAGTGCTGTTTATCCCATTCCAGCTTTGGAAACTCTTATTAGTTTCACTTATTGTCCTTGGACTTTCCCCTTCCTTATGCCAGTAGATTATACACTGCTCAAAAAAATAAAGGGAACACTTAAACAACACAATATAACTCCAAGTAAATCAAACTTCTGTGAAATCAAACTGTCCACTTAGGAAGCAACACTGATTGACAATCAATTTCACAGCTGTTGTATAAATGGAATAGACAACAGGTGGAAATTATTGGCAATTAGCAAGACACACTCTATAAAGTAGTGGTTCTGCAGGTGGGGACCACAGACCACTTCTCAGTACCTTTCTGCTTTCTGGCTGATGTTTTGGTCACTTTTGAATGTTGGTGGTGCTTTCACACTCGTGGTAGCATGATTCGGACTCTACAACCCACACAAGTGACTCAGGTAGTGTAGCTCATCCAGGATGGCACATCAATTTGAGCTGTGGCAAGAAGGTTTGCTGTGTCTGTCAACAACCCAGCAGCAGGACCGCTACCTCCACCTTTGTGCAAGGAAGAACAGGAGGAGCACTGCCAGAGCCCTGCGTGTGTCTGCACAAATGGTTAGAAACTGACTCCATGAGGATGGTATGAGGGCCTGACGGCCACAGATGGGGGTTGTGCTCACAGCCCAACAACGTGCAGGACGCTTGGCATTTGCCAGAGAACACCAGGATTGGCAAATTCGCCACTTGTGCCGTGTGCTCTTCACAGATGAAAGCAGGTTCACACTGAGCACATGCGACAGACGTGACAGAGTCTGGAGACGCCGTGGAGAGCGATCTGCTGCCTGCAACATCCTTCAGCATGACCGGTTTGGCAGTGGATCAGTAATGGTGTGGGGTGGCATTTCTTTGGAGGACCGCACAGCCCTCCATGTGCTCGCCAGAGGTAGCCTGACTGCCATTAGGTACCGAGATGGGATCCTCAGACCCCTTGTGAGACCATATGCTGGTGCGGTTGGCCCTGGGTTCCTCCTAATGCAGGACAATGCTAGATCTCATGTGGCTGGAGTGTCAGCAGTTCCTGCAAGATGAAGGCATTGGAGCCATGGACTGGCCCGCCCGTTCCCCAGACCTGAATCTTAATTGAGCACATCTGGGACATCATGTCTCGCTCCATCCACCAACACCACATTGCACCACAGACTGTCCAGGAGTTGGCGGATGCTTTAGTCCAGGTCTGGGAGGAGATCCCTCAGTAGACCATCTGCCACCTCATCAGGAGCATGCCCAGGCGTTGTAGGGAGGTCATACAGGCACGTGGAGGCCACACACAATACTCAGCTTCAGTTTGACTTGTTTTAAGGACATTACATCAAAGTTGGATCAGCCTGTCGTGTGTTTTTCCACTTTAATTTTGTGTGTGACTCCAAATCCAGGCCTCCTTTGGTTAATAAATTTGATATCCATTGATGATTTTTATGTGATTTTGTTGTCAGCACATTCAACTGTTTTCTACTTTGTACAGAACAAAGTATTCAATGAGAATAATTCATTCAGATCTAGGATGTGTTATTTGAGTGTTCCCTTTATTTTTTTGAGCAGTGTATTTAAACTGCTCAGAAATGTCTTCTGAAAAATGAAAAGTGCTTAATAGCTGTTTTGGCTGGAATTGAAATGAGTGAAGAGTGATCTCTGATTTTTTGCCCTGTACGTCTGATGGATTTTTTTCATTTTTTATTGCAAATCTTTGTGTTGGAATCGCATGTTTTTTCTGTTTCCTGGTATTTCCTCAGAGGACTGCAAAAAATCCCCCATTTGGAAATGGACCAAGTATTTGGTCAGTACTGATTAAGGTCAAATTTTATTGCTGAACTGAAATGAGGGTAGTTATCTTTCCTGTCATGATGATTAGAGCTTGGACAGGGACCTCAGCACTTGGAGCCAATTCTGCAGAAGAGAAAAACAAAGGAAAAAGAATTCAAGAATCCTTTTCATATGATAATTACACTTTTAATTATTAGAATGGATAAAGTAAGTTATCAATGGATTTTATTTTAATGAATTAGGAAGGAAAAGTCTAATATATCTGTTTGTTTGAAAGAATGTCTAATGACTAATGATTTGTAATAAGGCTCACTTGTGTAATTGCAGTGCTTGGCGCACGTGGAAGCCTTCATTGACTTCAGTGAGGGTGACCTCATAGAGGATGGAGTCTTAAATCAAGGTACGTGTCCACCTCTGGAAAAATGGAAAACAGATGGGGTATTTTCCCCATCGTGCATTGTGAGGACTTCCTGTTTGCAACAGGATAAACATGGCACAATGACTGTAAGGAGAAATTATTGAGAGTCAAGTGGAGAAATGTCAGTTTCCTCGAGGAAGCAGGAAGAAAATGCCATAGGAAATTGCAAAAGATGAAAATATTTCTGAAGTTTTCCGTACAGTTAATGAATAATAATCCTTAGCATGTGGCCATACAGAGGATCTTAAGGGGTTAATGCATCTCATCATTTTCCCTGCAGCTGTAGTGTTTGGTCCACATTGTATTAGTGTTTTGATGTGTTTCTCGAGAGAATTTAGTGGATTCATTGTGCGTCAAGGAACAAGTTTGTCACTGACCATCTCCTTCCTCTGAGTGACATGAGCTAAGCGGTAATGGCCAGTTAGAGGTCGCTCATGCAAACGGAAATTGGCTCACTTCTTTATGGCCGGAACTCTGCAGCTTTGAACTGAATTTTGATTTAAAGATTTTGCTTGCCACTGTGAACGTGCTAACTGGGCTAAACGTCTAAATCGTAGTTACCTGTGAAGCCAACTTTTGTTACGTTTTTCAATGAGCACTTAAGTGCACACATGCAAAGTTATTGCCATTGGTTGTAAAGCTGGTTGAGGTTCTCAGAAATGATACTGAGCTAGAGATGTGATCAGGTCTACACATAAAAGCCAATCTAACTATAGTTTTAAAAATAACTTTGTAGAAAAGCATAAGATAAACAATTAAGGTGGAATTTCTCCTTTTACAGGTCATATTTCCAATATCACAATGAAATCTTCCCCTTGGACTTATATGGTTCTATCTGTGCAGATATTGAGATATTGAGCTCCAAAGACATTGCATTTCAACTAGCAAAACGGATACATCCCTTTCATACATGAAAATAACAGAACTCACTTTCTGCTTGGAATTCGAAGGTTCTGTCTGGCAAAACATGAAAAGAAGCATTTTTAAGGAACGCAAACAGTTTATTCGTAATTAGCTTTAAAACATAAAATTAGTGCTCTAACATTATCTACATTATCAAAAAAGTTAAATTTAATGATTTCCCTTACATTTTTATGACAGTTATTTTTGTTTTAAAACAAATCATGAAGAGCACTGCAGATTAAGTATAAAGTTTAGGGCTAAATATTTTGTCCAGAGATCAGTTTTCTTTAGGCCCCTAAGTCAGACAGCAGCCAGCTACTGTAATAAACTGTCCCAGCAAGTAAGTGTAAAGGCAGCCTGAGGTTTTGTTTAATATCAGAAATGCTGACTCGAGTGCACCAAAATGTCTTATTTTGGGAGAGACTTTTTAAGTCTTTTTTTTTTTTTTTTTAATGAAAAAAAGTCTTATTGTTTTTCTCTTTCATTAAGTTTTATAAACTTTTCTCGCAGTCGCTGAGTGATGTGGCCACATGACAAAGGAGCAGAGCCTGATTGGTCCTCTTGTGTCTATTCGAAGTGCTGATTGGCTTGCAAATGGAACCTTATAGAACCAAGTTTGACTTTGGACATGGGATCTTTGTGTTTTGTTGATCGAGATTCCAAACATGCATATAGCTTATAAACAACACCTCACATGAAGTTGTCACAAAATAAGAATATGTGACAATTTTGACAAATGTCAGATATAACCAGACAAAGAGGCAAAATGCCTGTGAAGTCCATCATTTTCACTAGGCAACTTTGTGTATTTGTTATTAATATTATTTGTTATTGCTACATATACAGTTGTATGCCAATGTTTTGCCACATTATATAGTTTTTTGTTTTTGTTAAAAAATTAAAAGAGGTAAACACAATTACTACAGCAGGCTATTTAAAAAAATAACATTTTTCTGCAATTGTAAATGCATGGCTACTTTACATTTGAATAACTTAAAAAATAAACAAAAAAGTCATTGTGGCATGTGCAAACGTTTGGACACTCCTGTGACTAGGTTTAAGGTCAAGATTCGTCATTAGGCATATTCAGCTGATGACAATTCTAAATTGTCTGATTCTTCATGATAACACTCAACAACCATGAGCATCTGAAAGGATCTGAAAATGCAGCTTATTGCTGCCTACAAAGCAGGGTACGCCTACAAAAAGATATTGTCACACTGCTCATATGTTGGCCAGAAAGGCAAAGCAAAACTCCCAAATGACAGCAAAAGACCTGCAGGAAGATTTAGCTGACACAGGAGTAGTGGAGCTCTGTTCTATTGTGCAGTGTTGTTGCATAAACGTGATTTGCTTTGAAGAGTCTTCAGATGGAAGTCTTACTTGCAACATCATAACAAAAGTTAATTTGTGTCCGTCAAGAAGCTGAGCCTGAAAAATAGGCTCCTTTCTACAACAGGACAGTGATCCCAAACATACCTCAAAAAGGAATAGTATGTGAAAAATATAAAAAGCAGAAAGCAGTGATTTAGTAAATTCTCTTTAATACAAGTAAAAGTGAAAACTGTGTTTTACCATATAAATTTTTGTTTTCTGTTAATATATGCTTATTCCAAATTTGATGCCTGCAACCCCTCAAAAAATTGTTGGATAGGAGCATGTGTCACATGACCTGTACACATATGTTTGAAAGATTGAAGGTCACAGGCATTCAGTTGTGGTTTTCAGCCTTACCCTTTATGAGCAGAAATTTCTTCAGATTTCCTGAATCTTTTGATGTTATTATGCCCAGAAGAGGGAGAAATGCCTTCACCTGTTTGAGGTTTTTTTTTAGTGTTTCACAATGATTCTAGTCTTAAACTGCCCTTGTCCCAAGTTTTTTGGAATGTGTTGCAGGCGTTGGTTTTAGTATTAATGTAATTTTACAAAAAAACAATCCATTTAAAAAGGTAAAACATTACATATCTTGTCTTTGTATTATTGTCCTTTAAATACTAAATTAATAAATCACTGCTTTCTATTTTTGTTTGCGTTTCACATACTGTCCCAACTTTTTAAAATTTAGGTTTGTACTAAAAAAAAATGTGTGCAAGCTGTCTTAGCAGGCTATCCAAATGTTTGAACAGAACAGTTACTATGGTAACAGTTTGCTCAAGAGGTATTTACTTTTGTTCACTTCAAAAATCAACCCACTGCACTGTTAGAAATAAAGGTTCTGTACAGATACGTTTTTCATTCATCAAGATAAAAACAATGTAAATGTGCCCTCAAATGTACATCAGTGGTTTTGAGGTCAAATTATGCATTTTAAGTTTTTCCCAGGTGAAAAATATGTATTTGTACATTTTTATAACACACATATTTAAAACAGAACAATAAAAACTGAAAGCCTGGAGATGAGACAGGGTGTGTGGAGAACTTTTCAGTGGATTATGGTACAATTATGTTCTCTGACTAAAGGTACTGAGATGTACCCTTGAGATGTCACACCCCCCAACCCCACCCCCCCCCCCCCCCCCCACCCCCTCTCTTCTCTGAGTCTTTTACCCTGGGATGCCCAAAATCCTTACAATGTACAACTGGATGATTTCAGTGCAGACTGAAAATTTTAAATAAATCTAACCAAAGGCTAAATATTGAGTGTTAAGAAGGGCAAAATCCTCAGTAAGAACATGTGTAGCAGATCTTCCACAGATTATCTATTTAGTGACCATGCATTATAGTAGCCTGTTTTTCTGACCCAATGCCCTCTTTTTCATCTATACAGTGGACATAGCTGTACCCCAGCTGCAGATGGAAATAGAGAAGCATCTGTGTGATGAGAGGAGGGGGGAACGACTCCGCAGTGGAGTCCAAGTGGTCATAGCAGGATCTACCAACGCCGGCAAGAGCAGCCTTTTCAATATACTGTGTAAGACGAAGTTTATTGTGCTGATGTTGTTCTATTTCTCTAAATATGTGTATATTTTAACTTAAAATTAGAGTCTACGGAAGCCTCAGCTACAATATACTGCCAAAGGTATTCATTCATTACTTCCATGGCCACAGGTGTGTAAAACCAAGCACCTAGGCATGCAGACTGCTTCTACAAACATTTTTGAATGAAAGGGTCGCTCTCAGGATCTCCATGAATTCCAGCGTGGTACCATGATAGGATGCCATCTGTGCGAGTCCAGTTGTGAAATGTTCTCACTACTAAATATTCCACAGTCAGCTCTCAGTGGTATTATAACGAAGTGTGGGCGACTGGGAATGACAGCAACTCAGCCATGAAGTGATCGGCCTCATAAAATCACAGAGCGGGGTCAGTCGATGATGAGGTGCATAGTGCACAGAGGTTGCTTTCTGCAGAGTCCAAACTTCATGTGGCCTTCAGAATAACTCAAGAACAGCATAGAGAGCTTCATGGAATGGGTTTTCATGGCCGAGCAGCTACATCCAAGCCTTACATCACCAAGCACAGTGCAAACCGTTGAATGCAGTGGTGTAAAGTGCTGTCACTGGACTCTAGAGGAGTGGAGACGTGCTCTCTAGAGTGACAAATCTTCTCCATCTGGCAATCTGATGGACAAGTCTGGGTTTGGCAGTCGCCAGGAGAATGGTACTTTTCTGACTGCATTGTGCCAAGTGTAAAGTTTGGTGGAGGGGGGATAATGGTGTGGGGTTGTTTTGCCGGAGTTGGGCCCTTAGTTCCAGTGAAAGGAGCTCTTAATGTTTCACCAAACCAAGAGATTTTGGACAACTTCATGCTCCGAACTTTGTGGGAACAGTTTGGGAACGGCCCCTTCCTGTTCCAGCATGACTGCGCACCAGTGCACAAAGTAAGGTCCATAAAGACATGGATGAGCGAGTTTGGTGTGGAACTTGACTGATTCCTGACCTCAACAACTTTGGGATGAATTAGGGTGGAGACTGCGAGCCAGGCCTTCTCATCCAGAGAAATGTCTGACTTCACAAATGTGCTTCTGGAAGAATGGTCAAAAATTCCCATAAACATACTCCTAAACCTTGTAAAAAGCCATCCCTGAAGAGTTGAAGCTGTTATAGCTGCAACAGGTGGGCCGACATCATTTAATGATGTCAGTCAAGTTCATATGCGTGTGAAGGCAGACGAGCAAATACTATTGGCAGTATTGTGTATGTAATTGTAACGATTCATTCTGCTTATTTGAGATGGGCATCCTGTTATGCCTTTATTAGTAGTAAAGCTAAGAAAAATGAGCATCCTTTGTTTATAAAAGTGTTTCCTCAAGCATTAGGCCAGTAATTCTCAGTCTCAATGTGAAATCCTGGAATTGTTTTTTTATTGTGTGGCTTTGTTTATCTTCATCAATCGAGTGTTCCTTTTTCAGAAATTAATAGTGGCTACAACCTCAATTCCAAACAAGTTGTGACGCTTCATTTCATGATGCACCAAATGTTTTCTGTTGGTGAAAGGTTTGGACTACAGGCAGGTCAGTTTAGCACCCAGGCTCTTCTTCTGCAAAGCCATGCTGAGCGCAGTATGGTTTCTGGAAGTGTTCCTGAGTCCATGCAGTGATTTCCAGTATAGAATCATGCCTGTTTTTCTGTGCAGTGCCGCCTGAGGGCCTGAAGATCACGTCATATCCAGTATTGACTAAAAGTAAATAAAGAATAGTAATAAATATAAAAAATATAATGTGTGTGTGTGTGTGTGTGTGTGTGTGTGTGTGTGTGTGTGTGTGTGTGTGTGTGCAATATAACATTCTGATAAATGTTTATTTAAAATGCCAGGGTAAATCGTAGCACATTTTAGAGCAAATTTAAGGTTCATTACCGTGCAATTGGTTGTGTAATGTGGAAACACTCATGTGAACTGGCAAAAAATGATTAAACACAAATTAGCAGCACTGAAGGAAAAAAAATATCCTACATTTTGCTTCTGTTTAATTTTTTCCTTGAGGTCCACTTATAACATTTGCATGGATTGCATGCATCACAAATGATCATAATTCAGTTTTACATGACCATCTTCCAATCTCTCTTTATCCCTTACAATTAAACAGGCTATTTTATTTTAAGACTAATCTGTGATAATTGAGCTCTGTCTTGATTGACTCTCCTGTATTGTGCCTCATTCAAAAAAAAAAAAGCATGGGTGTTTCACTTTTCCGTGATGGGCCCTTTAACATTTACTCACTTTTTTCCTTTTGAATAAACCAATAATATTAGCTTGTAACTTCAATCACAAGTAATCAAAAGTAAGGTGACCATCTAAACGAGGGAGAGTTTGAAAAGAAAATTACTGTGAATAAAGTGAAATGGAGGATCGCTCTGAGGAAACTCCTAAAGAATGAGAGGCTGCAGGTTAGTAGGCAAAAATGAGAAGTAAAAATTACACTTAGTTGTGTTACCACAAATGGCATCTGCCCAGCAGAAATGTTTTATGATTTTTCAATGAGGATTTTTCACTGTTGTTGTGCATATGGTGCCTATTGTTTTATGCAAAATTGTTGGCACTATTTATGGACAGAGTAGACAGTCAACCAATCAACTTGAAGCAGTCAAGTAAACTTGGCCATGGACCTCATTTTTAACCTCCAGAGAAACTCACTGCTTGCGTTTCAAATTCTGTTGATGTACAAAACAGTATTGTTTTATATGATTCTGTATTTGCAAAAAAAATGACGTCTCTACTAAATGTTTAAATACTGGAGAATAGATTTAATTACCTAAAATTGACTCTACGTTGGATTTTAATAATCTTAAAGTGTTAGTTTGCAAAATGTCATGGTTGTAAATGAAAGGGAAGAGTCTGTGAATATGTGACGTTTATCTACAGCACTTGTAGATAACTGCTGAGCTTTCTCGCTCTATGGCCAATAATGACAGTAGCAGAGAGCGCAGAGGGGATGTGGATATCGTTAGGTTTCCTGCCCTGAATGACCTGCATTCATCAGTTCTCTGATTTATTCCTGTTATTGTTTCCAATCCAGCTCAGACTTGTAGAGCTCATTGTTTTTTCTGTTGATACTAGAACACGCTGTTCAAATGTTAGGCCCTTAGTACTGTATATAGTATTCATTGAAAATAAGGAGCTTTCTTTCCAGTGGACTTCAGCTCAGTGCCTTCACTTCAGGTGAAATTTGTATAGAAGTTATGAGAACAAGATGTAAGTTTTGTTTATTTGTTTTTATGTTATGCAATGATGTTTTTTTTTTTTCTTTTCTTTTTTTTTTTTTACTGCAGGCCAGCGTCCCGCTGCTATCGTATCTCCCATAGCAGGAACGACCAGAGACATTGTGGAGACTTCTCTCGACATTGGGGGCTTTCCTGTCCTGTTAAGTGACACAGCGGGGCTGAGGGACACGGGCGACTGCGTGGAGCGAGAGGGCGTCCGCCGCGCCCGGCAGATGTAGGCGATGCCTGTGGGAAAACGGGGAACAGTATAAACAGTGCAGTGTTTAATTTAAACACTCTGACGTGTTATAGACATGATGCATTTTATAGATGCCCTGCTGAAGGAAATGCGCTCTTCATGTTTTCCGTAGACTCTGTGTGGAACAAGAGGAAGCAATCATTCTTAATTTTTTGTGTTTTTCTGGGCTTAAATTTAGCCTCAGGTACACTTCCTATGCTCACTATTGTTTAGTGAAAGGTACATATACATTTCGAAAATAGGAGGTTATGCAATATCCATATAAGAGCCCGTCTGGTTGCATAATATTTTCCCAAAAATCAGAGTAGAGCACAAACATGCATGGACATGTACACTTTCGAACACAAATCATAGACAGCTGCTTCCACTGTTTATCTTTTTGTGTAGTGCGCGCAGAGGGCCACATTTGCTTCTTGCATTAGGGAGAACTAAGCTATTGAGGAAGTCTGCGTCAAACTTTTGCATTAGGAGGGACTTTTTTCTCTAGGCCAGAAAGGTCATAGGATGGTGAATTGCTTCAGGAAGGAGGCTTAGAGAATAAGCATCCTCTGCTACCCTGATGTCTTTGCTCATCTCAGAAGGGAGGATGACTGCTACATGACAGATTGTCTGAAATTCTATTAGTATTACAAACATTTAAATCATTGCATTTTGTTGTCTTGTCTCCTTTTTTTGTCCACATCTTAAGTGTATTAGTCAGTTACTATATGGATAACCATATCAACGAATTATAATTGATCTAAAGTAGAAGTGAAGGCTTTAAGTCTGGGCCTCCCAAAGGGTAAAAGGGTTAAAATTCTCATAAAACATATATATCAGAACCAGTAGTGCACTGCGACTGTTAGAGCTAGGTTTCGTTTCTGCTAGTGCTCCTGTGGATTCTAGCTGTATGTTAGTGCCAAGCAATTCATGTGAACGTTTTTGAGGTGTTCTTGTAGAAGATATTCCAAGTTTTATTTGAAGCTTGTAACGACATTTTATCGTACATTTAAGTGACAGCATTAATCTTTCAGTAAAGAGTCATGACATAGAGCTGCTGCTGTTTTACATTTCTAACATCTGACTGATTGGTCAGGCTATCGCTTGTACTAGCAGTCAGAGATGATTTTTTTCCTCACAAAAGTGGTTCCTCCCTTTGTAAATTAAAATGTAAGTAGTTGAGTCCACTGTCAGTTCTTAATTATATTAGTAGCTAATCTGACATTAATCTGACTTTCAGACCAGCTCTTGAAGTCCTAACCACTGGGAGAGCTCCCATGGCTGTATGTAGCTGGATACAATGGAGAAAAAACATTCTGAATAGATAATTTTCCATTGGGTATTTCAAAACTTTCCAGCCAGAACTTAATAAAATAAGAGTGTTTTTTTTTTTTTTTTTTTTTTAATTACACAGAGATCATTTGACCTTCTCTGAAGGCCTAGAAGGCACTGTGAGCTCTCTTTTGCTCAAATCATACAGAAATATTTCTTTCCATAGGGTGGGGCTGGCAGACTTGACGCTGGTGCTGGTTGACTCAATGCAGCTTCCTCAAGAACCTCAGATGGTTTCCGGTTTCCTGAGTGAATACCTGAAGAATGTGCTGCCCAGTGCAAAGGACCATGAACAGGGCTATGTTCTGATCCTTAACAAAAGTGATCTCCTCCCGAAAGAACATATTAGTATGATCCAGAACGTTCTCACCCAGACATCTGATATGGCTCCGGTCAGCATTTTGTCATGCCATAGCAGAGAAGGGCTGGACGATTTCCTCACATTGTTGCAGGACAGACTAAAGACACTGTAAGTGTTTACTGTCCAGCTTGAACAAAAAAGATTTTGTTCTTGTAATGGTTTAGAGATAGTTTGGAGAAAGATTAAATGAACGTGTCATTACCCCAAATGTAGCTGATCAGCCAGGACATGTTTGGTGTCTGAAGTTTGTTTCTTTAGTTTTGTACTGAAGCTACAATGCT